>NW_027526204.1:79938772-80538772 GCF_048455015.1 Haemaphysalis longicornis | reverse complement strand
AAATCTGCGTGTGCGCGTGTAAGACTGCTTGCACGTCTCACGCGCGTCTTGGTCGCCTACGTGGGTCCGGACGCCAAATGAAATGTGGGATAAAAGGGACCCTGCAACACTTTTTTTCATTTTTAACAGCGAAGCCGTTCAGCAAATCGCAATTTTTCTTGTCCGCAGTTAAAAATACCAAGAAATTGCAGAGCGCGCGCACTTGAGAGCAGGCCTAGCGGCGACCGCCCGGCAGTTAACAAAACCAAGAAATTGCCTAGTGCTCGTGTGTGCGTGCCTCGCGACGACCGCCCACCATCCCCTGCGCACATTTGTCAAGCTTAGCATACTCACTTAGAGAGACTGTCCAAACTTGGCAAAAAAAAAAATGCCAGCACTTGCTGTAATCGTGACAACACTTGCTCGGAACGAGAAAGACTCGAGCGTTTGCCGTAATCGTGGCGACCCTTGATAGGGACGAGAAAAACACGTCATAGCATAAGCCCCTCCAAGGTGATGTCCAACGATCATCACTTGCGAGAAGAAATGAAAGAAGCTCACACGTATATCAACAATGATGGAGTAAAAGTCGTTGCGGCAGCGAAGAAGCTGCAATCGTGGACTTAAATCCTCGTGATGGTCGTGAAGGTTGCGCACAGCTTCAAGACTTCAAGTCTACGAGTCCTGCGCGTTAGTGTGAGCATTCTTCATATTTTGTTTAAGTCCTAAATGCTTGAAGAACGTCGTCAACCAACACATTCGCTACTTAGAATAGGCGACCACGAAGTACCTCAGCCAGAAAGCTACTGCTATATGTCCATCATATAACTCACAAAACTTTCTCAAAAGATGTTTCTCCCTTCCACGGCCTTCGCGATCTCAGCCGCTCGAATGACGTCATTAAGGCCATGTAGCGGCTATTGGCCGTCTTCCTTTTAGTTGCAGCGATGAACGAACGCATTCCATAGCCCCTTTTAAAGGAGCCATGAAGAGAAAATACAAGTTCGTTTAATTTGAAAAAACTCGGATTCAGTATCTCACTCAGCTCCATCACAGCCACAAAAGATGTTTTTTCAAGAAAAAAAAAGCAAGAAGTATTTAAAAACTTTCAAATTTTGCGCCACAGTGACGTGTTATGAGCAAGAATGACGTCATACGACCCAACAATAAAACATAATTTTTAGTGCGTTAACTGCACGTTAGCATTCAAGTGATGCGGTCAAATGGAACTAGAGGCCCCATTACAGACGTCCAGTCATGTGCCGTCGCGACAGGTCAGTTAGGAGGCCGCCAATCGCACAAACAAGGTTCCGTGACGCCATAGAAAAGTTGCGGGAAATCGGCTGGGGGGTCGCGACTGCTTCACACGTCTTCTTCAATACCTCCATTATTTGTTCGAAGATTGCGATGATATTGGTATCATTGTTATCGGGACTAAGCAGTCTTTCTAATAAACCCAACTTGTATTTTGTCTTCATGGCTCCTTTAAGTAAGCCACAAAAGTAAAGCAGGAACACAAGACGGATATCTTGTTGCGACGAGCAAACCACGCAGTTACACTCCGTGCTGGACATAGCTAAAGTTTGCACAATCCTTAAAGAGGCGACGGCAAGAGAGACAGTATTTATCAGAAGTGCTGTACGCTCCTGACGTCGTCCCTTTCCTACCAAACGTGTTCCTGTCACGCTAACAGCGTTGCGTAGCGTACCTCCGTCGCTCGCAGTAACGCACATTCCTGTAAATCTCTCCTTGCCCATTGTTCTCGCCCAATTACGCAACGTACTCCACGAAGAACAAACAATACGCGCACGCCTGATCCGTGTTTGCGATGTAAACATGTTAGGGGAGACGCGCCTGTGACGTCCGCGCCACACAAAAGCGTTTTCGCCCCCGTCGGGCGCGTCTACTCGCTGGCGACGCTCGTGCCGCGAGCATGCAAATCTTGGCTTTACGAAACGCGCACCTCCGCCAATGCGTGCGTACGTCACGCTTGCGATAGCTTCCCGTTCCTGTTGCGTAAAGCTCGAGTCTCTCTTCTCCCTGCTTTTTTCTTTAGTCAATTTGCGTAAGCTTCTCTGCAAAGCCCCACCGCGCCAGTGCACAGCATAACGTGAGCATGTTCTATAGGCGACCGTGACGTGGGCGGGTTTGGTTCTTGACGTTCGAACGGGGACGCAATGTGAAGCCCTGCACTGCTGTCCTTGGCAAAGCCCGCACGCAGTAGGAATTAAAAAAAAAAAGGGCCCATCTCCCCGCGACTCGAGTAAATGCGTCGCATAGGGGGTGGGTGTATTGCGTTAACGTTTAGTGTTTGGGGAGTTGGTGGTAGTGAATGCGTTGTGTCAGCAGCTTCTTGACGCAGTTTGAATGAGTCAAGGATATAAGGCGCGTTCGTAGCGTCCCATTCTGTGTCGGCTTTGTGGCGCAGTGGGTAGAGCACCATGTACATTGCGTTCCGCCCGCAGGGTCGAGGGATCGAAACGAGGCGCCGGATAGTATTTTTTTTAAGTGTGAATACACTTTATAAGCGACCCCAAACCATCCACCGCCGGCGTCGGCGGCGGCGGCGTCCGCAGTGCTCCTCTATAAAGAAAAACAGCATCCGGCGCCAGGTTTCGATCCGCGGACTTTGCGGCCGCAGCGCGACGCTCTACCGACCAAGCCACGGACACGACGCCGATATCAGTGTTAGTGACGCGCCTTATATCTTTAACGCATTCAAACTACGTCGTCAGCGGCGTGCGTTGGCGACTCAGCGGCGTTATAGCGGCTTGATAACTGCGTGGTGTACACGTGATACTACAAACCCGATGGAAGAGATGGAAGAGAAGGCGGCGAGGCGGTGGGCTGCGGGGGCCGAGCGCAAGCGCCGCAAGCGGGCCGACAACCGTGTATTCGCACTTTCACATTCTCCCCCTCGGGGAAATGCGGGGGAATTTTTTATATAGTGTAGGGGGAGCGGTGCGGACTACGACTACGGACGTCAACGCGGGTGACACCGCGAGTTACTGAAATTCTCTGCATTTAAAAAAAGTGTGGCGGGAGAGAGTGTACACATAGTTAATCACGAGGTCATCGGTGGGTGATGGTGAAGTCACAAGCCCTGTGGGGGCCTTCCTCTAGTCCGGAATGCCCTGGTCCTTGCTGGCTGCTCGGACCTCTCGACCGAGCATGTGAGGTACGAGCTGGACAGCCGGTCCACCTACTGCTCGTACGTGGGCGGGGATTGGGTGCGAGGAAGGGGAATGGACTTTTTTTCCAGTAGCGCTCTTCGCATTCGCTACTTTCGCTCCCAGAGACCGATCCACTATTTTCGGGAGGCAAAATGTAAACAAAACGGCGCCATATTGGATTAGTCAGTTGTGAACGCCCAGCCATGTAAGTGCTGCTCCTTTTTCTGAGTCCTGAAAGCAGCAGACCGGTAGGCGATACGGCTTGCCATCGAAAAATTTCTTATCCACCAAAACCATGCGCTGCGCCTGAGACGGCTTTTTGAACTGCGCAGGGCACGCGAAAAAAAAAGAAAAAAAAAGGGGGGACGTGTTCTTCTATAATCCCCCAAGTGTGGTTCGGACGGTCGCCGCAAGAGTGCTACGCTACTGGAACGGATGGTGCTAGCACCTGGGCTGGGGGCAAAAGTGGCAGGTGCTGTAGAATTCGTAGTATTGGGTAGGGTAGATATAACAGAGGGGGGTGGAGGGGCGTGCGGCTTAATCTGGGGCTAGAGGAGACCTATGGTGAACTGTACAGTCGTTTGAGAATTAGCGCAACACTTCGATTCCCGAAGTGGAACGCGAAGAAGCCAACAGTAACGAATGGGGTATATGGCGTTATGACAAAGAACTGGGTTCGTTATAAGCGATACTCTGTTAGAAGCGGGGATGGTTCTCTCTCAGGGCACTGCATTAGGGAACCTTTCACGCTTACAATAAAGTGAGATTTCGAATAAAGCGATTTTGTTATTACGAGGGTATACGTCTGTGGTTTGATTGGCGAATGAGCGTAACGAATTGGACGCATAGCGTTATTTGTGATCTACGGCGACTCCTCTATTCCTGGTGTGAACGGGTGAGACAATCGCTGCCACAGCGTGCGAATGATAGAACTTCGGTTTGACGTCCGTGGTGGCACTTGTGTTCTGAGCCCTCCATTGCCATGCTTAGATAGGAATGGGCAAGGATAAGGAGATTACGCGTGAAACATTGCAAGTGGGGAATGTAATCATATATAGGCTTTATTATCATTTACGAGAAGGGCTAGCGAACGGGGGTATCGTTGCTACTGCAAACTGCGATAAGCGAAATCAGAAGGGATGGCGCAATGCGCGTTACGCTATTCTATTTCGCAAGCTGCGTCGAGCAGGACCGAAGCTATTCTGTGCGCTGTGGCAGTTCCACTAGCGTATTTCGGCAACCGAGATGTCCCTCCGAGGCCGCCCCCAACGCTTACCGTCGCCTTCTTTCACCAACCTGTGTAGAATGTTCCGGTCAGTTGAACGCACTCGTTGGGCGGTGTTGTTGAGAGCTGCGTAGTGCGTAGCGAGAGATGCGTAGTGTAATTTTGCACCGCTCGCCCACGTCCGGAGGCTCAACCGGTTCGTGAATTTCACGACAGTCGGAGCACTGATCGCAGTCTTCTGCGCATGCGCAAGACGGAGGGCCTGCTGGCTACGCATAGTTACGCCGCGCCGGCCTAGCTGGAGTGTACAGAGGAAGAAATGGCCGCTGCGCAGCCTAGCCGACGTGCCATCGTCGACTGCGCGGCCGCGCGGCACTCTGCCGAAAAAATTTGGCCCATCTCCCCGCGAGGGGGACTCGAGTAAATGCGTCGCATAGGGGGTGGGTGTATTGCGTTAACGTTTAGTGTTTGGGGAGTTGGTGGGAGTGAATGCGTTGTATCAGCAGCTTCTTGACGTAGTTTGAATGAGTCAAGGATATAAGGCGCGTTCGTGGCCTCCCATTCTGTGTCGGCTTTGTGGCGCAGTGGGTAGAGCACCATGTACATTGCGTTTCGCCCGCAGGGTCGAGGGATCGAAACCAGGCGCCGGATAGTATTTTTTTATATAGTGTAGGGGGAGGGGTGCGGACAACGACGGTACGGACTACGAAGGACGTCAACGCGGGTGACATCGTGAGTTACTGAAATGCTCTGCATTTAAAAGTCGGAGTCGAAAAAGCGGGGGACAAATGTGCGGATAGCGACGCGTTCCCGCGCGCTTTTTACCCCTGACGCCGGATTGGTTTCGAGAGTGCGAAGACGCGTGCGGATACGCGTCCCTCTTCGCTTCGTCGCCGTACTCCTCGCATTCGTCGACGTAGTGTAACCGTTTCGCACGCACGCGCTCCTACGCTAGGTTGGAGTATAAACGTGCATTTCAAGAAACAAGGCGACCGAATAAGTAGCTGAAAGAAGAGAAACGCAAACTGAACTGGGGCTTCGCTACAACATACATACATTAAACTCACGGATTCTACGGGTACCATGCTCCCCTACAGGCCACTTTACCTAACACGACGTCTGCAACAGCCGAAGCAACCTCCATTAACCTTGGTGGCTACCACCCCTAACAGTAAGAGGCGCCTCACTATCCTATCAGACTCTCAGCAGGCCTACCGCTACTACCTTTTCGGCGGCATCCCGAACCAGGCCCTGAACATCCTCGTATTCCTCAGTCCCCTCGCTCCATCCAGATAGCGTGGACCACTGGGCACGCCTCCCACCCAGGAAATAAGGCAGCAAATGTCACTGCAAGCGAACTCAACTTCGGGGATTCCCGTCCGAGCACAGAGGACTTGGAATGAACACCCCTCCTTCGCCCTCTATCGTTCAGATATACTGACACCCTCCCTCACTACGCGTGTCACAGTCGCTTCCACTACAGCCCTCCAGATGCCTCGCTCGCTACGGCCGAGGCCCTAACGTGGTGCAGGTTACAGACCAGCACCTGCTCCAGGAAAAGCGGCAATGTCTGATCAACCGGCAACCTGGCTGTGGAAGCGCGCGGCCTCCTTAACTGAGGCCTTTCACCCACGTTTATTTGTTTTAGGGGCGAGGCACCCTAGGGCCGAGGCTTGCCCGTCCAACGTCCGTCCGGCGTCCGTCCGGCGTCCGTGTTCACGGCACAGCACCGTGTGAATCGAAACATCTGCGAACAAAAAATTCACAAAAGGTTAACAAGACCAAAATAAAAGGTTCACAAAAGGTTAGAGAGAGAGAGAGAGAGAGGGAGAGGGAGAGAGAAAGAGAAAGAGAAAGAGAGAGAGAGATAGAGAGAGAGAGAGAGAGAGAGAGAGAGAGAGAGAGAGAGAGAGAGAGAGAGAGAGAGAGAGAGAGAGAGAGAGAGAGAGAGAGAGAGAGACGCACAGCACCGTATAAATCGGAACATCTCTGAACAAAATGTTCACAAAAGGGTAACAAGAACAAAATAAAAGGTTCACAAATGGTTAGAGAGAGAGAGAGAGAGAGAGAGAGAGAGAGAGAGAGAGAGAGAGAGAGAGAGAGAGAGAGAGAGAGAGAGAGAGAGAGAGACGCACAGCACCGTATAAATCGGAACATCTCTGAACAAAAGGTTCACAAAAGGGTAACAAGAACAAAATAAAAGGTTCACAAATGGTTAGAGAGAAGAGAGAGAGAGAGAGAGAGAGAGAGACGCGCAGCACCGTGCAAATTAGAACATCTCTGGAGAAAAGCTTCACAAAACGTTAACAAGAACAAACTTAATGGTTCACAAAAGGTAAGAGAGAGGGAGAGGGAGCGCTTCTGTGCAAATGCGTATATAAGCGCGTTCCAGACCGCACATTCTCTTTCTGCCGTGGATGAAAACGAACGTAAGGCGCGGCATGCTGCGGCTCAATGTCTACGCAGACAACAAGCTACCCCGGAGGCGAGAGCTCTGGAAGCGGCGGCAAAACGGCGAAAACGCCAAGTGGACCCGGAGTTGAGTGCTCGGGAAGCAGCGGCTCAACGGCAACGCCGACAACAAGCTATCCCGGAGTATATACTGTACACACGCGTTGTCTCTCATTTACATGCGCGAGTGGGCAATGTCGCGGGGGATTTACAATAAGAACGATCCCCAGTGCTTTGCCCACTCGTCATGATTCACTTCGCGGAGATGCGTGAATTTTTTCCCCGGCTCGATAAAACGATTGCCTCGTACTCCTCCCCCTCACAATCTAGCTTCGACCACCTCGCGTGTGGTCTGGTTCTTTTGCGCCCATAAAACTTCTCAAACTGCAGCTGCAACCACATCTGTGGACGTGCTTAATCTGTTGGGAGAACGCGCATCGCCCTCCGTATTGCCGCGGCGCCCACGAAGGCGTGTGTTCACACATCGGATAGTTGGGCCAACGTAGAATGTGCCACGCGTTAGTACAAACGGTAACCGTCAAATCCTGCGAGACGCGCGCATGTGTTTGTGGGGCAATGGCTGAACAGTGGTTACTCGTGGGTCCCCTTCACCAAGTCCACGTTTGGCATACGACTATCAATCGACTTCGACAGGGGAGGGCTGAGACGCGTTGCGTCTTCTTCGCTTTATCATTGCATGATGCGGCGTGTCGGCAACATATACACGCCGATCGCGTCGCCCTGTTATAACAGATCTAGCGACGACAAGCAGCGTGCGCGGTTGGCACGGTGTGCGAGTAGCGTGCGAGAAACGCCGCGTTCTGGACTGAAGCCGGAGAAGAAGTGACCGTCGGAAAGTGCCTCGATTCCGCAAGGGGGAAGGACGAGATTCTCACGCGTTCTTAAAGATTTCCCACTGGATCTTTAGGACGATAAATAAATATTAGTTGCGCCGACAAGTATTAAACCTTTGGACCCATGACGATGGGAGGTCTCAGTCCAGAAGTCCCTGGGCGGTCGCTGTCAGGCTGGCCGTTTTGACAGGCTTCTCACCGCTGATTACTGGGGTGGGTGTTAAAGGAAGGAGTGTGGGAGCGTTCCCAGCTCATGTGGTGCAGTGTGCTGGGTTCGGGGCAGAACTTGCAATTATTTATTTTTTTCTACTCCCTCCTTTGTTTACCGATCGCGTCGTTTCCTTGTATTTCTGTATTGTTTGTCTCCGATATCCAAACCCCTTTACGTGCTCTGCGTACTACGTACACGGCAACTCGGCCAGCCGGCAGCGGCACGACGCGCCAGGGGCACGCGCGCGCTGTATACGGCCGCTTGACCACGCGCGTGCGCTTGACGTCCTCGCCGGCGGGGGAAACGTAAACAAGCGTCACGTGTACGCACGCCCCAGCTGAGAAGTCGCGTCCGTCGCCGGTGGTCGTGACGAAACACAAGCGCGGGGGAAGAAAGTTGTCTCACGACGCGGCCCCGTTTCCCCCTCTGTGGTTAGTTAGAAATCTACCAGAACACCGCCTGTTCCTCTTCCTGTCCGGTTAGAATCGTCGGATAAATTAGTAAGCCGCAATGATATACACTGAGCCCCTTTGAAGCCGACTTCACTACTGTACAGAAGTGCATTGCTGGGGAGACAGTTTTTAAAGGTAATATAAAGGTAGTTATATCGAAGACCCTAGTGGCTTTTATTAAACACCTCCATAAGACTCCTTGCATCCCTGTGCAGCGCCAAGCATTGCCCCCTTCAATGTCGGCTTGACTTCGGTGCACTTATTCACTGCTGCAAAGACAGTTTTTAGGGAGAATATGGAGGTTTCGTGCAGGAATATGGAGGCTGTAGGGCCTATTATTAGCGACATTTTGTCCCGTTCAATATAACGTAGAACAGCGAACTGTTAGCATGAGATATTACTGGACTATACAATCACTCCATTCTGAATGAAATGGAAGACTCTAGGGAGGAGGCCAAGAGGCCCTGTTGTGGGAGAAAGGGTAGGGGAAAATTGTTCATATAAGCTTTTTCACTGCACGCATGTCTAGCTACGCCCATAGGAGTACCATACGCACACCTGTAGTGGCGAAGACACTCTGAGGCGATGGTCATCCGGGAATCCACCAGGAGCCGTTCGTGAAGCACAAAGAGCGCGCTTCTGGGGTCATCTAGAGAGGGGGTGATGACCCGTCATCATACTACTTTACAGAGACCTGCTTTTAGACAGAATTCTGTAGTTTGCTGTAATGTTTAGGGGTTGTCTCTGACATACTGGATGTGTTCTGTAGAAGCCGTCGGGTGTACTTGCGTTGTGAGGAACTGGTCGCGGTCAGTTGAGTAAGCTGAACGTTCCCAAATGGGGCTGGAGAGATTAGGCGTGTTGCTGCTGCCACAGTTTGGGCACCAAGGACTAGTATATATGGTAACTGAGCGTTATCCTCTTGGAGATAACGTCGGGAGTGTAGACCAAGTCATGCAGTGTATACTTTATTGGCGAAAATTTCTCCTGCTCTTAGCAGGGACTGCAGAGGGGCAAGGAAACCCCGGGGTGAAATTTCGGCAAGCTGTTGCTGGCTGAGGTTCTTAATTCGACGGTGCTTCTGCTGCCATAACAGCTCTCATGCCTGTTGTGGGTCAGGTTGTTCCTGGATGGACGCGGTAAAAAAAAAAAAAAGACACGCACACAGTGAAGTTTATACATTACGAGCTTAGGTTTCTGGTGTAGTTTCAGTTTGTACACCGGGTTTATGAGTGGAATATAGCACGAAGCTGCGAATCAGCGTCATCGGTTACGCTGGGCGCAATAAAACCAGGCAGACAGATTTATACAGTTGATTGATTGTGGGGTTTAACGCGCCGACGCAACGCAGGCGATGAGGCGCGCCGTAGTGGAGGGCTCCGGATTAATTTTGACCACCTGGGGATCTCTATCGTGCGCCGAAATCTCGTACACACGGGCGTTTTTGCTTTTCGCCTCCATCAGAAAAGCGGCCGCCGCGGCCGGGAATCGAACCCGCGACCTCGTGCTCAGCAGCGCAAAGATTTATACAGTCACGGTCTATTCCAGTACTGGGGGCTCACCGTCTACAACGTACAGGGCAGTGTTTATATTTTCAACCACATTGCTTACTGTATATGCCGACATATGCCGACGCAGAACCTGCTTTGGAAGCCACAAACCAAATAACCAGGTCCTGAGAAGCCACCTCCCGCTATGAATTATCTCTCATCAAATGCCACGAGCGTGAAAGAGTGTGGGGTTAGCGCGCGATTTTACACCACAGTGTATAAGCTACACACATTTGCTTTCTATACTGCCACAGACGTGTGGGTTCTGGGTTCCAGTTTCTCCAGAGCCGGAATTCTGAGTTGTGACTGTTTCAGAAATGTCAGCTTCGCGTTGGTTTCAGATTTGACGTTGCGGCCTTTCCAAGGCCTCGGAGCCAATCTGAGCACGCTCGAAGTGGGCACTTCGAAACGAACGAAACGAACGAAACGAAACGGACAAAAACTCGGAAAACTCGGTCCAACCGGAAGAATCATTCTCCCCTATGTGCGCATGTAACAGTCCGGACGGACGTACGCCGGGACTGCTTTTCTTAGAAAGACCTACAGAGCAAGCGCAACTCGAGCAAGCCGGAAGCTGAGACAAATATTCCCATGCCTCTCGCCGCGCGCAGTCCCTCCCATCTTCCGCGTAGCAGCGGGATGGTGACCGCCGGTTTCCGATTGGCCCGGCCGTACGGGCGCAACACTGCAAGCCTTCCACCCAGCTGCGCTCGTCGCAACGGGAGCTCCAGCGACGGCGTCCCGCAAGGTTCAGTTCTTTCCCCTCTGCTTTTTTTGCGCCTCTTGACGCGCTCGGGCGGCGGAGCGGCCCGTCACTTTTTCTGGGGCATGCTGCTGCTGCTGCTGCTGCGCCGTTTGCGGCTGCCGCGCTACCTGTTCCATTGGTCCAGATTCTTCTTGCTTCTCCGACGCCCCGTGTCGGCGTCGAACGCGCGTTACCAGGCGGCAACACGGTCGGTAACCCGTACGGGTGCGCACTATAGCGGTGGAATTCTGCGGCTTAAGTCCACACAGGCGTACGCGGATGTGTTGTGAGCCCGGGTCTACCGCGCGCGGATGCACCACTGGTCTACAGAACGTAAATGCAGCTCGCGGCTGACTTTCACACACCAGTGAAAAGTACGTCCATTCATTTGCGTTATTCGGACATATTATGAATTGATGCAAAGAAGTCCTGTTGAGTCGCTGCGCTGCCATTACGGGAAAAAAAAGCGAGAGCGAAGCTCTAATTGTGGCGGAGGTATCGGGCCACGCCGAAGCCTTGTTTTGTGCGCCTGATTGGAACTATAGTTGCACCCATGACGTCACGGTTTCGGACATGGTGACGTTAGCAGTGCTTTTAAACTGGCACAAAACATTTTCAACACGAAGGTGCAGAAACGCCACTTACACCCGGAATCGCAGACGCATGGAGTACACTTCTATTGAGAGTATATAGGGTAGGCACAACTTTTAGATGCGACTGCATCTCATTCACTCGCCTTGTCCCTCCATACGGCGTTGTTGTTGTCCGTCCACACCCCTCCCCCATTCTCCTCGCCGCGCGAGCTGCGCTCTCCGCCGCTCACCCCCTCTCCTCTCCGATAGCGAACACTCTCTCGCGAGGGGCATTGGATTGGATTGGATTGGCTTGGCTTGGCTTGGCTTGGCTTGGCTTGGCTTGGCTTGGCTTGGCTTGGATTTGATTTGATTTGATTTGGATTGGATTGGATTGGATTGGATTAAAGTGGATTGTGTTGCGTCATAGCCACGCCACGTTGCGTCATAGCCGCGGCAGGGGGTTCACGGCACGTTTCACGCGATGGGAGAATCAACCTAACGGAAACAACAACGGAACCCCTTATGCATCGCATCTACACAAGGGTTCCCGCGAGGGGAGGTGGGAGAATTTTTTGGCAGTAGACTGGGAAGAGATATGAATCCCGCTAATACCATCGTCCGTTGCGGTATAATTGAAGTCCAACGCCTATTCCGCTGACGCAACTTGCCGAACACATGCGTCAGCTGGAACGCTCACAAATATGAAACAGATTAGTCACTGCTCTCGCTGCCAGAGAAAAAACAAAGGAAAAGGGAGCTTCTGCAACTGCGTACCCTACTCCTAACGACGCCGTTCGAGCGATCGCACAAGAAGAATGATCCTGAGTCAACACCGCAGCACGCGACTGCGTCATGTGCCTCCGCCAGGTCCTTTCCTGTTCAACCAAGATTTTCCTAAACAACTTTCAAGCAGCTAAACTTCCTGCGTAATTAGGCGCCAACGTCGCATACGCAGCTTGCTTTAACACACGCTGCTCACACTGCGAGTACATACGGAATGGTTTACGGCACTTTAGTAAAGAGACGGTCGACTGATCCGGCGGCTTGCCACGTATTAGCGGGAAAGGTAACGAGCACGGCGATTTCGGAGCCCGCACTTATTAAACACTAACGCTCACGCGGCAGGTTCTACAACGGAGCCTAATTGAGGGGCTATTCTGGGAGGGAAGTTGAAACCGGTCTTGTGGTGCACAATTATCTCGTTGTTTTGCGATGTATAAAATCGAAATCGCGTTCTCTGATTTCGAGAATGCGCTGCTTACCGCCATTGTTTGAGTGAGTGAGTGAGTGAGTGAGTGAGTGAGTGAGTGAGTGAGTGAGTGAGTGAGTGAGTGAGTGAGTGAGTGAGTGAGTGAGTGAGTGAGTGAGTGAGTGAGTGAGTGAGTGAGTGAGTGAGTCTGCTGGACACTCAAAACTACTCCTGGCTCATCAAGTGACAAATGTATGTGTCCTTCAGACGGAGGAGGAAGGGAATCGAGATATTTCCCCGAGGAATCCAAAGTCCATTTTTGTATACGCTGTACTCATTTGGTTCCCACCAGGTGTTCGTATGCAATTAGCTGCAGTCATGTGGGGTTGCCCTACTCTTGTTCATTCGCGGTGTCGACATGCAAACAAAGTTTTCCGATCTTGCGACGGGTCTGTCGCTATTAGAATACACACACAACCACCTCGACCCTCGAAAATTCCGGGAGCAAATTAGTAGAAATCTGTACCTTCACCAGATGCTCCTCGCGCTGCCGGGGCTGAGACTTTGCTTAGTTACGAATAAACCATTTCCGAAACTGCGAGAAATGTTGGCGACACGCAAAATATGTGCGTTGGTGTGTTGAAGAACCGGCTACTAATCACGCTGATAATCATAACGGTGGAAATGATCGCCCCTTGTTTTGTTTTTTACTCTGTCTCATCTTTGTTACACAAGCGTTCCTTTAGTTAACTACCTCAATTAACGCCTTCACCATTTCATTGTGGTCAAAGTGACTAATCCCGCCATCTTTAACGCATCTTTCTCTAGCGCCATGCGTCTTTAGCGAAACGCCTCTCTTGACCCAACGGTTCTATCACGAGACGCGCCGTATATAAAGGGCAGCGGAAATTTGGAGTCCACTCGCGGGGTCTTGCGTATCTCGCGAAGTGACGTCACGTGGGCGTCTTCGCATTCGTACTCCATCAGATACACAACTAGCACAGCTGTCGAACGCGTAATAGGGTAATGTTTTGTCTACCATGCGGGTGACGACAGATAACGGGAACTTGAAGTAATGAGAAGAATGAAAGACCGTCGCTTTCTTCGCTGCGGAGCCGAGAACAAAGTGTATGAATTAGAACAAAAATGTCCTACATCTTTATACTATCACGCACGTCGCTACTATCCACAAGTTGTGCGTAGCGGGCGATCCTTATCTCAAGAGCATTAAACGGAACGCTTCGATGATTGCGCAATCTCATCAAATTACAGCATTCCGGAATTGTTCTGTGGGGCCTCAAGATTTGCGCAGCCGTATCGCTTCGACCGGCAATTGCTTACTCCCAGAAAGAAGGCTCCGGTGGTACAGGGCGGAGAAACGACTAGTCAGAGGTAATAATGCCATGAACATGGCTAATTATTTCAAGGCTCTTTCGTCAAATTACCTTCGTTAAACCACTTTCGTTGAGCACACACCTTCGTTAAACTTTGCTTAGTGGGCATAACTACTTTAGAAACGAACCGGTGACATTTAGGTTTCCGGCATTGTTTCGGGGATTGCGTATGACTTTTCAAGGCCAATCTGGGAGTGGGTGCACTAACCAGGTTTTATGATACTGTCTGTCACCCCTTTTGGATGGCGCCATTAAAGTTACGACGTCGCCCCAATCAACCTGATGACTGAATCACTGTAGCCTCGACGCATCATCAAAGTAGTAGCGAGAAATCAACTTTTATGACTTAAAGAACCACCTTTTATGACGTAAAAAAAAAAGAAATCGCCTACTTTGTTCGGTTCGATTCGTGGAAAGAGTGTACGCGGGCGAGACGGACGTCTCGGGGGTTTCAAAACCGCGCGCAAGGGCATACCGCTGCGGGCCGAAGGCGGCAGACACCTGTGGCCAACCTCAATTAGCGGCGGCGAGAGCTTTGTTAATGAGAGCTTTATTAACGAGCTCCGACCAAGTGCGCAGAGTCGAACCTCCCCCGTGCGGCAAACGCCAGCTCGCTCGCTACCTGCACGGCTTCCCGTAGGGGAGAAAAAAAAAAGTGTGCCGCAGAAACGCAACGCGGAAACGCCGTCATGGCGCGGCCTTTCGCACAGCAGCAGACGACGCGCGTGCTGGGAGGAGGGGGAGGAGAAGGAGGAGGGTCTAGCAGACGACGCGACCTCGTTGCAGACGACAGCACTGCAACGGCCGCGCGAGAGAGAGCGAGAAAGAGCGAGAGAGCGCGAGGGACGAAACCAAAGGCCGTTACAAAAACGAGGCGAAGGACGCTTGCAATGTCAGTCCTGTTTGCAAACACGGCCGGCCGCCATCTTGGAATGCCTTTTCCTCCCCTCCGTTACATTCGCTCCCCCCTCTCTCGCTCCGTCTCGATCAACGCGTTTCGCTTCTTAGGCCTCTCTTCTTTCCCCTTTGCCTGCAGACGGACGTTGTTGCCGGCCTGTTGCTAACGGCCACTTCGTATACTAGGCCGTTGCGCTCGCTTCCTCTGCGACGCCGCACCAGGAAGTGAGGCGACGGCCGGGCCAGGATACGCATCTCGCTTCCTCGGGACTCGCTTTCGGTTTTGTTGTCGGCCGGCATTGTTGCGGTCTTGCGAACGCATTGGACGCATTGTTGCGTCCGGCCCGGGCAAATGGGTCCCCCCCTTTTTTTTTTCTTCGTAGCTTTCCGATACGTCGAACGCTTGGCGCCCGGTTTGGGGTCGAACTGCGAACGGTATATTCCTGTTGGGACAGGCGAGGCCTTCCGATTCGTCCTTGCGAGGTCGTTTCGCCGCGAGGACGCCGGTGTGCGCAACCGCAAGGACTGAATATGTGTCGCTGCCGTTCGCTGGGTGCTCGTTCGCTAACAACCGAGTTGCGGAATGGCATTGTGCTCTCGCGGTTCAGTGTCAGCACCGGTGGAAGCCTTGAACATTTATTTCTATTTTTTATTGGGGGGGGGGGGGGAGTTATGTAACATACATTTTATGGTCCGTCTAATCGTGATCATCTTTGGAATACTCAAGATCGGGCATTTTTTCTTTGTTATTAGGACCAAAAGCTTGAAGGCTTGGGCGCTGGGTCCTAAGCGAGACACGATGCTCACAATGGCTGCATGACGTGTGCGAAGCATCTGCCGCATGTGTGGACACGTTCTTCCTGCACAAACGGAAAATGCACCAGGACTCATCAAATGCCCCAGGACTCATACAAACTACACGCCTACATACATACATACATACATACATACATACATACATACATACATACATACATACATACATACATACATACATACATACATACATACATACATACATACATACACACATACATACACACATACATACATACATACATACATACATACATACATACATACATACATACATACATACATACATACATACATACATACATACATACATACATACATACATACATACATACATACATACATACATACATAGGCATGGGGAAAAATCAGATGCATGCACTTAAAGACAAGCAAGGCAATGCCATCACAAATAGGGATAAAATAGTCGTAGTAGCCGAGGAGTTCTATAGAGATCTGTATAGTAGCCGCGACATCCAGGATAATGCCGAACGAGACAGTAGCTCACAGGAGATAGACATCCCACCAGTAACGACCGAAGAAGTAAGGAAGGCTTTGAAAGAAATGAAAGGGGGAAAAGCACCTGGTGAGGATCAGATAACAGCAGATCTCTTGAAGGATGGCGGGCAAATTGCTATAGAAAAACTGGCAAACCTGTATACCCAATGCCTGATGATCACGGGTGCACCAGAATCTTGGAAGAACGCGAACATCATCCTAATCCACAAGAAAGGTGACATGAAGGACTTGAAAAATTACAGGCCTATCAGCTTACTGTCAGACGTCTACAAGGTACTTACCAAGATATTCGATAACAGAATTTCTGCCACCTTAGATTTCAGTCAACCTAATGAACAAGCATGGTTTCCTAAAGGATATTCAACAATGGACTATAGTCACACGATCAGTCAGACGGTAGACAGCCTTCATAGATTATTAGAAAGCATTTCACTAGGTTGAAACCTCAGCAGCCATTGAGGCATTTCGGAATCAGGGTGTAGACGAGCATTACGTGAGAATACTAGATGATATCTACAATGGGTCCACAGCTCCCAGCATCCTCCATAAGGAGATCAGTAAAATACCGATAAGGAAAGGCGTCAGACATGGAGACACAATCTCTACAATGTTATTCATAGCATGTTTACTACAGGTGTTCAAAACATTGGATTAGGAACAGGCGGGCGTAAGGGTTGATGGAAAATACCTCAGTAACCTCAGATTTGCTGATGACGTTGCCTTGCTAAGTAACTCGAGGCACGAATTGCAAAGCATGCTTACCGCACTGGACTAGCAAAGTATAACCGTGGGCCTGAAAATTAACGTGCAGAAAATAAAGTAATGCTCAATAACCTCGGGAGAGCACAGCGGTTTGCGATAGGTGGCGAGGCAGTGGAAGTGGTAAGCGAATATATCTACTTAGTCCAAGTAGTGACCGCGGATCCCAACAATGAGGCAGAGATTAGAAGGACAAAAATGGGGTGGAGTGCATTCGGTAGGCATTATCAGATAATAAATGCCAGCCTACCATTTTGCTTGAAGAAGAAAGTGTATGACAGCTGCATCTTATTGGTAGTCACCTACGGGGAAGAAACTTGGAGGCTCACTAAGAGAGTTTAACGTAAATTGAGGACGACTCAGCGAGCAATGTAACGGAAGATGATAGGTGTAAGATTAAGGGACAAGAAGAGAACATAGTGGGTCAAGTAACAAACGCCTGTTAAGGACATATTAGTAGAAATTAAGAAGAATAAATGGTAGTGGGCAGGGCGTGTAAAGCGAAGCCAAGATAACTGTTGGTCATTAAAGGAGCCATGAAGACAAAATACAAGTTGGTTTTATTAGAAGGAGTGTTTAGTCCCGATAACAATGATACCAATATCATCGCAATCTTCGAACAAATAACGGAGATATTAAAAAAAACGTGTTAGCAATTAAAGAAAACGTGTGAAGCAGTCGCGACCCCCTAGCCAATTTCCCGCAACTTTTCTATGACGTCACAGAACCTTGTTTCTGCGATTGGCGGCCGCCTAACACACCTGTCGCGACGTCACATGACTGGAGGTCTGTAAAGGAGCCTCTAGTTCCATTTGACCGCATCACTTGAATGCTAACGTGCAGTTAACGCACTGAAAATTATGTTTTATTGTTGGTCCGTATGACGTCATTCTTGCTCATAACACGTCCCTGTGGCGCAAAATTTGAAAGTTTTTAAATACTTCTTGCTTTTTTTTTGTTAAAAAACATCTTTTGTGGCTGTAATGGAGCTGAGCGAGATACTGAATCCTAGTTCTTTCAAATTAAACGAAGTTTTATTTTCTCTTCATGGCTCCTTTAACGGCAACAGAGTAGATCCCTAGAGAAGGCAAGCGTGGCAGGTGGCAGTTAGTGAGAATTGTGTGCCATGAAATTTCGGTGCCTTTTCGAAGCTTTCTGTAGTCCACCCAAAACGCACTGCAGGGAAGCCTACTTTCTCTGACGATGATGGCGGTCGAGGGTGAAGTGAAGAGATGGTTGAAACGCGACGCTTTTGCTGGTCGAAAGCGAACACCTTCAAAGTCGAAGTCAAAGTTCCAAATCCAAATGGTTACTGCCAAAACTCACTGCAGGAAAGTCACCCTTACACCAACCAAGCACCTCGAAAGAAGCGCCAACACCAAACTCCCCAAAACCTTCATAACGGCTTTGCGTCCCGTGGTCGGAATAAAACCCGGGATCCTCACGTTATGAAGCCAACGTCTATCCGATTGCGTCATTCGGACACGCACATAAAACGGGTTGGATTTCGTACTGTGACTTTGACTCAGGTTGCACGGGAGACATTTTTGTGTTTTAAGCATCTTACTCTTAAGAAAGGGGCATTGCTTTTTTTTTTAAGGCGGCGGCCTTGTTGCTGAACGAGTCCCTTAACTCTTTCGCATTGAAATGGGTTTTACTCCATAGGACACGAAAGAGTAACTGCGTCCCGTTTCTCCGCGTACATACCGTGAACGACAGAGCATTGCTTCAAGAAAGTAACCTCGGCGCTGCGCAATTCAACTACAGCGAACAAATGGTTACCGTACGGCCTCACTGATCTGATGTGAGATACCTGTTTGGATCAAAAACAATTACCTACACCTAATAGTACCATCTGAGTGTCAAAAAAAAAAGTTATCACCGATTAACACGCAGAGTGAACTGCGGCGGCATCTCCACTTCACTATCGAGAAGTCTCGTGGCGCATAACTATGGTCATGCAGTGACGTCTTAGTGTAAATTTTCTTAACTCTGACGTGTGTATTTTAATCGAAATTATCTTAGAGAATGCTTTTTTTGTTTAAACTCAATTGCATGAAGGCCTTGTGACTAAAGTTGGCTTTCTTTCAACACGCGCTTGCTTGAATTGAAGTATCCTTTACAGGAAGTTTTCAGATTGGCCAGCGCATAGCTGGAGAATATGACAGCCTTTGACATAGACTGTCACTGTTCAAAAATAAATGCTTGTCGGGGGGGGGGGGGGGGGGGGGGACTGGCTTCCCTTCCCTTCCCGATGTTTCAAGTTCCCCTTCGCCTCCCTCCTGTTTCACTGCATTGCTTCAAGCTAACAATGCTGAAGTACACTGCAATAACACAGAAATGCGGGCTAATTGGTGACAATTCATGGCTGTAACTTGAGCGCACAAAATAACGAAGACTGAATGAAAAAGACGAAGACCAGCGCAGACTAACAATTGGACCTTTATTCAGCCCACACCGCACATATACCCTCTTTGACACCATCGGCCCGTGATGAAACACACACAAACACAAGAAAAAAAGCACTTTACACCTTACATTATCTCGTGTCATCTAACAACTTAATTTCATTATCGGACAAGGCTACTGAATGAGGGATACTGGAAATAAAGGGAACATGCATACGTCAACCATCAGTAGCCCTGTCCGATAAGGAAATTAAGTTGTTAGCTGACATGAGATAATGTAACCTGTAAAGTGTTTTTTTTTTTTCCTTGGGTTTGTGTGTATGACGAAATACGTACACATTTGATCATGCGCGGATGGTGTCAAAGAGGGTATATATGTGGTGTGGGATGAATAAAGGTGCAGTTCTTAGTCTGAGCTGGTCTTCGTGTCTCTTTCGTTCCGTCCTCGTTTTTTTGTGCACTCAAGTTACAGTCATGAATACAGTGAGTGCCTCTAAAAGCAACAAACTTTAAATTTCGCTGCAACGTTCTCCCAGTCCACATCACATGTATGTTTTCATAGGCAGCGTACCCGTGTCCTTCAACGGCTCGGCAACCGCAGCAGATTTGACGACCGTCGTCCCTGCATGATAAAGTTTGGTCTGCGAGGCAGACGATTTCACGAGCCGATAGAAGCTGGGATCGACGGCACAAGGTCGAAAAAAAGCGCGCGTTCGGGTGGCTAGAAGAAGTGTTTCACGGTAATGGCGCCCTAAAACAGGTAGCCCAGGAAGATGGAGAGGGGCCGTGGCAGGAGGCTACCTCCGCTGGGCAAGGGCGCCGCTGTATAAAGTCCGCGGAGCGTTAACAAACACCTGCCCCCTTGGTCGCGTGCGATGCATCCCCTCTTGCTTTGAGGCGGCAGCGCGCCCGGTGTCCCCACGTGTTACACACTCCATCGAGCACAACAACCTTATTCTGCCCCCGCTATGCGTGCTTTCCTTTCTGTCTTTTCTTTTCTCTTTCCGGCGAGCCGCCGACACCGCGGGCGATCTTCGGTGTTTGTGCGGCAGCATCCAAGCGTGCCCGGTATGCCGCGCGGGTCGCAACACCTGCGATATACTCTGCAGGGGCGGCTCATAATTGAGACCTGTTGTGGGCGCTCCCCCTCTCTCCCTCCCTCTCCCCTCTCTCTCCCCTCTCTCTCTCTCTTTCTCTCTTGTTTTGTCTTCCTGGTTGCTTCTTATCTCGCGGTCCGTGACTGAGCGTGCGTGCATATATGTCAATATATCGTTATGCAGACACCTCGGTCTCCGTGGTGTCCTCTGTTCCCATTAATTTCTCGCCTCTCAATCGACAACTGTGTGATGATTGTTAATGCTAGAGTTTGTGAAAGTATAATTTGATGTAGGTTGGCCAATATGCATAATAATAATAATAATAATAATCAATCAATCAATCAATCAATCAATCAATCATGTTTATTTACGTGCCCAGGAACAGCCAGAGGCCTGAGTGCTGGCGCACCGATAGTTATATGAAAACAAAATACAAGAAACATATTGCAAGAAACAAACAAGCGACAAGACACACACATATTGAAGTAGCGAAAATTACAAAAATAAAGCACAGGCGGAGCCTGGGTACAGGTAAAAAAAAAAAGAAGATGCCTTTGTGGCTCAGCTCATTGTAATGAATACACAACAAGCAGAGAACAAAGTTTGACAGTAAGACGACAAAAACAATGACAAGAGCATAGAGACAAATGATAAGACAAGCATGATAAGTAAGCAGTTTCAAAAACAGGCAACTATATTGGTTAAACAGAACCGCAGAGAAACCAAATTTCAGCAATAAAAAAAAAGAAAAACGAACGACAGAGATATCATAGATGTTTAACATACCGTGAATAATAATAATAATAATAATAATAATAATAATAATAATAATAATAATAATAATAATAATAATAATAATCATTATCATCATCGTCGTCGTCTTCATCATCATAACCAGCCTATCTCAGGGCAAAGGCCTCTCCCATGGATCTTCAATTACCTCGGTCCTGTGCTAACTGCGACCAATTTATCCCCGCAAACTTCTTGATCTCATCTGCCCATCTGACCTTCTGCCGCCCCCTGCAACGCTTGCCTTCTCTAGGAATCCACTCTGGTACACTAAATGGCCAACGGTTATCTTGCCTTCGCATTACATGCCCTGCCCACACCCATTTCTTCTTCGTAATTTCTACTAATATGCACTAAACACGCGTTTGTTCCCTGACCCACTCCTCTCTTCTCTTGTCCCTTAATGTTACACCTACCATCTTCCGTTCCATTTCTCGCTGAGTCATCCTCAATTTAAGTTGAACCCTTTTAGTGAGCCTTCAAATATCTGCCCCGTAGGTGAGTACCGGTAACATGCAGCTGTCATACACTTTCTTCTACAGTGACAATCGTAGGCTGCCATTCATTATCTGAGAATGTCTGCCGTATGCACTCCACCCCATTCTTAGCCTTCTAATTATCTCTGCCTCATGGTTGGGATCCAGGGTCGCAACTTGGCTTAAGTAGATATAGTCGCTTACCACTTCCACTGCCTAGCCACCTATCTCAAACCGCTGTGCTGTCCCGAGGGTATTGATAATTACTTTGGTTTTCTGCATATTAATTTTCAGGCCCACGGTTCTACTCTGTTTGTCCAGTGCGGAAAGCATGCTTTGCAATTCGTCCCCCAAGTTACTTAGCAAGGCAACGCCATCACCAAATCGGAGGTTACTGATGTATTCTCCATTAACCCCCACTCCAACCTGTTCCCAATTCAACGGTGCGAATACTTCTTGTAAAACATTTGAGAGATTGTGTCTCCTTGTCTGACGCTCTTCTGAATAGCCTTTACGGAACCCTGCTTGTTCTTTAGGTTGACTGAAATCTAGGGTTGCAGAAATTCCGTTAGCGATTACCTTGGTAAGTACCTTGTAGATGACTGACAGTAAGCTGATCGGCCTGTAATTTCTCAAATCCTTTATGTCACCTTTCTTATGGATTAGGATGATGTTCGCGTTCTTCGAAGATTCCGGTACATTTGCGACCATTAGGTATTGCGTATACAGGTTTGCCAGTTTTTTAAGTACAATTTCTCCCCCATACTTCAAGAGGTCTGGCCAATATACATTATAGCTTAACTGGAACATAATATTGTACGAGGTGGTAAATAATATTACAATATAATATACTATAACGCAGGAGTATTAAATAATAAGCCTGCAACCTTAGCAAGTTGCTTGTGTTCGGATGAAATTATTGCTGCGAGAGGAATTAGTAAAAAAAAAAGCATTGGTTTGCCTGGAAATTATTGCTGCGAGAGGAATTAGTAAAAAAAAAAAAAGCATTGGTTTGCCTGGACGACCGTATTTCGTAACGCCAGCGCCAACCCTGGTAACTCGAAAGAAATTGCCCGCAGCCTCTGGTCCAATGGTGTGTGTGCGATAGTGATACCTGTCCGCATTGGTTTCACGGCTCCGGAGAAGCAGGAGACCCAAAGCGTCAAGAGATCCAACAGTAACATGACAGCCGACTTGGTCAAAACGTGCAACACTGCAACCTCTGACGAGGTCGAAAGGGGTCGATGGTCCAAAGGGGGGATTGATTTTAACGAACCGAACAAGATAACAGTCAGGAACGATTTGCATTTAGACGCCATTTTACACTGCACATCGAAGTCAGCGCCGCCGCTGCCGCCTCGAGCAATGGCCGGCAGTGGTGCGGAGGCAGCGCCACCACCACGTGACGTAGGACGTTTCTGTGCGCGGCTGATATTGTCTGTCGCTTTGCCACCTCACTCACCTCTACATCGATTGCGCCCCGCTTCCTTCCTCCTCTCCCTACTTTTCACAGCCAGCCTGTTCACAAAACGATGGCGGCCACTCGTTGCCGACATGACCCTACTAACGCAATAAAAACGCACGCCCGTGCAAATTGAGTACGCACGTACCGAGTTTGGAGCACCGCACGCCATGGGCTGAAATCGCGGGTCTCTCGGCATCTCCGCCATTTTTCTTCCTTTCGCCTTTATCTTCGTAATCTTTATCTTCTTTGCTATGACACATCCTTGGAAATAGCTCTTGTTACGCTTAACGCTACGTAGCCGTAAAGTTAACCCTCACGACGGGCCAAAGAGCGACAAGCTCTCTGTACGCCACGCTGCAGGCGCCAGTTGAAGTTTGTCAAGCCTTTGTATGGCTTTTTGTCTGTGCCTCCAACCATCCTTGATGTTAAAATAAACTGAATTGAATTTAATTGAATTGAAAGACGTTATAGCTCAAAGTGTAACGTTAGGCCTAGGGCCAGGCTGGCACATACCCACATTCGTACCGCCATTCGCCGCCTGCAGCGCCGTACCATTGCAGGTTTCAGTGCATGCCGCAGTATGTCGCTACTGTTGCACACCAAGGAAAGACGACATCACCGTTCTGTAATCAGCATTCTCGAATTACCCATTTAGGCCTCTGTACGTGTCCCTAACGCACGGTTCCAAGTATAAGGGTACAACGCATCCGCTCGGTGTACCTTTAGTCTGGTAGAGCCATCGTGGTGTTGATGATGCGTGTTCGTCCCGCTTTCCACAGGCGTGGGGTCCGGTTACCATCCACGCCAAAATTCACCATTTCCCTTTTTACGGCGAAGCTGTTATTGGTCGAGTCTTTCATGGCAACGCGGTCCCAGCGATGGGGACTGGGTAGAGCCTATTGGGAGGAGGAGCGCAAGCAAACGCCAAACACACACGCAGCAAGCTAAAAGAACGATATATAGGCAAAGCTTTTCTGAACTACTAAATCTGGAGGCAATGTCTGCACTTGTCAACATCGTGAAGTAGAAAGAAAACTTTAGGCATATTTGAGGCAAGACGTCCGTACGTAAGGGCGGTGGTGGTGGTGGTAAAAACCTTTATTCAACAGATTTGCGCTTGAAAGCGGGAGAAGCCCTCAGTCCAGGGCCCCTGCGGCGGCTGCGGTCCTGCGTGCCCGGTCCACCAACTGTCGCTGGTCCTCAGGGTCCGAACTGTACAGCGCGGCCTCCCACTGCTCGAGAGTGGGGTGCGCATACTGGGGGCTGCTGGTGTGTTCTGGCAAGCCCACGTGGTGTGGTACAGTGTTGCATGTTCGCTGCAGTGTGGGCATGTCGGTGTATATATTGTGGGGTGTATGATGTGCAGGAAGCTAAGGTGGGGGTATGTGTTGGTCTGTAGTTGCCGCCAGGCTACAGCCTCTTCTCGGGTAAGCTTCTGGTGCGGTGGTGGGTAGGCACATCTGGCAAGGCGGTGGTGTTGCAGAAGTGCACGGAACTGCTGCTGGACAGGCTCTGGGTCACGGAGCGACTGGTGCGGTGCCTGGAGGGTGCATGCTCGGGCTGTAGCGTGTGCTCGCTCGTTTCCGTCGAGCCCTGCGTGACCTGGTGTCCATATCAGTATGGTAGGGTTCAGGGTATCCTTGTGCTTGGCGGATGTTGAGATGCGACCGTTGCCGTA
Organism: Haemaphysalis longicornis; assembly: GCF_048455015.1. Lineage (NCBI taxonomy): Eukaryota > Metazoa > Arthropoda > Arachnida > Ixodida > Ixodidae > Haemaphysalis > Haemaphysalis longicornis. The sequence goes on along the minus strand of NW_027526204.1, from coordinate 80,514,070 downwards.
GTTCCTGCATGCCTGTTGGCAGTCCGTAATTACGTGAAGCGGTTTATTCGAAGTTGCAGACGTCATTGCCAGTGCGATGGCCGTTTCTTCGGCTTCAACGATGTTTTTGGTTTGTACGGTCGCAGTGCAAACGACATTGCCTGAGCCGTCGATGACGCTTACTGCTGTGGCTGGATGGGTTGCATAGTGGGCCGCGTCCGTGAATCGCACATGGGGGTGGGCAGATACTTGCATTTTAACACGAAAGTGTTTTATTCCCGGATGCAAAAAGATTTCACTGAATTCACATCCGTCACGGAAATGACGCCCCTAAAACGAAGCAAGCGGCCTGTAAAGGGTGCACACCTGTACAAGGGGTCTTCTTGCGGGGAAGCAATCTTTAGTACTAAACAGTACGTTATACTTAGGGTTGTTCGTTTTCGGGTTTTATATTCTAACACGAAAGTGTTTTCTGCCGGTATACACCAAGATTTCCCTGACTTCATATCCGTCACAGAAATGACGCCAGTACACATTTGCAGAAGCAACCCGCCAGCAGGACGTCACTCTCCAAGTACACCCACAAGACAGCCGCCAATCCGCAAATCATGCTCACCTGCAGATTTCGCTGCACATTTCACTTTCGTGTTTTACCGATTCCTTTGTCAGAGAAATCAACCACAGTATTTTTTCCTTTAATTAAGGGTACATGGCTGCTTGATTATTGCTATAGCAGATTCATATGAATGTGCTGTAAAAGAACAAAAAAGCTCTTGCGGCGCCCCTTTGTGGCAATATGCCAAGTTCAAGATTGACAAAAGGTTCCAGTAGATGGCGCGAGCACTGGAACACGAAATGGCGCGAACGAGAATCGATCTGCTGTCTTTGAGAAGTTTCATCAAGCTCAGCCTTTGCGATTAGAGAACGCCAGGCAGCTTCGCTGTTACCGTCAGCCTTCGCGACGTTAAGTCAGTGAAGCTGGGCTTCAGTTACTCTAACACTATTGTCCTTGCACTGTCGGTCGTTCCGCGCGCCATCTCTCGGTCCCGACGCCATGTTGCTCACGTACGGCGTCACTTAATCCTATCGCGTTAAATATACTACTGCAGCAAGGCCGAAAGCCGAAAGGTCCGAAGTTCTTGCTGGAGTAGCGGCCTGCCGCTGTAGTACTGATATTCTGCGAGCAAATGCACTCTTCTGGTTGAAAATCCTGCATCGTCGGTGTTGGGTTGATCGGACTGCCGCAACTTCTCTCTCTGCGTTAATTTCACATCCCGTTGCACCTGCCGCTGACTACCCTCTTTGTTTGTATGCACTTCATGCGCGCAGATGTTACGTTGCACTCCTGTGTTTACATAAACCTCTATTTATCTCTTCCAACATCAGTCTAGCTCTAGCTCTCTCTCTCTCTCTCTCTCTCTCTCTGGTTTCTTCGGCGCAACGGGAGGCCATTCTTTCTTTTTCTGTGTTTTTTTTTCCACATCCACAGGCTCCAGCTTCTCTCCCGTCTGACATCCAGGTGATTTATCTCGTGTTCTTGATGTTGGAAACGTCGTTGTGCTCGCTGTTTTACGATTCTTTCTTCGGCCCTCCGAGAAGCCGCCAGGGGGGGCCAATAAATCCTGCTGCACGCGTCGTCGTGTCGCCAAGCGTGCCGCGCGTTGTCCACCCGCCCCATCGTCGCTGTCTCTCCACGAGACCAGTCCTGCGGTTCTTTCCTTAACAAGGGAGCGGAGGAGGAGAGCCATCGCTCTTCGATCGTGTCCGGCGTGTCACGCTCGGCTCGTTTGCTCGGGGTCATTTTGCGACAAACTACGCGTGCGGCCTCCGCTTTTGTTTCGTACCCACACGTGACCCCACTGGGTTACCGCACCAGAAGGCACGGGGCGAGTTCAGAGGTCATCCTCGGAGCCTGCGGGGAGGGGACGGTGCCTGAGGGATGGTGGGGGGTCGGAGCAAGCGGGGCAGGTGGTAAGGCTGCCCCAGTTGTCAAGACCAGCTGCTCCCAGAGTCCCGTTCGTTGCTCCCGCGTTTCTTCTTCACCGGTGGCATGCGGGCGGGTGCAAGCTGTCCCCTCCAGCAGGCCCCGCCCCCCTCCTCCTCCCCTCCTCCGTAGGTCCCCCTACTCAACGTGCTGTTTAAAAGGCGCAGCCTGTTGTAGTAGCACATCGAAGTAATGAACAACAAGTGCGGTGGCGCCGCGGCCAGCTTGCGGAGCCGACGGGACGATGTCCGGCACGCGAGCGCACGTGGCCGCTCTTCTGGGCGGACGTGTGGCGTTCGTGTGCCGCTCTCGTGGGGCGGCATGGGGAAGGGGAAGGAACTTGCGAGACGGTGCTCGACCTCTGTTGAAGAGGAAAGTGAGGTTTGGAGCCATGGCCTGAAGAATGGGGCATCAGCTGCAGCGGGGTGATTCTCCGCTACCACCGTTATTGCTTCGGGCAGTGACTGACATTGCCGCACCCCATCCTCCTTACGTCATCCTCCGAAGAAATGTTCGTCATCTTCGTTCGCACTTATCCAAATCGAGCAGCAATGATAGTCTGGAGAAGGGGAGCTGTAACTGAAGCAGCAGGTGCCAGCAATGCTTAGATGTTGCGGTATGCGATTAAATTTGAACTAGCGCGGCATCTGCGATTAAAATCTGTTAGGGCAGGAAGCTTTTCTCTTGGTTCGCTTAGTGCGTTCGTTTAGGCGCTTAAAATAGACGAGCCTTCGGAGCACGAGTTAGGAAATTTCGGATCGAATTACGCGCTGAATAACAAGGACAAAAAAAAAAGGACCACCCTCACTCCCTCGACTTATTTAATTAGAGAATCCTGTATGCTTCGTACTAAAAGAAAAGAAATAATGGTTAGAGGTAGTGTGCGAGCTTCAGTGCGAGCTAAAGATGTCCTGTTCTATGTAAGCCTCCGGCAGCTGCTCTATATCATGGCATACAGCGGACGTCCCGACTGTCTCTTCCAGGGGTGTGATTCTACGAAGAGGTTGCTAAACAAAAAAAAAAAAAAAAACGACAACATGGGAGCAAAACTTACAAACTGCCGTAGGAAATGTTATCAGGCTATCAGCAGTAGGAAACTGAAATAAAATGAGGCGCCCACGTACGGTTAGTGAAGAGCTGAAGACATGAAATAGGCTGAAGTATGTGTGTCTTTTTCCGTCGTCTCACACGCTGCCGGTCTTTTTGAGTGTGTGTGTGTAGCCACGAACAAATTAACGGTCACCTTTCTAACCCCTCACTCGACGACCCACCTTCTTTGCACAGGCGCAAATAAGCAAGAGTATAGCCGCGGTGATGAGCGAGGGAGGGGAGTGTTATGGAGGTGCAACGATAAGATGATCGAGGAATATCTGAAAGGGCGGCGAGGAAATAAGAGGGAGGGGCAAGGGAACCGCACTCAGGCAGCAGTACTGCCGTTAGTCCACGCGCCGAACAGCACACGACCAGCGCCCAGTCGACTGACAAACGAGCTCGTTTAACTAAGGCTTGCCGCCGACAAAACCGCACCGCGTTGATCGCGCTAGTTCATACCAGCGCCTCCTCCTCCCCGTGGATAATAACCGCACCCTCCCCTTCACCGTTTCTCGGCCTTTCCCGTTCCCTAACTGCCCCCCCTTTTTTTTTTCTTCCCTGCTATTTTCTTTGCGATTATATTTTCATCATCCGCCTTAAACCCACCGGGGATAAATGGATGGCGAGAAGGCGGCGATTACGTTCACCACGTGGCCCCTTAACAAGATTAGAGGGCGGCGATGGTCAGCGGGAGAGTCTCTGTGACGTAAACCACGCATCGAAATTGCGAGAGGAACTCGCGCAGAACCAGATCAAAGAAAGAAAAAAAGGCAATAAGTAGAAAGCGAATGGAGGAGGGGAGGGAGCAATTAAGGAAGTAAGCCATGCATGTGGAAAGGAAAACCAAAGGCAGGCATGGGAAGCGGAAATGGGAAAAGGAAAAAGGATAGTGCGAGGCCCTTTCTTCCCCCCCACTTCCGGGCATACGAGATTACGGCGGCACGTGGAAACAACGCTCAGATAAATATGCCTACCAACTTCCCTTCCTCAGCCTAACTCAGGCCGACACGCGGTGATTTCCAGTGCCGTTATCGCGGTGACCTTTGCGACTCGACCAGTAAGCGGACCAGGCTGACTCCTCGAGAATGTGCACCGAGCTCCGTTTCGATGCGGGGCATCTCACTCGCAGACCGGGCGCTGGTCTACTACCGACCTCTAATGGCTTAATTGGCGCAGCGGATAGAACGGACTTCAAAATGGCATGCCCAGACAGGAAGGCATCATACCACCCACCCCCTCACTTCTTTTTTTTATTTATTGCTTCGCCAAGCTCGTATTAAGTTTTTCGTGGTATCTAACTGACAAAAAAATTATGAACGTGAAGCAGGGCTATAGTTACGCCGGAAGCCGTCATGGGCTTCTCTTATTAACGTTGCATATAAAAAAGGGAGGGGCCTTGGGAAAAGAAGGGATACAAATTGAAACTTCCGGGTTTATCTTCACGAAACTTATCTTTAACAATCACGCGGATAAAATGGCAGTGACCCTGCTCGATTACGAAACAAAAATTACCCTCCGCAGTGAATCAGTGGCTTATACCCCTGTCACACGGGCACTTTCAATCGCGATTGAGTCGATCCGGATCGAGCTCAATCCGGATCGGGCACCTGCTACACGGCAGTTTCAATCGCGATCGAGCTCGATCCCGCTCGAACTCAATCCTGGTTTCTCAAGCGCGATCGAGGCTTCCAAGCGCGATCGAACGAAAGCGGCGATACTCTCGTCCCCGCTCAGTAATGGCACCGAATGTGACAACTTCAACTAACGCCACAAATTGTGTGAAATAACTTGACCCAAATAAGCGTGAGGTAATATTTACATAGTTGCGTATACCTACGACCGCGCGAAGTTACCAGACGCCGGCCACAAGTACATGGTTAGCGCCATCTGGCGAACACGAGCGCAACCCGTGCAACTTCTCAATCGCGATTGAAACGTGCCGTGTAGCAGCGGCAGTACGCCGAGCGCGCTCGAAAACTCGATCGCGATTCACTTCAATCGCGATTGAAAGTGCCCGTGTGACAGGGGTATTAGACGTGCTGCTGAGCGCAACGATATCGGTTCGATCCCGACTGCGCTGGCGGCTTTTCTAAATGTAGGCGAAAAACGAAACCGCCCGCGTGTCGAAATTTCGGCGCACGCTATAGATCCCCAGGTTGTAGAAATTAATCCGGAGTACACCACTACGGCGGGCCTCACAGCTCACGTGTGGCGTCGGCGCGTTAAACCCCACAGTCATTCAATCAAGAGACCTAACAAGGTTTGTTGATTGATTCATTTTGAGAGAGAGAGAGAGAGAGAGAGAGAGAGAGAGAGAGAGAGAGAGAATGGTATTTACCGGTACTCATGAGGTTATCCTGGCAAAGGCGCATAGCTTGCTGCTACACCAGATGTATAAGTTCGCACTAGAGAGAGACAGAACATCTTTATTGCCTGCAAGAGGTTACCTACTGTCGCCGGCCTCCTGGGGGGGGGGGGGGGGGGGGGGGGGGAGGCAGCGTGTTCGGCCGCTGGCGTTCAAGGGCCGCCAGCGCAAGCTGAACGGCCTCCCGCTGTAGGTTCGCACTAGAAACGTCCAGGACACGCAAGTTAATGTCGTACTGAATGTGAAGACATTAGCACCCAATCGAACGCCGCTGCCGCCGAGAGATTAAATTAGTGCTGAAAACGTGCTATGGAACGTGTCGCAGCCAATGTGCAATGCCAAGGCGTTGCCTAGCAACGCGTGCTCCTTTTATTCGTTTTTTTACTAACGCTAAGGACACGCTACGGAACGCTACCATGTCACGTGAGTCTAGGAGCCGCTTTGCGCTACAGAAGCCTCACGTGGTCTTTCTTTACGCTCAATGGGCCGTTTAAGGCTTTCGCACTTTAGGAAAATCGAAGCAAAACTTTGTGACCCAACTCCAAGTGAAGCGATTACAGCGACTAGTAATGTATGTTTGATTGATTGATTGAAGGGTTTAACGCGCCGACGCTACGCAGGCGATGAGGCGCGCCGTAGTGGAGGGCTCCGGATTATTTTTTGACCACCTGGGGATCTTTAACGTGCGCCGAAATCTCGTACACACAGGCGTTTTTGCTTTTCGCCTCCATCAGAAAAGCGGCCGCCGCGGCCGGGAATCGAACCCGCGACCTCGTGCTCAGCAGCGCAACGCCTTAGCCACTGAGCCACCGCGGCAGGTTAGTAATGTATGTATGTATGTATGTATGTATGTATGTATGTATGTATGTATGTATGTATGTATGTATGTATGTATGTATGTGTATGTATGTGTATGTATGTGTATGTATGTATGTATGTATGTATGTATGTATGTATGTATGTATGTATGTATGTATGTATGTATGTATGTATGTATGTATGTATGCATGTATGTATGTATGTATGTATGTATGTATGTATGTATGTATGTATACATGCATGCATTTATGTATGTATGTATGTGTGCACGTGCCTAATACACATGATACGCCGCCGTTAGAAGGCCTTCGAACGCTTTGTCCATCAAGTGACCCATTGCCTGGATATAGGGCCCACTTGTCAGTAAGTATAGTCAACCGTAAATCTAAAGTTTCCGTGGAGCACAGGTATATAAATCGTCTGTCGTGAGCTTAGAAAAAGCAAAGTAAGACTTTTGCAGTATTTTGTACCTGCAGCGAGTAACTTCTAGTCTGGGCTATAAACTGGTGTTCGTCGCGTTTTGAAAGTGCGGTTGAAAAGGCTGGCTGTGCATTGTTAACCGGGCACGGTGGCAAAAGAGGCGTTCAATCGTTTCGTCAGTATTGCACACACGTCGTAAGCAAGGCTGCTGGCCATAGAGTTAGCGAAGGCGCAAGCCTTCGTGGAGGCACCTCTTAGGCACAGTAAACGGGTGACGTCCGAGCGCGGCGTGTCAGCAGGTAGGTGGCGCTGCAGATCGGGGTAGAACTATAGTAAAGGGGGTGATCGAGAGTGCTAATGTTATTCGTGAATATTTAATATTGCAGGTGCGATTTTGCGAGCAGTGGAGCGCACTAAGAGCTTGCGACACCAGCCTACCAAATAAGGCCAGCTGACAAAAAGGGTTTGTGGTGGGATATGAACCGGGTTCAGCGTCGTTAGTTTTAGTGCCGGTCGCTTCAAACGCAGAACGTGTAAATACACGCAGATGTTTACCAAACAGCTGTTTCCCTTTTTGACTCTTTTTGAGCGTTGCTACTTCTACCGATACCGTTCAGCGAAATAAATTATCGTTGTTGTTTTTTTTATTATACGTAAAAACTCGTCCCTTTGAGCGCCGAAAGCTGCGGGATAAACTATTCGTTGTGTTGTTTGTATTCGTCACGCATTGTTAATTTTTCAGCCGTCCCCTACCACTTGCGTGCGAGTATTTTTTTTTTTTTTTTCCCGTGTGAGTAAATTCACGAGATTGAAAGCGGGTCCGAGTTCGTTGTGGTCGAGGCGCAGGAATGAACGGTCCGAACGTATGAATGAGCAACCTTCCATATTTTTAATTGCACTTCAAATGGGCGACAAGATTTGGGTACGCGCAGAGGCTTTCCTATTTCATCGAATTTTCACCAAAGTTTACCGTCCTTCTCCTAGCAGACGTCAGCTCAGTCTACTTAACGACATGAACTTAGCGCTCAAATAGACGGACACACGAAAAGGCGACAGCAAAAGCTCTTGCCTTTTCTCCGCGTCTTTTTAGAGCTAAAAAATGAATGTCGTCAAATAATCACCAATACGCACAGCAAGCAAGGTCCGCGAACTCCTAGCATGGTAGACAGACGAAGTGTCAGTCGGCCGAAGATTGACGAAGGCTCCAACAGGCTCCTTAACTGGTTTACACTGTTCACCGCTCACCCCTGAAAGGAAAACAAGATTTGAAACCACCTATCACGAATGTTTATACGGTTTATGCTGATAGGACTATCCTAAATGCAGCTACAGATTGAGTGCGAAACCTCGAGAGGATGTTCTCTTCTGTCTTATCTCATGACCCATTTACAATCGCTAATTCCTTATGCTAATCAGGTGGCGATGGTCGTTGGAAAGGTGCCCAAAATGGCGGCCGTGAGGCCTGTCGTCTGCGACCCGCGCCACAGCGCGCTTAAAAGGCCTTTCGGAAGTGCCGTTCTCCGACGAAGACTCGTGTCCTCCACGTGGCGGGAGCACGCCAGCCGTCACAACACACAACAGCCGTTAAAAGCCCCGACCGCGGTCACGCAAAAAGGGCGGCGGAGGTCCGCCAAGGACGCGAGGTCGACGATCCCTTCTTTTCTTCTTCCTTCTTTCCCTCTACATCCTTCCTTCACCTATTTCGCATCTTCGCCCCCTCTTTCCGCTTTTCATTTCAACCATCACACAACAACAACACGCAATCCGGCCTCAACCTCGCGGTCACCGGCACAGTTGTTCCGTGCAGTCGAAAGTGACCGTAACACACCCGCATCTACATTCGGCGACTGATGCAGACCGCGTAATTCCTGTGTTTCAAATCGTCGATATAACGGAAGAGCGCTCAACGTAGCATCAACGCACTGAGCAAAACACGATTTGGACGGAAGGTACCATTCCGAAGTCAAAATTACCACCGTTGGCCCCAAAACAGGCGCGTTGTCTACCTCACGTCTACGCTGCACGAAAACTTTCCCCAAAGGCTCGAAGCATCTGGTGGCGCCAAATTTTGAAAGACGGGAGGAGGGATAGCAGACGGTAGGAGAGGGTGAACGGAGGCGTCTTTTTGGCATGAAGAACTGGGACACCCCCAACTCTCCGCGCAGGTCTTCTGCGCCCCGGGGCAGAAGAAAGAAATGCGAAGGAGAGAGAGAGAGAGAGAAGGTTTCGGCCTTTCCCGTCTTTTTTTAAGTATTTCAGCTTTCCGAAACCAGCCCGCATGCATACAAGCCGAGGCGACATCTGCCTCACCTGGTGCATGTACGCCAGCCAAGCGCAGGCAGCAGGAGGATGCCAGGTGGTTCCGCCGTCGTCTGCACCTGGGATCTCTTGTGCGCGCTCAACGCGGTCATCTCCCTTCTTCGTCAAACCCGGTTCCTATGCTACCTGTGCGCGTCTTGCGCATGAAGGTGGAGGGGGTGGCGACAACAAAGAGCTTCAACAGCCAGCGCGCCGGGGATCGTCTGCGTCTGGACTAGGCCTTTTTTTGTCGTCTGCTGCTTTTCACCGACAGGTGGTCTGCGGTCGGCCTTGCGCGCGCCGGGCGTGCGCCCCTCCGGGTGGGGCAGGCGTTGCCCCCTCAAACGTCGCGCGTTTTATCGGTGTTTGTGTTTGCGCATACCCTCACGGTGTATGTATTCCGGAGGCATTTTCACGGCCGCGCACCCGGCCTGCTCCGGCGCCGAAAGCAATCGAACCTCGATCGCGCAGAGCGGTGCTTTTGCGCTGCCCTTTCCCAATTTTTGTCCGTACTCTCTCGCTCTCGAGACTCTGTGCATCGGGCAATGCCCCGTGCGCGGCAGCTGGGTTTTCGTCTACAAGCTCCGTCCCTTTTGCTGGGGCAAAGTTTAAACGTAGAGGGAAAGCGACTACTCCGTGCGGGTACTCAAAGCACGAAAGCTTTTCCTTTCGCAATTTTTTCTTGTTTTTTTTTTAAAGGTTGCGGTTCGGGATTCGGCCAGGTTCCTCCATCTTGCTTGCCGACGCGTGCAGCCCACACGGCCGCCACGTGGGCAGCTCACGCAGCCGGGCGGTTGAGTGATCCACTGCGTCTCGTCTCAGCATCCGGGACGTCGAAGACAGAGAGAAATAAAAAAAATATTTGCACGGAAACGTTTATTTCCTGTTTCCTCTAAGTATTTGACGTACAGGCGGAGTGTGATAGAAAGAAAAGTCGCCTGTGTAATCCCTTTAATTATCGTCTGCGCAGGCAGTATTCATCTGTTTCGCTTGGAAGTGTATCCGATGCTGCCGTGCTGCGGGAAAAAAATCAGGAAGAGGAGACATCAACGTGATAAAATAGATTTATAACAGCGCTGTCAAGCAACTGCTTCTATTTGTAGGCATTGCTTACCGATTCCCGCTACTATATGGACGTGTACAACTGTGTTATATATTCACACCAACCTCTACAGGGAAACAGCGACCAATGTATATATCAATTCGCACAAAAATTGTAAAGTTGGATACACAGATAGTTTATCGAATCCTGTTTTATGTTAAAAAAACTCACTAGACATTTTGCTTGTTCCAGACACATACAGGTCTAGAGAGAAATAAAAAAAAAACTACTGCCAAATCTGCTAAATAAAAACCTGGGAAAACCGCTTTCGATCACACGTCCTTCGATAAAACGGCGTTCGATAAACTATACAGACCACGTGAAGGTTGGGGTAGTCTATAAAAACTTTGCCATCCCTTCCTGCGGAAAGTTGAGAGATGCGCGGAAGCTAAACATGCGTGGTCGTCAAAGATGGTCGCTAAACGTGGTCGTCCAACTTGCAAGACCCCAATCGCGAACGAAGAGCGAACTCATGTAACGATTTCTCATGCACTAAGTAAACTCAGCTACCAATGATTGTAAATGTATACCAATGCGTGGTTTATGACATAAAGGTATACATCTATACCTGCATTCTATCTATACTATACCTCCTTCATTATCGATGCGTACATTGACTTATCTATAACCGTTCCCTTTCCGGGATTTTCAAGTAACTGTTTTTACACAATGGAATCGCTGTTTCATGCAAGCGCCGTGATCAGAGCTTTTCAGTCGACCAAACGGTCTGGAAAAAATTCGTACGTCTTTCGACAGGGTGACATTGGTCCCACTAGGAATGTTTTCGCTTTAAAATTTTAGGCCCGCCTGTGTTTAGGTTATCCCGAAAAATTCACCGCTATTGCAGTCCTTCTGTGCTTTTTTGGTTTGGGATGGGGGAGGGGGTCTTGTCCTTCTTACGGAAAACTCACCCTTCAAAGAGAAATCACTGCTCCTTCACGCAGAAAAACCTGTCGTTGTGTTCTTACTTTATACATAATACTCTTGTGTTGATGCAGAGCACGGAGCGTGAGGTCGTCGACGCCGAAGGCAGCAAGCAGGGTGAGGGGTGTGTTAGAGTATAAGATGTTACACTGGCATCGGCCTGGTGTCACCGCGCATGCGCCACAACCGGCGAGTGTTGTTCTCCTGCACTTTCTACGGGTGCCTTCCCGGAGTAAACTCATGGTTGCGAAATGGCGCGAGTTCTTATGTAATTTCTTCAAGGTATCAAGAAGTCTCGGGTTGGTTGGCCATGCGCGGGTAGACAGTTGTTAGGTTAGTGTCACAATCTTCTCTAATTTTACAATCGATTCTTTCTCCTTGTCGTCCTGGAGCGTTGAAAGGAGATACAGCATACAAGAGGTGTCCAAAGAGTGAACCTGCAACTGTTTACGTACTCAAGGCGCGGTCGAGCTTGAATGGCCACATCTATAGCTTTTCCCACCAGTATTAAGTGGGTCGACACGTGGGAAACCAGCTTTGAATACAGCACGGTAGACATGACAATGTACCGCGGTTTTACCGTGCACTGCCGAAGCAATGAAGCAAAACAGCTGTGCATGCAAAAAAGCACGTGCAGTAATTGATAGAGGTCGAAAAGTTAAGTTGCCCGTACGCACTCCATGCGAAGGACAGTGACGCCTGAACGGAAAAACGCGGGTCGTTAAACCCTTGTCGAAAAACTACGCAGCTGCCACGTCCGTCCAGGCTGTCCGCTGCCCCGACCGCAGCAGGCGAAAAGACGCCCGGACGCCAACCGGAAACAGCAGGTGGCGCCGCGGCTCCGCTTCGGTCGTCACTATCATCATTAGCGCCAGCTTGGTTTTGGCCGCGGGGTCTATGCTCCCTCCTGCAAGGTGGCTCGGTGGCGTAACGGGGCATTGGCCCCTTTTTTTTCGGCAGCAAAATCAGTTGCTGGTCACGTGATTGCCTCCACGACAGACGTGCGTAACTGGCTAGCAGCTGTTACTCATGCTCGGGCTACACGTGCTTAGTGACGCGGGAAGCGGGTGGAAGTGCGTCGACGATGGAAGCGTCCCTGAGGATGGCGATGACCCTGCACGTGGTCTTGCGCAATTCACCCGTCCACGCCACAGTGGATTTGGCCAGTTGAGCCGGCTCACTGGGCACTTTCTTCCACGCTTGAGTGCGCTTTACCTGTTGCTGATGTTCGAAGTGCAGCACATAGCTGCGGAAGGATACTAACCGGATTTGGTGACATGTACAAGCCAACAGATAACATGCCAGCTTCTCTGCTGCTTCTTTTACCACCGGGTTTCTCAGACGGAGCAACTGCCGGCTCACTCACTCACTCCCTCCCCCACTCTCTATAACCCACTCACTCAAGGCTCGCTCGCTCGCTTACTCACTAACTCTCTCACTCGATCACTCACTCGCTCACTGACTGACTGACTGACTGACTGACTGACTGACTGACTGACTGACTCACTCACTCACTCACTCACTCACTCACTCACTCACTCACTCACTCACTCACTCACTCACTCACTCACTCACTCACTCACTCACTCACTCACTCACTCACTCACTCACTCACTCACTCACTCACTCACTCACTCACTCACTCACTCACTCACTCACTCACTCACTCACTCACTCAAGACTCACTCTCTCACTGACTCCCTCACTCACATCGCGTTTTGCCATCTCAGCTCAGGTATAGAATTCTCAATTACTTTATACTACGAAAACGCTGACGTTGAAAGACTGCAGCGGAAAACCCGGATTTTCATGACTAAAATGCAATCTGCCAGGGAGGGGATGAGCCGAAAAACAAAGCGACACATGACTGCGGTGGGTGGTGTGTCTTTTCAGTTTTTCACGTTTCTAGAGCATTTTGCACTACTCATTTCAGACCAACTAGCCCCCCGGATTTCTGAATGGACGTTTTTCCAGTACCGGTCCTATAGCGGCCACCACGGCGAACTAACAATGACAGTAAGGCACGTCCCCCGAAAGGTTTGGATTTCGGAGAGCTCATGTACGAAATATTCTTGTCCTGCAGTCCGTCATCCCTACCTTTGCCATGATCTCCAGTTACTGACCTGCAGTGGTCGAATCACCACGTTTTCTTCACTTTTTTTTTTTTCATTTTCTTTACTGCCTCACTGGTAGCCTTGTCTCGCAGCGTGATCAGCCTCAAACGGCTTTGCCCCTTTCCTTTGAAGCCTTTTTGTGTGTACGTACGAACTCGCCACGAGCTGTCGAAGAAGAGGAAATAAAAACGTGCAGTGCTAAAAAGCATAGCCACTCCTCAAGCATCAAGCTGAGGGGCGCCCTTTTGTTTATTTTGCCCCCAGGCGCCGGCCAAGAATGGCGGACCGGCAGCCCGCGCATGCGCAGATCGCTACTAGAAAATGGTCCATTGTAAAAAAAAGTTGCAAAACACACCGTTTTGGGGTCTCTGAGCGCTTCTGTATTGGAACGAACCAAAAAATCACGGAGTATATTCGTAGATCTAACGGTTTAGATGGACACTTTTGTGTTTAACAATTAGGTTTGAAAATGTGCGGAAATCCTGATATTTTTCTACTAATGTGTAGCATTGTTGCGCTACTTCACTTCGATGTGAGCTCTTTATAGCCACATTTGGCTGTGAGTCGCAAAAACGTTGGATTATTTTATTTTATATAATTTTTCTTTGTTTCAATTTAGCCACTAACGTACATTAACACTATACTAGGTATTCGGCTATACTGATTACTGAAGTTCGCCATGACGTATTGTTGTGCAGATGCAAGACGTAGTGCCCGACTGGTTCCCTACCATATATTTTGTTTGTGCCTTGTACTTTTTCCGGCTCTTTATTTCAGCCTTCATTTCGTGAGGACAGTTTATTGGTTTTTCACGATAGCTTATTTCTTTCTTTTTCTGTTTTTTTTTGTTTTCAAAATTCCGTTCTACCAATTTGCTCCACTTACTGTCACAACGATTAAACCGGTTTGAAGCGGACAAAAGCGCATTTTTGTGCAAATGCAGGGCGTTACGCGATTGGGGCTTGGGGGGTATACGCGGCAAGAAATATACGCGTTGAGAGTACGGAAAAACGGCTGCATTGCTGCCCCGCGCACGCAACGAGGGGAGCAGGCGCGCACACGTGCACGTAATCAGGCGCAGGTGTGCCGACGTGCTTGACGCTCCTGTCCCTCACCTGGCGAAACGCAAAGTTGCTCTTGGCGCCAAAGCTGACCTGGTGTGTAGCGTCATGCATTGAATGCCAGTTTTCGAGCGGATTCCATGGGGGCTGGAATTTGCGCGAGCAAGCTGCAGGAACAGGATTTACCGAATAAAAGCAATCTTTTGAGACGTTGAGAAGAACTGCTGAGGAGAACTGCTGAGGTTTGGTGGGTGTGATAATAACCACTCATTGCCGCCTACTGCCCCACTGTCCGAGCCACTCGACTTATTGAAGAGTGGACGCAACTCACGACTGGTGGCCCGACTCTTCGATCCCGACGGGGACTTCCACGAACTCTCAAGAGTCGCGTGTTCCTTTTTTCGTCTCTGTGCCACGCGCGTCTTCGCTTCGTTCACTGGAAACACTCGCAACACCACGAAGCGATCGCCCGTTACTGTATCAACGCATACCTCTCGAAGCTAGCGCGATAACTTGCAGTGCAGTGCTCATTCTTTGCTTTTTGCTCACAGGTGGATATTACATCATTGTTCGCAATTCTTCGCTTTCCCCGTCTCAGATATCGCCTTTAGCCTTGGTTTGTTCGTGAAGGTGACCGTCGAATGAGTCTTATAGAAGTTCAGAAGTGCACAAATTGAAACAGGCATTTATAGACACACTCTCTTTCATAATCTCTCCGCATATTTATGAGGATTGGAAAAAGGCGAATTCTCTTAATAACTTTATTACGAAAACAATAAAGAAGCTCTTATGAAACGCGGCTTAAGAATTTCGATCTGAAATAGTGCAGCTGAATCAACAAAAAATGGCAACTTCTTTTCTTGCTCGTTTTGCATGGAGCTTCTAAATAAACACGGACAAATAAATGCTTCGGCGCATGACTTTTTAGGGGCAAACCCCTTAGGGGCCGGGTCTGTTGGCTTCTGCTGTCGTCGTCGCCGTCGTCGTAATCGCCGTCTCATGTAGTCACGGTACTAAAAGATCTGGAAACTCGTTTACGCCTCGCGCTAGAACGTAACGCGTACTGAAAAAAAAAAAAAAAAAAAAAACCCAGGACACTCGTTTACGCCTCGCGCTAGAGAGCTTCGTGCTTCAAAGAAAGACAACAGACTTTTACAGCAAAACTGTATACCTGTACCCACCAATGGTTTCATCTCCGTTGGCAAAAACGCAAGGCGCCAAGTATATGCACTTACACACTGCACGCTTCGCCCCTCCACAGGTTTCACGTAAGTGGAGATGGCCCGAGACTTTTTTATTCATAAAACAACTTTAAATTATCTTTTAACAATCGTATTGTGTTTTTTGCAGCCGCAGATACCTTTTCAACCCAGCCTTGAGCCATGCCAAGGACAAGTGGAACGTTCCTACTCGGCACATGACAGCACGCTCGCTGAAGCTCGCCTGGCCCAGATACTGGCGACATATTTCTTTCTAGCACACACAGAACTCTATGGTTACACACGGCGAACGCGCAGCTACCACCAGTGGCCCTCCAGGAGAGGCTCCAATTACGCCGGATGCGCCGGCGACAGCCTGAATCCTAGCCGCACTCAAGGCCTCAACCCTTGGACGACCGCCGTCCAGCCGGGTGTAGATCAGTCCTCCGGGGTACACAGTCAGAGATAGAGAGACGTCCACTCCGCGAGTGTTCTATTTTCGTACACTCTCCGACGACGGCCTCCAGACGTGTTGTGTGTACGCAGTCCGCCTCGTGTGAGGCAATGAGAGATAGGGCGAGACTTCACTTCAACGCGTGTCACTTCAATGGAGGTTTCAGTTGGAAGAACGTTTTTTTCCCCTAAAATTTCTCGTCTCAATGGGTCTTTTCTGGAGCCACTTACAAAGGACGGTATTAGAGTGGGGACTGAAATATCATGAAACTAATCATCCGTCGTCCACATGTATAAGGCTGCGTACGTTTACCTCGGACTATTACGCGCGGAGTACCGTAGGACCGCACAATGTCCGTCCGCGTCCGTGCGCATAGCATCGCAAAAAATCACACCGACACTGGCAAGATTCGAGTAGACCAGACCAGACCAGCCTGGTCTGGTAGACCAGCCTGGTAGACCGGACAGAGTTAGTGTCAGTCGTCTTACGCATTGGGCTGCGACCATCAGTTAGTACCCGAGAATCAAACGTCTTACTCCCTCGCCTGACGGTGCGGAGTATGTTAAGGCCTCCCAATGTCCGTCCGCGTCCATCCGCGCGCACACCACCATCAAGCGAAAATCAAGCGAAATTCGATTTGAGCCGTGAGTTGCAGTTTCATAGGGAATAATCAAGGTGCAACTCCGGGCTCAAATCGAATGACGGATGTTATTTCGAGTCCCCGTACTCCGCACCCTCACCATCATACACGGAGTGGAGATGCTGGCATTTTTAAATCAAATTTTCTGTCTAAACGGGGCTTGAGTGGAACCACTTCCAATATGACGGTATTAGAGTGGGGACTGAAGTATCATGAAACTAATCATCCCTCGTCCAGATGTAAGGCTGCGTACGTTTACCTCGGATTATTAAGGATAGCGTGGCACCAGCCCCCTTCTGCGCTTTCATTTTCTCCCCTAGTGAGTGCGCGCTTTGCTGTGATTGTCGAGGTTGGATTTGCACAAGAGATGCTCGCGAGTACGGACAACTATTGCTGCTTCCACTTGGGATGCACCAGCGTAGCGAGCAGGGCCCCACTGTGTTTAAGGTTTCAATCCACATAAATGCATTCTGAATAACCTTACCTTTCACACAGAGCATACCAATCTCGCGCAATGCTTTCAAAAGTGGCCGAAGTGTTGCTCTATTCTTCAGCGATTTTTGCTGTTTCAATCCAGTGGAGGTGTGTGTCACTGAACTTTATTGCATAATGTTTGTGAGAGGTGAGGCTCGCTATATATATCTGGCACTGATCAGTAACAAACCACACGTGAGCATCAGAAGTCACTATCAGGAGGCAGTTTCAACAAAAGCCTCGAACCCGAAGGTGTTCTTTCCCCTCGTGTGATGTGACCTCGCTTGCAGTTGGAGTAACCGAGAGCTGCGGTGATTGCTGCGTCGTCACCATTGCTGGTCTTGCAGAAGACAGGAAGAGCGCACTGCATTTTCTCGTTAATGCGGAGAATCGCTTGCCTCGTTGTACGAAAACTCCACCATGACGGCAAAGCCGTGAAAAAGAAGCCGAGGCAGGCAAACGGCACGTCACGAAGTTCTCGCTGGTTGCGATGCGTCGTGCGGTCTCATTGGGCGCTGTCTTACAGAGCTAGGTGGCGCTAGCTGTCCTAAGGTGCGTAGTATCACTCCCGCCTAGACAGCAGATCGTGGCCAGAGGCGCCAGTTGACTGCTGACAGAGTACGCGACCATCGCCACACAGCGAAACCTGCCGAGCAATCTGCTGCTGCAGAAAAAAAAAAAAAAAGAATACGTTCACTGATCAATTCTTCTAGAACACGAAAGGCAGACCGAGCCACGGCGGCGCGAGCACGGCGAGGTGCTGCCCGACAGTTGCTACTATAATTCCAGCAAAAAAAGCATACCCACAGAGTAGCACATACCCTCAGTGGGAGACAGATCCATGCTTTTTAATAAATCTGGGCCTATATTTCTAATCCTGATTTGGCAATGCCTCAATAAACCACAGGTCCATGAACAGGGCATACTTATAAGAAGTAATGAGTGGTGGAAGGACGCTTTGCTCAGCTCTGCTCCACTGGGACAGGATGCTTTCATCCAACCGGCTGAGCACGCCGCCAGAGACCGCCTGCGGCGCCAGGGTCCGCCTTCTCTTTCGGACAATTTTTTGCAATTGGTGCAGCCAAGCCGTCTGTCAATCTTTCTTTTGTTTTTTTTTTTACTAGTGGAGCTTATTCGTGGCGAATGAGCGGGGCTCCGCACGACTTAGACGGGGACGACATGCCTGCAGATAGTGTTCCTCACGCAACTGCTTCATACTGTCGCACACCTGTAATGATGGCAGCTAATTAAGGCACTCTTGAGTGGCTGAGATATAAGTCAGTTTCGGGACGCGCACTCAGCCGTTATCTTATCAAGAATTGCAGGAAAATCACAGCACCGCCTGAAGGACCCGCCTCCACCTCGCCGCTGAGACGCCGGTCGTGCACGCCAGCATAACCCTGTTCAGCTGTGCGCTACTAGCATACAAAATTTAAGTATCAACGTTTGGGACCCAGGGCTACGTAGTGTTTCACTAATGTTCTGTTTCTGTTGTCGCTCATCGCTGTTCTACGGAGTAACTGGAAGCAGCAACAACAACATCAAAGAAGACATGCCTCCAGGCAATCTGTTGACTCCATATTTCTTTAACTTCGATATTTCCTCGTGCGGCATACGAAAGAAGGCGTGTATGGGTTAAAAGAAAATGAGGTAGGAAGGAAAAAGGGAGATATGAAAATCAAAGATAGTAAGGAAAGCAAGTGAAATATTCATCTAGCAAAAGAGCAGGTCTATAGGAAGGCATGGAGTCCAGTTTCATGCATAAATTCGGTAAAGGCTCGTAGCACGTGTTGTCGTGCGCGCCCAGTGGCAGTAGGCAGTAGTCATCTGGCTTATCAAACCAGCCCCTCTGAGTGCGTTCTCTAGGGTGGTCTCCATGCCTCAAGCAGCCAAGAATGAGAATACACAATGTTGACTTTCTTCGCTGCATCCCCCGCCCCCCCCCCTTCCCCCCCCCCCCCCCCCCCCCCCCCTTTTTCGGAGCCATGCTCTGTCGCTACAAATGAAACTCAAAAGCGGATATCGGATGCTCCGTGCCTGGCTGTCATTTGAAACAGTGAGCGCTGCTTCTCTAGAATGAAAGCCGCCCCCGGCCGCTTCCTGTACCTGGAGACACGGGTGTCGGGTTCAAAGCACGCGAAGCCCGAGCGCTGCTCCAGTCTTGTGACAGCCCTTGTGCGCAGTTACGTAGAAGACGCGAGCGAACCGATCACGACATCCGACCCGCACGGCCGCCCGCGCGCGACAAGTTTCAAGCGTAGTGCGTCGGTCGTCTTCCGGAGCAACGAAGCTGCCCTGGAGCATATGATTCTTGTGCGAACGTCGCAAAATCAGGTGTTACTCGTTGAAACTGTTGTATCCGCACGGATGAGTCGCGTTCACTATGACAAATAATCGAGCAGTAAACAACAAAGTAACAAAACGTAACAAGAGGTATGTACTCGGATATGCTTACGGTGTACCTGGCGGCGTGTTCAGTCAGGTAGTCGGTGGGCTTGGTAGGAAAACTTAACACGCATAAAAATAGAAGGAAGAAAGAAAGAACGAAATACAAGAAAAGAAACAAAGAAAGAAAGGGGAAGGAAGGAAGGAAGGAAGAAGGAAGGAAGGAAGGAAGGAAGGAAGGAATGAAGGAAGGAAATTCAGAGAGGTGAACCAGAGTAATCCTGTTGGCTACTCTATGCGCGGGAGAGGGGCACGGAGGTGGAAAGGAAGGGGAGGGGAATAAAAATAGAGACAATGTCACATGAAAAGCCCACATGGAAACAAAAATTTAAAGCCGTTCTAACGGAGGTTTGTCCAATGCAATTCAAACTTCCCGCCTTCGCTCTGCTCGCGCGCCCCCTGCCTGGAGCAGCGTGAGCGGGAGTTCTCTTCTTTTTTTGCTTGCTTTCATCTCGCACGTGCCGGCGCCTCACTGGGTAGTTTGGATCGCGTCGTTTTTGGCGGCCACTTTTTTCGCTTACTATAGTAAAAACCAGCCCAACGGGCGTTCCTAACTAAACGGACGCGGGGCCTGCTGGTTATATACGCAAAATTTTACTTAAATGTACCTGCGGTTTTCTTGCGCTAAACAACGGGGAGCAGTATGACAAGCGCCAGTGGTTCAGGAGTTTCGAATGGTTATGACTATTTATAAGCCGCTTGGTTTTCGAAGCCTCTGTGTTACGCCGTTACGGTACGCCGTGGGGCTCTACTCGCGTGTCCGTTATCTCGCTGCGCCTCCTGATTCCGGCAGTCGCTTGACATCGAACAGCGTGACAGCGAACGAGCTGCGACGACAACGCAAACCCCTAAAGTGCTCTGCACTTAAAAAAAATATTTGCCACGACAAACATCCCGCGCTCCTTTCTTCCCGTTCAATGGGAGCAACAAACGTTTTTTCCTTCAACGCACGGGCCGGTTGCAGCGTCCCTAAATAAGCTACGCTTATGAGTATTGCCACTTCGTGCACCCAGATGCATCTGGGGGCCATTTTGTTTCTGGCTTGCAGTGTTGCCATCTTTCCCAACGAAACCGCCGCCGGTTGTGACGGGCAGAGTGTGACCGGCCGCTCTAGCGTCCGCGCAGCAGAGAGAGAGAGAGAGAGAGAGAGAGAGAGAGAGAGAGAGAGAGAGAGAGAGAGAGAGAGAGAGAGAGAGAGAGAGAGAGAGAGAGAGAGAGAGAGAGAGAGAGAGAGAGAGAGAGAGAGGGAGGCGCCCAGAAACAAAATGGCTGCGCCCATATGTAAACAAATATCACGTGGTGCCGACGGGCCAATGAAAATCCCGCCGGCACATAACAATGAGAGAAAAGAGTGCCGATACTCTAAAAACCTTTATTTAGTGACGCTAGCCGGTTGTACTGAGGAAGCGAATCGGGACTTTCATTGCCCTACGTAACAGTTACGGTTCAGGTCAAGGACATCGAACAGTCCGCCTAGAGAACAGACGGTTGTGCAGTCGCACAAAACCGCACTGTGTGAGAGGTGCTGAATAGGCTCGTCCAAATCGCAGACGTCGCAGGTGGCTCTGTCATCCCTATGATGGAGCAACGGGCCTTAGTAGAAATTAGCCCCATTTACAGGCGGTGCAACAAGATTTAGAACGCAGCAGTCGAGGGCGGAGTAAAGCCCGGCGCGAGTTTTAAATGTGGGGCCCGTTTACGGTGTAATACTTCAGGCACGTTTTGTGACTACGATAAGGTCTCGAGTATGGTGCTCGTTGCCGCCGGAGGTACATATTACCAGTCCTGGCATACAAAAGAAAGCTGGCTTGTCGTGTCCCGCTCTTCAGTAGGCCGCTCTACACTTACTTCAGGCGTCCTACAGGGACCGGCCGCGTGTATACACCGATGCTTCAGGGATTTCTTCTTTGGATATTGATGTAGTCACCTCAACAAGGTCACTCCTCCGTAGCAAAATATACTCGCCAATACAACATCCATGTCTTCAGAGCTCGCAGCCCTCCGTCACTCCGCTGCATTACATAAGCTGATTTACATCGCTAGTTGGTCATATTTCATGATTACAAGTGTGCTCTCCAATGTCTTCAGTAGTTAGCAGCGTGTGGGTCCGAGCCAGCTTGACACTTCATGATCAACACTTTAAGCCCGAAAAATTCAGACGAAGGACGTGGTGGACAAAGACAGGCACCATTGTCCTTAGCACCTGTCCGCGTCTGATCTCCTTCGTCTGAATTTGTCGCGCTAAAAGGTGTCGGTCCTCCATCCTTCGTGTGGCCGGGTGCTCACGAGCAACGTGTGGATGCCAGACATCTGAGAGCTTTACAGTCTGACCCGCCGCGGTGGCTCAGTGACTAAGGCTTTATGCTGCTGAGCACGAGGACGCGGGTTCGATTCCCGGCCGCGGGGGCCGCTTTTCTGATGGAGGCGAAAAGCAAAAACGCCCGCGTGTACGAGATTTCGGCGCACGTTAAAGACACCCAGGGGGTCAAAATTAATCCGGAGCCCTCCACTATGGCGCGCCTCATCACCTGCGTTGCGTAGGCGCGTTAAACCCTACACTCAATCAATCAATCAATCAATCAATCAATCAATCAATCAATCAATCAATCAATCAATCAATCAATCAATCAATCAATCAATCAATCAATCAATCAATCAATCAATCAATCAATCAATCAAGCTTTACGGCCTGCAGGCTGCCAAGGGTGGCAACCGTATTGTATTTCAGTCGATCACTCGTACAAAAAGGGTCGCGGCACTTACTAACAGAACACTAATAGGTTACTTGTCACAGTATAAACTAGGTACCAGTGCTTTTACTATGCATAACCTGGCAAAAAGCTACGCGTGACAACGTAGATCGGCTGAACGCGCAGCTCGAATAGACACATCCAACACGCACATATCACATTTAGACAACAAATAAATTGAGCAAGAAAACCAATGGCATGCCCGAGGAAAGCGAGTATAGCTTAGTTACCGTACAAATATATCTGCTCTTCCCGCTTTCAGAGCCAGCAGCGGAAGACGATGATGAGAAAACTTTATTTTTCCCAAACTGGGGGAGCGGAGGGGACGAAAGGAAGCGTTCGACGGTCCTTCTCCGTCAGATGCGGCCAGGAGCCCGTAAGCCCTAGCGGCATCTTCGGCTAGTTGTACAAGGCAGCGTTGAGTCTCTTGGTCAGAGCTGAGCAACACGGCCTCCCATTGCTCCAGGGTCGTTATCACTATTGTCTGTGACCTATGTTGTGGTTTCTGGGGACAGGCCCATACGATGTGCTGCAGGTTAGCTCGTTCCGAGCTAACCTGCCGTGCTACCGACTAAGGGAGGGATGAGCCGCCGGGTATTTCAGGCGGCCTTAGCGATAGTGGCCGGTGATATCTCTATATGTCGCAAGCCTGTCCCCCCCTCGTATGTAGCGATTGCTCATCAAAATCGAGGCGCTCCCGGCAGCTGAAACCTCGGGCCGCTTCGTGAGCATTCTCATTACCTGGCAAGGACGAATGTGCTGGCGTCCATATGAGGAGGACCTCACGGAGTTTTGACCCAGTAAAGGGTTGAAGAAGACGCTGCGCTTGGGGTGAATTTACACCCTCCTCAAAGTTTCCAATGGCTGTTTTCGAGTCAGTCACAATTATTTTTGCGGGTGTGGAGGATATGGCAAGTGCAATGGCTGCTTCCTCCCCGGTGTCTGGGTGAATTGTACAAACTCAACCAGAGGCAATTACACTGCTGATGCACTGCCACTATGCTCATGGCTGCTCTGCCGGGTATCACGTGGCGGCGACGTACAACACTTGTTTCTCCTCTCGAAGGCGGCGGTGGAGAGCAGCGCCGCCCTGGCTAGGCGTAGATCAACGTTGTATACCGGGTGCATATTTCGAGGAAAGGGAGAGATACGGATATGCGCCCGCTGTGAGTCAGTAAGAATCACCTCTTCCCCATGCTGGGAGGCGTAAGTAACGTGGAGCTGTTGAAAGATAGTGCACACCGTTTCGCTACTGGAGAGCCATTGAAGTTGTGCTATTCTCCGCGCCTCTAGAAGCTCTACACTACTATTATGGATACCCATTGCCTCTAAATTTTGAGTAAATGCGGTGATGGGAAAATAACCACCTGTTTGTAAGCTTTCCTAATAATGCACTTAAGTTTATCTTGTTCAGCTTTTTTGAGAGCCAGAAACCGCGCGACATAAGTAATTCGGCTGATAAAAAATGCCTGCACAAGCCGTACGAGGTTTACTTCTTTTAGGCCGTGATGCCTATTTGCGATCCGAGAGATGAGGTGACTTATTTGCGTCGCGCTCGAGTGCAGTGTGCTCGAATGGTTTCTGAGTTGGAGCCATTAGCTTGTAATCTGAGGCCTATCCTGATGCACGGAACTCGAGGAATAGTGTGCCCTTGTACTTGCAGGTGAATATTTAAGGTAGCTAGAGGGCGTCTGCTCCCGGAAATTGAAGGTTGGTAGAGAAAGAGTTCGGACTTTTGCGGGGAACATGCAAGACCTTGAGGGGTTACGTAATCATAGACGATGTCAACAGCTTCTTCGAGCATCTCTTGAATATCGCCATCCCTGCCTCCAGACATCCACAACGTGATATCATCGGCATATAAACTATGTTGAAGGACTGGCAAGGAATTGAGTAGCTGCGGAAGTTTAATCATGGCCACGTTGAACAAGAAAGGGGACAAAACCGAGCCCTGTGGAGTTCTCCTACTACCCATCGTAATAATGTCTGATTCCAGTCCGCCAACGTCGAGCCTGGCTGTGCGGTTGGAAAAAAAGTATTTGATGTAATTATAGGCTCGTTGACCCACGCCGAGATCAGAAAGGTTGGCCAGGATAGCGTCGTGGCGGACGTTGTTATTTAGATCTAGAGCAAGAACGGCCCTGGTGTCCAGCGGAGAGCAGCCGTAGCCAATGATTATCTCGTCTTAAGTCCTCTGATAGAGTCCGTGAGCTTGTCGCAAAAATCAAGTATTTTAGCGATAATTTTAGAATCATGCAATTTAGTGTGAGCATATACAAATCAGCATGTGGATTTGCAAAAACGTTTTAATCGTAATTTGAAGTGGGAAAAGTGCAGCAGTAATTATGTTCAATAATTCATCCAATTTTGTTACTGCACTGTAAACGCAAACTAGCCGGAAATGGAGTTTTAACCAAGTAATGTGCCCTGAAAAGTACTTATAGCAAAAATGTACTCGCTAGGCATGGTCTAAAAATGTGGACGAACCTCCATGGTAGCACCGCTGCCCATCCGTGTAGCAAAAGGGAGGATTTAGAACCACTTAACACCATTTGTGAGATGGCGTTCGGTTCCTTGTATAGTACCACGTCCAAAATAAACTCCCCATCTGAGGTAATCATCTCAAGCGGGCGGTCGCCATGTTAGTCTTCTGTTGTTTCCGTGTATCAGCACTTCAACCGTGGCCTAAAGCTAATTAGAACGAGTAAGCAGGACGCGATGGTTGCATGCAGCTACAAACCCCATACCGTACGTATACCCGTATAGATGCTTCAGCCAGCGCGATCACAGGCAGACAGCGCACCGTGTTGTTTCAATCTGTTTATTTTGGCGATAGGTGTTGTCAAACTCTGCTTATAACAAAGAGACAGTTCTCGCCGTTGCAAACAATTGCAATGCTCATCTGCTTCGCTTGCTTGCGCATATATAGACGATTGAAATTCTTGTGCCAGCGCGCCAACGCACCCGACTGCAGCGACTCAACTTGCCCTGGCGGCACGACTTGCTGCCCGGATGTAAATAACCTCCGTGCTATCAACGCAGCGCGGCCGGTGGCCCGGTGCGGCCGGAGCTTCAAGCCTCGCCTTGGGCCATCGTTTTTTCTTATTTGAGAAGGACTAGTAGTGCCATTTGGTGGAAAGATTTTTATGTGCCCCTGTCACACGAGGAACGGCCGCTAACAGCATTTGGATACGGCGACAGCTGTGGACCGCTCGCTGGTAAGTGGTCTGTTATCAGTCGATGCGTTTGTCAAACGTTTGGATAGGGTTAACTGCGAAGTACCCGTGCCGCACACAGCACGTACACGCACGGGCAAGGAAAAAAGCGCACACTCGTTTTATTGTACGTGTTTGTGGCTTTTGGGGTATGCGTTCGCATTCTTTTGTAGGCCGGTTTGTAACAGGGCATTCGAGATGAAATCATTTGTCGCGCGCGGCGTCGTTTCAAAGCAACGTGACGGTTACTCAGGTAGCCGAATCGCTTGCGACAGCGGTGCATCGTCGGGCCCGGTCGGTGAATATTGCGGGACTCTGTCTCTCATCTGCATCCAACTGCTCGTGTTCTTTTTAGTTAACTGCTATACTTTGTAATATCTATTTGTTAACGCCCCTGATGGCTTGCCTGTCCAAATATAAGTCTTTGTGTTGTTTTCGTTCAAGGCTGTGACTCATTCTTAGCGCTCTGGTCGGCGAAAGCCGCAGATCAGACGGCCACCCACTTCGAAAACTGTGCCCTGTAGCTTTGGTGGGGTTGTGTGCTCGCTTGAGTCGACTGTTCACATCTAACAGCGTACCCTATTAAGGAAACGGTGACATGCGTAAAAGATGCTATGAGCCTATCGAACGATTAAATGCATATAGTGTGGACCACGACGGCGACGTGGTTGGAAACCGAAATGTTTTTATTCCCTTTCGGATGATAATGAGGGGTCTGTATACAATCGGGGCCCGTCAGTCGCCAGCTAAGGCCACGTAATTAAAAACGCAAATTCATGCCGTTATGGAGGAGAACCGAGTTTGCCGTAGCATGACACAAGTCTGCCGGGCATAAAAATGGATATCATTTTTTAGAAGAACAATGCACACACTCTTCTTTTGTTGGTAATAACTTTGTCATAATCAGTAGTAAGACCATACACAAAAATTACTCGATTTATCTGACACTCGATTTTGACACGGAGCTTGCAGCTCCAAAAAGTGCACTGTGGTTTTGCGTGACGGAAACTTCTACAATCACGGTAAATTAACTAAGGCAGGTGTCTGTGGCATGCAGCGTTGGTAAGTTTGCGAGAATAGCGTTTCCATTTCAGCTGTTTTTTTTTTTTTGGTTGCCTTGCAATCACAAGTAATTTGGTGCCATGAACGAGGTTAACGTTAGCTAACAAGGCTGTAGTAACGGTTGCGGCTACAAATGACCTTATGCACCAATCATGCTTGTCAGCTCGGTGACACAGAATAGTAAGTTGTCAGAATACGGATGACTGAGTCGCCTAGTTTATCACTACTGCAAAAAAAGAAAGTGTTTTCTGACCCAGTGAAGGACTTTCCTGTATGACTAGCTGTGTTATGACAGATGACCATACTTAATGAGACAAGCCGTAACAAATTAGCTTTGGATGTAACACCAGGAGGGAAATAGGCGGAGGTATCTGCAAGTATAACTGAACCAGTGGGTGCCTGTCCGGCATGAATTCATTATTTGCTGACACGATTTTCTTCTGCAGATCCTGATACATGATCGAGTTGAATGACTTCATAGATCTTAAGGCAGGATAGGCTGTGCTGTACAAGGCAAGGCTGCATTCGGAAACCAAGTTGGCCCCTCCAGCAGAAGTGAGTATTGCCACGGCTTGCAACAGCCGTCCATCTCGAAAAAGCTGCACTTTTCTATGAAAGTGAGCCACCATGGTAGGGGAGAGGCAGTGTAAGGGTTTGCATCTTTAACTGTGTGCCCATTCACTTGAATGGGCACACAGCTGGCATCTTAAAGCAAGAGACAGCAGTTAACAAAATCATGCAATACCAAAGTGTTTTTCAGTCAAAAACAAAAACTAATCTATCAACCTACAGAGACTTGCATTTTATCTTCACTGTCATTTAAAGTTGTGCTCGAGTATATTGTGCGGAAGTAATATCTTTTTTATTGCTGCCAAAGCCGCTACGGTTAATGAACTGGCACTTGGTTTTATGAAGCCTTTGCATTTCTAATTTAGGTACTGGAATTCGCAGGGAACCTGGCCTTACAATTTTATTACTGTACCGAATTATTAAGTGCATTTAACCATAGTGTCTGTTTTGAATTTTACGTGTGGGGCATTTTTTTTTCTTTTTTGCTTTTTCAGGCAGATGTTCCTCTGACTCCCTGCCTGCATTCCGTGAACGGGGAAGTTAGCCTCCACATCGATGGCCAGCGTGTCTTGACTGCATCATCTTTACTGGGAGGACTGTGTAGTCTGTTTGCATCGTTCTGGGTTTTCAACATTCAATACCCAAGAAGGCGCACAGAGCTCTAACGTTTGTGGAACATGCCTTTTTGGACCTTGCCAGCACCAAACCACGTGTGATGGATTTAGAACTAATTAACTTTTATCGCATCAATATCGCTCACTAATATTTGTTTTCAATCTGTAATCATTGGATAGTAGTCAAAAAGAATTCCGTATTATATTTCTGACTTCTTTTTTCTTTTTTTACTGAGAAGGGGATATTTGATGGGCCGTTCTGTATGCTGATAATACAGCTATCTTTCAGTGAAGCAATAATATTAACAAACTAATTTAACTTGAAACAATTATCGAAATAATATTGGGAACTGGTGCGAAATGAATCAACTAAAAATTATACGAAAACCACGAATTTCATAGCTTTTTGTTCTCACTCTAAAGAAGCTGTCGCGATACCACCCATTCTGTTCTATATCATTGCAATTAACCCATCAGACTCGGTCACTTTTCTTGGCGCATTTGTGTCTTTATCAAAACGCACTGGTATTTTCCGCAGCATATTTTTCGTTCTTTATATTACTCATTTATCCATAACCATCTCACTGCAGTCTGTCTCCTACGTCATTTATCTCTTGTGCCTTTACCACCTATAAAATGCTTGTTACCTTTCAATATCAAATCGTTGCACAGCTCTCGCTCATTTCACCACAAATCGAAAAATTGTTTTGTTGTTGTAAACCACTGCAACCATTTTTTCTTCACTTTGTGTACTTAGTACTAATGCGTACTGATAAGTTCTGATAAATACTGACGCGTTCTCGATCCTCTAGTATTATATAATGATTTCACTTACTATGCGGTTGTGTTTGTGCCTATCTGTTTTTCAAGTATTTCCAGTTCTTGTATTATTATTGTTTCTACAATTTGTTCAACTAGCACACAGCTCTCGCTCATTTCACCGCCTACTGAATTTTTTTGTTGTTGTAAACCACTGCAACCATTTTTTTACTGTGTAGTGAGCACTGATGTGTACTGATAAGTTCTGATAAGTACTGACGTGTTCTCGATCCGCTAGTATTCTATAATGATTTCACTTACCATGCGGTTGTGTTTGTGCCTATCTTTGTTTTTCGCGTATTTCCAGTTCTTGTAGTAATATTGTTTCTACGGTTTGTTCAACTAGCATCGTATTGCTGCCTTCAATTCCTAACTGGCGTGTTATTTAGCAATGTACCATTTGTGATTTCCAATATGAGGTCGCCATAAGTATTTATTTCGGAACCTCCTTGTGTACACCATGTACCATGTAAACTTGCCTGCGAAAGTTCGTTTGAAATAAACCTGAAATCGAGAAAAACCATGTGAAATCATTACTCCCGCAGGGAACTAGAAATTCTCCCATTTGGCCTTGAAAACCTCCTTTTGGAAGGCCTACAAAACTCCCCAAGCTTTCGTCAAACTCCATTCAAAAGAAGTAAATGCTTCCCTTGAACCTCCTAAAAACGCCCCTAAACTAACATAAGTACTTCCAAAGGGAGGCGTAATAGGCTCCTATTCAACCGCCTAAAAATTCCATAAACATCACTTAAAAACGCCCTTCAGGAAGTAAATAATACTCCATTTTGACCTCCTTAAATTCTCCCGAACATTTCTTAACACTCCCTAAATACCTCCTTTCTATAACCTAAAAACGCCCTGTTTTGAGGAGGTAAACAATACCTCCCTGTTCCATGTAGTAAAAAAACTCCTACAAGGAGGACCACTAGAGGACAGGCGAAAAAGAACCTCTAGGGAGTATATGGGAGGGAAAAAAGTTTAGAGTGTGTATAACAGTGAATATCAGTATCAAGTAGGACTTGATATCTGGCTAGTTGGTTCATGACGTACAAAGGAATAAGTTTGCACAGAAGACGAAAACGAAGATAAGAACAAGCGCTCGCCTTGTCCGCTCTTCTCTTCGTCCTCGTCTTTTGCGGAAACTTATTCCTTCGTACATTAGTATCAAACAAGCAGCAGTTACTAAGCGCACGGTCTAGACCAGTAACGACAGCATTTAAAGGGGCCCTAATAGGCTTCCGAAGGTCGCCATTTCAATCGCGCAATCGCTAGAGTACCCCTTCACGACAACGTATACCAAATATTACACCTCTGCGTAAAGCAGGGGCCGCACAAACACGAAAAAAAGATTTCACTTTCTCTCCTGGCTCACCAACCATACCTTGCCGCCACATTGCCGCGCTCTGACGCAGTTGTTTCCGGCTCTGACGCACCTTTATGACGCACGAGACCTTGCCCAGTACGGCGGCGCGAACGCGAACCACAGCGACAGCGCTCACCGTGCAACCGGAATCTGGTGGGCGGAGCATGCGCGTCGAGTGCTAAAAAAAAAAGCGCGCGCAGGGCTTAGCGCAGGTACATCACGTACTGCACGTACATCAAGGAGGGTGATGGATTGCCCTGTTTCTCTCGGTGGTCTTGCGCCGGGTCGATGACGTCGTGGTTTCCACAGTGCTTCGGAGGAGCTACTAGAGGAGGAGATCCCCAGGCCTTATGGGTTGCCCCTTTTAATGAGCGATAACTCGGCTAATACTTAACACATTTAAACACTTTTTGCGGGATGACGTTCCTTGGATGGTACTCGCAACACTCGGCAGCCCATTTAGGGCCCCTTTAAGTTCCATACTACCGTTCTTGTGGTTGTAAAGTTAGTAAGAAGTTAGTACCACCCGTTAGTACCATTTTACGAGCATTTTTGTTAAGAGTGATCTCAAGTCACTGTGGCATCGTCGGTACATAACGACTACGGGGATCAAGGGGCTCGACCTTCCACGACGCTACAGTGTGTAGAACTGGCGCTTCAAGATTTCTAGATGCACAAAATCACTCGTAAAACTGCATTAGCTAAATCCACTCGCTCCCCAATTTGATGTTTTGTAAGACAAGCGTCGCAGTACCGATAGTATTTCATTCGTCAAAATACTGCTCTTTATACTAATCCACATTATCGCAACGCAAATACCAGCGTTGTATCACGAAATAGTCCGTCCCAGCCCGCCGAGTGGTCTACCCTCTTAAAGGGGACATGATGACAAAATAAAACAATGTTTAATTTGAAAGAACCAGGCTTAGCTACCCCACACAGCTACACTCTATCCACGAAATACGGTTTAAACAGAAAAGACGCAGTCAGTATTGAAAGGCTTTTAAATTTCGCGCTACAGTGACGTGTTGTGGGCAGGAGTGACGTTATGTGGGGAGGAGCACTTAAAAAATAATTTTCAGTGTTTTAACTTCACGTTGGCATTCAAGTGATGCGATCAAGCCGAACTAGAGAGGCTCCACTAAATCGCCCTGTCATGTTTCTTAGCGATGGGCTAGTTCGGCGGCCGCCAACCGCACCAACAAAATTCTGTGACGTCACAGAAAGTTGCCGGAAAGTGGCCAGGGAGTCGCCACTGCTTCAGATGCTCCTGCCGCCAGCACGATGCCCTGAGAGCAGAGCTTCGGGCCGCACTCCAGCGTCTCTGGCTGCCCAGCCACACCCCGATGGACCTGCTTTTCCCGACGGGCCCCAACTCCATCCGGCGGGAAGCCTTCCGACTTGTCCTGGCCTTCCTCGAGGAGACCAGCCTCATACAACAGCTGTAGCCCAATGCCTGCCGGCCAGCCTAACGCACTCCTTATCTCTTTCTTTCTCTATCTCCCTCTTTCTCTGTCCCCATTTGTTCTCACCTAACCCCTTTCATTCCCCTTTTCCCCTTCCCCCGGATTGGGTTGTATGCTGGTGAACTCCCAAATGAGTTCAAAATATCCCAAGTCCACTTCTTTTCCACTTTGTGTATCAATAAAGCACTCACTCACTCACTCACTCACTCACTCACTCACTCACTCACTCACTCACTCACTCACTCACTCACTCACTCACTCACTCACTCACTCACTCACTCACTCACTCACTCACTCACTCACTCACTCACTCACTCATTTCTTCGAAGTTTGCAAAAAAGCTGCTATGATTGTTATCGGGATAAAACAGTCGTTGTATAGGTGACCGGTAAAAAGTGCAAAGGCTCATGGGTACGTCGTCTGCTACCGCCACTTCCGGTTCGAGATCTCTCCTGCCCTCCCGTACGCCTGCGTGCGCCGGCGGTTGTCAGGCGCGTGTGTGCGTGTTGTTTATTTGTCACAGGGTGCTTACCTGTCAGATAAACCCCTAGTAGGGTCAATCGTTGCTATTTACGGAATTCCCGATGCATGAGCGTTTTTTTACCCAGTGGAAACAGATAAACAACAGGCACACACGCGCGTGAAAGCCGACGGCCTACGGGAGGCCAGGAGAGCTCCCGAACCGGAAGTGGCGGCTCTCCGCGGGAGAAAACAATGCAACCATGAGCCTTTCAGCTTTTTACCGGTCACCTATTGAACCAAACTCCTATTTTGCTTCATGGCCCCCCTAAAGCAGCTGCACCTCCCAGTAGATCATGAATAAGGGGCCTCGATGCGAGCATCGGGCGTGTCGTACACGTTGGTCGTCGTGAACGTTGATCGCATTCCCTGCTTTCATGCTAGCAACCACCCAGGTGCACAATGTAGGCGATGAAGAGGCCGTCACGGCAGGCCGTAACCAGTCACGCATCCGTTAACGTTCGGCGCACGCACGCTGAGGCTCTTTGCCCAAGCTAACCAGGAGGACAAAGCCGGTAGTAGGAAGCCGTCGCCTGAGGTGCGTCGAGCAAACGCGTTGGCAGAGCTGCTTGATGGGCGCGCCCACAGATTCCTTTGTGCACGTTGCGTGCGGACATGTTGCTATGTGTCCTCTGCGTGCGAATGCAAAATAGTATCGGACGAACTGGATCGCGTAGGGTTCTTGGCGCCGACGGCTGTTCGTGAATGAGGGCAGCGGGTTGCGTTACGTCGGACGAATTTTTTGAGGCTAACAATGAGTGCGATCCGCAGACGTCTTTCGGGGTATCGTGCTGACAGATACTGGCGTGGCCGGTTCCGGTGTTCGTGCCAACCCATCTTCGACGTTCCTGTATAATGTACAGACGTCGACGTTGTTATTGTTAAAACAACAATGATCGCCCAGACATCACTCTGTGTGGTTTACCAGTGTATCCATGATGGCTCTTTAATGTAACTGTTGTAAGATGCGTGTCATCCGCTTCTGTTTACGCCGTAAGGATTACTCTATCCGCGCGCGTTCTTGCATTCTAGACCGGTACACCTCCCCCCCCCCCTCCCTTTCCCTTCCTATTTTTTGTGTGCTAGGTGATTACTGTCCACCTTGGCACAGCGCGCCACTTTTATCGCGGCTCCCAATGCCCAACCGTCCAAACGATGTATCAAGGCATTACGCCTTCAGCGTTGAGAAATGGCGTCATGGGAACGTTTCGGGGTTTGCACCCGTAGCCTTTAAATTGCAAAGTTAATTATCAGTATCATTGATCTATAAGAACCAGAACTTCGTACGAGACAGGCCAGGCAAAAAAAAAAAAAAAAAACGTATAT
Organism: Haemaphysalis longicornis; assembly: GCF_048455015.1. Classification (NCBI taxonomy): domain Eukaryota; kingdom Metazoa; phylum Arthropoda; class Arachnida; order Ixodida; family Ixodidae; genus Haemaphysalis; species Haemaphysalis longicornis. The sequence continues at coordinate 80,480,996 of NW_027526204.1, read as the reverse complement.
CTCTTTCTTTCCTTTCGGACTCTGATCGAATGCGTGCGCGCTAGGATATACCGGTAACCCTATACCTAGACTCATTTCCCTAATGAATTGACATGTGTGGAGTCTATAGGTACAAAAATCGCGCAATTAAGGCAGCCTATTGCGGTAATTCGAGATCTACTCAATCTCTGCTTCCGTTGGGTACCTCGTTCTAAAAGTCGTTCTGATTGCGGACTTAGCCTTGTATGCTGTACCGGCGATTTCTCCACCCGATAAGGTCCTTTTTAACACAATGCGCGGGAAATCACCGAGAGTCCCATAACCTTGTGTCCTTCAAAAACTGGAGGACGAGGCGCAAAATTTCTCTCCTTCCAATCAGATGACCGTTAGAGTATGACGTCGTCCAAAGAGGCATAATTCGTTCTCGCAATAGTTTTATTACTATTCCTTTTCTTCTATCACTGTGCCCGGTAGCAGCCGCAACGCATTTGCGAAAAATGCGTTTCTTCTCAGCTACTAACGGCTAAAAAAGGGATAATAATGAACGCTGGGCGCTTAATATTATACCCTCGAACAATGAAGTATTCTTCCACTCGCAGTTACCTCGACTGCCTCTCTAGGCTGAATGCAGTAATGCCGGGAAGGCGGAGGGGACGAACTCGTCCCACTGTATACGCCTGCAGTGTACAGCTACCGTTACTGCGACGTCGAAGCCCACTGGCGTCCCCAGCGTCGCGCCGGACAATTTGGGACCGTAACGTCATATACCTTCCGCGTATCTTCCGTGAGTCATGCTTGCACACGACCGTGAGTGTACGCACAACTCCCCGCGCAGACGACGGGACGTTCGCGCAACCCCCGCGAAAGCTAGCAGACGACGCTCTCGCTGAAGCAGACGACGAGATCTTTCTTTTCTCCGCTAACGCGCGTTTGCGTGTTTTTGTACACCAGCAGACGACGCTGTCAGTGTGAGGCAGGTACCACGTTGCTTTATGTTTTCCACGCTTTTCCCGAGGTTATAACGCCTGTTTGCGTGTATTTGCGTGAGGCCCTAAGTGCACGCGTGTCTACGCGCGTCTCCACGCGCGCGTAGCCATTAGCCATGCAAATTGAGTAGCGCTGTTCATGCTGGCGGCGCGGGGACCTCTCCTCTTATTCGGCGGTTTTATTATTCTTTGTCCACTGGGCGCGCACACATCCGTGAGGGCCGCCGCGGCCGCCTTTGGGAGAAGGGCCTTGAAGTGTTGCAAATGCCTGTCGGTCCCCGATTCACTTATTCTGTTATGGCGTGCTTTCACGGAAGGACGTACGTTGGGGCGTTCTTCGGCCCTGCTGACAGGACACTGCGTGTGTGGGTGGCTGCGGAACAGCTGTGCTATATGGCAACGTTAAGAAGTGAAGACTACCGTTAACCGACTCCCCAGCCCTCGAGGGAAGCTGTATGGTTTTGGAGGTTGAACATATGAGAGATATTATAAGTTACCTATACCGGCCCTTCACAGTGTTTTAACAGGCTCTGTAACTGTGGAGCGGAATGTGGGGACTAAATTGCGCTTTCTTCTGAAGCACACGTGAACGTGCTGGACAAATTAAAGCATGAAGATCAAGTAAATCGTTTACTTCGCTCCTAGCAGTAAAAATACGTTAACGGTGACACGAAGCTACCCGCTATTTTCACATAACTCATCACCACTTGCCTAGCTGCGTAGCTTAAACAGGAAACTGCCTTCGTTATAAGTGATACAACGTTAAAAGGGGACATAACATGCTCTCGGTGGTTGTGATGGGGAGGAAATTTCAATAAAGAGATATTTTGAACAAAGAAATTGTGTTTTACGAGAGTTTACAGTACATATGAAATGTCGCCAGCCGCATCCCAATAGGCATGCACGTGCAACGCTGGGGTCGTTTCTCTCGCCTTAAATGTAGAGAACAAAATATTCCCTTTGTAAAATCACTGTAACAGCCTGGCTGTGCATCAGCAGCTGTAGCTCTACGTTGCATCGCCTTGGGGTGATAGTAAACTTCTTGTGCAAGAATACTAGAGGATATCTGCAGTTGGTCCACAGCTACCATCGTCCTCCATAACGAGAGCAGTAACATACCTATAAGGAAGGGCGCCAGACAAAGAAACACAATCTCTCCAATGTTATTCACAGCATGTTTAGAAGAGGTATTCAGAACATTGGATTGGGAACAAGTGGGCGTAAGGGTTAATGGAGCACACCTAAGTAATCTCAGATTTGCTGGTGACGTTGCCTTGCTAATTAAGTAACTCGGGGCACAAACTGCAAAGCATGCTTACCGCACTGGACTAGCAGAGTAGAACCTTGGGCCTGAAAATTAACGTGCAGAAAAATAAAGCAATGCTCACTAACCTCGGAAGGGCACAGCGGTTTGAGATAGCTGGCGAGGCAGCGGAAGTGGTAAGCGAGTATATCTACTTAGGCCGAGTAGTGACCCCGGAGCACAACCATGAGGCAGGGATAATTAGAAGGATAAATGGGGTGGGGTGCATTCGGTAGGCATTCTCAGATAATGAATGGCAGCCTACCATTGTCGCTGAAGAAGAAAGTGTATGACAGCTGCATCTTACCGGTACTCACCTACGGGGCAGAAACTTGGAGGCTCACTAAAAGGGTTCAACTTGAACTAAGGACGACTCAGCCTCAATGGAACGGAAGATGATAGGTGTAACATTAAGGGACAAGAATAGAGCGGAGTGGGTCAGGGAACAAACGCGTGTTAAGGGCATATTAGTAGAAACTAATAAGAAGAAATGAGTGTGGGTAGGGCATGTAATGCGAATGCAAGAGAGCCGTTGGTCATTAATGGTAACAGAGTGGATGCCTATAGAAGGCAAGCGCGGCAGGGGGCGGCAGAAAGTTAGATGGGCAGATCGGATCAAGAAGTTTGCGGGGATAAATTGGTCGCAGTTCGCGCAGGACCGGGATAATTGGAGATCCATGGGAGAGGCCTTTGCCCTGCCTTGGGCGCAGATATGATGATGATGATGATGGTGGTGATGATAACAGTCTTCAGCGCAAAAGCCTTAAGTGCACGACTGCGGGAAAGGCCTTCGTTGTAGTTTTTGACGATGGGCGCCGGTGTAAAGAGTAAACAAAAGGCACATTTGCGTTCGCGAAAGATTTGAGGGTCTCCACAGTAGGCGGCCACTGCATTACTACTGCGCGATCTCCTTACGTTGCCAGCTGTGGAGGCAAAAGTTAGGGCAGTGCGTGCCGCTTGGGATCAGAACGTGACGGCTCATGATCAAAACAGGCGTGCCCCAGCCACACAGAACTCTTATTCTGATGATGCTGTGGCGTGAAGTGTTGCAACTCTGCCTGTTGGAGCATGGGCGCACCAAAAGACGCACAAAAAAAAAATAATAAGGCCGTTCCACTCGACGTGAAAGCTGACGGAAGTGCAGAGCAGGTGATACGCCATACTGGGCTGTAGCGCCGTTTTCCGCTCACTGATACCACCCAATGCAATTCAAATTTCCCGCCTTCGCAGTGCTCGTGCGCTCCTTGCCTGAAGCAACGCCAGCGGGAGTTCTGTTCTTTTTGCGCTTGCTTTTCCTCCCGCACGTGCCGGCATTGCACTGCACGGTTTTTCGCTTACTTTCGAAAAAAAAACAAAAACAAAAAAAACAACAACCCAACGAGCATTCCGAATTTAAATGAACGCGGGCGCTGCCGGTTAATTACGTATATTTGGTGTCAAATGCACCTGAAGTTCCTTTTTTTTTTGCTAAAATACAGAGACATGTATGACAAGCGCCAGCGGTTCGCGAGTTTCAAACGGTTATGACTATTTAAATCGCTTGGTTTCCGAAGCCTCTGCGGGACGCTCTACGACGGAACGCCGGGCTCTACTACTTGGGTCCGTTATCTCGCTTCGCCGCCTGATTTCGGCAGTCGCTTGAAATCGAGCGTTACAGCGAGCTACGACGACAAGGCGATCCCCTAAAGTGTTCTGCACTTAGAAAAGCGATGAGAAAGACGCAAACACGCGGTGTGACGCAAATACGATGCAGCAGTGACGAAGTGGTTGATAAGTGTCGAGTTCCGCCTTCGAACACGTAAGAAGGAGGAGTAATTTTTGTTTTTTCTTAAATTAAGGAAAACGGGTGCTCGGAGCGTTGTCTCACCGTCACCGGTTGCTACTTCTTTAAAAATTGGCTCGCTGAAACATTTGCGTCACAGTGAAGTCGAAAGTGAAGCGGCGTCTTGATAAAGCGCTACCGTTTGAGTGGTTTTCCGGCTCTGAAAAAAAAAAAAAAAAAAAAAAAACGGAAAAAGAAACCGTTGTAATACCATTTTTCAGTTGCAATCTTCTACCATTGCACGTAAACAAAACGAAACTACTGCTTTCTTCTTCCGAAGTTGCGTGAATATTGTTTTCGCTGTTCATATGTGCTCCTTTTTGGCAGCTCGGTTGTAAAATGTTTTTCCCGATTCACTTCGTCACCTGTGCAGAAAAAAGTACGCAAAATAAAAAGGATATCTTAAGGAAGAAAGAAGCATGACCTATTTACGGCATAGATACAACGATCTATTTCTGAGCTTGCACAACATATTTTTTAAAACAGGCCCTGCAACACTTTTTTCAACTTTTTGTTGAAATCTTAAATGCTTTCAGAGCGTACTCACCCAACATACCCAGTACTTAGATTAGGGGGTCGCAAAGTACTTGAGCCAAAATTTACTACTCTATGCCCCTCAGATAACTTGTAAACTCGCCCAAAAGATTTTTCTCTCTTTCGCGGTCTTGGCGTTCTTCGACGGCTCGAATTACGTCACTAAGGCATGTAGAGGCATTTGGCTGCTTTTCCTTCAGTTGCAGCAATGAACGCTTTTCAATAGCCATTTTAGAAAAGAAAATGCTACAAAAACGATGCAGAAACAGAAGGCGTATCTGGTGCGACGAGCAAATCACGCAGCGCCGCTCCGTGCTGGCGATAACTATATATCTTTCGCAGTGGTCCCAGACGCGAAGGAAAGAGTGAAAGCGCTTATCGAAAGTGTTGAAGGGTCCCTTTAAAATCTGCATTTAGCATCGCTATATGTTATTTCTCTGGCTTAAAAAATGCAGTTGAGTGTTGACGCTGCATGCTTCGCAACGTTTCTCCCGTTCCGAAGGCAATGCGCGTAAAGTGCCTGAATAGTTGCAGATGATATTACTGGTTTAGGCAAGTAGCTGCGAAACATGGGTGTTCGGTGCCTGTATTTAGAATTTAAGGTCACATCGCTCGGTGGGTGAGGAAGCTTCGTATTTGAGCGCCCCGAATTAACATGGAGAACCCGTGTCTCTTAACGTCCACTATAACAGTTGTGTAGCTACACACACATTTCTATCATTAGCAGGAGATGCAATAGTCGCGGCGAATAATCATAGACATATACAGACGACAGACGATAATATAATGTACAGGTTGCAGCCAAAGGTAAACGGAGCCTGGGTTCGTGAATTATGGACAATTTTTCTCCTATGCGTCTGTCAGCATAGATTGCGTGTATATGTCCGGATTTTTTGTTTAGGTCTTTCTTAAACCTCATTCAAAGGCTGCGGGCGGGACACAAGGCGGATAAATTTTCTTTAATTCTGCGACGCGTGCTACCTTTACTTTCGACTGAACCACACTGACATTCTGTTTGAAAGAATATAAAAACGACATAAACCCTCATTGTATGTGAAAAATAAAATCGCCTTTGATAATTCGCTCTCTCAACTTCCATCGTGCCCCAAGGATATTATATTCGCTCTAACGAATCACACATATCAACAAACTTTCAAATCCCCCTCCGCCACACAACGGGACCAAAAAACAGGCTTATCAGTGCATTTACTCAGTGGTAGCAGTAAAATGCCTTGATCAAACTAAACTACAGGAGCCAACGAAATAGCGCAGTAACGCTTATGGCGGTAGCTTTTTTCGCCGGCCACCAGTCACACCGACAAGTTTTCGAGCCACCGCTACCTTGACGACTGCCGCTACGGACGCCATTACAATCCATCCTACCCGCCCCTTTATTTTGACGGTACCGATTCCTGCGCCGCCGCATCTAACCCACGTCGCTACGGCGTAGGTCTCGTATCACAAGATGGGCGACAGCGAGCTGAGGAGCGATTGATGTACACGCATCTCGGGGCGTTACTTGGTCAGGGCGTGAGAGTTGGCATGGATTCATTGGGAAGCCACGCCAGATCCCGCGTATACGAGGGCCTCGATGTTGAGCTGGAGCCGAACATGCTGATACGTCTGTCGGAGAGAAGATGGAACCTACTGCGATGCCTTCCGCATCTCCGACAGCACAAAACTATGCCTGTTGCATGACGCCGCATTGCATGACGCCGCTCGCGCCGACAGCACTTACCTCGACGTTGTAGTTAGGAGAAACGAACTCGCCTCGTATCTCGGCCGCTTTTTGTAGCGTAAGCTACACTGGCCGAAGTTGAGAAGTTTCGCGTGGACCCTGGAGGGCCATGCTGCGCAAGCGCGAGAAGCATTGGATTGGATTGAATTGAATTAGAATTGGATTGGAAATCCAATCCAATTGGAGTATGGGTGTGTAGAGAATTGGGTCTGCGCATTGGACGGTCTGCGCATTCCAGAGTAGTGATGTCACAGCCGCGGCAGACGCGCTGGCGCCGGCGCGTGCCCAGCTGTGCGCCTCCGTTGCGCAGTAGCCAAGTCTGACGCTGCGCCGGAGCCGCTTGATAGCCGGTCCAAGTGGCTCCTAGAGAGCCGTGCTGCGCATGCGCGAGGAGCAGTGACTGGACTGGACAGGACCCGACTGGATTGGACTGGATTGGACTGGATTGGATCGGATTGGATTGGATTTCTGAACCTTAGCTCACGCTATGTATATCCTGGCATAGCCGAGCTGAGCCACTGCTAATTTTGTTCTGCTTACTATCGCAAAAACGACCCCAGCGAGCATTCCTAACTAACTAAACGCGGGGCTTCCGGTTAATTACATGTATTTTGCCTCAAATGTACCTGCAGTGTTCTTTGGGGTAAATAATGGGGAGATGTATGACAAAGTTTTGAACGGTTCTGCGCATATAAACCTCTTTTGCGATTATCCTCTTAACCTATGGCTGGAAGGCTGAGTCGAGGGACAAGAGGGTATCTTTTCGAAGCCTTTGTTTGGGTGCGTGACGCCGCGTGACGCCGCTTGTCTGCGGTGGTACCGCGTACGAGCTACGGCGAAAAGCCGGGCCCCTAAAGTGCTCCGCACTCAAAAGAAGGCTCATGGCCGCCTACAGGCCGAATGAAACGAGGAAGAAGTTGGGCGTCCCTTGCAATGGTGCTCCAATCAATATGCAGGCGTTTACAAGATCTAGGAGCTTTGCTATACGTTCCCGATGTATGTATGTATATACGTACACAACACAAATATATATATATATATATATATATATATATATATATATATATATATATATATATATAGTATAAGCAAAGAGTCGGATACGCAGCAAGAACAATAACAAAGAACGTTTACTTACGTAGCGGCAACGGGACTTGCTTTCATCAGAGTACAGTTACATGATTTTGCTGATTACATGATTTTACATGACAGCAAAGTCATATAACTGTACTCTGATGAAAGCAAGTCCCGTTGCGCTACGTAAGTAAACGTTCTTTGTTATTGTTCTTGCGGTGTATCCGACTCTTTGCTTTACTATTTCTGCGCGCTTTGTCGCTTTGTGAGTTTTATCTTTCTATACATATATATATATATATATATATATATATTCAGAAGCTACTGTTGTAGCTAATAGTATGACTATAGTGTTATAGCGTTTGTTGCCCCATGCCTTTACCGAGCCAGGCGGTTGTTGCCTCGACATTAAGTTGCTCCGAGCATGTGTAGAAGTCTCCCGTCGGAAAGACGCCACCGCATCAAATGTTTCGTCGTTCGAAGGCCTGTGCGTGCGTCGGCTTCCACCTTTGGCGTCTGGTCATTCGCTCTTGGCAATTCTGGAAACACCAGCACGGACGTACGTACGAACCCAATTAGCGCTCTTACGACCGCGGTAGCTTCTTCCAAGCCTTCACGCAGAAATGAATTGTTTACATTCGTTAAGCATTTATGTACAGAACAATTTCTCGTTACACCGCAACCTTAAACTGAAATTGTATCGAGCTGGGAACACTAATGAGTGCTCTGTTCTTATTATTTCGCTCGGTGACTCTGCGTTTGACGGCGAAGATAACGCCGTGAAGATCGCGACTCTACGAATGCTTCCTTCCGTGCTAGCAAGTCAGCAACACGGTGTATGCCCTTGCTTCAACCACGTCTCGTACGCCGTTTAAGGGATGTACGCATACATACATACATACATACATACAAACAAACATACATACGTACATACATACATACATACATACATACGTGCGTACGTTACATACACATACATGCATAAATACGTATGTATATACATACATACATACTTGCATACATACATACATACATACATACATACATACACACATACATACATACATACATACATACATACATACATACATACATACATACATACATACATACATACATACATACATACATACATACATACATACATACATACATACATACATACATACATACAGCCCAAAAGTTCCCCCCTTAGGTCACCGAAGCACGACTACCGTCTTTAAATATTGATACTGATGCGTTGATTGTCCGTGGATGTGCGGTGGGTGCCTTAGACGCTCCCTATTTTCGCTGTGAACCTATAGTGATAGTTAGGGAGTCACTTCGCGCCTTCAACACTGATTATAGCGTGCACGCGTGCGTGTGTGTGCGCGCATGCTGTCCTCGACCATCTGAAAGTATACACGAAAGACGTCTGCAATACACACGTCTGAATTTCCGACGATACAATGTTTTGGAATAAAAATAGTACGCTATAGTTTTGCGAACTGTCGCCTAAATGGGAAACGACATTGATTCGCTCAAGGAAAACGAACGCAGTCAGGTTTGAGGTATTTTCCCGCCAGGTGGCTATCGCGCCAGCCTTTCGGCGATGCGCCGAGCTCGTGACGCTTCGCTAACGTATGCGCTGCCAAGTTGTCCGCAGCCAACGCCCCCTTTCTTTGTTTTTTGGTGGCGTCATCAGCTGTCTACAGCGCTTAGGTCAGGTGGCCACCGGTGGGTTGTAGCATGCCAAGTTATTCAAAAAGCCTCTCGTTGGCCACCTGGCGGACCATTAGCACCTTTTGGCGGAATGCGTTTACGTCCGAAGATTGCTGCTGGTGAGCTAATGTTACTCGATAGGCTTGTATTTCGAAACTATATGTCCTTGATCTGACAACAACAAGCAGCGCTGATTTCAATACGGCGTAGTAGTGACAGATACGTTCGCGATAATCCCTCATTAAAGGGACACTGAAGTGGGAAGGCGATTCGGCTTAGATGGGTAGACTGCCGTGGCGCGAAACTAAAATGCCCCACGCGTCGTAGCAGCAGTATAACACAGAGAAGGGCAAAAGGCATGAAAACTGGTATCAGCGCACGATATTTTTTTTCCGTAGTACGGTTTGTGACATCAAAAAGTTTGAATATTATTGGTGGAGAGGTATTGGTAGAGATTGTTTGTGAGATCGTCAAATACTTGAAACAAATGCGGTTAGCAACGCTCGTTGAACACGTCTCTTTTTTAATACACGAAGTTAACGTTCAAACAACTCAGAGGACACCTAAGCACTTCTTACGTGTTGTGAATACAAAATTATTGGTGTCCGATTGAACAAATGAGACGCTTCAATATTTCAAGATTTTACTTCGCCCAGTTTGAGTGGGTACGACAGAGGGAAAAAAGCTGCTGTGCAGCTTGACGGGTCCCCAGCCCTTCACAGCGCAAGGCTGCAGCATGGGCAAGCGACAATACAGGCATAATTGCTGAAGTGCCGCTTCGCAATCCACCTAACGTTTTCGAATGGCTTCGATCTGTCTCCTACGCCCTGCGCCGCTGCTCGGTACCGCCGCCGTGCAAGAGGAGAGGTGGCGACGATGCTGAATTTCGCTAGCCGTCTGCTCGTTCGTTTGTTTATGCTCTCCCGCTCCCTTACTTAATTTCCGGTGTAGCGGCGCGGGCGTTCGGTTATTACCGAGCTTAAGCTCTCGCGTTATGGAACACCTCACCATGGATAACAGCTTTTAAAACTCTTCACGGCTTGCGACGCCCTGCGCGTATACTCCAACTCTTAATGCGCAACGGACAATTAGTACCTTCCCGTCAAAAGCGCCACCAAACAATCTGCCTCAGAATCACACAGCGTAGACTTTCTTTCCATTTGCGTTTGGGTCGGATCCTTGGTGGAACAGCTAGCGTAGGAAGTTTTACGAAGGTGTACACAAGTACAGACTGATCTCACCGCTAGCGTACATGCATGCTGCATACAGGGAGAGAAATTAGTTATGATGGAGGGGAAAAGCAAGAACGCCCGTGTGTGCGAGATTTCCCAGGTGGTCAAAATTAATCCGGAGCCCTCCACTACGGCGCGCCTCATCGCCTGCGTTGCGTTGGCAAGTTAAACCCTACAATCAATCAATCAATCAATCAATCAATCAATCAATCAATCAATCAATCAATCAATCAATCAATCAATCAATCAATCAATCAATCAATCAATCAATCAATCAATCAATCAATCAATCAATCAACCAATCAATGAATTATTCAATTAATTGATCAGTTAATTAATCATTTAACCAATTAGTCAATGAATCAATCTATTAGATATGTTTAGCGAATACGGCAAGACGACGAATCTGGCTGTCGGCTTGATGAGCGAGTGCAGGTGTACGTAGACTTCTCACTCCGCTTTTTGACATCGCGCAAAAAAAAAGAAAAAAAGAAAAATGGAAATGGCAGAGAGAAACGTTAATTGTTCGCTCCTAAACAAATACACCCCATTCACCACCGAGCCAAAGCTGAGAGAGCGAAGAAAGCTGCGGTCTTTCCAGTTAAAGGGAAAAGTTGTTCAGCCTTTGGCGTACCTTTAAAAAGAACAATTCATGACATCTTAATGGCCTGTTTAAAGGCGATGCAGAGACAAAGCCCAGCGGAGGGTATGTTCAAGCGATGTGAACTCATGCACCTTAAATAATTCCACAGCACACAACATGCAAGGTACGATCGTTCACACGCTCTAAACTACATTTTCAACGTGCAAACTAATATGCCAGCAAATGTAACGTGGAGCACACGATAGTACGTGGAGGGGCAAGGTGATTTAAACATGTTCACTTACACAAGTACAATTAAGAAAGTTCGGTCTCTGTTAAATGTTTATTGATTCTTTGGGGAACAATAGACAACAAGCTCAGTTCAAAACCAAGAAAAAAAAAACACTTAGCTTACTCGTCCCACAATTCGAAATCTCAAGATTTAGAAGAATCAAAGGCATTGCGGGTTGCTGTGTTGTTCTCTGAGGAATTACCCGCAGATGTCGACTTTATTTAAGACTGCCGAACGGATCAAAACGCAGGTAGCGTTCGGGCTCGGGTAGCTGCAGTTTGTTCTGCTTCAGTTCTCGGTACACAGTATGATTTTCCAAACCGGTTCACGAACTGGTTCCAGAACCGGCGCGGGAAGGTAAATTGATAACCAAAAGTGCGAATCGAATTGTGAAATTTAACGCCCGAAACCCAGTTTGTGATGAGGTCCAACTTGTGACCGGAGCGACAAAAGCGAGCAATTTCGGTCGCCAGAGTCTGCAGGAGTCGCTCGAGCCCGCATCAGTAGTATCTACGAATTTTAGCGGCCGACCTCACGACCGTCGTTTTTGAGGCGTAATGGGGGTGCCGACGTAACATGATTTTCGTACGTCATATCCTGCCAATGCGCCCGAATATTTTTCGTTGGGACGGTTCGCCGAACCAAACGCGAAAGTGCGTGCCCCTGCGCGAGGCAAGTAGTTGCCGCCGACGTTCGAGCGCTGCCACAAACGGCAACAGTTCCGCTCCTATTGCAATAAGGCCAGGAATAGACACCGCGTGAAAGGTAATACAAATCTCTTCGGCAAAAGGCGCTTCCAAAACAAGGACACGAACTTCGAAGACGAACTTTGAGAAAATTGGTAAGAAGTTCGAGTAGGTTGGCCTTCTACGTGCACGTTGGCCACGTTTTTTTTTTTTTTTTTTGAAATGCCTGTTCAAAGCCATTCGTGCACAATCGTAGGCAGACACTACTAGAAACAAACAGAAAATGCGCGTAGTTACAAATAAGGTGTCTCGATGAGAGCGCGTGAGTCGAAGGTGTCGTGTTATGCCACCGAGAAAGAGGAACCTTCTCCCTCGTTTTAGATGCGAAAGCTTTAAATCTTCTATTAAGCGGAAATGCGGTGTCGGGCGTGGGCGTGACCTGCATATACACTGATGGATCGGTTGACGCGAAAAGTGGGGTGTTCGCGGCGGCTTTTTCATACCCAGTCTGAATATTTCGTGGGCTGCCAGGGTGACACCTTTGTTTTCATCTGCAGGGAGTGAGTGTGTTCCCATATAAGCTGCGTTGCGCGAACTGTCATCGTTTGGAAGGCAAAAAGTCGCAATATTCAGCGATTCAAAGTCAGCCCTTCAGCTGTTGCAGCCGGGTATACCTGTTGAAAAGACCTGTCAGCGATCCCTAGTTCTACTAAAGCGCATCAAGCATGAAGGCTTCACCGTGCAATTCCAGTGGATCCCGTCGCACGTCGGTGTAGCGGGAAACGAACATGCTGACAGCTTAGCCAACAACGCCTTATCATCTACAAGGACGGTGCAAACGCGGTGCGATTTCCAACGCATACAGAAACAGACCGTTCGCGTGCACTTTAGGCAGCTGTGGCGACCAGTTCGTCAACCAGTCTTGACGAAAGGCCCGAAGAGAGCCGAAGCCTGCCTGCTCCACCGAGTAAGAACAGACTCAGCCCGTACACCAGCTTGGCTACTTAAAATCAACATTGTTTCATCCCCTTGGTGCCCCTCGTGCAGTGTGACTGGTGACATTGATCACTTCATTATGAACTGCTCCAAAACCAACCCTGAGCGGACGAACTTTTTTTGTGATCTCCAGAAGTTAGGAGTGCCCCATGCTACATCGGAGGACATTATTTTTTCTAGGGACCACTGGATTGTGCGAAGAGAGGTGTCTCATCTCCTACTCGGATTCTTGCAGTCTACAGGACTAAGTGAGGTGTGGTGACATTGTGTGTCTGTTACTTTAGGACCAAGTGAGGTTGATTAAGGGAGGACTAAGTGAGGACGAAGTGAGGACTAAGTGAGGACTGAGTGAGGACTAAGTGAGGTTTAGGACTAAGTGACATTGATCACTTCATTATGAACTGCTCCAAAACCAACCCTGGGCGGACGAACTTTTTTTGTGATCTCCAGAAGTTACGAGTGCCCCATACTACATCGGAGGACATTATTTTTCCTAGGGACCACTGGATTGTGCGAAGAGAGGTGTCTCATCTCCTACTCGGATTCTTGCAGTCCACAGGACTAAGTGAGGTGTGGTGACATTGTGTGTCTGTTACTTTAGGACTAAGTGAGGTTGATTAAGTGAGGACTAAGTGAGGACGAAGTGAGGACTAAGTGAGGTTTAGGACTAAGTGACATTGATCACTTCATTATGAACTGCTCCAAAACCAACCCTGAGCGGACGAACTTTTTTTGTGATCTCCAGAAGTTACGAGTGCCCCATACTACATCGGAGGACATTATTTTTCCTAGGGACCACTGGATTGTGCGAAGAGAGGTGTCTCATCTCCTACTCGGATTCTTGCAGTCCACAGGACTAAGTGAGGTGTGGTGACATTGCGTGTCTGTTATTTTAGGACTAAGTGAGGTGTCATGACTTTGAGAGTCTCTGATATGGTATTGGGGACGACTAGGCGGAGCAATTGCCGGCAGCTATATGCAAGGCTAAGGCCGCTAAGCCCGCCTCATTCAGCAATACTTACTACTACTACTACTGACGTGAAATATTCCGGGCCATTTCTACTGAAGTGAAACCTCGGGACGGGCGAAACATGCTTTGTATAAGTGTATTCTTGGCGCCTTGGCGTTTTTGACCACGGATATGAAACGGTTGAGGGGTATAGGTATACATCTTTGCTGTAAAAGTCTCGCGTCTTTGAAGCGCGGAGCGCTCCAGCACGAGGCGTAAACGAGTGTCCCAGTGCTTTTTTAGTACGCGTTACGTTCTAGTGCAAGGCGTAAACAAGTTTTCCAGTGTTTTAGTACCGTGACTACATGAGACGACGGTTACGACGACGACACTACACGCCGACAGCCCGAGCCCCAAAATGGCTTCGCCCCTAATATGGCCCACAAAATGGCAGACACGGCAAACAGAATAAAAACAAGGAAAATAAAATTCAGGGAGTATGAGATTCGAACCCAGGTCCGCCACGCATCCGTGCACCATCGACGAGCATTGGCGGCTTAAGCAAACAAAAGTTAAGCCTAGTAAATGCGATGTGACCTTCGATTTAGAAACGTGTGCTAGGGACATGCATTGAGGCCTACAGCAGTAATATGAGCTTGCTAATTACAGAAGTAGCAAAGCAGGTTCGCGGCAGTAGCAGATACCGAATTTGCCCAATTCTAACGCGCAGCTTTCTTTTTGTTTTTTTGTTTTTTGCTCAATGTAGGTCTAAAATTTGTGCGCGCGTTTTAATCTGACTCAAAGGCTAAATTGGCTTCACAGCGAAATCGAACTCAATCCAATCCCAAACAATCCGCCAACATCACGTGAATGAATTTTGGCGTGCCTAAAAATGTCTCCTAAAATAAAATGGGGTGTGAAGCTTAATGTGGTGTCATGTTATTTACATCTGCGCTGTAGAATCGGTGGCAAATTATATTGTTTGAATTTCCCCGAGTAAACTAACCTGCGTCTTATAATCGGACCGCGTTAAAGTTGTGAAAATACGGTATATATGCTGGGCTCACGATGGAGTAGAAGAAGCAAACAGAGGAGGAGCAGAAAACAGCCCTTTTTATTAAAAGGCTCCAGTATTATATAGGAGACCAAGAAGAAAACTAAAGAGATAGCCAGGCAAGAAGCGGCTTTAAAATCTCAAGCTACGAAAGTTTCAGGGACAGTCGCTCAATCAAAGGTTAGTTACCCCACCGGGGATTTTTCCTCGCTCCGAGCATTAAACTTTTCTTTTTGGGCAAGTTCCACAGCTAAGTTCGAGACGAACTATGCCGGTCTCGCCGGGTCGTCGCACGGAACACTGACCTTCACCTCGCTGCAAGACTGGGAATTAGCCCTACTAAACTTCTGACATTTCACCGTTAATATCAAGAGTCCCTGTACGCTTTCGTGACAGAGTGGCGTGGAGGAGAAATAAATGGGACACTGAAGTCAACGGGAGGAATATTTTCGAGGCACTGCTTGAACCTGACTTTGCCAAGCTCTGTCTGTCTGTCTGTCTGTCTGTCTGTCTGTCTGTCTGTCTGTCTGTCTGTCTATCTGTCTGTCTGTCTGTGTGTGTGTCTGTCTGTCTGTCTGTTTGTCTGTCACTTTTTTGGTGTCTCTGTGCTCAACGTTACACTCAAAAACATAAATCATAGGCTTCCTTTTTCGTACCTGTTCTGTGTTTTGACTAATCCCTCTAGGATAATGACTCGAGTTAGACTCTCAGACTCAAAGGCATTCAGTGTGACCGTTCGTTTGCCTCCCCGGAAGTGGGCGGTCCTTTTTAAAATACGAGGGTCTTTCTTGGGCTACTCAAATCCGAATATTTTGGTTTCTGTCCCTCGAATCAACCATCCGGCCAAACGTGAAAAGAATTATCGAACGAGAAATTTATATAGCCAAAACCTTTCTAAACCTTAAGTCTGGAAATACAACTCATACCTTGCCAACAGTGCCAAGCAAAAAAAAAAAAAAAAAACACGTTAGGCGTATTTTAGGCAAAACATCAATGCACAGCTGGTAGTCGCAGTGTACTTTTAATTTAAAAGGAATGTGTGGTCGATATTGTCATAGCAAATAAAAAATACGTGTTGAAAAAAAAAAACTTTGACCCAGAAATACAGAAAGAGCTCGCGCAAGCCTGGGTCTAGTGGCAGTGTGCTAAGTTCGAAATTTACAAAAGGTTCCAGTAGATGGCGGGAGCAGCAGAACGCGGGAAAATTGAATTTACTTTAGTGAAACTCCTCTGTGTTTATCGTGGGAGGATCGGAAAAGGAGCGGAAGAGCTTGACACGTGGGCGGGGGAGAGGAGAGGGGAGTTTTCGTGGCAGAAGCGGCAGAACACTACCGTCTTTCGACAGTTGCAGCGAAGCGGGCAGATACGTAGCCAAGTTTTTTTTTATCGGATACATCTGAAGCCTAATCTCTCCAGCAGTGTTATTTGCAACAACTACCCGGAGAAGAACATTCGCGAACTTGACAAAATTAAAGCCGTTCCACTCAATGTGAAAGCTGTCGGAAGTGCAGAGCAGTGATTCGCCATGACGGGCT
Organism: Haemaphysalis longicornis; assembly: GCF_048455015.1. Taxonomy (NCBI): domain Eukaryota; kingdom Metazoa; phylum Arthropoda; class Arachnida; order Ixodida; family Ixodidae; genus Haemaphysalis; species Haemaphysalis longicornis. The sequence continues at coordinate 80,464,532 of NW_027526204.1, read as the reverse complement.
GTATATACGTTATCCTCTCACTGCTACCACCCCACGAAATTCAAATTTCCCGCCTTCGCAGTGCTCGCGCGCCCCCCGCCTGAAACTGCGTCAGCGGGAGTTCTGTTCTCTTTGTGCTTTTCTCCCCGCACGTTCCAGCGTTGCACTGCCACATTGTGCGTTTACTATCGTAAAAACCAACCCAACGGGCATTTTTAACTGAATGGACGCGGTGCTGCTGGTTAGTTACGTACACTTTTTCCTCAAATGTACCTGTAGTTTTCTTTGCGCTAAACAACGGGAAGATGTATGACAAGCGCCAGCGTTTCGCGAGTTTTCGAACGCTTATGACTATATTAACCGCTTGGCTTTCGAAGCCTTTGCGGTACGCCGCGAACAACAGCGTTACTCCGGCGCGCCGCCTTGGTGCTCTGTATACTTGGGTCGAGCGAGTGAGCTAGGACGACAAGGCAAGCGCCTAAAGTGGTCTGCACTTAAAAGCAACGCAAATTCCGCGAGGCAAATTTTCGCGTTACCCTTTCAGAGCGCACGTGAAGATGTTTTTTTCCATGCTCAGTTCAGTCTCTCGAGTTATAAAAGCGCTGGTGAAAACTGGAATAGCGCTTGACGTACCCTGACCGGAAGTTTCTGTTAACTGCGTTCCTACGAACTGCATGGTATTTAAAAAAAACATGCTGTTTTTAAAGACCGTGAATCGCCAGGACCTAAGCTCATCTGCGTCAAACTGAGCTCGCCTGCCCCCTCTTTCGGTTGTTAAACATTCGCTTTAATGTCCGTTAAATGTGGAAGTAGAACGAAGGGCCGTATTCTGCTATCCGACGCCCTTCCGACGCGCGTCGGAAGTTCGTGACGTCAAAATGACGTGCAAATAGCCAACCGCCCCGCCCTCGAAGACCGCGGGAAGTACGTCATCGCCTTCGGGGACAATCTCATAACTTTCAAATGCTGCTAAAGCGAAATTGATAAAAATGTTTAGATATAACAAAGCCTTTCCTGTTTGTGTGTTTTCACGGGCACTGCCGTTGCTGCTAATGCTAGTTTAACAGGTTTACACGCATTTATGTTTTTACTTTGTTCCGTTATGAGGCGCCAGGGAGCGCTGCGCGCGGCACAGCTGTTTTTAAAGGAGGCATATTTGAACGCTCAGTACAGTTGCTGCGCAAAAATTTCGTCCCACAAGGGCGTTCTCTTGGGACGAAAAGCGACGTAAACGGTACGCTGTTGCCCGGCAGTTTTATATAAGACGGCTGTGACGTGAGTGCGATATTTTGATCGATTTTCTAACGCCATGTCATTGTTCGGCCACTCTCGCTTGTGCAGTGAAATAAACCCGTTTTTCAAAACGCAAGTGTGCGCGTTTTGCGCACGATCAGATTACGTACTTATATTGTCACGAAGCCAAGGATGACGCAGTTGTCTTGAAGTAAAAACAAGTTTATTATGGCGAACTTGTGCTCCCCTAACAACTCAAAAGAATACAGAGGCGGCGAAGCAGCGGTCAACAGAGTGACTTGTGCAGACGAGTGTCGTCGAATCGAATGCCGCGGCGTCTGCTCTGCACGCTTTTATCTTTCGGCGCAAATGTTTCTCGAACCGTCCATTGAAATACAGAACATTGTAGATCAGAGAAGATTATTCTGGGCTAGTGCCGTTAGGGCGAAACAGTCTGCTTATCTGAATGAGATAGCCCGTGCGGCATAAAAATAAAGAATGGAAGACGCGCTTCGCGGACACAGATAACAGAGCCAGGCGTGGCCGGGCGATAAAAACAAACAATAAATAAACAAACCCATACATGGTTCGCGGTAATATCACGGCAAGCTCGTTTTAATTTTTTTTTTAATAAAAGCAGGGGTGCAAGTGCAACGTCAATGAAAGAGAGTACTGACCTCCAGACTTTAGCGACCCGAGGATACGTTTCCTGCCTAGCTTTGTTTCATGAGCTATATTAATATGCTATTCTGCGTGACGAACTGCTCTAACAGCCTAAGCCTGTATCACGTCAAATCGACCACGCCCACAAATTTGGTGCTTAAGCATGCAACTTGAAGTAGTTTGCTCAGTTTTTTTCTTAAAACATCCCGAGAATCAAACCGCCTTCCCGCAGGTATTGTTTCCATCCACAATAATCACTTGTTTCTACAAGCATAGGTACAACTCAGTGACTGTGCAATGAGGTGCAATTTTTGTAATTGAGCACCTGCAATGTATTCTTACGTTAGCATATTTTGTAATTCCATTTTCCTATTTAATGCCTCTACCCTTCAGGGTTAAATAGGTAAAGTATACCGCAATACGCTTCGTTAACTAAGATAGAGACCAAATTTTCAACCCCTTATTGTTTTTTGGCCGTTAAGCTCATAATGAACACATTTTCAGGCACACTGGAGCTGGAGAGCTGCTGGTTGTGGAAGGCCCTGAACAAACAACCAGTACTGTGGGCCTCAACAAGAATAGATGCCAACTATGGCACTTTAACAAGCTGGAGTAGAGAAAGCAGTTTTGGCATTGCATCACAAACATCAATGTGCCCTTCTTTATTTTTGCAATGAAGTTACGTTGGTTTCTGTGCACTTTAAATAAGGCTGTGTACTACAGAAATGCTATAGTTGATTTTGTCACGATTATTTTTTCCCAGTGCTGGTTACTCTTGGACGGTGCTGCTGCATGCAGGGGAAAAGGAAACAGTTCAACATAACTTGTAACACCCTGATTTATTGAGGAAAAATTCAATACGCCTTTGTAGATGCTGCTGTTGGCTTATCATAATTATTTTTTACAAGCAGGTGTCCTTCATGAAAGAAAAAATCGCAATATCACTTTAAAAATCTAAGCAAGCAGTCATCAAAGCACTGAGTGCTAGAATACATGCAATGGTGGGGTAAATGAAACTTTTGTGACCATTTTTCCACTTATCATGAGAATGTCAGAGTAAACCATGACAGTGAACTCTTTGTTAAGAGACAGCCTCCAATATTTTAAGCATGTTTACTTTTTGTATCAACAGTGGAGATGCATACTGGCATATCGTGTTCTCTTAAGTAAAATGATCTGTCAGAGATTTCCAAACAAAGTCACCGTGCAATGGTTGTGCTATGTCATAATATAACTCTTGACTGGATTGAACTAATTGTGTCCAGAAGATTCCGCAGTATACGGATTATTTTTTTTTGTTTGTGGTACATGCATCATCATTCTTTGCTTCACAGCAGAATGACGGTTACAGTGTAATAAACAGAATTTTCTCAAGAGAATCTTGACCGGTCTCTATACCCACAACAAGGCCTCACGACCCATCAAAACAGTAGTCACGGCCTATCCCAGATCAAGCAACACCGTGTCAAGACATAGTATATAGTGGTCGAAAGCAAAGCAACTTTCTCTGTTGTCCTCACACAACCATGTCAAACACAAAACGACAAGAAGCTTCTCTACAGGAAACAATGTCGCGTCAGGGCAAAGTATATGCTACATGAAACAACAACAAAACAATTTTCTCCCGACAAAACAAACACCGCACACCACACACAATCAGAAACGAAAGTTAAAAATGACATGTTTAGTGCCACAAAGCTGTCTGAAGATGCGTTGGTTGCCCTGTCCTTCAGGAGCTTCTTGCTCCTGTCGGGGGCAGGCACCTCATCAGCCGCATCGTCTGTATCACTGCCCTCGTCCCTTGGTGCTGCTGCAGCTATTGTCGTCAGTCGTTCCAACAGGCAGCCACACAACACACACTGACAATGTTGGCTGCCAGAAGAGGCCCATGAAGACAAGCTGGTGCTACTGCAGGCAAGGAAAACAGCTCTTGAGAACTGCAATGCTGCACTTCACGACAGAGCACATCGAAGCATGTGCGGCATTGTACTTTTCTTCAGGTGTCTGGGGCCTGGACGACGAGCAGGGGGTGTCATGAGAAACTCGAGCAGGTGGCCACCGTCAACCCCAGAACTCGCCAGGCTTTGCACGTCACGGGCAAAAGTGAACAGCCAGTCACACAAAGGCACTGTAGTCGGCAGTCACGGTCAGGGCCTTCATACTGGCGTCGCACACCGGAAAGAAATACATAACACAAATATGTACTAAAGCATTAAACAAGTACACAGTTTGAAAAAAGGAAAAGGTAATAAACAAGAGCAAGAATATAAAGAATTGGGTTACTTGGAACTGATTCACTCCGCAACTGCATGCAACGACAAACGACATCGCCGTGTTGTATGTGCCTTTTTTTTAATCGTCGCTGTTTCGCGTAGCAGGGGAATTAGAGCATGCAGGCGACCTGAGAGGAAAATTGGTTACTTACAACTATAGATAAGGGCCCTCCCACCCATCTATGCGGTACAACTGCGAAATACAACCCCTCCCCTCCCCACCCCGCATTTCGAAATAGATAAACCCTTAAAACGAGCCGACAAGCTGAACTTGTCACCTATTCACCATGTGTCAAGCAGGGGGAAACATCTCAGCCGAAGTGAAGGCGCCGAAGCAGTTGACACACGATGGGGGCGGGGGCGAGGGCGATATACGTTACGCATATATTACACGGTTCTTTATGAAGTCAGTTAGACGACCAACACAATACACCTGTTTATCTTTCTTTATAAGCTTTTTTTCTTTCAAGACGCCACCCTATTCGATACCTCTGAACGTGTTCATTTTAGCTACATTTATTGACATACCTTTTCGATATCATTTCACTTAAGCGAACATAGGCCGGAGAGTTAAAAGATTGTTTACATATGCATGCATCTGCTAAGTTTTTTTTTTTTTTGACACACTTTTTGATCATGCACAATAGCGAAATTTATGGGAGATCACTGCCACCACACCACACCGCTCAAAACAAACGCATTTCAGTGACTGCTTTTCAGACATCGCGCTCCTTTTCCCTTCGATGCAAAACAATTTTTTGCTTCCGTAACAAACGTAGCCAGAAACAAGTAGTACTTACACCGTGCTTACGTCGCCGGGGTATCCAAAACCCTCGTGTGTCGGAGCTCCGTCAGTGCCGACACCACAGTGTGAACGCTGCGACTGGCGTCGGGGTGCGACAGTGTTTCATGGTGGCAGAAAACGCTTTGCAAACTCAGTTGCGAAGAGGGACACAGCACGCACAGCACCTTCGTATCTGTTGACACTTCGCTGCACCTCGATGGCCGATAAGGGCTTCCAATTTCAGCGCCTTGGCAACGGCGTGAATGCTGCGGCTGACCGACGGCTGCGTCATGCCAAGAGTATCACCGCTACCGACAATCTGTTGAAAGCTGCCGGTAGCGAAGAGCCTCAGAGCGCACATCACGTTCGCTTCCGTAGATAGCCCCGTCGCACCTCGAGGCCTAACGTGCTCGTTAAGTGCGTCGCACAGCATCCGCGCCGGGCCCTTGTTGACACGGAAACGGCGCTGAAAGTCGCCGTCACTCAGTCGACGCTCAGGCACGGGATCCTCCTCCAGCAGCTCCAACAAAAGTGCGAACACAGGCGGCATATACGCAGCCATCGTACAATCCGATGCGCTCTTAACCACGCCGGATTTCACCCGCCGGTCGCGGGAGAACGAGCGGGAGCCTTTGGCTACGTGACGTCACCAAAAAATAGCCAAAATATAGCCGCGTGACGTAGGCCGGCTGACGTTTTCCGCTCCGAGCCAATCGTGAGAGCCCACTTTCTCCTCTCTCTAAACAACCGCGTCGGAAGGGCGCCGGAAATCGTTCCGGCGCGCGTCGGATGACCAGCAGAATACGGCCCGAAATGTCTACAACTACGGTATTTTAAACTCGTTTGCCACTCTGGGTCTTCAAAATGTGTCGGGAACACCCCTGGAGCCCGGAGCTCATTCGTTAGCGGAGAGGCACAATCGTAAGGGCGTCAAGTTCTTTATAATAGAGAGTTTTAGGTGACCATTTTTGACGCTCCGCTATGCTCCCGACGTCCCGCTCAGCACAGACGGAGCATCAGCAGCCGAAAGGCTTTTAAGTGCGAATGCACTTTATAAGCGACCCCAAACCTTCCACCGCCGGCGGCGGCGGCGGCGTCCGCAGTCCTCCTCTCCCTAGCAACGGCGTGGAGCGGAGAGGAGCGTCGGTAGCAACGGCGCAGTGACGTCACTCGCCACGTGACGACACGCCCCTCACCACTCCTCGAGGTGCGACGGCGTGCGCGCGCGCGTCCCTCTCCCTTCCCCGCGCCGTGACGTCACACACTCCACCCCTCTCCCCGGCAGCTGCCGTGCGCCGCTGCGTGTCACTTTCCCTCCCCGCGCCGTGACGTCACGCACCCGCACCTCCTCTCCCCTCGCTCGGCTGCAGCTGCCGTGCGCCGCTGCGCGCGTCCCTCTCCCCTTGCGCTCGCCTCCTCTCTCAGCCACCTGGCTCGGTGCGCTCGGCGCGGCGTGCCCCCCTATATATGCAGCGATAAACTGCCAGACCTCCGTGGGTCGGCTCGCGCGCGCTCTCTCGCTAGTCTCCTGGCTCGCTCTGCTCCAGTTTAGACCGTTCGCTGGCTGGGCGCCTCTCAAGGCGATGTCAGAATTACTACGCCGTGTACTCTCGGCGCAAGAAATGCATTCGCACTTCCTCACGATTCCCTTCGGGGAGGTGGGGGCAATTTTTTAGCTAAGCGATAACCGTATCTCCCTCGACGGGGAATGATTCGCGTGACTGGTCGTTTCGCGTGCGCCAGTAAACCAGAACTTCAACCTAAAGGAAACATAAGAATTTGTATTTGGTCGCCCAAACAAAGCAAAATACCGTGTTTCTTTGCCTCATTTAACATTTTTTTGTATAATGTAGTCGCTGACATGGTATAATTTTTCTAAATAACAATAAACAAGCCGATAAACTTTGGAATAGCCAAGCCAAGGCTGTCTTTCTCGGCGCTGCATAGAAGCAGCCCCGCGCTTCGGTCGACGTTTTTCGCTTCCGTTCTAAAGATATTTGAGGTGTGTGGCACCATTGCCTATTCGGAAGCGCTTTCGCGGCTTCGTCGGTGGTGTTTCAACTGAAGAAACGAAGTTTGCCGGAGCGCGCTTGCATTGCGGGGGCAGCCATGTTAAAATTCCGCCCGGTAGCGTGAGCTGCCGTGACGGTCCGCTAAAGGCCCTGGTTAGCGGAGCGGGGCCCCGCTCCGGTATCGCCGGTAGCGCGCTAGCGTGCCACGCATGCGCAATGGCGCTCCCGCTTGCTATCGGAGCGGAGCGGACCGTCAGAAACGGTCAGCTAAAACTCTCTAATCTCTCGGAAGGTTCAGCGCGTCGACGACATCAAGACAAAAATGCCAAAATAACTGCCCTTTAAAAGGCCTTACGTTGGGACTAACCTTCAAATTGGAACTTATGAAAATTCCCCGAGCTGAACTTAACACACACACACAAAAAGAAAAATACTCGCCGTTAAATGTGAACCGTTTCGTACGAGCCGATGTTGTATTTTCTTCAGTTTTAAGCAAAACGAGTATTTTCTTTTTGAACTCCCCGTACGTAGATGTTGCATTGCACGGCGATTGGGAGTACAACGCGTTTCCCTAGCGTCTGCGGAATGCTCGTTGCGGCGCAGGGTGGGTGGGGCGTTAACACTAGATTTACTTTGCGTGGTGAGGTGCGTTTACTCTGCCGTTCATTAGGGACTTTTTTTATGATACATAGAGTACATAAATAGCGCTTGAGACCTTTTAAATTCAGGTGATAATGATGCTCAAAGATATCAGCGAATGACTTCTTAGTGTGTCATAAGTTCGCAGAGCTCCTTTTGCTTTGAACGGAAATAACTTGCCACATCACATTGGCCCCGTTTAGTGTCAAAAACCTTCGTCCTAGACGAACCTTAAATCCAACTCTAACATTTAGCAAAGTGTGACGAGACATTTTGGTTGTCTAAAAAAACGAACATTTGAGTTTGAATGCCTCGAGGGGAGACCACGTCTCTCCTTAAAATTGTCACGTTCTCGTCGAGCCGTTTGACCTTCTAAACGTAAACATTTCGCGTTCTCGCTCCGTATATAGTTAGCGAGGCCAAATTCAGCGCTTGCACTATTTTGACGCGCTATCGAACACCGCGGTGTCAGCTGCCGAGACGGTTCCCCCAGTTCTGTTGAATGTTTTCCAGAATCACCAGTCACCTATTTCGCGATGGAGGTCAGCTGCAAGCGGTGCCGAGTTGCGTCTTCTCCCATGCACCTGTCGTGAAAGCGAAACGAATTGAACGCCCGCTTGATGAAAGGAAAGCCAACGTATCTTTCCTTCGCCTTACTACTTTTCTTGTAACAGTTTGAAGAGTTTCCTTTTAGAGCCGCGACGTTCTATAACTATTGCTACAAAGAAGGCGTGTCGAGCCATGCCGTGCCTGTGACTGTGTGGCGAGTCTGGCGACACCTACAGGCTTTCTCGTCGGCTGAGGGGCGTTGAGCAGATGCGCAACAACCTTTCCATCTTCGCGGCTCCCTTATAAGTCCCTTCATTATACTCATTGTACACATCCTTGCTTGGGCCTCTATGGAAAGAAAAAAAAAAGAAAAAAAAAACGTTTTCTAAAAGTTATTTGCTGAATTGTTTAAAGGTCAACTCGGACTCGGAGCGTCCCTTTTTATGTGTTACCAGGTAAAGTGTTCAAAAGCGCAGCTCGTCTGCTGTGTAGTGGAAGGTTAAAATATCAAAGTCTGATCAATTTAACACTATCTAGGTAAAGTGCTGCGCCGGGAAATACTGGCGTGCCTTGGTCGTTGCAAGGGGGTTGGTATTATCCCGCCAGTCGCAGCACATGGTTGTCCTGGTTGCGTGTTTCAAAACTCTTCGCTGCATAGCACCCCACGTGACATGTGTGGTGTCACTGCGCGCGCTACCCTATTGGGGAGCGGGTAGAACGATGCCGCCGCTCGATCTCAGTGGTCTCGAGGTAGAGTTCTGGGTACTTGAACTGACGGCCTGGGTTCGAGCATCAGCGCATATACTTCAATTTTTTTACTGCAAGATCTTTTTTGTAAACTAAATTTTTTTATTGTGCAAGAACTCAATTGATCATAATGTTTTTGTTATAAACGGTGATGTGGCATGTTTTAGGTCACTTTAGGTTCGGGGCGGAGCCTATTATAACGTTTAATTAACGTTCTGTATCGCGCGAGAACGCATGTCACGTGTGGCGCTGTGCAGCGAAGCGTTTGGAAATACGCGTCCCGGTTGCCACGGTGTACGAGAGGCGTGCGAGAAACGCCATCCTGCGAGCTTCTCAAGCCGGAACAAGGCGTGGTCATTGGACCGTGCCTCGAATTCAGGTTAGAGAAGAACGAGATGCTCACCCATTCCTAAGTGACCACCAAAAGGTCTTCTAATAATTTTACAGCGCGACTGCCTACGGCTAGGATGCAGCAGGTTATCTCCGCCAACAGAGCGATGTAGACAAGAATCTCATGCCAGCGTAGCGCCACCTTGCGGCGCCCACTCAAATCCCCAGGATCGTAAAACTGTACGCCACATTTTTACCGTACGGAAAGAAATCATAAAAATTGAAAAAAAGTCCGTAGGGCCTTCATATTCTGATGTAAGACGGTTTATATTTCCCCGAAAAAACATGTCTTCCTTGCAATGCGCTTGTGCTTAGAGGTGAGGCCGACTTTCAGTGTATCGGTGTAGGCTTGGTTTTCGTAATCTGGTTTTTCCACATTGTGTGTTGCACAGTGATGCATGGCCTATCCACAAAGGGAGTATGATTGCAGAAAGCAGTTGTAACTCTTGTTTATCGAAGGTATCCCGAAACAAATTATACGGCAATTAGCTGCTAAGACAACAATACCATTACACACACAGCTTCGCTGATCCTCCTTCTTCACAGAGTGGAAGGACACTCAACATTTTTTTACAAAGAAGAGCGCAGTCATTCGCGTTTCGCCCGACTCTCCCAGCCAACAAAGGTACGTAGTTGCTTGTTGCACATGCTTCGGAAAACTCACGTGGAGTTGCTGTTGGGAAACATGTTTATTTTTCGGTTCTTTTACAAATGACGCGTAAGTACAGGAAAGCGATCGACAAGCTGATTAGAGAGACATCCCGTGAGCCCTTATGGTATTGTTAACGGCACTTTTCGCGCCCGTTCGTTTGATGACACAAAGGTGTCGCATGTGTCGCGAAAGGGCAACGTAACGCGCGCAGATGTCCGCGTCGCATTCGATAGCAGCGCGTGCGGTTGTCGTCTCGGGTGTTTGCGCGCTGGGCATTTGATTTGCAGCGATAATGTACGTGAGTATGCATGCCAGAAAGAAAACTTAGATGTCTTCGTCTACGAACGTCTTTCGCCTGTGCATGGGGTTGTGGCATTCACACACAATTGACCCTAAGGTTTTTTTAGGGGTGGAGCCCCTTAGTGGCTGGGGCTGTTGGCGTCTCCTGTCGTCGTCGTCACAATCGTTGTTCGTCTCCTGTAGTCACGGTAGTAAAAAAAACACCGGGAAGCTCGTTTACGCCTCGCGCTAGAACGTAACGCGTACTAAACAAACACCGGGACACTCGTTTACACCTCCGGCTAGTGCGCTCCGTGCTTCAAATACAAGATACTTTTACAGCAAAGCTGTATACCTGTACCCGCCAACGGTTTCATCTCCGTAGGCAAAAACGACAAGGCGCCAAGAATACACTTATACACTGCATGCTTCGCCCCTCCCCAGGTTTCACGTTAGTGGAGATGTCCCGGGATTTTTGTTTTCTTTTCAATGGTACGATCACTAACGCGTTTAACGGTTTAACGCGTTTAACCTCGACAATAACTTCCTGTTCCGTTGACTGTATCCCATTCTTTGTACGCTCATAGCGCTTTACATTGCCATCATGTAGTACGACAAGTAGCTCGCACTTTGAACATCTAAGAGCGTGTAAGCCGGATTAAAAGTATAACTGGTGTTCACATGAACAAAATACTGAGAATTTGAAAGGTTCGCGCGTATACCGATTGACACAGGTCGGATTTAATTCGTAGAACTGAACTCCCACTGACGAGGGGCTGGATTTTGATGCCTGATTTTCACGCGCCAAACTCGGGGACAGAGACGGCACCCTAAATTGATTAGTATAACCATATTTGGCACGGAGCTGGAGAAACAGGTAGGGTACATGCAGAAGTGCGGCAAAATACTCAAACGAACGAAACGGAACAAACAAGTCTAGACATCTGTACGCGTACAAATGTGAATGTTGAACATGTAGTGAAACTTAACTATGTACTCGACTAGCGACCGCGTCTGTGGGAAAAACTTCCGCGAACTGTTGGAAAAACGTGCGCGAAATCGGGCATGCATGCCCGATTTTGATCTTACGATCACTCTGATTTGCGTTTCATGCTGCAGATTTTTTTTTTTCCTGTCACCATGGTTTCACGAAAAGGTTGCCACCACGTTAGCGGAACGTCCTAACATAAAAAGAAAAAGAAAAAAAGAGAAACAAATCAACCCCATCTGCTGTCAGCAGCCGCTACTTCTCCTACAGCCGTTTCAAGGTACCTTTGATGGAACCTGGACTTTTTCTGGGTCCAGGAGAGAGGTGAGAATGGTCTCTAATGGTACTTGTGAGGTTAGTCTGGCAAAGGCGCCTAGCTTGCTACACCAGATGTATGAGGAGAAAATGAAATTGATGAAGTGATTATAATGACCATGATGTGATGATGCGCTCACCGTGAAGCCTTATTTAAAGGGTCTGATCAAGTCCTTTGCTTCACAGGAAAGTCTACAGCTTTTGTAGCTCGATGTGCTCGTTTTGAGTTAGACCAGGGGCTTAACACGTCAATTAGGGTTAACTTTCTAAACAGCGGCTGGCCCAGGAACACAAAACGAACGTCCTAGCTACTGTATGCCGCTCCCATTCACATATTACGGGGTTCAAGTGCTCGCGCACGTCACAAGGAATGCAGAGGAAGCAAGTGGCCCGTTGCAAATTGAAGCGAAAGGGACTTTCGGAAGCAACATTTACACTCACGCGGTGAAGAACTGCTTCAACATGCTTGAATACCTAATTATTCTACACCGAAGAATAGATTGATTCATTGTAGGGTTTAACGCGCCGACGCAACGCAGGCGATGAGGCACGCCCTAGTGGAGGGCTCCGGATTAATTTTGACGAACTGGAGTTCTTTAACACGCTCCGAAATCTAGTACACATGGGCGTTTTTGCTTTTCGCCTCCATCAGAAAAGCGGCTGCCTCAACCGGTAATGGAGCCCGCGTCCTCGTGCTGAGCCACTGAGCCACCGTGGCGGGTACTCCGAAGAATACATTCACTCTATGGCTCCTACGGACAAATTTAAAGCCATACAATGCTAACTACCATCCCCACACGGAGACTGTCACAGCGACGTAGTTTGAATTGGTCGATGGCGGCGCAAATAGCAACCCAGCTTGAACGAAGCGCCGTCGAGCGCGATACCGAGTATACGACCGAGGGCCGTACGTGGATCAAAGCGGCACGCCCCAAGCACCGTCTCTCGTTTCCCCTCCGGCTAACTTCGCCCAGCGGAGCCTTGTTCGACCACTGCGCGGCATCACGACGTAACGCGTCGTTTTGATTAGCCCGACATCGCTGCTACCATTCCTGGCAGCTGCGGCTGATTGTCTTCTAGTGGCAGTGAAGAACAACAAAGAAATCCTCGTGAGCAGGTTGTGTATCCCCGGGCGGGAGAAATGAATCAGAAGCACTCCATTTTTGCGTACCGCACAGCGCAGACGTAGCTTCAGCGCGTGATCGAAAGTGCGCATTCTAACTTTGCCATCTCATGTGCCACCCGTTCGAGCTAGTCAGGTAAACTATAACCTTAATCTTTAAATTGAAAAGTCCATCGCGGCAGGGAAATGTCGGCGACGTTACAGTGCGGACGATGGCGATGCGACCAATCGATCGAAACCAGCTCATGCGTTTCCGAGTCCTAACCTAATGCGAAACGGAACAGAAATAGAACCGAGGAACCTTTGTCGCTGCCTTATCGATTTGAACCAGGAACACTCAGCCGTAAAAGGCTGAACGATCTTTCCGCATTAAGGCAGTTATTGTAAATATTGTACGCCAACCACGTTAACTTGAACTCCAAACAGTTGAGGCCATGCTCCGAGCATTTTTTTTTTTGCTTACTTTTTCTTTGCCGATTTGAGCGTCTCTTTGCTTGCGATAACGAGTGGTCGAAATTGACGTGTTCCTTTTATCAACCTTTTGAAGTGGCCTAGGGACGTCGGGTAAAACGGACTAGGAGAAAGTTTAGGCGACTTTGAACAGGCTATGCCTGTGTGTAAAACAACGGCGAAGCGCAAAATTATACATCAAACTGGGAAGGACGATACCTCGACGAACTAAACTATATTGCAAATGTTTCGGCGCAGAGCTGGAGGCCTTAAAGACTTCGCAAAGTTTTCTCTTTTAAGGCGGAAGCGTGTATATCTCTGTTTCATGGAACGCGGGAGGTACGAAAAAATGCGGTTGTTCCCTCTTCCATAGGAACCGGCAAAACACGAAAGTGAAATGTGCCTTCCTTTACAGGAGCAGTTGAATCTTTATTGTGCATCGGTATGAACTTGCACGTCGCTATTCATATTTCGTCGGTATGGCACCGCTACACCCATCAACAGTAGACACTAGATTGCACGCGTCAGAGCACTGCGTAAATCCGACTGAAACCACAGGCGCTCGCAAACCGTCCGTGCGAACGAAACCAAACGAGTTATCAGCGAATCGTTTGGTGAACACACGCTGCAGTGAACGCATGCTACAGGCAAGCGCCTCTCAGATAAGGCGCGTTTGTTGCCCTATTCACGCGTCTGCTCTTAGCGCATGCTCGGGAGCGCGCTTCGTACCTCCCGTCGCGAGGGAAGAGTTCGTGGATCGAATACCGGCGCCGTCGCGTCAATCGAAGTTTTTCTGGCGATGTCATTTCCTTGACGGATGTGACGTCAGTTAGATCTTGGCTGGTGGACCCCGGCATAAAACACCGTCGTGTTAAAATCGCTGCGAGGTGCGCAGAATCGCGCAGAAAATAGAAGCGCGAGGAGCAGGCCGACGGTCGCGCGCCGGGAAAGGGAAACAGAAGCCCTGGAGGTGGGTTGGAGGAGGACTCTGAGACGGGGCGACGTAGCGAGTGTCGGGAAAAGGGAACAGCAGCGCCAAGGGGCCGATCCGTATACAAAGCGGCGATGGTAACGGCGGGAGGATGCTCCTGGCGATGGCCAGTGAGCGGGACGACCCTCACAGGGTGATGCTCTCCACAGGGCTGGTGACGTGGTGACGGGCGCGGCCGCAAAGCTCAAGGGAGAGTTCAACAGCAGACCAATAGAAGGACCTATAGGCTATCGCCTTCCCATTCTCAGAAAGTTAGAAGCACCCACCGTACTTGAGAAATCAATAATTCTGAACATCATCATGTCACCTCACATATTTTAGGGTCGAGGCCCCTTAGGGGTTCGGCCTGTCGGCGTTTCATGTCGTCGTCGTAACCATCGTCTCATGTAGTCACGGCACTAAGACACCGGGAAACTCGTTTACGCCTTGCGCTAGAACGCAACGCGTTTAAAAAACACCGGGGCACTGGTTTACGCCTCGCGCTGGAACACTTCGTAACGCGTACTAAAAAACACCGGGACACTCGTTTGCGCCTCGCGCTAGAAGGCTTCGTGCTTCAAAGACACGAGACTTTTAAAGCAAAGCTGTATCCCCCTGGCCCCCAATGGTTTCATCTCCATTGGCAAAAACTCCAAGGCGCCAAGAATACGCTTATACACTGCGTGCTTCGCCCCTCCTATAGGTTTCACGTTAAGGAGATGTCCCAGAGATTTTTTTCTTATCCTCAGCTGCTATCCTTAACTGTTGCGTCATTAAAGACTCTGCAACATCTCCGACAAACGCTTTCACTCTTTCCTTCGCTACTGGAAGCACTCTAGGAGCTATAGTTATCGCCAGCACGGAGCGACACTCCGCGATTTGCTCGTCGCCGCAGATCCGCCTTCCGTTCCTGCTTTTATTTTATGGCGATTTTTTTTTTCAAGTGGCTGCCGAATTCGTTTATTGCTGAAACTGAAAGGAAGCCAGCCAATAGCCGCGATGCACTTTAATGACGTCATTCGAACACTCGAAAGAACTCTAAGACCCGGAGAGAGAGAGAGAGAGAGAGAGAGAGAGAGAGAGAGAGAGAGAGAGAGAGAGAGAGAGAGGCTCTTTAATGTGAACTGGTGAGGTCAGCCCTGCTAGGGACAAGGCTTGCTACACCAGATGATGGGTGACTACGTTGATGAGTGGTGAATATCAGACATCAGGGTTACAGCAGGGAGAAGACAAACAAGAAGCGTTGAAAAAAAAAGGAAAGTAAAAACAAGAGAATGCTGCCACCAGAGTCCGGACTTGAAAATACAATTGAAAATAGAATCGTTAATGTAAACACTGAAACAAAATGAAAAGTAAACGACGCGAAAAAAAGAGTAACAACACCAACCCAAGAAAAATAAATTGGTGAACGCCAGTGACACCAACACAAGCAAAGTAAATAGATGAACGCCACAGTGCGAAACAGTATGGCGACACACTTGCTCTGTCTGTGATCTAGAGAAAGAGAAAAATCTTTTGAGCAAGTTTATTAGTTATCTTTTGGGCGTAGAGCACCCATTTTTGTGTGAGGCAGTTTGTGATCCCCTATTCTGAGTACTGAATGTGTTTACTAACTTCGTTCTGCAAGCATTTAAGATTTGAAAAAAAAAATGTTGAAAAAAGTGTTGCAAGATCCCTTTAAGGATAGCAGTCTCGAACTCAGGCACAATGATCGTAGCTGATGTCGATACCACCCCGAGAGCAAATGCCGCGGGGAAAGCCGTTACGCGAAACAAGCACGAGAATCAACAGCACGTGATACCGAGCGCCGTCTATAACAAAAAGCTCACTTCAGCTATGACCAAGCACAAAACTATGCAAGCAAGCAACACCGAACGTCATGGGGAGCAAAGGAGACGAGGAACAAATCAATGCCAAACGTGACAAAGACGCAGAATGTGTCGTCAGCAACGCGTCAGCACCTGTCCTCAGAAACAAGGTTGAGCGAAAGCATCCGCGAGACAAGTGGTTTATAGAACAGTTAGTTCCTCGAAGGCGAATTCCGAAACCCCCCGTAACGTCTACGACAGATTCTGGTGTCGTTCTACGTCACAAAAGCGCAGTCGAACCGCTTTGAGACGCTACGTGTAGCATTCCGCGACGAAGACGTCACAGACTTTCCGCTGTGCCCCAAGTTTAAAGGTTCCCTTCGCGGCGGCAAAATTCCTCGCTTCACTCGCCGCAGCGGGTTTCACTTTCGGGTCCTACGACGGGAGATCTTTCGCCGTTTAACAAGATTGTCGAACTTATCACTTCTCCTCGAACCCCTTAAGGTCTCTAAACCATCTAAAGGGCCTAACACATGCACGAAGAAGGCGTTTTTGAGCGCGTTTTTGCCCTCTTCGATAACGGTTCTGTAGCCTTCATGTGTTCTCCTAACCCCTGCCTGATCCGGTTTCCAGAGAGAGAAAACGTGCGCGGAAACGTGTCGTTTTCCGCACATGTGGTAGGCCTTTTGAACGCAGGAGAGTTCAGACTAGTGGGATAAAAAGTCCTTAGACAAGATGGTCTCTTCGCTACTGTGCAACGTGCCCGTCAACTAGATCAAATGTTTACGCATTAGTTATACGTGACTCCCAAACGGGTATCTGGAAGATTTTTTTACTCTAAAGATCTTTTCCTTTGTTGGGTTAAAATGTTGAACGCATGAATGAATGAATGAATGAATGAATGAATGAATGAATGAATGAATGAATGAATGAATGCAATATTTCTACAACTACCTGTTCGATATGCAAAGAGCGGGATGACTTAAAGTTCGTGTGCTTATCTCGTCGGCAGATTCAAAACACAGACGTCAGGGTTCCGGAAACGAGTAACAAGGACGCAGCGGCAGAACAAAATTACCGGACAGTATCGTTGGAACCGAATAAACGTTCCTTCGATATTTTACTCCCTGATGTGTTGCTCATGCTAATGACCCACAAATCATTATGTATACCCGCGCACTCAAAAATAAAAAAATCCCTGGCCATCTCCACTGACGTGAAACCTGGAGAGGGGCGAAGCATGCAGTGTTTAAGTTTATTTAAAGATTGTAAGACTCCCTCTTGCCACACGGCGCTCGCTGATTGGGTGCCGGGGAAGCGCCGGTGGGAGGAGCAATCACGCGCTTGCTAAGGTGGTGGCGCCATCTCTTGCGTTGAACCGGATTTAAGCAAATAAATGAGAGACAGACTGGCCGTAAGTTGCCTTCGTGTCACACGATGCACCATACTAAGAATTAGGCTAAGAAGTAGCGCGAGGCGTTGGAAAACGAATGTCCCGGTGTGTTCTTTTAGTAGACGTTTTCGCCCATGGAGATAAAACGTTCTAGCGGGAGGCGTTGGTTGTGGTTGTTGTAATCCTTTATTTGAAAGGGAAGGCCATGCGACCACAATACGGGAAGAGGCGGAAGAGTCAGGGATTAGTAACCGAGTAGCACAAATAGTGGGTCCTTGAACGTCATAGAAGAGATCACGGCCGTCAGCAGAGCCAGGCTAGGGATGGGATCATATGACTCAAGTCAAGTCAAGTCAAGTCACTTATTACGACCGGGGTATGCCGCCGTTTACACTAATCTTGAGAGACCACTCTATAAGGCGAACACCCCGAGGGCTGTGAGAATATTAGAGTCTTCGAAAGAGGGAGGGGGGGTCGACTTGAGAGGCATCATGTGGCAAAGCGTTGATGAGTACGGGGTGGTACAAAGAAAATGCGGCGCAGTGCCAGATTAAGCAGTTGAGGGTGGCGAACACTGACGCTTGACCGCAGGGGCAGTAAGGAGATAGAGATCTTGCCGGGTGAATCCATTTTCTCATGATGTGGGGGTAGGGGGCTGCGTTAGCAATAGTTTTATTTGTGGAGATTTCCGCAGAGCGAGTCATCGGAGGAGCCAGAGCCATGTAGCTAGCGGGAGTAACGGCCGCAAGGCCTACCTTCCGAGCATGGCGTGCGTGGTCAAGTTGAAGGCGAGGGTCAGGAGAGGGGCGCGACGCGTCGTCGTTTAGGGAAGGGGTACTAGCGAGACACTCCCTTGCTGCATCGCGTGCAGCCTGGTTGCCTCCATTCGAGTCTGTGTGACCCGGCACCCATGCCAAACGGGCAGTGGTTCAATTGCGAGCCAGATTGGCGATCATCTGTTGTATTTCGTGTACAGTTGGGTGATCACTGAAGGGCTTGCAGAGTTCTTGAAGTGCCTGATGGGAGTCCGTGAGGATCCGAAAACGTGGAGGGAGCGGCGTTGCAATACTGTAGGTCAGGTGATTTATTCCGCTGAGGATGCTCTGAAGTTCTGCTTCCAAGGGAGACGAGTGTTGTCCTGGCCGAATGACAGAGCCGTCCAGGTCCGGCCGAGCTGGGCAGCACCAGGCCAGACCCATATGGACAGACGAAAGGCTGGCGTCCGTGTAAATGTCCACTTCATCTAGCAATTTTGTCGCAAGGACGCACTGAAGGTCTTTCTCACAGGCAGCTGGTCGGGTACGGGGGATAGCGGTTCGTTGATGGGCCACTATGACAAGCGGGAGTGACCAAAGGAGGGTCAGGGGTGAGGCCGGCGGAAGTATCGGAAGAATACGCATGTCCCAACCGGAGAAGGCAGCCTCCTGTAGCGTTAATGTCCACCGATGGTCATGTTGTCCGAGGGATTCCGCGAGGAGGCATAGGAGCAGCACGTCCAAGACATGATGTGGGTTTGCCTGGGAAGTCCAGTGATGGTGCGGAGCATGGCCCGATAAAGGACCGCTAAATGTTTCTTATGAGTCGAGGGTAGGTTGTAGGCCCGAGCGCCTTAAGTGAAACGACTGACCGCTACCGCCCGACAGAGCGTGAGGCACGCCGATTTGTAAGCACCGCCGAATTTGTTTGAGAGACGAGAGATTAAGTAGAGAGTTGGCTTCGAATGGCTTCGAATTTTTCCGCAGTTGACTTATCCACTCTCTAACGCTGTGGCTGGCAAGGGGCATGCCGAAAAAATATGACCACAGTGGGAGGAAATCGGTGTGTCGCCAATGTAGATGGTATTATGCATACTGGTGGGTGGTTGGTGCTGACCGTGGACCAGGAGAAATTCGGTCTTCTCGGGTGCTAATTCAAGGCCGAGAGTTGGAGGAGTAGGGGAAAGGCTGTTCAACGCCGCTTGCAATTCTGTAATCATGTCCTCCGTGCAGTCGTAGTCGGCGGCCTCAACCCATACTGAGAGGTTGTCAGCATAGATAGCAAAACGAGCCGCAGTGTCCCGTTCTAGGGTGCGGGCGACGCGTGCCATGGCTAAATTGAAAAGTACTGGTCCAAACACAGAACCCTGTGGAACACCCCTATCTAGATAAAAGCACATGGGGCTCCATCCTTGATGCGTGCTGTAGAGCCGAATCGGTTGATTTTCTAGAAAAATTGAGAATGCAGCTTTGGGTCCTTTGGTTTGGAAAGGCTATAGCGTGCTCTCCAAGGACCGCTGCCTGAAAAACATAGTCAAAAGCTTTTCGCACGTCGAAAGTGGGGACATAATCTGGATAACCAGCTCGTGACGTAGGGTTCAGAAAGCATCGTAGTAGCCAAAGGCAATCGTGAGTACTGAGGTGAGGACGGAAGCCAGTCTGGGACGGATGGAACCACGTGGGTACATATTGCAAATAATACTGGAGGCGGTTGTTGATCAGGCGTTCAATACGTTTACATATTGTGGGTGTAAGAGACATAGCTCGGAGGTTAGCCAGCACAGAAGGGTCCTTCTTCGGCTTCGGTATTGGGTGAACCAGCGCAAGTTTGAGTTCGTCCGGAACGTCACCAGAGGCTCAGTAAGTGTTAGTCATGTTTAGCAGTACTAAGTGTGCAGACTCATCCAAGTTACGCAGGTTCTGCCATGTCACGCCATCATGACCAGGGGCAGAGCGAGGTTTGCACTGGTGAAGAGCTGCCGTAAACTCGCCTATGGTGAATGGGATGTCGAGATTTGTATCTATGTCGGGAACCGTGATGACCGACAGCGGAGGGTGGGGGCTACGAGATGCATGAGGCAAAAATGTCGTTATCAGCCTATGTTCTACGTCCGCTGGTGCGTCCCATTGATTGAGGGAAGCGAATAGCGTAGGTTTTCTCTTGCGCTTGCCCGACAAGCTCCGAAACGTTCTCAACAGATTAAAAAGTCCTCTTTCTTTAAAGAGTTAGCACAGAGACTATACCAATGTTCGTTGGAAAGGGAGCGATGGTATTGGATGATTTGGTACTGGCGACGAATTCTGATCAGGTATCGCTGACGTTTGCAGTTTGTTAGATAGCGAGTGGTGAGGGTTTGTACGCATTTCCAGAGGTTGGTAAGATGAGCGTCTAGTGCAGGTGTTGAAGAGCCGCATATGATTTCCTCTGCAGCGTGTGCTTTCGCAGAGCGTCTGGCAGCAGTAAACTACCTAAAGGAGGCATTCTGAGGGATACACACAGAATTTCGAAAAGTTTGCCAATCAATCTGTGAAAGACATTGGCAAGTGCGGAAGCGCTTGCCTCGGAGAGTGAGAAGAACAGGATAATGATCACTACCCTAAGTGGTGGTTTTTGGGCTCCACTTGCGAATCACTCCTGTAGTGGCAATGGTCAGGTCACGCGAAGTGTTTTCCTACCCGGCACGAAGACCCACGCGGGTGGCTAACGTAGGGTCATTAAGAAGAGTGAGACCACAATCGTCAACGGCAGCCTCAAGGCACAAGCCTCGACCATCCGCACAGTCATTACCCCCACGTAGTACTTTTCGCATTAAAGTCCCCGCCGATGATAATTGGAGTGTGGGGTACTGCAAGACAAGGTGGCGTAACCAATTATAGTTAATAGATCTCTGAGAGCCGGTGACTGGGCGGTAATACACAGGCGCTGCGAGTAATGGTTTCACATCAGGTAGGCGTACCTGTACTATAACCACTGCGCGATCCTTGAAGCAATGGCTGGGGACGGACACCTTGCAGCAACCAAGGTCTGATCGCACTAAAACAGGCGCTTGTTTCACCTCTCATGGTTGGGTGGGAGATGGGACTTGGCCTTGGTGAGTTACTGACGGTTCCGAATAAGTTGTGTAGCCTCTAATTTTCGGTATATCTCTGGTTTCTTGAAGAAGGATAAGAACGGGCAAAATTTGTGCTACTCGACTCGAAAGAATGGGAGCCGATTGAGCGAAACTGCGACAGTTCTATTGCAAAACGCAGAGAGACCGCTTCGTTGTCCAAGGAAGCAATCTTACTTGGCGGTGGGTCGGCCTCATTTGGCACACCGGGAAGGGTTTGGAGGAAGTTCATTATGGCCGTAGTTTGCAGAGAATATTGTTTTGTAGAGGTCCGGAGCTTGTCCATATCAGCCGACTGAGGGCGGCGTTCTTGCTGGATGCCTGCACGAATAAATTTCAACACTTGCGTAATATCATTCGTTTCAGTACCCCGTTGTGAGGTAGCGGTGCGCTTGACGCTAGTACTACGCCTCTTCCCTTACTTCGGCATCGAGGGTAGGGGGTTACGAGGGCCGACTTTGCTGGTGTAGTCGTGGATACAGTGGGGGTTTGATTACCAACAGCTGATGTCGCAGGCGCGGTCGTGCTAGAGGAAGGTGTTTGGGCGGGCACGGTATGGGACCCTCGGCGCCACGCTGCAAGTTCAGC
This sequence comes from Haemaphysalis longicornis, assembly GCF_048455015.1. Lineage (NCBI taxonomy): Eukaryota > Metazoa > Arthropoda > Arachnida > Ixodida > Ixodidae > Haemaphysalis > Haemaphysalis longicornis. The sequence continues at coordinate 80,442,832 of NW_027526204.1, read as the reverse complement.
CTTGACCTGCGCATTCTCTTCACGAAGCTGGTGAAGTTCAGTACGAAGCTATCAAGTTCGGATAATATGGTTTGCAGAATCGAATCACTTGTTGGCGAAACCGAAGGTGGGGGACTAACTGCAGCATTGGTGCTCGAGGTGCCATGAGGACGTACACGATCCGCCCAGAATACTCCATCTTGCACTTTGGAATAGGTACGAGGTGGAGAGGCAGTGCGGGCAGTACACGTGGGGTCCACCGCCAGATGACTATCTTTTTTACAAGCCGCACAATAAAGGGTACTCTTTCATGGTCAGCTTCAGCATGACCGCGCCCACATTTGCGGCACACAGGTTGATGCGGGCATGTGCCCTAGGCTGTGGCATGCGAAGCAGACCATTCTCTTTGGCTGGTAACGCGACACTTTAACTATAGCCATGTAATATTTAACCACGTGTGGGGTTGTGCGGGCGTCGAAAGTGAGGACTGCTCGATTTGTTTTGCCTATTCGTTGCGCCGCCAAGACGTCTGCTTGCCGCAGCGCACCCAATTCAAAATCATTTCATTTGAATCTTCAGGCTAAACTGTGATGACTACACGTGAAGTGTTGGCACGATTTTGGGAGTGTTTGACTTTAACAGGAAGGGTGACCATGTGGTTGCTGTGCTGGAAGGGGAAACTGGTAGTTGCAAGGAGGCGGTTTGTCTAAAACTTTCACTGCGGTGTCTTGTGCTGCACACGGACCCAATTTTAAAGCAGGTAGGACCATGAATGTAAAGACAAGTATTTTTACGGCAGAAGCATATGACATTTTCCTTGTTGTAAGTCGCATAGTCAAACGTCATATTCCAAAGTCCATCATTTGTATAGATTCGCTGAGCGTTGTCCGCACATTGTCGTCCCGAAAGTCATTGAAAAACTCTTGTTTTCAAATTAATTATGCTAGCTTATTCTTCAAACCTTGAGGTTACAGTGTGCTGGGTGCCAGGCCACTCTGGCATTGGCGGAAATGAACTGGCAGAATAAATGGCCGCCAGTGCTGCACTCCGAAACACCGTAAACATAACAGCACTACCTTACACAGACCTCAAGCCAACAGACAGACAACAACCTACACGTAAGAAAGCCACACTTGGAACAATACACTACTGACTCACACAACAGACACATTTAAGTTACCTTAGCGAGGTTACGGATACACGCGCCTTGCACATGTGACGCACTCGCACCTGCTCACTGGATCTCCAAGACCCCTGTGTAGCAGTTGTGGGAGGAAGGCCTATCCGTGATACACATCCTCATTCAATGCAAGGCACTAGACATTACACGACGCAAACACTTCAGAGAACTCTGCAGACAACATATTCCATTGCATCCGTCATACTTTTTAGGAGACGATGCCTTGTTTTTGTTGAGCGCACCTTTAAGCTCATCTCATACCACCCATAGCTTTACCCCTGCTCCTATACACCAGCCACCTTATTTATCTTTTAACCACTCTTCACCCGTCCTCATCGTCTTTATTTGATTTTAGTCATGTTCACTCTAACCAATTTTAATAGTCACCTATCATCGAAACACTTTCTTGGCGCTCTTTGCCCTGGTTGGCCTTGCGCCATTAACATTCAAACACCATCATCAAGGAGGCGGTTTGCGTGCTCTTGATCGAATAACGTAATCTTAATGCGGTTTGCATCAATATCGTAGCGGTACGTAGCGAGTTCGGCCATTTCGGGGTTTGGGGAAGAGTGGGGAAGATGTGCGAGGGCGTTTTTGAGTATAGCGCGCACACTGATTTTTGTGAGTGGCCTCATCAAGAAAAGTGCTCGGGGCCTACTTACCCTGCCCAGGCGAGTTATTGCAAGCTTCCGATTTGGCTTGACCCGAGCCCAGATCTTCCAGGCGCCGTCATTATCAGGATGGCGTCTTGTTCCATCACTTGACCGTCCGTGTCTCCAGGGGTACAGTTGCAGGGGTAGTGGCTGTAGCTTGTGGGAGCGCCAACGACGGAGAAACGAGGACCAGTTGAGCGGGGCCAGCAAGGTGCCACTGGGAGCACGAAGCGCCGATCTTGGATGTGGCGGAAGCTCTGAGGGAGGCGGTAGTGCCGCCGCCGACATCATGCGCGAGCACGCAGGAGGAGCAAGCACGAAGTGTCCGAGCACGTGCGAAGGAGCGCCGTAGCAGCCCGCTGCCTCGCTGCCGTGCAAGAGGCTTAGCTGGCGGGCACTGTTCAAGTGGCCAGGAATGCCTCACCGCGTGGTGAGATCTGCTGGAGCGGAGCACGAACGGGAAGCTGGTCTCTTCGCGATACTTTAGAGCACACACTCAAGGGGATAACACCAACTAGTCCGGCACTACCAGTGGTCAAAGACGGAGCCTATGGAACACATGTCTACCTTCTTCGAGCGAATGGTTAGAATAGCCCGTGGGTACCTCGTGTTAAACGTGCGACGTCTATCCGATTGCGCCTTCCTGACACGGTCGAAGCAGTTTGGGTTTCGGAATTTGACTTTCATTCAGGTTGCATGGAAGAAAGCTTCGCGTTTGAATTATCTTTATCTCAAGATAGGGGCTTCGATTTAACAAAAAAATTCATTGAAATGTTCCGCTCCCCTCGCACTAAAGTGAGCGTTTTTGGTTGATTCTGCGCAGTTGGGCGCAGCCAAATGGTCACTGTTAGTGCGTTCTAAGGGTTGCCTTGTTCGGTTCAACTGCTTCTAACTAATGTGTCAACATGCATGAACGCGCGTGAACAGTTATATTCTTCGCTTATATTCTGTACTTACAGTTATATTCTTCAAAGGTTAAGTCAGCATTGGTAAGCAAGCATAAAGCGGACCTATACGTAAACATTGCGAGCTGAGACGAAGAAAGTGGCGCTGTGAAGGACAGCGAAGCTTCTCTCCCGGTCGTCGACAGGCTGCCCTCAAAGCGCGCGACCAATCGGTGATCCAGGCATTTGGGACGGCCTCTGATTGTCCGCTGATAAAGGGCGCCGAGTGACAGCACCGGCATCCGCTGCAGCACTGGACATTTAAAAGAGATAACACTACCCATAAGAAACACACGTGAAAAATTCTAACGATAACAATAACATATTAGGTGCCAAACTTGGCCGGCACGTGTAATATATATATATATATATATATATATATATATATATAGCGACTCAGAAAATGGGAAATGAGGGGCTCGGGGAAAATAAGACAGAAAATAGAATTTGGCAGTCAAGAAAACATCGGAAAGCAAAGGGGAGGTTGTGGTGGGTCATAGAAACAGATGAATAATTTTTTGAGAAAGAAAGAAAGTGGTGAAAAAATGCCCAACCGGCGGGCATTTTTTCACCACTTTCTTTCTTTCTCAAAAAATTATTCATCTGTTTCTATGATCCACGACAACCTCCCCTTTGCTTTCCGAGGTTTTCTTGACTGCCAAACAATATATATATATATATATATATATATATATATATATATATATATATAAGTAAAGAGTAGGATACACAGCAAGAAAATTGAAAAATGAAGTTTACTGACTTTTCAGGAAGACGACTTCCTTTCTTACCGTCCTCTTCATGAAACGCCAGTACACTTCACTTTCTGAGTGTTTTTCACGTGTGTCCGTGTATTTACTCGCCCGTGTCTTCATTTCTTCTGCCGGTAAAATCGTCACGTAGGCCGTCGTCGCAGCAAACGCCTGTTCACGTTCAACTTCGGCATGAAACAGGGATGATACATGCTCAGTCGTGCCCGCAGTAATTACCAGATATTTGTAGAGGAATACCATGTAAATTGTTTGTGAACACGATTTCATTGCAAAGTAATTGTGAAGAACTCTATAATTAGGTTATGCGGCAGTGAATCGTGTGTCTCGCTCGTATTCTGGCAATCTCAGGCGAGGCCAAAATGGCTCCAGTTAACGATGAAAGGAAGAAAGCATGCGGTCAGTTATAATGATTTGTTATCGACTTAACTCGTTCCGACGCCTTCGGTGGCTTCTCGTACACTACGCACTGGAAACAATCTACGTTTTGTTTCCGGTTTTTTTCCCAGTAGAAGCCGCATATGTTGATGACTCAAAAAACCCTGATGCTTGTTTCACTTCTCGGAAACAGCTTCTTCCCCCGCGGGAAATGACAGCTGAGGGCGGGACCGCCTAGAAAAGCCAGCAATCGCAAATGATCTTCGACATTATTACGCAACGGATGGCGCCTCTTCTGAGAAGAAGAAAGTTTAACACAAGAAGCGTGGCGCCACCGCAAAAAAAGGTCGACGAGACCCTGACATTTTTATTGCTGCGGATAACAATGACAGAGTTTGACGGCAGCGACTCCGCGAGACGTTTCTCTCGTACCAGCATTTGCGGTCCCTTTTGCTTTGCGTTTGTTTATCCTCTCGATCGTTGTATACAAACTAGCTCGACTTGGGCTCGTGAACTGTAACCTCGCGTCTCTAGCGACAGCTGCATGTGCAGACAGATTGGCGCCGAAAGTGACGTGCCGACACAAAACGCTTCGCCCGCCATAAGGCGTAAGGTCTTCGAAATGTCATCTCGCAGGCGGCGTTTGCAACATGACACTTTTTTCCCCTCTCCTCTTAAGTATACTATCTCCAGCAGTTAGGCAACAAACCCTAGTGAGGCATCATTATGCTCCGGTCGGGAATGGCCAACGTGTTTCCTACAAATCATCCAAAGGTCACTTGACGCCGACAGAACAAAGAAACGCCCTGGGAAAACGCCTGCCGCGAGTTTTCTGCGGAACATGCGTATTGTGTAGAGCATTGCTGAGTTAAAGTATTCGACGTAATTCAATGTCCGTCGCGCGGCTTAGCCGGACTTTCCGAAGGCATTGCGCCGATGTTTTGATACCCGCATCACGAGACAATGCCACCGGTGGAACCTTAGTTACTAAGTTGTTTCTCGTCACGGAGGGCATATTGGTGGAAGCAGCAACTTCGAAATGAATAAAAATAATAAACCGAAGACGAGAGTGACAGTAGTAGTCGTTTCTGAGGAATTCATCGTTTTTCTAGTAAGACTTATTTACATACGTCATGGGTGTATACGTGATTTGCTTTCGAATGAAAGCAAATCACGTATACACCCATGCGACGACAATATTAACGCCGCCTTAATAACAACGGCACGTAGCCGCGGCGTGTTGCACTTTTAATTGTACAAAACAACTGTATAACCTTCCGCGGTGGTCCCCTGTTTTCAATGACATCATCAGAGCGTCAGAAACGTTGCCTGCGTATGATGACGTCGCATTCTACACTGTTCTACGCATTCAATTACTATTTAAGCGAATAAATTCGAGGCATGAAATGAAGCTTCCATTTCTCCCTCGCATGGTGTTGCAAAATAGGGCGCGAAGTTTGAAATTCCATGGTTTCTTATTGAAAATGCACGCGAACCCTCCTCACACCATGCAGCGTTGAAGAACAACTCCAATCTTACCGTTTGGGTATTTCTTTCCTTTGTCTTTAGGAGGATGTGATCCAAACCATGTTGCAGCCCGGTAAAAGATTTCTGCTTAATTGAACATCATAAATCACAGCCCGCAACGCTCACACGGTCGTTAGCGCCTTTGATTGGTTGATTATGGGTATTAACGTGCCGACGCTGAGGCGCACCGTATACGATTAATTTTGACCACCTGGGGATCTTGCCAATGATAGATGTTGGCGCTTCGAGAAATGTCCCAAAGATCCTTATTCTGAAAGCGAGATGTGGACTCCTGAAAGGCACAGCAACAGACCATATGCCGCCGTGTCATTTTAGTAAGTATGCGACTTCTACGCCTAATCCCAGCACGGTATACGCCATAGAAATGTTCTCCGTACAAATAACAACGCCGATGACTTTTGTGTCAAAATTATTTTCCAGTCTCGCCTTGATTTGCAATCAACGCTGCCATGCGCTTTTCTACTACTACTACTACTACTCCCAAGGCTGGCTTTCCCTCGACACACGCGTGTTTGCAGTGAAGAAAACTGCACAGGGGGCTTGCAGATCACATGGCGGATGGCGCCAATGGTGAAAGAAAACGAGAAAAAAGGTCCTATGCCCCACCGCTACCGGTGACGTGGTCAAAAGTATTCAGGGATAGAAGCTTCGACAGCTGGTCTTTGCACCTTCATTAGAGATAAGCCATGCCGAACCCCGTAATATGACTGAGCATCATGCGGGGAATCTACCTGATTATTCGCATAGTGTTCTAAAAACACACAGTACTCGGAAAAAGCACGACGGGACATGCATTTTCCCGTCATGCTTCTTCTGCAGGTGTCACTATGTTCTTCGCGCGGTAATGTTTTAGAAAAGCTTCCACAGGCCATTTTCTGGGGCTAACTTTCACGTGAGGCTATATACACAGCATTCTATGCACTTTTAAATAAGGTATAAGAGGCTGGCTCGAACAAGGCATTAATAGTCAAAATCAGCAAATGCGCATTTAGGCTATTACACCTACTACACATTTTTCTCTCGCACATCTAGCACTGCCCGTATTGCGACGATACACGCATCTCTAGTCTATATCATTTCGTATGGCACTGTGCACACTTTCATTTTCATTTCATTTCATTTCATTTATTTAAACAAACGATGTCTCGGGAGGAGAGGCAAAAGGCAGATTAACTCCTGCCTGACGGCGGCCATCAACCCCGGACATGTAACGTTGCAACACTGCACAACAACGGTAGAAACAAAACATGACAACAAGCTATACAAAGGTGATGTAGAAAAAACAAGATTACACTTTTTTAAAAATAATATAGTAGCAATTACAATAGGCGCACAACACCAATAATTACAAACTACACAGCGTAACGCTACACAATTTCACACTAAATTCCAATAAAATACAGGAAAAGCCAAAATTGTGCATTTATCAAAAGTAATATAGCAGCAAGCACAACAGGCGTCCAACAAAAATTATCACAAGCTACACATAGTAGCGCTATACAAACTACTCGGAGTAGCGCTACAGAATTCCAGGCATTAAGTAATGTTTAATTTTTTTTCTTTAGCGCGAGCCAAGACGTGGTGTGTTGCAGTAATTCTACAACAGCTGGGTGCTTATTTAGATAGGTGGGAATTTGGTGGTCTAATTTCACGGCTGGTCGCGAGCCACTATTGAAACTCGATTCCCCGCCTGCAGACGATCAAGAAGCGCATTTGCAACGCGTTCGAGCAGACCTCTCAGCTTTAGAGAAAACAATCGAATACTCACTACCCAGTGGTATTTACAAGTTGATGTGAAAACCTGGACCGACTCCGGTCATAAACATCCCTGAGCACCTATCTCTTCACGAACTCGGCGAACTATATCTCCACGGAACCACAAACTTAAAAATGACCTCCGCCATTTCAAGTGATTGAACCTTGAACCGGATATTTAGCGATTATTTTTTTCCTCCGTGTCCCTCTCCTTCCCCACCAGGGCAATCATGCATTCCGTCAGACTATAAAGCTATTCCTCCTCTTTTGCTAAATGTCCCGTTGCTGCTTTGTTACAAAGGTTTATCGCTCCAGTTTTTAGGTCAGTCGTAGCTTAGGCGCCTTTTTTTTTTTAAATACACCCGTAGGGCTGCACCAGCGCAAAGTAACTGAATTACTAACCACTGCAATGAAAACAGCAAAGCAGGCCATCATGTGATAATGCTGGATTATTATCTGTCCTTCCCCGTGGCGTTTTAAAAACTTCGATCGAATAATTTTATTTGGTAATGTAAAAGCGCCAGCCAGCCACAATTTTTTTTTATTCAAACCGTGTGCCGGGCCTCGTTATTTGTCGGACTTGCTTCCCTAAAGCCCAAAACGCGGGCAATTGCTCATTCAGGTGCACTGAGGTAAACGGAACGCCCGGTAGCTTGTTAAAGGGCATCCCGGGGAAAAAAGTTTCGACAAGCGGGGAATCGCACAGCTCAACCAGTTTCAAAGTTGCCAGCTTAAAGCCCCGGCTGCAAATAACCGTCGGTTGCAATGTAACGCCGTTCCTTGGTTTAGCTTCACCGCAGTGCGCTTCAGTGAATACTCCGTTCCGGCACTGAGGCAAGTTCGGGGAATGGCAGCAGCGTGCATATAATTTTATTTTAAAATGTGATCTGCGCAGTGGCACTGCGCATGCAGCTGCGCATGCTTGCATGGCGTGATGCCGAATTCATCGCAGAGCAAACTTTTGGGTCAGACCCCACGCTCGACTTCGCCATCCAGCGAAATTTCGTTGTTGGCTGCATTGACTGGTCAATCGAGTGCTTTTTGTGGAAGCTGACCCGCAGGGTTTTCTCAGAATGTGCCAAAGGGCATCCTGTCTGAGCCTGTTACACGATTATGAGCCTGCTCTCCCGTGTCACTCCACCTTTTCGTCTGACACCAAAGTACCACTGCTCGTTGAGTCACTGACCACTCGTGAAGACGACGTTCGACACATAGAATTTCATACTAACATATAGTAGACGGAAATATGTCGCTGAAAACGCGCTTCGTCGTGGGCGCCGCCATGGCCGCAATGTTCCTCACATACTTGGGTTGGCTATTCACATGGCTTCTTTTCGGTAGTTAAGTAAAAATGAACAAAATGCTAACTTTTTGTTCTTGTTCGCCTTGCATGGAGCTTCTAAACACTTTCGGACAAATAAAACTTCTGAACTCCGTTTCTCGATTTATAAAACTACTTTAAATAAGCATTCACAGCAATTTAATTTTGCAGCGACAGACTACTTTTCCAGCCTGTTCATCAGCCATCGCAAGGAAGAAAGGAACGAACAGTATACAGAGAAGGCAGGGAGGTTAACCGGGGTACTGTCCGGTTGGCTACCCTACTCAAAGGGGTGGGGATACGGGAAATGAAAGGGAAAGAAAGGACCGGGGCACATATTAAAAGAGAAAAGAAAAGGTAGAAAATTAGAAAAACACAAGGCGTGGCCACGGCAACTACAAAAGCAGTACAAAGCACGCACACAAAACAAGAAAAATGCACAAACCTAAGCTGGTACACTGATAAAATTGGCTAACTAAGGTCGCTGCCCTGTAGTAATGTCCCTACAATCGTTCAGATAGAACAAGTATAAAATTCCCACTCCGTATATGAGGGCGCGCTTGCTGAAGCACGGCTCACTTGCACACTAGCGCCACCTATCCCTTTAGTATGTATTAGTCTGAAATTTTATCGTTCGACGAGCTCCTGTCGAGCCCCGTTCATACCTGTCACGTGACAGGGGAGACAGCGAAGCCCCGCGTTGTGTCTTGGCCCAGTTCGACCGAACAAAGGGTCAGTGGGTGACCTATATCGTGGCTCGGGCCCCGTTATAACGGCGCGTGACTCCCATTCGGGAGCAAGGCCTGCGCCCCTTGCCTTTGTGTCCCACGCGGGAAGAATCCCTATTCGGGAGGCCGCAGGGCACGGACTTTCTAATTCCGTTTCTTGCTCCGCCGAATGCGGGGTTCGCCGCACTCCGCCGTCGATAAATCGAACGCGGGTGGCCGCAAGGCGTGTCATCTATACATAGGGCACGCCTTTTTAGCAACTGATCAAAGGGAGTACTTTGTAGGGCTGCTCATTGTGGAATGCGGGTTAAGCGCCTTCGCGAAAGCGTTCGGCCACCCGTCGACGTCCAAGGGGGTTACGGCTACGAGGGCAGCCTGGGAGCATGTCGGTTTAGAGGGATGTTTTAGCCACTGTGTCGGACGTTTCTGGGAAAACTTTGTTTTAGATTAATTTTATAGCGTAGCTATAAATGGCACCTATTTTGGGTCGTTTGATTCATTCGTCACCGTCGATGGACGCCACGAAAATTCCCACCGAAAGGAGGCTAACAGCTTCGCTGTGTAAAGAAAGAAAGAAAGAAAGAAAGAAAGAAAGAAAGGGAAGGAAGGAAGGAAGGAAGGAAGGAAGGAAGGAAGAAAGAAAGAAAGGAAGAAAGGAAGGAAGGAAGAAAGGAAGGAAGGAAGGAAGGAAGGAAGGAAGGAAGGAAGGAAGGAAGGAAGGAAGGAAGGAAGAAAGAAAGAAAGGAAGAAAGGAAGGAAGGAAGAAAGAAAGAAAGGAAGGAAGGAAGGAAGGAAGGAAGGAAGGAAGGAAGGAAGGAAGAAAGAAAGAAAGGAAGAAAGGAAGGAAGGAAGAAAGAAAGAAAGAAAGAAAGAAAGAAAGAAAGAAAGGAAGGAAGGAAGGAAGGAAGGAAGAAAGAAAGGAAGAAAGGAAGGAAGGAAGAAAGAAAGAAAGAAAGAAAGAAAGAAAGGAAGGAAGGAAGGAAGGAAGGAAGGAAGGAAGGAAGGAAGAAAGAAAGAAAGGAAGAAAGGAAGGAAGGAAGGAAGAAAGAAAGAAAGGAAGAAAGGAAGGAAGGAAGAAAGGAAGGAAGGAAGGAAGGAAGGAAGGAAGGAAGGAAGGAAGGAAGGAAGAAAGAAAGAAAGGAAGAAAGGAAGGAAGGAAGAAAGAAAGGAAGGAAGGAAGGAAGGAAGGAAGGAAGGAAAGAAGGAAGGAAGGAAGAAAGAAAGAAAGGAAGAAAGGAAGGAAGGAAGAAAGAAAGAAAGAAAGAAAGAAAGAAAGAAAGGAAGGAAGGAAGGAAGGAAGGAAGGAAGGAAGGAAGGAAGAAAGAAAGGAAGAAAGGAAGGAAGGAAGAAAGAAAGAAAGAAAGAAAGAAAGAAAGAAAGAAAGAAAGAAAGAAAGGAAGGAAGGAAGGAAGGAAGGAAGGAAGGAAGGAAGGAAGAAAGAAAGAAAGGAAGAAAGGAAGGAAGGAAGAAAGAAAGAAAGAAAGAAAGAAAGAAAGAAAGAAAGAAAGAAAGAAAGGAAGGAAGGAAGGAAGGAAGGAAGGAAGGAAGGAAGGAAGGAAGAAAGAAAGAAAGGAAGGAAGGAAGAAAGAAAGAAAGAAAGAAAGAAAGAAAGAAAGGAAGGAAGGAAGGAAGGAAGGAAGGAAGGAAGAAAGAAAGAAAGGAAGAAAGGAAGGAAGGAAGAAAGAAAGAAAGAAAGAAAGAAAGAAAGAAAGGAAGGAAGGAAGGAAGGAAGGAAGGAAGGAAGAAAGAAAGAAAGGAAGAAAGGAAGGAAGGAAGAAAGAAAGAAAGAAAGAAAGAAAGAAAGAAAGAAAGAAAGGAAGGAAGGAAGGAAGGAAGGAAGAAAGGAAGAAAGGAAGGAAGGCAGAAAGAAAGAAAGAAAGAAAGAAAGAAAGGAAGGAAGGAAGGAAGGAAGGAAGGAAGGAAGGAAGGAAGGAAGAAAGAAAATGCCAGACATTTTTATTGCCACGAGCAATGCAGCTACAAAATGAAGCAATTGGTTTTACAAATAAGGGGCCATCGACGCTGAATAGATAGAAAGAAAATTTTACCTCAGTCATCCCTTAACTGGTACCAGTAGCCAGGTTACAAAAGAAACAAAAAAACGTACCGCAAAATGTCATCACTGGGAGGCCCAAATAAATGGCGTCCAGTCAATTGCATGACGGACATAAAATCGTGGGCGTAAAACAGACGCTGTGGTAAGTTAAGGCAAATTTTATAGCGCCTGTACATAAAACGCACTCATAAAGAACTTCATTTCTTTTTTTGTTTGTTTGATTTTTTTTTTTTTTTTGAAGTACAGCCACCCTTCTACATTGAACTTTCCTCAGCAACAGTAGATTCATTGATACTAATTGACTACGATCATGCAGGCGACAAGAAGACTTCTCAATCGTCAGCATCGCAAAAGAAACAGCCTGGCGCAGGGACGCACCCTGGGGTATACCTCTGCCATTAGGACATATAGAAATGGAATAAGAAGTGTGGCCTGTTTCCGGAACAAAAAAAAAGAGAAGGCTTAAGCATAAGAGAAGGCTTGAAGCAACCAGAAGAGGCGGAGGTAAGAATTTGTCATATTTCTGTCGAATAAGCCATTTTGAAATCCATGTTCATACCGCCACATGAACCACAGGAGAGTCGGTTGAAATTTAAAGGCCCCCTATTACACATAAAACTAAATATTTTGATGAAGAGTGGAACCAGTTTACGGAACAGCAAGGAAGAACAGCAACAATCAGGACGACATTGCTTGACACTTCGTCGGAAGAGAGAGAGAGAGGGCTGATGTATAAATCGAATAAACTTCTAGGAATGAAGGAAATTTTTAATAATTCGTGACCGTGGTCGGCAGTCCTTAGTTTAACGAAAAACCGACATAAATAAGGTCCGCCCTTGGATTTCAAGTTGCCAGGCGAAAAAAATATTGCTCAACAATTGACAAGAAAAATCCAGAAAGAAAAGAGCACGGATTATGCAACGTAAAACTGAGAGGAAGTGATTTAATACTTTTGACTTTATTAATTTTCTAGGCAAGTGGTGGGCAGAAGTGGCTGTCATAAGCAGTTGGTCGTTTGTTGAGATCAGCAATGGTCTCTTGTCATAGTGGTGCAGCCAGAAATCTTTTTCGGGGTGTGTTATACGCCACCAGTGAAAACCTTAAAGGGAAGCTAGTCTGCATGCAGCCCAGTATTGCGTTAATCATTTTTGTTCTCTTCTCAATCCTCTTTATTTTTGTTCGTACATTTTAGTGAGCATATTGTATATAGGGTGGACGAAAAAAGGTCAGAAGGAGGAGCGAGATGCATCCCTCAGAAATCTCCGGGGGGTGTTTTGACGCGGAAACAACCCCCCCCCCCTGGCTAAGCTCTTGCCTGAAGTGCGTGCGTGCATGTGTTGTGTGTGTGTGTGTGTGTGTGTGTGTGTGTGTGTGTGTGTGTGTGTGTGTGTGTGTGTGTGTGTGTGTGTGTGTGTGTGTGTGTGCGCGCGTCTGTACGCGCGTCTGTACGCGCGTTTGTGTAGAAACGCTTATGGAACGCTTATTAGAGGCTTCGGATTTAAAACCGAACTTGTGACGGACATCACAGCACTCAGCCTCTTTTCATACCCTCGTTAATTACGTTAGTACTCACAGTGGTGATAATAGCTTCTTTTTTATTCTTTGTGCCTTTTACGAGGCGGGAAAAAGCAAGAATTAAGTACCGATTAAAAACAACGCCCGCACAGACACCGATCGGTAATATCTGGTCCTGGTGTATGCTATCGCAATGAAGAAAAAGAAAACGCACGGATGTTTTAAGTGGAAGCCGTGGATGGCTAAGTGAAGTGCGTGAAGATAGTGCTAGTAGTCTACGGCTCGAGCGAGGAACCATTCAGTATCTTAGGCGTAACTAGCCAATTAAGCAACTAGCCCAACGACATGCTTTACTGGGCTTCACTCAGTATGAACGATTAGGACGAAGTGGAAAATTCCGACGTTTACGTAACTCACTTTTCTTTCTCTGGACGGTATATGACAAGGGAAAGTGCGGATTTCGTGTTTCTTCCACTTATAGTTAACGACTAGGTTACGACACAACAGCGCTTTCGGTCGTTGGCGATAACCTATACGCTTGCGCGCATGCACGCGCGGGGAAGATCGATGCGTGACACTGACTCATACGTCAGTGACGAAAGATGTTCGAGTGAGTCAGTCCCGGCTGTTGCTTTTGTCTGCGCTTCGCGGATTCTTCGACTTTTAAGGACTGACAGAGTGTTCAACTTCGGGGTATTGACTTCCCGTCTGCTCTCTGCTCCCACCAGCGGTTTTCAGCGATCGGCCAATGACGGAGCAAGGTTGACGCACACTTGGCATTGTCTTATGACGCTGGCGTACGATTCAAGGTTAGAAAGAACTCCAAGTTCAAATTTCAGGATTTCCTGGGAAAAACGAGCTAGTAGGCCCAATAAGGAGGGTAGTTTGTGTTGCGAGTAAATTGATGACGGAGGAAATTGCTGCTCCCCCTCGACGCCACTTTCTTAATGAATGACCAGCGTAAGTAAGTGAAAGAGGATGTCTCAAACCAGCCACGTGGGATCAATTGATGGGTAACACGAGCGAAGACGGCTAGGGCAACACATGTCATCCCAGACTCTGGTTCCACTCCCGCTCTCCAGCTAATTAAAATGTTCTCTCTCTCTCTCTCTCTCTCTCTCTCTCTCTCTCTCTCTCTCTCTCTCTCTCTCTCTCTCTCTCTCTCTCTCTCTCTCTCTCTCTCTCTCTCTCTCTCTCTCTCTCTCTCTCTTTCTCTCTCTCTCTCTCTCTCTCTCTCTCCCCTCTGTCTCCCTCTCAAACTGGTCGCATGATAGAAACAATGTTTTGGGTGCGTAAATGCTTGGGGCAGGTTTGCTGGCGAGCTCCAAGAGTCCAGGCAGAGCTGCAGCTTGACAAATCTTCATCATCATCGCCGTCGTCGTTATCATCATCGTCATCATCATCACGATCGTCGTCGTCTTCATCCTCACCACCGGCGTGCTTGTTTCCTATCCACGTCAGGATGCCGCCCTACCTCTCCCATATCCCTCCAGCCGTTCTTGTTCTGCGATACCGTAGTCCATCCTCTGCCTCCTGATTTTCTCATTTCATCCCTCCGCCACATGTACAATACCAGATGCCGCAATAGCCGCTTCGTTTGTCGCTGTTAACTGGTAACTCGATACTGCTACCGGGTCACAGAGCACGCTACCTTCTTCAAAGCGCACGCTCCGAAGGCTAGAACACGTGGTCCCTCCCATGTGCCACGACGCGGACGACCACGGTCCCCCGTGGCGCGCGAACGCGCGCAAGCGTAGCCAAGCGGCAACTTGCCTCGCTTCCGCTGTTGCCTAGACGTACGAGTGCGCGTGCGCGAGCCGCCAGTCGTGGGCGTGGGTGTAGAGTAGTCGGAGAAACCTCTCGGCGGGGGGTGGCGGCGTACAGCGAAGCCCACGTCGTCATCCTCCCCGCCCCGCCAGACTAGGACTCGGTGAGACACACCAGTACGCGTCGTCTTAGTCGTACCCCCCACCGCCGCGGCCTTCTCTGCCCTTGTTCTACTCTCCGGGAGTTTCTTGAATGGCGGGCGTGGTCGCACACACACGGGCGTGCGTGCGGCTTTTTACGCTGCCTTGTTTGACACCCCCTTCCCCTCTACGGTCTGGTAGTGGGTTGTAACACCGCCTCCGAGAAAGACAAGGCCTTGGGGGCTACCGCATCATCGGCGTCTTAGTCACGACGCCGGTTGTTTTGAGTTCCGTAAACTGACATTGTTCTATGAGCCGCTCTCACGAGGTCCCTATACAGTGTTGTCGTAACCGGATCGCCGTCGCTGTCGGCAAGCATTCCGGCAAATTTGAAGAATCTTCCGCCAGTTCCAATGGCCTGGAATGTTTCGTTGGTTGCGAGAAGTTGAGACTAGACTTCAATGGGAGTAAGGTAAAAAGGAAAGAATAATTCATGAAGAGAGCAAAACATCGAAGGAGACAGTGGCGTCCGAAGTGCAGGCTCGCATGAAGTACATTGATTTGGAGTAATGTAGAGTCCATAACTAAGGTCGTACATCAATGACCAGCAGAGTTAGTTTCTCAAGTGATGTGGCGCCTACGACTCCTTCCTCCTTCCGTCGATATTGCTATGAATAAAAGGAAGATGATATACATCTCTTTCTTCGGAGGCTTTCCAACAGTAATGATTCTTGACCCTGGTCGTCATCATCAAACAATTCGCGACAATCACTGCCTGCTTTATCATCCTACTGCTGTAGGATGATCCTAGAAGGTCTACGATCGTCGCCTTCTAAGAAAGAATACTCGCATCGCTTCTGGGCACCTCTTTTCTCATAAGATTATTGGCACGTTCCATTTTCATGTAGTGCCTTTTCTTTAACCTCCCTGATTGGAAGAGCCGAAGGCGCAACAACAATGTATTCAGTGAGCAAGTGAACTCTTTCTGGCAATCTTGCGATAAGAGCGCGAGCGATCTTTACTATCACTTCCAGTCGCTGTCTTTCACCATGCACCTCCCGTGCTCGCTCCTTCGTTGTAACCGGGAAGATATCGCCAAGATTTAATTGATTGATTGATTGATTGATTGATTGATTGATTGATTGATTGATTGATTGATTGATTGATTGATTGTAGGGTTTAACGCACCGACGAACACAGGCGAGGAGGCGCGCCGTAGTGGAGGGCTCCGGATTAATTTTGACCATCTGGGGATCTTATCTTTAACGTGCGCCGAAATCTCGCACACACGGGTGTTTTTGCTTTTCACCTCCACAGAAAAGCGGCCGCCGCGGCCGGGAATCGAACCCGCGACCTCGTGCTCAGCAGCACAACGCCTTAGCCACTGAGCCACCGCGGCGGGTGGGAAGATATCGCGAAGAGCGGATCGTTCACCCGGCTATAATAGCGAAGAGTTCGGAGGCCTGCTTTCCAACTCGAAGGCGTTGGGTCTTGAAGCTGTGCAATCGAAACAGCCACGAACACCAAACGAAGCCTTGCGAATTGGTGCAAATCAAGGAACGATGGCACCAGCCCGTGGCTAGAATGGCAAGGGGCATGGGAGCCGAAGCGCGGGTGGCTTGTATTGGTTATAGTACTTGTAGGGTGTGCTCACTGGCCCCAGGGCGGACATGCTGCCGAAACAACAAACCACGTACACGCCCTCTGGCGGAGGCCGCCACTCTTATAGCCAGTGCGTATTCTTCCCTTTGTTCTCGGCTCCTTATCTTCTTTCGTTTTTTTTTCTTTCTCGTGTACGCGCTGCTGTGAATGAGGCGGTTCTGTGCGCGTGCTTAGCGCGCAATATGAGCACACATACGCACAGCATCTGGCCGTTCTTTTTCTGGCCGTGTCGCCCTCCCACGGCACGCCGTGACTGGGATGGAGATGGCCCACTCATGGAGGACGCTGGGAAGTTGGGGTGAGGAGGTGGAAGAGGCTGCGCCGCTAAGCTAAATGATGGTGAATCATGCTTCGCGGCAAGCGAGCAGCCAGAGATACAGCAATGGCTAACGGCGCGTGCGAGGATGCTACGCTGCTGCCACTGCAGGGACCACTAGTACTACAGTTGCGACTGTACCACTGGAACAACCAATGCCTAGTGTTTCACTCCTACTAATACTTTTACAGCCAATATCTTTTGCTGCCAGCATCCCTACAAGTGAGAGTATTGCTGCCATGCCACTTCTTCCATCTTTTTGCTACGAACCATCACAGGGATAGCTTTAAGTACCACAAGTACGAGCATGACTACTCCCACGGTCATTATATATCCACCAGTATCAATGATATTGCTCCCACGAACAGCGCTTGTGTTGCTACTAATTGCATTACTAATGCTGTTACAGTTACACTACTACGGTGTGCTATTATACTACTAATAGTAATTCTAACTAGTTGTGGTAATCGTACTGGTAGAAGGTACAACATGTTCTCAGCTAAAAATTTCAATCTCGGCCATACGGTTCGCCATCGAGTACACAGGAGGAAAGTGAAAAAAAAAAATTAGATTGGCGCAGCTCGCGCTAGTAGTGCAAGGCTGGAGAAACAGCAGAGCTGGTGACCCCTCCCTTTCACATCTGAACTTGCTGCCGAAAGATCTCCATGACTGAGAGGCCCGGACCGTTTTGTCCGCAGCCTTTCACATCTCTCCCAAGGTGGACCGCGTTAGCGCGCGCTAGAACCCGCGGCAACCGGCTTCGCGAACTCAACGTCTGTGCTCCCCACTTCAGCCACGAACGCACGTGAGCTGGAGAGGAGAACAGCACGCGAAAGATCACACGACGAACGCTGGGCAGAGTGTTCTCGAAGGTCGAGCTGGCTGACGCCGGGCGCTTCTTACGAGCCGCACACTCGCGTGCGCTCGCTATTGTTTATTGGTATTTTTGCGAGCTCCTCACGCGGCGCAGGCCCACGCGCAAGCCTGGCCGACGCCGGGAGCTCCTCACGAGACGTACGCTCACGTGCGCTCGGTATTCTTTCTTGGTATTTTAGCGAGCTCCTCAAGCCTGGTCGACGCCGGGAGCTCCTCTGCTGTTAAAAAGGCTGCAAGCAGCCTCAACTGCGTGACGTCGGGGCAGTGATAGACAACATACAGATTGACTGTAGTTTGAGAGAAGCAGTACGGACATTTATGGGTCAAGAGGGGTATGTTCTATTTGCGGAATGTTTCCAGGAGATGGGACGGATCGGTCAGAAATGTGTTGAACGCTTTCGCGATAACGGGAGGAAAACGCTGGACGTGGTACGAGGCGGTGCCGATGTTCACTTGTCACATAAACAAACCATTACTATTTTCTCAGACAATCTCCCGCAGAGCCACGGAGAAGCTAATAGGCAATAAGGACAACTTCTCGCGACCACTAACGACCGACTCAATCTCGGCGAACGTGGCGCTGATAGCTGACGGTTAGAAAACAAAAAAAAAAAAAAAAACGCCCGGGAATATTACCATTTCTGGTGTCTGTAACTTCTATTTCCAGAAAGCTTTATTTTTTCGTTCAAAACATATTCTATACGAGTTGCAAGAGAAAACGCGCCGCCGTTATCAGAGCCCTCAAGGCCGCCAAGGAATAGATTTTCCACGGCTCCGAGCGAAGATTTGTTTTGCGTGGCGTGCGCGAGGGAAAAACCAGCGCCTAAGTGAAAAACAATGCACTCCGCGAGAGTGGGTGGAATCTGCGTTTCATCGACAACATCGTTTTCTTTTTTTCTTCCTTTTACTTCGCGCTCGTCAATGATTTGATGGGATCCTGTTAGTGTGCGTTCTACGAGGTTGACTGGGATCGGATCGTTTGCAGACTTTTGTTTGGCGTCATTCTGATTGGATATATGACAAGCCTTTCATCATGATTACCGATCGATATTAAAAAGAAAGAACGAAACCTAATCACAGTGGCAACAAACTTGGCTCTGACGAGAAGACGGGCGAAGTTGTGAGGCTGAGCTGAGACCTTAATTGCGTCTAGGTGGTGTTGGTGGAGCATAACGTGCGGAAATCCCGAAGGACCTAATCAACCGGGCGAAGACGGGAGCAGAAAACACTGGAACCCTAGACCAAGGGCTCCACCTGTGATTTTCTCATCTCTCTCTTCCCCTCACATTTGCTTCTTCTTTCCATCAATAAAGTTTATTCAGTCAGTCAGTGTGGAAATCCCTCTGCGTGCATGTGACGTCACTGCGGAGGCGATAATAAAGACCCTGATCCACCCTGTAATCAATCGAACAAGAATTCAGTTGCTCAAAGCAACACTGCTCAATTTTTTTTCTCGAGCAGGAGTTAATAAAGAACAAATATTTATTGTTCTTCAGGCATCGGTATTGGTATTCACCCACCAGCTGACGTATACCTTTATCATCTCTGTAAAATGAGCGCCCTTTTTCTACCTTTCACCGCGTCTTGTTTCATCCTGTTATGCGTTTTGTTTTCTACTAAACACTGCAACCGTTACGATCCCAAGAAGCTGCCCATTATTTGGAATATTATTTTGTGCAGTTCATGAAACCTTGTTGGATAACTACGAGCAAATGATAGCGCCAGTTATTTTACTCCTGCCTTCAATTTCTCATCTATTAGCTACGGGTATCATCATCATCATCATCATCATCATCAGTAAATGGGAAAGGGCGAAGGCCTTTCCCATTTACTTCCAACAACTTCTACCCTGCACCTCTGGAGTCCACTGCTGGTCACCGAACTTCCGTATTTTTAAAGAATAAAGTTCTCTCTCTCTCTCTCTCTCTCTCTCTCTCTCTCTCTCTCTCTCTCTCTCTCTCTCTCTCTCTCTCTCTCTCTCGCATTTCAACCCTCCATCGTGTCATTGTCCTTCCCCTTCTTCTAGACAGACCCATCTCTTGGACTCCACTCTGTTACTCTAATTGTCCACCGGTTGTCGGTTCGTCTCACTACATGACCATCCCAAGCCCATTTCTTTTTCTTTCTTTGAACTATGATATCGTCCACTCCAGTTTGTTCCCTGATCCAGGAAGCTCACTTCCTGTCCCTAAGTGTTACTGCTAACACTATTCGTTTCATAATGTTTCATAACCGACCTAAGTTGGCTTTCCATTTGTTTAGTAAGGTGCCAAGTTTCTGCTCCGTATGTCATAACAGGCAGTACGCACTGGTTGTATAGTATTTTTCTTTTGAGCGAGAGAGGTAGCTTACTTTTCGTTATTTGGGAGTGCTTGCCGAGTGCTCTCCAGCCCATATCTATTCTGCGCCGGATTTGTCTCTCGTGGTTGGGGTCAGCACTAACCATCTGCCCGAGGTAGGTATATTTTTGTACTTTCACTATCGCTTCGTCTCCTAAGCTAAAGAGGGCACTTGTGACATGCTTATTCAGCAGTACTTTCGATTAATTCATATTTATTCTTAGTCCCACGGACATGCTTTTTGCGTGTAGTTCTTCAAGCATTTTGTGCAGCTGTTCTCAGTCTCACTCAGCAATACTATGTCGTCTGCAAATAGCAAATGACTCAAGCCTTCTCCGTTTATCCTTAAACCTGTGTTTTCCCAGTCGAGGCTCTTGAATATCCCCTCCAGACATGCTGTGGACAGTTTTGGCGAGATAGTGTCTCCCTGCCTTACTCCCTTTTGGGTGGGGAATTTATCGCTGTGCTTGTGAAGTGTTATCCTGCCTGTATATCCCTGATATAAGTCGCCTAGCAGTCTTACGTAGGTCTCTTCTATTCCCTGGTACTTGCATGGCATCTGTTTCTATTGAGTAAAAAGCTTTCTAATAGTCTATAAATGCCGTGTAAAGGGGTTTAGTGAATTCAGCTCATTTTTCTATCAATTGACTGACATCATGGATGTGATCCATGGTTGAGAACCCCTTCCTAAACCCAGCCTGCTCTCTGGGTTGTTGGGAATCCTCTTCAATGCGGTTAACAATAACTTTGGTAAACAGCTTGTAAACAACTGAGAGTAGCCTGACGGGTCTGTAATCCTTGAACTCCTTGGAATCTCCATTCTTATGAATCGGAATGATGTTGACATTTTTCCAGGCTATGGGCACTTTTCGAGCCTTCAGGCATTCCGAAAATAGCGCAGCAACCTTTTCCAGTAGAATACCTCCTCCCTCCTTCAAAAGATCTACGGTTATGCCGTCGTCACCTGCAGCTTTTCCAATTTTCATGTCCTTAGGATCCTTTCCTACTTCCCCTTTAATAACTAGGGGTACATTGCAAGTAAAGCTTGTGCTCTCAGTAGTTTCTCCCGATCTAACGTGGCTGGCATACTGTCTGGTGTAGAATTGTTCTTATCTCGCCCATGTCATGTGTAATGTTACCCTGCTCATCTTTGAGTGCGTACATTCGGTCTTTGCCGATGGCAAGCTTCACCTTAAGTGCTTTTAAACTTCCTTCTATTTACACCGTGTCCTCGATCACTGCCATGTTGTAAGCACAAATGTCGTTTGTTTTACTCCTGTAAATCAATTTAGACAGTTCTGCTACCTGAATTTGATCCACAGCACTCGACACTTTTATGTTCTTACGTATAGCAACGAGTTCTTTCGTTTTCTTAGTCATTTTTCTTGTTTCTTTGCTACATGCTGCTTCTCCCACAGCTGCTGCTGATTCTGTGATTGCCGTTGTTAGGTCGTCATTTAGCCTCTCTACACTATGCCCTTTCTCCTCGTGTTGAAGGGCAAATTTGTTTTGAAGAGTTATTTTAAACTCCTTCGTCTCGGCTCTGACTGACTCCGTGCTGTTTTCTTTTTTTCGTTTTTACTTTTAACGTGTTTCCTTCTTTCTCCTGCGAGATTCAGGCATGCCTTGCGTCTAACCATCCTGTGACCGCTGCCCCAAATCGTACTTTTCACCTCTAATTATTGCACAATACCTTGGTTGTCACTTATATTGAAGTCAATTCCGTTTTTGTTGTACCATCAGGACTTTTCCATGTCCATTTTCTATTCTTTCGTTTGTAAAAGAATGTGTTCATCAGCCGCAGGTTAGTTCTTTCCCCAAATCCGACCAGTGTATCTCCTCGACTGTTGCCGTTGTCTATTCCAAAGTTTCCCTCTGAAGTTTCTCCGATCTGTCTCTTACCGACCTTTGCGTTAAAGTAACCCATCACAATTGTGAACAGTGTTGTTCCCTTATTCATTGCTTATCCCCCGCCCTCGTATAAGATGTCTACGGTTTCATCATCATAGCTGGTTGTTGGCGCATAGGCCTGCACTATCTTTAACCGGTTGCGATTATTTACCTTGATCACAACGGCTGCGACTCTTTCGTTAATTCTGAGGAATTCTTCTACGTCACCTGCTAACCCTTTAATTGATTAAGAATCCAACTCCGCGACCTTTCTTCTTATGGAGTCCTCTGTAGCACAAAATGTCGCCTTCTCCTGCCCTTCTAACTTCACTTAACCCAATGATATCCCATTTAATGCCTGAGAGTTCCTCAAGTGGTACAGCTAAGCTTCCCTCGCTAGGCAGATTGCGTGCGTTGAACGTTGCCAGGGTCAACTTCCAAAGGCGGCCTGTCCGGACCTGGTGATTCTTAGCACCCTCTGCTATAGCGCTGGCCTGACCGCCGCCGTGGTCGGGTGCCCTACAGCTGATGGGGACTGACGGCCAAAATTGTTTTT
Source organism: Haemaphysalis longicornis (assembly GCF_048455015.1). Classification (NCBI taxonomy): domain Eukaryota; kingdom Metazoa; phylum Arthropoda; class Arachnida; order Ixodida; family Ixodidae; genus Haemaphysalis; species Haemaphysalis longicornis. The sequence goes on along the minus strand of NW_027526204.1, from coordinate 80,420,459 downwards.
GCCAAGTCATTGAAGGTGTCGGCCAAATACTTCACCAATGTGGCCAGGCCCTTTTCTGGTGAGGGAGCGCTGTTTGTATACCAAAGAGCCCTCCCAGCATTGTTGAACGTATCTGTTTTAGCCTCTCAGGTATCCGGGATGATGATTACTTCCGGAGCAGGCAGCAGTCCATATCTTCGTGGGTTGGGCTCAGGGAGCCAGACGAAGGCAAAGCTACACCTGGAAGATCTTGAATCCCCGTTCTGCGGTGGCGGTTGCATACGGAAGAATACGTGGCGCCCGTTTTTCCACGTTTCGAAGCTCTGGTTCCACTGTGCGCCCTACCCGCTACGTCTGATACAAAGAGCCAATGGCTGCGCTTCTTAAAATCAAGCAAACAAACCCTCTTCCAGAAAGCTGCACGTTATAATTCGTCTGCGAAAAAAAGAAATTGGCTTTAGGCAGCAGCGTGATTGCAACATTTGTTCCTTTTCTGAAGCACAGAACTCTGCACTTCAGACGGAATTGCCCCGGATTTCACTTTACAGATATATCGATGAACTCTCCTAATAATGAGGTAGGCCTGAGGTTCCCCGTGATTCTCTCATGGAAGCACTCAACTCTCGAGAAATTCGTTGCTGTCGAAGAATCCCACACCATGTAATGTTTGTTTTCTGCTTTCTCTTTCCTTGTCTGCTAATGACGCTATTGCGAGATATTTTTTTTTTCTTTTCCGAGCACGCTATGACGTTGTCGTTTCGCTGTGCGTCTGAGTCGACATGTCTCCACCCTTTGGCTATATATACTACCAGAGGACGCTGTGATGATTCGCAGCGTCGCAGTGGTTAACCGCCATTTGCTCGTTCCCGAAGCAACGTCGGGTGTCCCTTAGCGGAGGCAGTCATTACGCTCTCATGCGGGTCGCCAGTAATTTGAGGCTTTTACACCGAGGTCCGGGCAAAAGGGTTATCCAAAAAGGCTAACGTGTTCCGTGTAGGCAGAGGCCGTCTCTCAACGTGGGTTCCTAACGATGTGATGTGCTTCGCCGTGGCCTTGAGTTGCGAGTAATCCTTGACGCGTATAGGCTGGTTGGGTTTCTTACGGGCGGTTTATGGCACCGCTGGGTTCCGACTCGGACTGATGAGGGGTGACGAATGCGGCGTTGCTGCCGCGATAAGGAAAAGCGAGTGCGCGAATAACGCCACGTTAACGAGCGGCGCTAATAGTTTTGAATGCGGAAGCAGATTTACGTCTTGAAGCACCGAATGATTAGTATGCTGCCCTCCGTCGGAGGCCATACAAGCAGCCCAGCACGCTGCCATGTTTTAGGGAAAAAAACAAAACAAACCTTACGTTTACGGGACTGAAATACTTATAGTATTTATATCACTAAAACTGAATACGGTGACTATACTGGCACACACACACGCTGGTAATTCCACCGGCCTACAGAAGAATTACTTTTCATTCGCGAATTTCTTGTTTGATCGAACAATATGGTATAAAGAATTTACCATCACTGCCTTAAAAAAATTTGAGAGAAGCGAGAAAGCTGAGCTAACACCAAAACCGCTTCAAAATAGCGTCGAAACCTTCCCTAAAAGTGCGCCAAACCTTCGCTGAAACTGCGTCCAAACGATCGCCAAACCTTCAAAGGCACAAATGACGAACGAAGAACGAACCCATGCGACTATTTCTCGCGCACTAAGTAAACGCATCTACGAACGATCTAAATGTATACCGATATGTGGTTTATGAGATAAAAGGATACCATTGTGCTCCTTGTTCATAATCGATGCCTGTATTTTTTTTATCTAAAATTTATACCGAGATACCATTGTGCTCCTTGTTCATAATCGATGCCTGTATTTTTTTATCTAGAACCCTTTCTTCGTGGCGATTTTAAAGAAACCATTTTGACACAATGGAAGCCCGGCTTCACGCGCGCGCCATGTGTGTCCAGAGATCATAAAAACATAAAAACCATGAAGCATGAACAGCGGGGATTTAAATCTCATCTAAATCCCGAAAAACGAGGCTACTATTCTATGAAGGAAGGAAGGAAGGAAAGATGTAGAAGGAAGGTTAACCTGGCTAGAGCCTAGTTTGCTATCCTGCACGTAGGAAAGGGAAAATAGGCAAAAAAGAGAAAGTAAAAAAAAAAGAAGAAAAGTTGGACCAGACACGCATGCCCAGCGCTGAAGCACTGACACTGATTGACACTAGAGGCTTTCAGTATATAGTACAGTGTTTAAGTTCGTCACCCGTAGTAAGCGTAAGAGTTCTTTAGTCGCCTTCTGAGCGGATGACAGAGAAGGCCAGTTGCACAGAATGTTCTTCTTCGAAAATGGGCAACGCAATGATTAAAATGGAGGCTTCCAACCGCGCTTTAAAGTAACCATGAAGCTGAAAATGCATATGTCCATTCATCAGAAAGATTTGCACATGGCAGCAACAATCATGGCAATTTAAACAGCAATTTTAGGTAGTTAAGGCGTAATAAGGAGAAAATGAGAGTGGTGAGTCACTACACCTATAGTTCCTCATACCTTCCCGGGCACAGCGTAAGCGGCGTAAAGATGGCGGAACAATGCGCATCAGTATGGATTCCTCCATCAGGCGACTAGCGTGACGGAGTACGCGGAAACGTTCACTTGAATTTCGCGCCAAAAGGAGCGTGGTTCGAAGCACCATTGCCGAGCGTTGCGAATCGTCGCCTATAGGGAAGCCTGTCGCTTCCGGCAGCCCAGAAGTTAGTTTAAAATAAAATGTGGTATTTAGTGGCGAAGGAGAAGCAAATGTGAGGTTGATTTCTGCACCAAGGTGTGTTTCCCATGATGTCAACTTCACTGCATTGACGCCTGTCGGTGTAGTCGAGAACTCCGGTGCGACATTCCGGGGTGTATTATCGGTGCTTGCTTTTTAATCCAGCTGTTCCAATTCCGAGGCTCGCCCAGGTGTGCTTCATACGGGGAAACACACACTTTCGAACTCTCCTCTCATCTGGTGATAGAAAAGATACTCTCAACCCCTGCCCACATTTGAGCTTCCTGTACTTGCATTCGTGTGCTGGACGAATAGCAAAACCCAGGCGAGAACGCATTAGTGCGGTAGGCAGAACGCTTCTCCGGAAATACAAGCTCGGTATATGTTGTCGTTCTTGGAAAGCAACCATTACTGGAAAAGTCACGCACACCTCATGGTGAACACCTCTTCAGTTACCCGCCTTTTCTTAGAAATGTGAGAAGAGCCCTCTTACGGCTTCGGCGAGGAATACGGTCGCGAGACTAGAATACGACGACTCGCTCGCAGCTTTCGAGTCGCGATAATGGACGCCGGAAGGAAAGGGGAGAGGGCGGGGGACGAACCAAACAGGATGTCTGCGGGGCAGCTCCGGACGGTCCTAACCAAATGTCCCGACTCTCTTTTTTGGCGGGAAAAAGCAGCAAGCTCGGGGGTGGGCGCGGCCGATCGCGTTCGTCGCTGAGACAGAAGCGAAACCGCAATCAGCTGAGGAAGGCGGACAGCTTCAAGGAGAGGAGGAGAGGAGGAGGAGAGGAGGAGACAGGAAGGGATGTACACTCAGCGGGCGGCATCCACGATGCCCTTTACGGTGATCGGAGCAAGAGCAATGTGTGTGCCATCCTCCGTTTGCTCTCTTCCCATCTCTTATCCCACTTCTCCATCACTCTCCCCTGGGTTCATCTCTCCCTCCGCACCGCGTCACCCCCTTTCTATTTCTCTTTCCCGCACAACACGTGGCCCGGGATGACTCAGCCGGCTAAACTTTTCGGCGATCGGATGTCCGGGATGGGCCGATGCAGGATGGCGGGCGCCACCGCCCCGCCCCGCCCCGCCCGCGCTGTCTGAGAGCTTTTCTGGCGGGAAAAAGAACGGAAAAAGCGCGCGTAAACCGACGGCGGCGAATGCGAGCGCGCGCTTTCTCAACTTTGGCGCGCTTTTTTTTTTTTTTTTTTTGCGAATCGCTCTTTCTCTCTTCTTTTTCCCAATTTGCTACTTTGTGTATGCGCTTGAGCTTTTATTAAGGGGCCTCTTTCGCTTGTTCGCTGCACTGCCAGTCCAACCAACGGCTGATTTTTTTTTTTTTTTTCGATTGCTTGCTTTTTGGAAGCGGGGCGGCGGCGAAAGGCGGAATGGAAGTGTGCGTGTGTAACCAAGATATCTTTCGACACGTGCCATGTGTGCGGTTAGTTAGAAAGCGCCCTTCGTCGTCGTGTTCGCGCACTCCCGACTGTGGGCTGGCCATGTGGGAGGCCGCGATAACTCGACACTGAACGGAAGTCGAGGGCGTTCGTTTTGCGGGAACATTTTTGGGCGACGATTTGTTGACGTGTCTCTTTGCTGGTGCTGCTCCTCCGCGTCGACATGCTTTCCTTATTAGTCCCGCGTTGGTTCAACCAGCTGTGGCGGTCGGGCCGTGATGAAGACCATGTCCGCGCTGAACACGCGGCTTTTATTTCCGGTGGGCTAGTGTCTGATTGGCTCGCGAGCGAAGGATCGCCCGAGCGCTTTCTTGTACGAGAAACTCCATCCTGACGGGGATAGTGAGGCTCTGCGAACAGGGCTAAAATGGCGGTTGCTGTTTGTTTTCTGAAAGAAGGACGAAGATTATCATGACAGGTGGTAGCTGCATTCCCACACGCGCAAACATACGCCCACAATCATCTCCAATCCCCTCTGACAAGCCTGGAACCTAACTTCGAGAGGGAAATAGGGACTATTCTCAATGACACATGACTTGATGACTTCATGACTGTGCTCTGAATAACCAATCACTGCCCCACACGAATAAGGGATAATCAAGTGTCATTCGAATCTTCCCGCCATGCAATCCGACCTTCGGGTCCTCCTCTGCAGCAGCGTTAACCCGAGGATCGTAGGGAATTTTTAGGCGTATCAACTGCGGAGAACTGCGGCATGGGGAAAATAGCGAGGAGCTGTGGGTAGCGTTGCGGTTTTGCGTGGATGGCTGAATAACGAGTGTTCAATGACCGCGAAATTTGAAACGTTTTAACCAAGCGGAAAAGGAAAGCCACACGGGTGAGCCAAGATTTCATGGCGTTGGTGGTACTACCAGCACGGGGGGTACACAGACCGGGGACGGGGATTTTCTCGTGAATTTCTAAAGGGGGATACCTTTCCCCACGATTTTACCCAGTACCGATAAAATGGGGTGAGTGAAGAGATCCCGCAACAAAATTACCTCGTTAACATGCTTACACCAACCAAACTTAAATCAGATCCGAAATTCGGGGGAGATCTAGAACTTGTATTACGATATAATTTAATTCGAAAAACGAATCAGCCATTCCGAAGGGACCCTTATCTGCTACAAATTACGACGAATCAAGAGTCGGAATGATTTTTCTTCGTTTTATTTCTCTCTCTTCTCGTGAGTACCTCGGCCGAAAGGCGTTTTAAATTGGGCCTACGCAGCACTGCCGCCGAGCTAGTCCAAGCCCATCTCGCTAGCCAGCGTCTGCCTCTAGGCACGACATTCCGCGAGAGGCTTTCCTCGCTAGACTGGGCATTAAGAACGATATAAACAACTGCCACACGTACACACTTTGTCAAAATTTCCTAGGCCAAACATAAGCCTACTGAACCACAAAGAATTCAATAATGAACTTTACCTTAAATATGACAAAAATATTTTATCACAGTAAGAAAGGAAAGTGTTTTCTCTAGCTTCCCGGCATAAAACGTTTCAGCCTTGCTGGGAATGTAAGCTTGTACGTTGAATTGTTCGCGGCCTGCACATTTCCAGCTTGGCCTAGAAAATTTCATCGCAAGATGTACCCTACTCACCAGGGAGGCGAGGCAAGCGCGCGCACTCTCCACAAACGACGCGGGGTCGAGACCTCGCGGTTTACACCGACGCCACCGACTATGCCAGAAGGGACTATGCCGCCGTGGTCATTCAAACCGTGAAACACATCCCTAGCATCATCTCGCCCTTCACAACCAGTACACAGGCGGAGGAAGCGGCCATTGCTCTGACCGTCTCCCGAACATGCGGATTCCGTTATTACGTACTCGCAACAGGCTTGTCTAAACTTTCTTTGTGGTAGAATTCCAAGACGGCTATGGACATCCTGCTGCAGAAGCCACACAAAATAAAGGTAAATATTGTTTGAACAGCAGCCCACTCGACCCACCAGCGCAACAGGACCGCCCACGACATCGCCCGAGAGGGATCCTACCAGGCGACCCGAGGGTCTCAGGTAGTACAGTAGTAGTAGTAGTAACGCCCTTTATTGGAAAAGGGAAGGCCGGCTGGCTAGAGCTAGGGAAATGTTTCTTGAAGATCCAAGAAACATTTTCCCTAGCTCTAGAGACTGCGCATCCTCTGCTTACGTATTAAGGGATAATGAAGTACTGTAAGTACCAAAGAATGACCTTTCGTCCCGCCCACGAATCCCTAACCAAGGGGCAGGAGCCCTGCCTCCGGTTTGTTCAAACATACATCCTTTCCTCACCCTACCAAACTCCGCTTGCTCCATCCTACGCAGTACTTCCCGCTGTGCAAACTCCGCGCTGGCCAGGCCACCACCCTGTACTGCATGGTATGAGAGTGTTCGGGAAACCCCAAGATTTCTAGAATCACGCACCCTTCCCGCGAGCAGCGCGAGAAGGAGTTGTCCAGCTCCGGCTGGTGGAAAGGGCCGTGGCAGCAGGTGTCTCCAATGGAGTCCTGGACTGAAAACCCCACCCAACACTACGACGCTCGCAATGAAGCTTATTCTCTCTCTCATTCCCTCTGGAGCTCCCTTTCTGTGCGTGTTTGTGTATGTGCTTGTGTGTATGTGTGTGCGTGTGTCTGTGTGTGTCCTAGTAGCACAGTACACTCTCGTTAAGACGAACCGACGAATTTCAGGGTTAAGACCAACTAGACTTTTGCACTCTTGGGACATGCGCAGTGCAAAAACAGTTCGCTTAAGACAAATTTGTGATACTCGATACAAATGTTCACGGTCTCTTCGAGTGGGCTCAGCCATAAAATGGCTCAGCCGTTTTGAATTGATCAAAAAAATTCCCCTTCGAATTTCGCGCCAAAATAAAGCTATGGCGCGAAATTCAAATGATCACGTGCGGACTTATCGCATACACACACACACGCATGTGTGCGTGCATGCAAAAAGAGCGAGTGAGAGGCCGATGGACGGACGGACGTACGGACGGACGAACGATTTTCCCGACTATGCCTGCCAAAAGAGCTCGCGGGCTTTGGGCACTTGAAGCCTGTCTGAGAGCTCGCTGACCAAGCTGCACACAGCCGTTAACTCTGCGTGTCTGGGCTTCGTCACGCGGGCCTTGAGAAGAAAAAGCGCTTCTCGCGCGGTTTCGACACGCCGGGCGGTCAGCCCTGTTTTCGACACCCAAGCCTCCCCGGTCAGGCGCCGATCACTCGACTCCGGCTGAAACGGCGCAGATCGGCGAAAACTGCGCACGCGGTTGCGGTGCTCTTCGCCTGGGTGAGGAAGATCGCTGTGCTGTCGACCGCAATGTTGTCAGATGGTGTAGGTCACGCAGTGCTGGCGTTGCGCGATACGTGTTGGTGGGTGCGCAAACAAACACCGACGGCGTCTTAACTAACGATCGCGGCTGGAACAGCCGCCGAAAAACAACCATTTTTAAAGCCTGAATGTCATTTTTGTGAGTGGCCCACACCAGCCTCGCCTGCCCCGGTGATTTCCAGCCTCAAGATGACAACACGGGCTCTGCCTTCACAACGTTGTTGACCTGTGCGTAAGCGAGAACGTGCGATGGCTGCGAGAGACGTGGAAAACAATGATGCATAAACTTTCCAGCTCCTTCGTCCTGGGAGCAGCCCTTGTATAATTGGGCTGCGCTAGCGCCATTTTGATTGGCGCAGTCGACAGGGTGATCTCACTACGCATGCGCGGAACAGTCGTGAACATGCCGAGGTGTTATAAAGGCTTTAAAGGAGTACTGACACGAAATTTCAAAGCTGAGATAACTATGTAAAACGCTTCCTTTTTATGGGGAGATATCTCCCAGCAAGTTTGAACAGCAACCGTTTAGCGAAACATATTTAAAATCCATTTTAATCGTCGCCCGCACGAGAAAGCCCAGAGCGGGCCGACGTGACATCATCTGCTACGTGCCCCAAACTGCCGACGTCGGGGCTCCCGTGACGAAGCCGACGCGCTGGCTGTGGTTGGCGCGCGCTGCTCGGGCGTGTGTACACGTCATGGTTTTGGGACTGACGTCATGCTGCCCGGGCCTGTGGGGACGGCGAAGACCTCGGCCGGTCTGGGCGCGCGCGTGCGCTCGCTCGCGCGCGCTTCCAGAGAGGCAGCGATACGGCAAGAATGGTGACGCCATGTCATACATGCTGTCATGGCGGCCGCTCGGCGTTTTTTTGTCGAAACCGAAACTGGCACGAATAAACGACGCCGTAAATGAATGTTTACGCTGCGCTCGACCGTCTAATCTGTCATTCTATGATTAGTGGGCTGGTAGGCACGCATAGCAGTGAAAAAAACGTAACATAAAAATTTCGTGTCAGTACTCCTTTAAGAAGGAAAAGGTCTGGACGATCGAAAATAATAATAATCAGCATCAGGTGCACGAAGAAGAAGAAGAAGAAGAAGAAGAAGAAGAAGAACAAGAAGAAGAAGAAGAAGAAGAAGGAGGAGGAGGAGAAGGAGGAGGAGGAGGAGGAGGAGGAGTAGGAGGAGGAGGAGGAGGGAGAAGAAGAAGTGGAATAAGAAGAAGAGGTAGAAGAAAAACTCGCGCCCTAGGATTTGGGCGCGTGTGTGTGCGTGCGCGCGCGCTTGGAATGGACGTCTCCGTTGCGCCACACTCAACCGTCGCTCCGAACGAGAAGAGGCGGGAAACGGACTTCCGGTGTCGACGCGGAAGTACCGCTGCGACAGACCGGAAGCGGGGAGCGCCCACGGCCACCTCCGCCCCAGCCGCCGCATGAATGGTCGTTTGGACGTGAAAGACGAGCGGTGGCTTCGTCACACGCCAAGACTCTCCCGCTCTTATGTTCTCTCTATATATTTTTTTCCCTCTCCAATCATCGTCCTCCACCGCTCGAATTTTTTTGTTAGGCTTTTTTCATCTTCTGCCGTACGCATCTCCCACGCATGATTGGTTCACTGATGGCAGACTCGTATCTCGAAACACACACACAAATGCATATGTGCGTCTAACTCAGTTTGAGGGCTTGCCTGAGATGTGCCCACGTTTTTCCTTCCCTCTCATAACGCCTCTTACACCCCCCCCCCCCTCCCTTTTTTCCACCCCAATTGCTTCCGCGGTAATGTTTCAAAATGGCCTCTCGCTCCAACCACACCGTCCACTTTCCTATAATTTCTTCATTTTCTTCTCTCTCTCTTTCTCTGCCTTCTTGCTCTTGCATCTCTTGCCTCTTATCTGGGCAGTATACGTGGGTTCACACACTTTATTTCCCCTCAATTCGCGCCCAAGTAACCGTATAACGCGGCCCCATTTAAAACGAGCCGCGCGAACCGCTAACTCATATATCCGTGCAATTGCGCGAACGGCCGCGCAATGTGTTGATGAGCAGATAGCTGCCGTTGGATGGTGCGGTTTTTTTCTTTGCGAATATTTGTGAAGCTTCTTTTTTCGCATTTTTGATTTTCTGGAGGGGCTCTCTGAAAGTGCCACTTTCGGCGCTCGGACGTGGGAATAGCGAGCAATTTTTTTTTTCAATCGAAAATTAGGATTATACGATATGCCGTTCGCTCGTGCGCGTTCAACGTCTTGACGACACATGCATACAAATGACAGATTTCTGGCCCGGGTGGACAGCCTCCGTAATTTTTATTTCTATTCTGTTTTTTTTTTCTTTTACTGGCCTTTCCTTACCTCATTGTAGAAATCGTTGTTTCTCTTAGTTTACGCGGTGTGAGTCGCGACCTGGGGCCCCATGACCTTTAGCAGCTGCGGTAGATAAGTGGCTAAAGCTTCCATTCTTTTATTTCCGTGTAGCGAAAACGGAGCCTAACGGATGGCGTTCCGTAAAAATGCGCCGTCGACAGAATTTTCTCCCGTAATAATAGTTTTCAGGAGCACGCAACCCCGTCTAGAGACCAGTTAAATAACTGGTCATTGCTGACGAGTAAAGCGCAAAGAATTACACAAGGGGCGAATAAGGAAAACGGAGGCAGGCGCTTGTCCCTGTTGCCCTTCGTCCGTTGTATAATTTTCGCGCTTCACTCCTCAGCATTTAAATATATTAAAGGGACCCTGCAATACTTTCTTCAACCTTTTTTTTTTTTTTGAAATCTTAAATGTTTGCAGAGCGTACTGACCCAACGCACCCAGTACTTAGATTAGTGGGTCGCAAAGTACCTCAACAAAAATTTACTGCTCTACGCCAATCAGATAACTTGGAAACTCGCTGAAAACATTTTTCTCTCTTTCCAGATCGTGGTGTTCTTCGAAAGCTCGAGTTACGTCATTAGCGAGTTTTAGCTGAACGTTTTTCACGGTCCGCTCCGCTCCGATTGCGAGCGGGAGCGCTATTGCGCATGCGTGGTGTGCTTGTCGGAGAGGTTGCGCTGAGCGAGCCGCCTGATACCGCAGCGGAGCGTCGAAAACGGTTAGCTAAAACTCTCTATTAAGGCCATGTGGCGGATGTTAGCCGGTTTTCCTTCAGTTGCAGCAACGAACGCTTTCGATAGCAACTTCAAAAATAAAGCCACAAAAACAAAGCAGAAATGGAAGGCGTATCTGGTGCGACGTGCAAATCACGCACTGCTGCTCCGTGCAGGCAATAACTATAGTTTTCGCAGTGGTTCCAGCCGCGAAGGAAAGAGTGATAGCCTTTATCGAAAGTGTTGCAGGGTCCCTTCATATCTGGCAGGACGCGAAGCCAAGAATAAAAGCGACACAAATTGTAACGATATACCTAAAGACGGGACAGAAAGCCGAAAGTCTGATAATTACCTTATTTGCTCCGGTCTACGCACTTCGTGTTGATTGATTGATTGATTGATTGTGGGGTTTAACGCGCCGACGCAACGCAGGCGATGAGGCGCGCCGTATACAGTGGAGGGCTCCGGATTAATTTGCGCACTTCGTGTTCTTCAACAACCTGTGTAGGGCACCCTGAATGTGAATACCGTGCCACCGCTTGACGCCAACCCACTCGGACCGAATAGACGAATCAATTCGATCCGTGGACAATACACCCCTGATTTTGCATCTCTCCTTACTGCTCACATATGCCCGCAACAAAAAATCCTGACGATTGTGATGGTGCTGACGACAATCTTTTTTCTTGAGCGTAACACCTACTGGCTCAACGTTCACATCTACCTGCGCTTTTTGCTGCTTTTTTTCCGTATTTCTTTTTTTATTCAGGGCGTTTCGTGAAGCGCCCAGTTCAGCTCTGAGGAGCTCTATTCCAAGTCAACAGATCGAAAATTGTCAGAGATCCAATAATTTCGAAGGTTCGAGACCACACATAAGAAGCCATTCGATATTTTAACTGGCTTAGTATCTCCCCTTCCTCACTGCATCTCCTGGCTCAGTGAAACTCGGTTATTTTCTCAACTATACTGTATCTCTCAACTCGTTCAATCAACTGGCTCCACTGTCACCTGTCTATTGGATTTTTTGAAGTCGTTGGATCGCGCGACTACTTGGATCACTTTCGACAAGCGTATTTTTCTGTCTTCTTCCTTGCTTTTTTAGAGAAACAGATACACTTTTGTGGCTAACCTGTCTGTGTGATCTGCTCTTTTTCAAGAATTAAAAAAGAAAGCCCGTTATCTTGTCAGCAATTGCTACTACTTGGAGTACCCCAGCCTGTTGTCTGCCTCGTGTTCTGGGTCAGCCCTGGCTATTCGCGCAAAACGCATGTATTATTTGTCTTCTTCTTCTAGTGCTTTATTATCCGCACCTCAGGCTAATTTTTTTTATAACGGAATGACGAACTGCACTTTAGTTTCCCGAGGGTTTGATCTTCGCTGCTCTTCGGAACGTTCCCCTTAAACGGACTCTGCAATACTTGCGATAAAAGCTCCCACTCTTGCCATCGCGTCTTGAAGCACTGCGAAAGCTGTAGTTATTGCCAGCACGGAGCGGCACTGTGTGATTTGCTCGTCGCAGCAGATACGCCTGCCGTTTCTGCATTGCTTTTGTGGCTTTCTTTTCAAAGTGGCTATCGAATGCGTTCATTGCTGCAGCTAAAGGAAAGTCGACCAATAGCCGCTACACCGATGTAACGACGTCATTCAGAAGGTCAAAGAACGCCAAGAACGGGAAAGAGAAATTTCTTTCGAGCAAGTTTATAAGTTATCTGATGGGCATAGAGCAGTACTTTTCAACTGAGGTACTTTGCGACTTCCTAATCTAAGCACTCGAAGTCTTGGTTGACTACGTTGTGAAAGCATTTAGGATTTCGAAAGAAGTTGAAAAAGGTGTTTCAAGGTCCCTTTATAGCTGCCGCGGCGGTGAAAAAATTAAGATCGTGCTTTGCCGCTAAACACAACCCGACACAATGAGCCGCAGACGGGAATTGTAAAGTCTGAGATGAAACATTACTCTATACTGTGGGTGAGAACATTTTGACGCATTTAGGTGCGAGAATATTCGGCTTGCTGAACATGTAACGGTGCATACGTGTTCTTCTTTCGATTAAAAACAGGAACAGGACTCTAACGAGGCTACCTTGCCTCAAAATTACCTCCGTACCGCAGGGTTGCGAGGGCTCTAAATCACTCCGCCAAACAAAAGGGGGGAAAATTCACATAGTTCTTGAAGCACCGATAAATCTGCTCCGCGCATCCTCACAAATTAATTTCAAGAGCTCGTCGTCTTTACACTGTGCACAGTCCCGTGTACTTAAATTGATGACTTCATTAATGGGGACACCTTAAGAAACCACGCTGACGGGGCGTTTTTAATTCCTCTGTTACTTCTCTCCCTTCAGCCGACTCCAACGTTAATTCATACCCCCTCCCACCTTTCTTCCCCTTCCCCTCTTGCGTCCCAGACGAAATAAATGACGTCACGAACCGCAGATCCCACCGCGGCGTCGCCTTCCGTGACGCCATAATAATAATAACTCTCCGGGCTTTAATTCTTTCCTTCTCTTTTTGTACTGGCTGACATTTTGAGCACTTAGTATTCTCCGTCGCCTTGTAAACGGCTTTAATTTATAACTACGGGCTTCCCGCTTTTGCCTAGGGCCTCGCGGAGTGAGAAACGACCTCTTATAAAACACATTCCGAGCCAACGCCCTCCCCTTCTGCACCCAGTCCCGTTGGCTTTTGTATCGTCTGTTTTCCTTACACGCACATTTTTTTGTTCCTTCCCTCCAGCCCCGTTCAAAACCTCCTTTCACGTTCACTTAGCACGGCCTTTCCTCCTAGTTGAGCCGTTATACGGCACCTATATAAGCCCGGCGGGGAAAAAAGGGGTGCAAAGCTCTCTCAGTAAAGGAAAGTATAAGTGCCTTGCGCAAAACGACCCCGGTGCTGCTTCTATATTATAGCAGACGACGACCGCCATGGCTTCCTCTAATTTCGGGTCGTCTGCGTCGAGCGCCGTCCTTCGCTCGGCGCCCGTCGTCTGCTAAAAGCTGCTCAAACGCTGCGTAGCCTTCGCGTCCCGTCGTCTGCTATCCCTACGGGGCCGTTGAAAGCGCCTGCCTGTAGCGCTATATCGGTCGGCGCGTTTTACCCACTCTGGTTACTTTTATAGAGATAAAATAACGCCAAAGAGTGGCGGTGACGCGTCGTCTGCTATCACGGTCTCCGGCGCCGACGTGTAGTACACATAGTATTACTCCCAGCTTTCGGTTTTCGCTTTTGTCGTCGTAAAATTCGGACGAGAATGAACTAGGGGATCGTTTGGTTTGGGGTTCGTTTGGCTTTTATTTATGACGCAACGCTGGTGGTATGAAGAAATAAACTTATACGCCTACGCTTCGAGCAGATTCAGAAACAGGGCACTAAAGGCTTGCCCCACGCACGATATGTGGCATAACGTTTTTCTACCGAAAGACGTCTGAGGCGTGTGGTGGAATATTGCCTCTCAAATCCTATTATTATTTGCTGCGCTGTCTCGTTGAGCGAATAGCCTTCTGCGTGCAGCTTCATCACATTTCCTTTAGGGCTTGTTGTATGTAATAAGTTTTTCCCACTTCGTTTTATTAGTGACCTAGCCCGCCTTGAATGAAACCGATTTTCGTATAACGGGGAAGAACGACAAAAAATGTACCGCGAGACATTAAAATGCAGATCTCTACTGATGGATAAAAACTTGTCCAAACTGCTCTCTTCAGTGTGTTTTCACAAGGCGCATTAACAGCTAAAACCATTCGTTAGCGACTTACGAAACCTTGGGAACATCCACTACAACTTAGACACACGAGCTTGCATATGACGAGCTATGGGCTCTGGGTAGTCGAGGTCTATAGGTTTCGGTTACTTTTTATCAGGATAAGATATATGTCTTGCCTAACCGGAAGGGCGGCGGCGGAAGTACGTCATTCCTCCATTGGTGAGGGGAGGTTGGTTTGTTTTAAAGCATTAGGGGAGACGCCCCTTAGGGGCTCAGGCTGTCGGCGACTCCTGCCGTCGTCGTCCTTTCATATAGCCACGGTACTAAAACACCGGCACACTCTTTTTCAAACGAGTGTTCCGCTAGAACGCTTCGTGCTTCGAAAACGCAGGACTTTCCAGCAAAGCTGTAACCCTCTACCACTACCCTCCAACGGCTTCATCTCCGTGGGCAAAAACGTCACGGCGGCAAGGATACCCTTAACCACTACATGCTTCGCCCCTCCCCAGATTCCACGTTAGTGGAGATTGCCCGGAATTATTTTTATGTACACAGGGGGAGGGAGTCTCGGGGCCTGTGAGTCTCACCGAACATGGGGCGAAACCTTGTTGAAACCTTATCGAAACCTTGTCGAAACCGGTGTCTTCCTGATGGGCTATTGATTAGAGAAGACCTTGGCCACCCTGTCACAAAAAGGAAAAACAGGTTTCTGTAAAAAAAAGGACTGATAGCAGTAGGACCTCTGCCACAGTGACGTCATAAGAAATCGCTTTCCGGCCATTTCCTATGACGTCACAGGATCTTGTTGGTGCGATTGGCGGCCACCGATCAAAGCCAGCGTCGAGAAGCATGCTGATAACTATGTCCATACTAGGTCACTCCTGTCCATATTACGCCACTGTAGCGGGAAATTTGAAAGTTTTTTAGTATTTCTTGTTTTTTTTTTTTGTAAAAATGTATTACGCGGCTGGAATGGAGGGGAGTGAGTTGGCAACGGGTGGTTATTTTAAACTGAACAAAGTTGCATTGTATCTTCATGGGCGCATCAGGCTGCTGCTTCTGCAGTAGCGGAGCATTGCATGGTTTAGACCTACCTCTCTGGGATCAAAGAAAGGCTGTACCTTTTTTCGTGCCTCTGGACTCGACATCACCTTCCAAGTTGACCACTTTCCTGTACGCCACGAGCAGCGTGGTTTCCTCCGCAGATTTTTTTTTTTTTTTTTTCCCGCGGAGAACAATCAACATGCTCACTGCGTAAGACTTGCGTCGGCGACAATATCCGAGCGTGGGGCGCGTGTATACGAATGAGCCACTCACGTGTGCGTGGGGCCGATTACCGACCCGCCCGTTGTCTGTAATAGCGCGGAGCAGTGAACCGATTATGGCGCCAGCGGGGCTTCGAGGAAAAAGCGTTATATAACTCCACTGGATCGCCTCTTACGTTTGAAGCGTGAAGAGGCCAAAACGACAGCCTTGCGCCTAGCGTGGAGCGGGACAATTTCGACGTTGTGGTCACTGCTGTTGTTATTTCTACAAGTCGCGCAGTTTTGGGGCACAAAATGACCTTAGCGGGATGTTTTGTACCCTAGCATATATGTGTGCGTGGATCTCAAATAAACACTGTTTCTCATGTTTGGTCCAGCGTCGGGCCACTGCACGAATTCGTGCACTCACGGTTAGCTCCCAACTTGGATGCACTGTAGCGTCTACAAAACACGATTAAAAAAAAAACCCACTTTGTGTTGGAAAGTGGGTCTTCTGACACAGCCTCCACTCTTAAAAATAGCCGCAGGTGGGCTTCACCGCAACACTGCAGAAAGGCCAATCGTCGTGACCAAATGTGAAAATTTGGCGAATAACGAGGCCTAACATGCGATTAAAATAAAATATAGTGTCTGTGCTCCGACAACAGCGCAAGGCGTGCATCTGCGCTGTGACAACAGCGCAGATACAATTTTTTTAAGCGCGAATGCACTTTATAAGCGACCCCAAACTATCCACCGCCGGCGGCGGCGGCGGCGGCGGCGTCCGCAGTGCTCCTCTATATTTAAAAAAGAAACAGCATCCGTCGCCAGGTTTCGATCCGAGGACTTTGCGGCCGCAGCGCGACGCTCTACCGACCAAGCCACGGACGCGACGCTGATATCAGTGTTAGTGACGCGCCTTATATCTTTAACGCATTCAAACTACGTCGTCAGCGGCGTGCGTTGGCGACTCAGCGGCGTTACAGCGGCTTGATAACTGCGTGGTGTACACGTGATACTACAAACCCGATGGAAGAGATGGAAGAGAAGGCGGCGAGGCGGTGGGCTGCGGGGGCCGAGCGCAAGCGCCGCAAGCGGGCCGACAACCGTGCATTCGCACTTTCACATTCTCCCCCTCGGGGAAATGCGGGGGAATTTTTTTTTTTTGGCTCAAATCGCATGCCGGGCCTCGTCATTTGCCAAATTTTCAAATTTGGTCGCGACGATTGGTCTTTCTGCGGTGTTGTGGCGAATGCTACCTGTGGCGATTTTTAAGCACTTTTGTTCCTCGAGGAACAAAAGTGCAAGCAGGCAAGCTAGCAAAGCAACGAGTGAGCAAGCCAGTTAAAACACACGTTCGTCTCATTAAAAAGACTGTTCTGTCTGGATAACAATGATACCTTTTTTACCGCAACTTTCACTCTTAAAAAAAATCTGTCGTGGTACTTACTAACAGAACACTAACCAGTTACTTGTCACTATATAGACTAGGTACTTAGTGCTTTTACTAACTGGCCATACATAACCTAGTAAAAAACTACGCTTGACAATGTGGATCGCATGAGCGCTCCGTTCGACATAGACACATTATACACGCACATATCACACTTGGACAACACACAATTTTTTTTTATTTATTTCAAGAAAACCCTAAAGGCCCTCTGGGGTGGGTATTACATAGGGTGAAGGGGGCTACATTGGTGTCATAAAAAACAACAAAAAGAACAAAATAAACACAAGAACTACAAAGGCAAAAATAATTTACATCGCTAGAGTGGAAACAAATAGGAAAAGTTCAGTAGAAACAATAAGAATTAACGGCTATTGGTACAGTAACTGAAATGAACTACGCAGAGTATTACTACACGGAATATTACCACACGTCCTTTGACAGCGCAAGAACTGAGTGAAAGGAAGCAGGGAAGTGATACACATTATACATTGGCATTTTTGCTCAAAGCATTAGTCAATTTCATGGTATTCGGTTCAGTAACAATGTTTGATGGTAGATTGTGCCAGTCATTTGTGGTACGAGGAACAAACGATTCGGAAAAAAAGCAAGGGTACGACATGTGATGCGTTTGATTTTGCATAAATGATCTCGACGCGGGAAAATGGCTGCGGGTTCACAGATAAATTCGTTACGAAGGGACACATGGTAGTATAGTTTATGAAATAATGTTAAGCGAGATATGTTGCGGCGATGCGATAAGGCCTCGAGTTTCGCACGATTTTTTAATGCTGTTACGCTAGTATAGGGTGAGTAATCAGAAAAGATGAAGCGGACAGCGCGGTTTTGCAAGGCTTCTATGTCATTTATTAGATATGCCTGATGATTGAGCAAGAAAACTGAGCAAGAGCAAGAAAATTAACGGAATACACTAGGATAGCGAGTATAACATAGTTACCTTAGAAGTACATCTGCTCTTCTTGCTTTTTAGCCAGCAGCGGAAAGCCCTCTGATAGAGTCAATGGGCTTGTCGCGAAAATCAAATATTTCAGCGATAATTTTAGAATTAGGAATTGTAATGTGATATACACGTCAGCTTGTGGATTTGCAAAAAAAAAAAATCTATCGTGATTTGTAACTGGAAAAGTGGTGTGGTTGTTACGTTCAATAATTGCATGTGGATTTGCAAAAAAAAATTAATCGTGATTTGTAATGGGAAAAGTGGTGTAGTTGTTACGTTCAATAATTCGTCGAATTTTGTTACTATCAGTGAATGTTAGTATCAAACAAGCAGCACTCACTAAGTGCACGGTCTACACTAGTAACGATAGCATTTAGGTTCCATACTTAGTGGCAGGACCTACGTACAGTTTTGGGGGTAGTAAAGTTCGTAAGGAGTTAGTAATTAAAGACCATTACTACTGTTTTACCAGCATTTTTGTTAAGAGTGTTGAAACCGATAATGGAGGCCACCAGATACGCCAGCAGCACGCCCAACTCACCGGCTTGTATGTTTCGCGGTGATAAATGGCTGTTCTCGGGCAAACCGCTTTCCGGAAACCGGGAATTATTAAATACTGCAGCCCGGCTGCGATCGCTCTGCAGACGACACCCGGAGCACGTGACTCGCAGATCTTTCTTCCATTTATCATGAACTTGAAGCTTGCGGGAGTGACTAATACCGAGCTATTACGGATAATGGTAACGCGGTCGACAAAACCGATACGGCTCCTTGTCTCCCACTAAACGCAGGAACTGGTTATCGCCGTTGAGAGGGGAGGCCTGAAGAGAGAATTGACTGGTAGTTTCAGTTAAGAAAAGAGAGTTAAGAGAAAAGAAGTGGCAATGGAGAAAAGCAAAAGGAAAAGACATGGTGACACGACGTCTACAACCCGGAAAACGATTATTTGCTACTTTTATTGCTGCGAAATTAAACTAGCCTGATCTAAACAGTGTTGGAGAGCAAGTGTATTACGAGCGAGGAACATTTTTTGCTTAAAACGTCTGAAACATTGTTCATTGTTAGTTCTTTTGACATTGTGTCGCTTGAGACCAACGCGGGTTTCCACATATTTTATTTCTCGTCTTCCGCAAAGTGGCAGACGCCGGTTAGAGCATTTTGTGTTCGGCGGAAGCAACGGTAGCAGCTGTCGTGGCCATGTAGCCATTAGTCGTAACCGCTTGTCATTAGTCAACTGTCCAAGCCTCGAGCTCGCGCTCCTAAAGAGTCCGGGAAAACGTCGTTAATGTGGAAAAACACGTTACTCTGTTCACGGTGCAGAAGTTTCTTTACGCGAGAGGAGATAAACCCCTTGCGTGTGTATCGAGCCGCATCAGCTTCATATCGATATAAGGCAATGACTGGAGCCTCATCTAAAATGGCTGGGGGCAGATTTGGGTGCGCTGGTTTTTCTCAACAAGTCATTAGTCTGCAGTTACTGCTTATCGCGCCCAATCTGCGGTCGGTTTGTTTCGTCCCGTCCACCATATACGGTTAAGAAGTCCGCGCAAGAGGCCAATTTGGAATTGAGTAACGATCGAACGCTCGAGTTTCTTGTTAGCCCTTTTATTTAACAGGGGGCGTTTTCTGCGCTTCGCCTTCCGTGAAGGGTAATAGAGCTTAACGGCCACAGCTTGAGGGTAAAAAAATGGAGTAGGCGTTGTATGCTCCAGGGCACCCGAAAAAGTTTTTACTCCTTTCTTAACCCCCTTTACCAAGCTTTACTCCTGTTGAGGAAGGAGTAATTGCTATTCAGTTTTCCTGTTTTTGTTGTACTCTTCCTAAAGGAGTCAAGATGGATTGAAGAAAGCGGCTAGAACATTACTAACGCCAATTTCGCGATTTCGAACTGCGTATACTTACAACGGCATTGCATAGAGGATGCTTACATTACCATGCGTGTGTGTGCATTCCCCGGAACGAACGCGCGCATGCGCCGTCGGCTCCCGGACCTGCCCTCGCTACGGTAGCGTACGCTACCGCTATGCTAAGCGGTGGTCTGCTAAAGAAAAGCGACACTAGGAGTTGCTGTTCCACCTGACCAGCAATGGGCCCGAAAGGTTCCTGGTTCCCCAAAAGGCCCCATTCTGTCGCCGCTTCTTTTCATCGGTCCACGGTAGAATGTCACGACGAGTTGGACGTGCTCAGTGACCGTATTGTAACATCCACTGCGCTGCAAGTAACTTGTGGAAGGTCGCGACTACAGGTGTAACGGTCGTGACTTCCGCGCTCTTTGCGCATCGCGTTGGCGGCCTCCCATTCACAAATTTCCTACGCACCACTGAATGACGGCGTCACATTGGGGCGGCGCCTCCGCGCTCCAGAGCGTGGGCCGCCATATATGGATGCGTCGTGCCACGTCGCGCTGGCGGATATGCAAGCGTACGTCGACAGAGAGCGAATGCCTGCCGCTCTGGGCGCACAGACGCGTGGGCCTCTCGGAGCAGAGAAGGGATTAGCCAAGAGGTCGAGTTTTGGCGGCGTTCGGCGGGGGCCCACGCGAACTGTGGCGGCCACCCCTTCTTCCCCCTTTCGCACGTCTCGTCGTGCTGGTGACGGCGTCTTGCGCGGGCGGAAGAAGAAAACGACACCGTGGTGAGAATGCTTAGAGAGCCGTGACTTCTATCAACCACCTCGTCGCCACCGTCGAGGGATCCGTGGAACACGCTGTGGTACTTTGACTGCTTCAACCCACGATGTTGTCCACTGTTCTTCGCCGCTGGTGTTGGCGCACCAAGTTGGCACGCGACCTGGTCCTACCGGGCTTTTCGTGCGCCTCATAGGCGTTGACGGAAATTGTGAATGGGAATGGGTCGGCGGCTGGGCGCCGCCGAAAGGGCGACCTTGCTTCACTACGCACGCCTCCGCTGGGGCGCCGTGGACGGCTGTGCAAAGAAGGCGGGCGGCCCCGGGTGCGTGCGTACGCACGCTGCGCGTACACGCCGTAGTGGCGGCGGTGGTGGTGCATGCGTAGCTGGGCCCCCGCTATTCTCAATCGGCCTGACCCGCCATGATTGCGATGTGCGGCGTCGTCGGTCTGCCCTGCAGCGCACCCCGCCCTCGGCGGCGGCGGCGGCGTCGAAGGTTCTTGGCGCCGGGGCGTGCTGTCGGTTTGCCCCCTCCATGGTTTGCCCGCGGAGAAACGCCATCGCTTAAGGGAGACTCACCTGATCACATTCCTATTGGACTCACTAATTCACGACCAATGAGATTAAAAAGCATCGTGTACCAATACGAAAAGCTTCACAAATCCACAGAAACGTTCCTAATGGTCTAGTTTGCTTCTTTTGGGAAATATATCACGTCTTTAATGAAGTACGAAATAAACAAGAAACACATTTTGGTTTATCTAGTTCTCACTTGATGGCGCTAGCGGCGTAAAAAATTAGAGTTTTCTCTATTTTAGTACATAAGTCGCACATTTCAAACACAAGCAAACTAGGCCGTTCTGAGCATTTGTATATATTTGTAAAACTTTTTGTATTCGTATAGGTTTACCGTATAGATATTTAGTATTTCTACATGTGAGAACCTCGTCCCTTTCTGCTACTCTTACACTCTCAGTCTGGTTAAAAATAAGATCCAGTTAGGGAACGAACAATTTTACGAACATGTTCCACTTACTCTATATAGAACGGCGTTCTATGTAAACAAGCGGATCGACATTTTTTATACCGATCGGAAACAGTACTCCAAGTACACACCCGGATCGGGGACCTATATGTGCATGTAGAGTGGCGTTCCACCTAAAATGGTGAAACTTTACAAATACCACTTAAGAAATCGCCGAAAGTGGGCTTCACCCAAACGCTTTAGAACGAACAGTCAGCGCTGCCAAATGTGCGAATTTAGCGAATGACAGGCTCAGCTTGCGATTAAAGCAAACCACAGAATTTGCACTGGGACAACAGTGCCTGTGGACGCCTTGCACTGTTGTCTCAGCGCAGGTTCTATTCTGTACTCTAATCTCATGTTGGGCTTCGTCATCCGTCAAATTCCCACATCTAATCACCTGCTTTGTCGCTCTAGAGCATTGGGGTAAGGCCCACCTTCGGCGATTTCTTAGAGTGTACTTTTAGTCAGAGAACAATATGTCGTGGTGAAACAGGAAGTTAATGGAGGTTTGGTTCTTTTTTGAAGCTCCAATTATTTCTAAAGTTCTCTCAAAGTTGGCGGTTGAAAAATGCAAATTTTTCTCCAGCTAATATCAGCCAAAAACTTTCACATCTGAAAAATAAGGAATTTAATTTTACGCTCTCTATTCTTCAACTAGAAACTTCGCCCATTTCTAATTTTTTAAGTAGACTCAGTAGCAAGAAACAATCCTTTTTTCATTCTTAAATTCAGCTTCAAACAGCCCACAAACTCCAATTAAGTAGCAGTCTTGTTATAAACAAGAACGTTTCAAGAAGATAGGATATTATGTCGTAGCTAATTTTGATAGGCTGAAACCGATTTAATATTTCATATCAGTGGGCTGAAACACAGCTCAAATATATTAGAATTCTCGCCCATATAAGTGTTAAATTCAGCCGGACTTTCTGCATTCTGCTTTTGATGTTATAACAAAATGTTGATGTTATAACAGGCCCTGTACCAGCTATCTGTGCCTTTTGTTGCGGTCGTCCGTAATTGCACACATAGAAGTAACTCAAATTCAGGCGTATGCACGCGTGTTCAAGTTTTATTGCACATCATGTGCTGTTTACAACACACACACACGGGCCACTGACAGCCGGAAAAATCAACATGAGCAAATCGCATTGCATTTGCGTCACCGATTCAGTGTAAACATTCAATGAACAAGCCGCTACCGTGCTGTACTAAATGGGTACGACGCTTCTAAGAATACGCGTAATGTTAATGTGTGAACCACAGACGGCGCAGTACGTATACTTTTTTTTTTTCAGAACAATGGTGAATTATTTCATAAAATCCAATGGCGCTTAAATAATGCGAACACAAACAGCCGGAAAAACATTTGGTGTGTTTCTTTCAGGGCAAAAAATACAACAAAAGAAACAACGAGGAAAGGTCGAGTTTAATCATTTTTATTCAATTTCCAGCTCAACCAAAGCACAGATTTCTCTTTAACCTTTCTGAAGCTCTGCCTCTAGCGAGATCCGAAGTACTGTCGGCGTCAAATGAAACGCGAACACGAAAATATGAACCGGAACGTGCAAAATTGAAAAATACTATTCTTCGAGTTCATTTAATGGCATGCTATTGGTATGATTGGAAATCAATTTTTCCCAACTTTGTTTTTGTAAGTAATCCATGCGTCATTTCGTCTTGCATGGAAAGAAATCGCGCTATTTGTGTGTTCAGGTTCACATTTCCGTGTTCGCGTTTCATTTGACGCCGATAGTACATATTGGTGCATAATCTTGCTTTAAGCAGTTTGGATTTGCTCATCTTCAATGTAGATACATCATCCAGTTGAAGGGCTTCCTAATTCATTCCGGCCCTAAGAAAGAAAATTGCTTGAATGCCCATGATATACAACGCGCACGGCACGTTATTCGTAATTCTTTTAAGAGCGAAGTTCTTTAAAAAATCGTAAGTTTTTGTGTCCGCAGTTAAAACTACCAAGAAATTGCCTAGAAGTGCGCGCACGTGAGCGCGGGCTTCGTGGTGACCGCCTGGCACTTAACAAATCCAAGAAAAGGCCTAGTGCTCGTGTGTGCGTGCCTCACCACGACCACCCAGCGTCCCCTACGCATGTTTGGCAAGCCAAACATGCCCACTGAATGAGATTGGCCAAGATTGGCAAAAAAAAAAAAGAAAAGAAAAACTCCAGCGTTCGCCGTTATCGTAGCAACACTTTCTGGGAACGAGGAAGACTGGCAAACAGGGTACGCCTTTCAAAGGGGATGTCCAATGACCTTTAAAAAAAAACTGAAAAATAAATGTTTCAAGAAGAATAAAATGACCTACCACACTTTTCCATTTGCTTTCCTTGCCTTTGTTGACTGCCTACCCTTACTTCTGTCTTCATTCAACGAGCACCTCATTTCCCATTCTGATTGGCTATATCTATATATATATAGAATTTTTTTCCTCCACTTTCTTTCTTTCTTTCCAAATTCTTTATCTGTTGCAATGACCCAGCACATCTTCCCCTTTGCTTTCCGAGGTTTTCTTGCCTGCCAACTCTTATTTCTGTGTTATTTTCAACGAGCCCTTCATTTCCTATTCTGATTTTCGATTGCACAGGCATATATATATATATATATATATATATATATATATATATATATATATATATATATATATATATATATATATATATATATATATATATATGTATATATATATATATGTATATATATATATATATATATATATATATATATATATATATAGTGAGAGAGATAATTGTGTGTGTGTCGGTGCGTTGCTGCCCCGACACCGCCTAAGAGAGTGACCGCCATTTAGAACTTGCCCTTTAAAGAGGAAACCACTGCGTTCGTCCCCAGATGAACGCTAAGCCGTTTGCACGCATATTTTGTTCTTTGCTTCCTCGTGTTATTTGCGTCACGGGCATCGCGTGTACGCAATACTTGACGCTGCCGAGACGTCATGTCCAAAAGGGGGAAAAATAAAGGTAAAGCGCCACTGCCATTCTGAGAAGCTATTCTGGGCCGGCGTGTTCCCGAGTCCGGCGTAAAAGCACCGAATCGCTATACTTGTGCGTATCGATTGACAGAGTAAACATGTCGTTCACGCTCTATGGCTGCGCAGTTTCAAAGTCGTCATGAAAAGATCGAATACAACTTTGGTTAATTTGAGCGAACTAGCCTCTGAGGGGTGACACAGCTTAATTCCAGCTCGAAATACATTTCTAACACAAAAACGATATGAAGAATACAAAAAGAACTTTCAAATTTACCGCCACGTGACGTCAGCAGTGACGTACTAAGAGGAATACTAAAAACGCAGAGTTAATTGCCAGTGTGTTGCGCGCACGTTTGCATTCGAGTGTTGCGATCAGACCGAACTATATTCGGGGACAAGTTGAGAACGGCAGCGAAAGTTGCCGCTGTGCCTAATCACCGTAGCTGGATGTTACTCCGCGCGGCGCAAGTAGCGCGTTACTGGGAATATTTTGAACATAACACGAGCCGTTGCCGTGATTTTTTGAAGTTCGTATGCTTATAAACGACTGCAGCGACGACAAACAACCAACGTGAGACAAGGCAGATGACGTCACGCATTCATCGCAATCTCCTTTCAAAACGCACGCGCCCGTTAGTATCCGGGTTCATCGCTTAGGCGGAGTGATGCCGTACATGAGCTATAGCCGTTTTTAACTTGTTCCCGAGTAGAGAAGCCCCTGCAATCTCCAGACGTGCACAGTATTGACGATGGTTTTGTTCGGCGGCCGTCAGTCGCACTAACAAATCCCTATGACGTCATAAGAACCCACCGAGGAAATGTCTGGTGGTTCGCCGCTGTTTCATCTGTATTATTTAATATTTAGCTTAGTTGTTGGAGAGAGAGAGAGAGAGAGAGAGAGAGAGAGAGAGAGAGAGAGAGAGAGAGAGAGAGAGAGAGAGAGAGAGAGAGGAGAGAGAGAGAGAGAATAAGCGTTCATTTAAATCAGGTGATGGGCTTGTATTGAAGCCAGTGACGTGTTATGAGCAAGAATGACGTCATATGGGCCAACAATAAAACATAATTTTCAGTGCGTTAACTGCCCGTTAGCATTCAAATAATGCGGTCAAATGGAACTAGAGGCCCCATTACAGACGTCCAGTCATGTGTCGTCGCGACAGGGCCGTAAGGCGCCCGGCAATCGCACAAACAAGGTTCCGTGACGTCATAGAAAAGTTGCGGGAAATTGGCTAGAGGGTCGCGACTGCTTCACACGTTTTCTTTAATATCTGCATTATTTGTTCGAAGATAGCGATGATATTGGTATCATTGTTATCGGGACTAAGCAGTCTTTCTAACAAACCCGACTTGTATTTTGTCTTCATGGCTCCTTTAAGTGTGCCCGAAGTGCTCAGTTCAAGAAATTATTGAGCGCGGTTTGTGTGTGTGTGTGGGCCCTCGCTATACATGTCCAAGACTGGCAATTAGAGTTTGTGGCCCCTCGCTGCGCGTCGAGGAATGCGAGCAGAACACCCACATTTGAGCATGTTTAGTATTTTATGTGTGACCCCCTCATGCATGTATTACTTGCACTATGTCAAGAGTGCTGATGATGATGTTTTATTTTGTTACTTTTTTTGTAAACGTCCTTCGTGCTGAATCCATAATTGTCTTGGCAATTTAGTATTTACATTCACATCTATGTCATAAAAGAGCCTAGTCGTTGGCGCTCTTTGCCCTAGTTGGCTTTGCGCCATTACACTTAAACCATCATCATCACCACAATTGTCTGGGCAGTATCTGTAATAAAAAAAATGCCCTGCTTAGTGAAGGTGGCTACTTTTCACAACTAACAAGCTTGCAGGGAAGCGTCCTTTCCGCAAAATGATTTTTTTTTTTGGCACGCACATCACGCGGCGCGAAATTCTGGTAGTGTCCCAGTGAGAGCTATCGCTGTAAAAAATGCGAGTGTGGCGTAACTGCTCCGAGCAGTGACTTCAAATCCTGCCCTACGACCTGCTATTGCGAATTGCCGGTGGGATCTATTACTGGACATTGCTTCGCAGCCGACAAGCATCTCAACTTAGCCTGAATGAGGCTGGTTTTCGTTTTCTCTTTTCAGCTTGGCAAGCGGGCTCACTCATTGCAGTTGAAACACCAGCGCTTTAAGCTTGCATCACCCCCCCCCCCCCCCCCCCCCCGGCCACGAAAAAAAAAAGCCGCTTAGCGCACTTTAAACGATGCATTAAGAGGCATTTAACGACTCACCACTGTTGAAAGTTGCCTGCGTAAAAGAGAGTTGCACTCCTTCCATAGTTTCGGTTTGTGTTTTGTTCGCCCGCTGCTGCTCCCAGCGCTCCCCTGATTTTTGATTTACAATCTTTTTTTTCTTCTAGCGATACGTTCTTTTTTTTGTGGTCGCTAGTAGCCTAGGGTGGGCAAGTGAAGGCAACC
Organism: Haemaphysalis longicornis; assembly: GCF_048455015.1. Taxonomy (NCBI): domain Eukaryota; kingdom Metazoa; phylum Arthropoda; class Arachnida; order Ixodida; family Ixodidae; genus Haemaphysalis; species Haemaphysalis longicornis. The sequence goes on along the minus strand of NW_027526204.1, from coordinate 80,393,422 downwards.
TCAGCGAACGCCAACAACGAAAACCAAAGAGTCGCGACTGCACAACCGTGAACGCGCAAGCGATGACAGGTTAACACAAGAAACCTTTCTCGCCAGAAGTGGGCCCCCTAATTTTGAGCGACTTTTTTTTTTCTTCTCCTCAGTGGCGTCTGTGTTCCCTTGCCGGTCCCCGCTTCGTCTGTCGTGCGCAAGTTCCCCAGAATGCCCGACTGACTCAGACCACTCCAAAATGGAGATGCACGCATACCGATGAGGCGATGTTGCGCGCGAGTTTATATACTTTTCTCGGGGCCGCTTCGGGCCGCCAAGCTTACGGTCTAGACACGGCGCTCTGCCCTCGCTGGCAATACAGATAGTTTCGCGTTGAGTAACAGCCGACCAGACACAGCGGCTGCCCCCCGGGCTGCTACCTCTCCCCGCTTTCATTTATTTCTTCGGCGCGGCAGCTTCTTTTCTTCCACCCCCATTTATCCGTTGTTGGTTGTTTCCAGAACCCTCCCGATGTGTTCCGTTAGCCTCTGTCGAGCTTCCCTCGTTAGGCCGTCTGTCTGCGACGCTGCAAATTCTCCCCCTCTCCCACTTGCGTAATGACGGCGGGACGATCACCCCCGTGGTAAACGAAGGCCTTAGTCCTTAATCGCAATCACTTGCAGATTGGGTCAAATTGATTTTTTTTTTTTCGCTAACGCAGTGAACAAGTTGAGCGACTGCAAATGCTTCTTAGCGTGCTTCCCATGCTTTGGTGTCAGAGAAGTGAGGAATCTTGTGTTGGCTTGTTCGTACGTCGGAGGTGACGGTCGGGCGGTGCACATGTCGGCTCACCGTTCGTGTCGTTTCCCTGCGCTTCTTCGACCTCAAGGTTCCCCACACGCGTTCTTCGTCTCTGCGTGTTCGCTTTCTCGCTCTCGGTCGTGAAACACGGCGGCTATTTCGGGAATGGGCTCCCGTATTACGTTCCGCTCGCGTTCCGGCCTGCTCCTTCGTTTTTTTCGAAACGGAGTGTCTCTTTCTTCTTTTTTTTCTCCCCGGCCTCCCGCCTACCTGTCTCCAGCCCGTCCGTGCACTCCCTCTTGTAGCCTCGACTACTCAGCTAATAAGTGACACGCGCGGGATTTTGGGGCACCCGCCCTGTTTTTAGCCGCGTGTCCTCTCGGCAGCGGAGGGTGGGTGGCCGCTCTCTCGGAGGCGACGACCCCCAGACGTGGTGGAGCCCGGCCACACGTGGGGAACGCTATAGAGAACGGGTCAGGAAGGGCCGCTCTCCGGGGCGGACCATTTAACACCGCTCCCGCCGCCAGCTTGAAGAAGGGCGGAGTGTTAAGTGACTCGTCGTCGGGTTTGGCGCCGAACGGGGCCTTTACGAGGTACACTGTTTGCTTGTTTCAACCGCGGGTGGTCGTATTTGTGGGTGGGCCCCGGGTGTTTTTCGCTGCAACACAGCACCCTGGCAAGTAAAGGACGTCGCTGTGCAGCCTTGTTACGCTATATGGTTTGTAAAAAGCCGCCCCTAAAACAGTTCTGTTAACATCCGAAATGGTTTCCGAACATGACAAAATAAACTAGTTTGGTACCTATATAGATTAATTTCGGGCTATAAAATCTTTGAGCATGCTGCTCAGAGAAAGGAAGCGGGTTCGATTCCCGGCCGCGGCGGCCGCTTCTCTGATGGAGGCGAAAAGCAAAAACGCCCGTGTGTACGAGATTTCGGCGCACGTTAAAGATCCCCAGGCGGTCAAAATTAATCCGGATCACTCAACTACGGCGCGCCTCACCGCCTGCGTTGCGTCGGCGCATTAAGCCCGACAATCAAGCAAAATATTTGAGCAAACGTAACTCCGAAGTATTCTCCGCAATGTGAACATATTTTGTGTTAGTACGAAAAATAAGCTTTAAATTTGAATTTGAAATTGTTACGGCTATGTACGAATCAGATAGCTTGGAAATTCACGCGAAAGATTGGTCCCCTCTTCCTGCATTCTTTGAAGTCCGCACCTTGTTTGTCGAGCGAGACCTCTATTGCCAGAGAGGTCGTATCACCGATAGTGGGTCGTATCACCGATAGTTGCAGTGGCAGCAGCGAATGTATGCGGTAAGATTTTAAGGGGCAGTGCATCGGTTAAACAAATCACGGAGTATCGTTCTGGGAAGGGGGGGGGGGGGGGGCGGGTGTTGGACAAAGCTTTCCGAAGGACGCAACAACAAAAGAGAAAGCGCAACGCGTCTTAATTCCAGCTGTAACAACTGCATCGACATAATTTGGTTGTGGGATTTAAATTCAAACTGGAGATTTACGCGCCGAAGCTACGGCTGGATTATCAGGAGCTGGCCATTTAGGTATTAGTGAAAGGCTAGGGATCCATATAGTGTTCACTAGCGTCACTAAATAAGCTACGCTTAAGAGTACCGCCACTTCGTGCCCCCGGAAGCGTCTGGGCGCCATTTTGTTTCTGGCTTGCAGTGTTGCCATCTCTCCCAACGAAACCGCCGCCGGTTGTGACGGGCAGAGTCAGTCAGTAAACTTTATTGATGGGAAAGGGGAGGAGGGAAGGGGAAGGTGGGGCTAGAGAACTGAGTGGTGCCCTCTTTCCAGGGCCCCAGTTGTGCGACCGGCCGCTCTAGCGCCCGCGCAGCAGAGAGAGAGAGAGAGAGAGAGAGAGAGAGAGGGGGGGGGGGGGCGCCCAGAAACAAAATGGCTGCGCCCATGCGTAAACAAATATCACGTGGGGCCGACCAACCAATGAAAACCCTGGCGGCACATAACATTGAGAGAAAAGAGTGCCGATACTCTAAAAGCTTTTATTTAGTGACGCTAGTGTTCACTACGGGGAAAGATACCGCATCCGCGCAGGCGTTTGTGTACTTCTTCAGAACGGCGGGGAATCCCATTAAAGGGACGGTACAACACTTATGATAAACACTTCCACGCTTTCCTTCGCGTCTTAAAGCACTGTGGAAGCTATAGTTATCGCCAGCGTAGATCGGAACTCCGTGATTTGCTCGTCGCAGCAGATACGCCTTTCGTTTCTGCTTTGCTTTTGAGGCTTTCATGTTAAAGTGGCTACCGAATGCGTTCATTGCTGCAAATGAAAGAAAGCCGACCAATAGCTGCTACACCACTGTAATGACGTCATTCGAGCGCTAGAAGAACGCCAAGACCGGGAGAGAGAGAGAAAATCTTTTATTAAGCAAGTTTTTAAATTATCCGATGGGCACAGAGCAGTAATGTTTGGCCTAGGTGCTTCGCGACCCTCTAATCAGAGCACTGGGTGTGTTGATTGACAACTTTCCGCAAGCATTTAGCATTATGAAAAAAAGTTAAAAAAAGTGAAGTCGGGTCTCTTTAAAAGCATCGTGCGCATAGGCGCGCACGATGCAGGTATACGAGAGGAGGCCCCGCCGACGGTTTCTTACCTTCGGACCTCCTTTCCTATACCTGCATTATGTAATCGCACATCATTGTATTTTCGAATTAAACCTTCAAACTGAAAAAAAAAAAATAACAGAATCTCCACTCCGTGGATGATGGCGAGGGTGCGGAGTACGGGGACTCGAAATGCCATCCAAGTTGCGCCCCGAGTGACATCCGATTTGCGCCCCGATCATAATTCGATTTGAGCCGTGAGTTACACCTTGATTATTCCCTAAATGAAACCGCAACTCACGGCTCAAATCGAATTTCGCTTGATTTTCACTTGATGGTGGTGTGCGCACGGATGGAAGCGGACGGACATTGGGATAAGTTACTCCGCACCGTTACAGGCGAGGGAATGAGCCGTTTGACTCTCGGTTACTAACTCACGGTCGTAGCTCAATGGGCAAAAAAATAAAACAAAAAAAAAACGGTCGTAGCTCAATGGGTAAGACGACTGACACTAATTCTGTCTCGTCTACCAAACACAGGCTTGAATCCTGCTGGATTTTTTGCTATTCTAAATGCTATCCGCATGGACGCGGACGGACATTGTGCGGTCCTAACGTAGTCCGCACCTGAAAAAAAAAAAAATTCCCCCGCATTTCCCCGAGGGGGAGAATGTGAAAGTGCGAATGCACGGTTGTCGGCCCGCTTGCGGCGCTTGCGCTCGGCCCCCGCAGCCCACCGCCTCGCTGCCTTCTCTTCCATCTCTTCCATCGGGTTTGTAGTATCACGTGTACACCACGCAGTTATCAAGCCGCTATAACGCCGCTGAGTCGCCAACGCACGCCGCTGACGACGTAGTTTGAATGCGTTAAAGATATAAGGCGCGTCTAACACTGATATCACCGTCGCGTCCGTGGCTTGGTCGGTAGCGCGTCGCGCTGCGGCCCGCAAAGTCCTCGGATCGAAACCTGGCGCCGGATGCTGTCTTTTCTTTAAAGAGCACTGCGGACGCCGCCGCCGCCGACGCCGGCGGTGGATGGTTTGGGGTCGCTTATAAAGAGCATTCGCTCTTAAAAAAAAAAAAAAAAACGCTTTGTACACGACTACGAAGTCGGGAGAGCGACGCAAGCGTTGACGCTGCAGGCGGCGGCCCTTTCGCAAATGCAGCGGCACGAAGAACGAATTCCGCACTCTTAATAAATTTATTCGGCTTAAATGCGCAAAAGAGAGTATGAAACGACAGGACACGCGTCAAAGCGCCTGCCTGAATAGTTAAACAAGCGCGCCTCGGCAGAGCGAAGAATAATGACCTGATCTGGCATCCGTTTCCACGCCAGTCACAACAAGTACGGGACGGGGAACGGCAGGATTAACTTCGGGGCAACATACCACGGAGCATTGCGTAAACTGTTTTTACAAGTGCCCCAAGCAAAGCTGGTCAGATCGCTCTATTTATTTTGCGCCAAGCATTCGCTACGACGCCATTGTTCTAAAAATAAAAGCGTCTCGTCGAAATTCCATTAATTACCCCCCACCCCCACCCCCAAACCTCAGCTATTTTAAGCAAAACACACAAATAATGATGAATGATCATTTCTACTGCAGCTGTACTGCATAACAGTTTATGAAACTGTAATGTAAAGCTCCTAAAACCCTGCAACCGTCCTTGTATATAACCCCCTGACAACAAGCGTTTACGGTTCTTTGAGAAACAATGAATAAATAAGGGATATCATTCGCTGGACAGTTCAGTATGGGGTTTACTACGGAGTGGTGTACAACACAGGAGAAACGCCGCCGGGTACACTGTCTGCATTCCTACGCATGCGCAAAAAGACCTGAACGTGGTAGCAAGCATGCGCGTACACCAGTATGTACTGTGGGTCTGTAACAAAGTGCTATTGCGGCCCCGTTTAAGTTTACAAGTTTGTTCCGGCGAACACGACTGCGCATGCGCGTGTTCGATCCGGGGGAACGAACGCAGCCAGTCGCGCCATGCCCGCGGGCGCATGCGCAGTCGGGTCCCGCAACCCGCCGCCACTGTATCTATAAACGTTGGCTTGCGTAGCGTGCTCTACCCCGTATCCTAAACACTCTATTAATAAAGGCACTGTTTATACGTGGTGCGCGCATACCAAACTAAACTGGGCGCTGCTGTAGCGTGTGATTAGAAGGCTCGGTAACACAAGTTGTACAAGGCAGCGCCCCTTCAACGCATCCGTCAAGCTGCGCTCGCGCCTGCATTAGAGTTCAGTGCCCCGCCTTACGACCCAGAACAAAGAACGTTAACAAAGGGATGCTAACACCGCATATTGTTGGGTGTAAAGTCTACAGTTTGGAGTCTATAGTTCGGACCGGGAATATACGGAGTGCATGGCTGAGAGGACACCCACCTCCGCCTCTCCTGTCCGGAGAGATTTCAACTTATCCAAACCATTTACGCTATCTTCGCCATTACAAATACGTGCAGAGCGTCACAAGTAGTCTGCACATACAAAGCTACTTCATTTATCACGGGGTTTATGTCTTCAGCTGGTGTCATGGAGATGACTTCTAACCGCACCCTGAAGATTGAGATCGCGGTATTGAATCCCTGGTCCCTTAGCAATCAAACAAACACTACTGGTTTCCCATTCCCGCCAATGCATTGATGGAATTTCTCAGTCGATGCATTATTCTAAGAAGGGACATCCACCCGGCTAGGCAGAACGTTGATAGTCGCATCACCGGAACGTCTGCTCTCTGTCTTGGCACCGCGGTCACAAATCGACTCTTCTCAGCTAACAAATATGCACCAGGGCTTCTCGTTTCATGGGAGTCATACGTGCATTGTGGAAGTGCTTGCCCCTTCAGATGTCCGGGTAAACTACTACCGGTGAGGCGTTCTAAAAGGCATCAACGAAAACAGTTCTTTATTTTGGTCCCACGAGTGGCACACTCGAGCGCAGCCGAAGCTCTTGAACATCGCTAAGAAGGGCGGCACCACGTGGTGCGCTGCGCCACGCCGTCTTCCAACAATGGCCGCCTCCTCAGCCGACGACGACGGCGGTTCGACCCGACGCCACCTAAGGAAGGGGGTCTAGGCGAAAAGGCTCGCCAGCGGGAAGGGAGCCGTCCGTTATCGGTTTCTTCCTCTCCCTCGCGACCCGGCGCTCGGAGGCCGCTGGCGCGGAGCCCACTGGGCCAACCTACCGCGCCGCCGGTTTATTGAACCCGGGCCCGACGGTGAGCGACGGAGGGAGGGGGGACCCGCGGAACCCGGGTCTCTACTCCGGGCGCGCCGTCTCCCCCGCTTCTCTCCCATCACTCCTCTTGCGCCTCCCCCTCTCCATCGAACGGCCTTGGAACGCAGCGCCGCGCTGCGGCGACGCCCGGACTTTACAGCCGCCGTTAGTGATGGCCGTGTCCGCGGTCACGGAGGGAGGGTGGATGGCCGGGCCAGACGAGGTTCGAGGGGGAAGCCGCCGTGGGAGAGGCAGGGGAAGGTTGGGGAAGACGGAAAGGTTTTCCGAGGGACGAAGAGCAAAAAGAGGCAGCCGAAGTCCCGGCGGATTCGGCGATCTGGGCGCGTTGCCCTGCGGTGAACGTGACGCAAGAGAAAACCTGGAGTTAGTTGCACTATACCGCTAACTACGAGAGGGGTTAAGGTACGTTTCGTGGGCAGGTGGGGCAACAACTTTTTGGGGCGTTGTACTACGTCTAGCTATCGGTACCGAGTTGCGCGGATCCGTGTGCCAACGTGGGGTTAATACGCAAGTGGCCTTTGACCCCGAGGAAGGTTCATGCCGGCAGCTCTGGGGGGCTCTGGCCTTTGCATTGGCTTTGGCAGGCGTTCGTTCGGTTCAGCGCCGTTCGAAACACTCGGGGCAATGTGCCGACAAAAAAAAAAAAAAAAAAGTACAAAGAAAACGCTCCTAACCTGAACGAACGGAGAGGACGAAAGTGAATGTAGTTGAAAAGAGCGACGAGAACCATTAACAAATCGGCGTGGATGAACTTTAGCTTCATACGCACGTGCCCGCTGTTTGTACGATGCCTTTCTCGTGTAAGTGAATGTCATTGCTTGCTCTTGCGCTGTTTTAGGTTCCGAGAATTCGTACCGGTACGTATGAAATTTAGTGGAAGCTGACGAGGCTCCTTTACGACGCTGTGTTACGGCAGAAGCATCTCGCTGTTTGTTTGGAGGTTGTGCAGCTGTAAATATTGAAATCAATTGTTCCCTTCTTTAAGTTGGTTCATTTACCACAGCTCGTTCGTTAAGTTCGAGAGAGAATTGAATAGCGACACGGCAGTTTGTGACAATTCGTCGCCAAAAAGCAATTTGTCGTTTTATTTACTTCTATTGTAGATGTGAAGCGAGAATTTTGCCAGTGCTACGTGGTTGTCGTATAGCCGCGCGAAAAATTAGAATGCTAAGTGAAGGCTAAGTACGCAGCCATGAATGCTTGTGGCAGGGGAGCGTTGAAACTTGAAGGGATAGAAGGTCATCACAGCGCTTGCAAAGCAAACCTCTGCGAAGCATGTTGCGCCAGATATCAACTCTTGCGGGCGAGTGATACAGGCATGTTCAAATGATATCGGAGGTGTTTCTTAGACGTCAAAAAAGATGCGGAGTAGGATGATACTTCACCTGCCTTGTTGAACCAAGCCGGATTAAAGGCTTTGCAACTCAGGAGGGGCAGGATGGATGCTTTTGGGTCGTTTGAAGACACGCCAAACTTTTCTTTCCTTTTTACGAATACTTTTCTGCAGCTGTCACAGGCTAGCAGAGAACCTACAGAAATCGCTACCTGGACAGACGTATCGCATGTCCCTGCAAACGTGCATCCCCATTATTATTATCATCATCAGTCTGCGGATGTCTTCCACGGCACACTGTAGACTTGCAGCCGTCCCAGTTCTATTTTCCAAGAATTCATTCTTCCTCCCTGAATCGCATCCCTACGGCGATTTTTGCGCGACTATCCCTATACTTCTCCCACTCCCGTCCTCCAATCTGGTACTTGTGTACTGGTACTGTCCAATCTGCTACTCACCTGTCGTCAACCCACTGCATCCCATCATGAACTCCGTCTATTTTTCCCTCCTAATTTGAAATACAATGACATCCACGCAAGTCTGTTTTTTACTCAATCACACTCACTTTTCCCCAACCACTCCTGCTTCCACGGTTCTTCGGGCCAGCCCAATTTTTAAGGTGCGAAGTATGACAGATTTCAAGTTTCTGCTCCAAGAGCCAGCAGCGGAAGTACAGACTCGTTGCGCGCTATTTTTGTTGATGCAGAAGTAACGTACCCTTCAATTTCCCGGGAATGTATCCCAAATGCACCTTCGCGTACTGCTTGCGTGATACGTTCAGAGGACCAGGATGCGTGCAATGGTGCATAGATTCCCGCAGAGAAGGGTCAAGGACACTGCATGGAGACGCCTTCAGATCATCCTTGTGCCCCTAACGACTACGGACATCCTTACAGGTTTGCACGCTTTTATGAAACCATCGCTTGCTTCCCAAACTTCGTGCTTCTGCTTGCCAAGGGAGAAAGAGAGAGAGAGAGAAAGGAGAGAGAGAGGAAACTTTATTATGCCTTTATTTGGAGCATGTGTCTAAAGGACTTCTTGGCTTCCTTGTAGGGTTTTTTAAGGGTTTTATTCAAGGTTTCAAGGTTTATTCAATAAATGTTTGTTTGGTTTCCAAAATCCGTCATTGATGTTAGTACAGAAGGAGGTCCCGAAGTAGAAACTGTCAGGTGGACCTCCTGGCTTGTCTAGTCTAGGGACTTGTCTAGGGACTTGTCTAGTACTGGCGTGTTTTTTTTTATGCGAGTTAATAATGTGGTCCAATAGAGCTCTTCGAGCTCCTAAGGGGGAGTGACGCATGTCTCCTACCTAGAAGGGCGCTTTGTGGAAGGAACGTGTTAGAGGGAAGATCTCAGGTTGCCTTGTATGTTTTGGCATATACAGAAGGCGTGTTCATTATTGGGGTATTGGCCGCAGTGTGAGCATTTTGGTGTGCCTGGAAACCCGTGGATGTACCGTTGTACATCTTGTGTTGGAAGCGTGCCGGAAAAAAAAAAAAAGCCCTCAGAGATCCCCGGTTCTTCCGATAGCGCCAGGCAAGCATAACACCTAACAGTCCACTCAGAAAGTGCTCCCAACCCTCACAGTCGCGAAAAGTGAAAGTCTAGCCGATTCACGACACGTTTTCCGAGTACGCGGGCCGCGTTAAACAGCAATTTCGCTTTTCTTTCGTGCTCCTGCACACGACGGTGTTGCTAGTACGATCGGTTGCTAACCGCACGCCTCGTGAGGTACGCTTGTCGTCCGGTGACCGGTAAGGCATACAAAGCGCCGGCGGCTGCAAGGCCGCCGCGCGTTATATCCCGGTTGCTAGGCGATTGGAGCAGATCCGCCGACGCGCAGTTCGGCCGCCGAAGGAGTCGCTGACGTCCCTCTCCGCCTTCCCCCGGTGTTGTAACCCGGCCCGAACAAGGCATGCCCCAGAACACCCACGTTCTCTCGCTCTCCTCCTTCTCTCCATCTTCTCCTCTCTCTCGCCTCGGCGTCGTCGGGCGGCAGGCGCAAGTTCTCGGTCATCCTTCGCGGAGAAGCCGGAGGTGGCTTCGAGGTCGTCAGCGCCCGTGGCGCTAGCCGGGGCTGGGCTTTCACCGACGTGGAGACAGGGGCGCCGTGTTGCGCAACGCGGCACGTTGAGCCCGCGCCGTGCCTCCCACGCTGTCTGGAACTCGTTACCTCGTTTACTTTGCTTTTAATTCCCTTCGTTTCGTTCCCCTTCCTAGGCCATCTTTTTTTTTTTTTCTTCTTCTTCCACAATCCGCCCGTCCACGTGGTTTCGTATATACAATACGAGAGTTCACCACGTGGGAGGTACGAAGAATGAAGTCCCGTACGGTCTGAAACGCGGTGCTTTATTCTTCCTTTTTTTTTTTTCTTCCTGGATTGTTGGTTTTGGAACGTTATATGTGGGCCGTTGACGCACGAGAAGTGGGAGTTAAGTTGGCGTTTGAAGTTCGTCTCTTTTAGCTAGTCTCCGGGGGGAGCCGGGCTCTGCAGCGGCTTCGCAACAAGTTTAGGAAGAAAAAAACAAAAGCCTTGCTGCGTCACGGGGAATTGCGCATTGACTGTTAACGGCGAGATGAGAACGTAAAAGAACACGTAGCAAGGTTTTGATGTAATGAGTTGTGTGCGTGATGCTTAAGTGTAAGGCCTGCATGGCGTTGGTTCCACTGCATTAGGTTAATTGAAAGCGGACGTGGGTGGACGCGTTGGCGGCTTCGTATATATCCGCGTTGCCGGGCCACGCGTGCTTCAACTGCCATGATTTGTGACGAGACATTTAGGCGCGTCAACTACTCGTGGTGGCGGGGGACGTTACGAAACTCTCGCGCACGTTTTTACCCCGCTAGGGAGTAGTTAACGGAGCAATGCAGTCGAAAATCCCAGCGGCAATTAGGGATAGCTGCGTACCATTGAGAGGCGTTCGTTATTACGCCGTGCACACCCTACCTTAAGGGCCTTGAGTTAGTTCATGTTGTGGAGTGATGAATTTGTGATATTCGGTTCTTCTTTGCGCCTTTTTTACCGTTATATAGTAGTCGGCTCCAAGGAACAGTTCATCTGTCCGCGCGTACGTGCGCCGTGACGCATGACCTTGAATATTTAGCGGGCCTCCACACCATTGCAAGGGTACGCAATGCTTTACCATAACGCGGGTGACCAATGTACACGTCGAATCACCGTCGAACGGCCTTGGAGACAAAAATGACGTCACTCGACGTCATACGACACGCTCACTAACGAGAGGTGTTCCACAAGGAGCGGAATACGTCCTCCCTTTTTCTGTAAGGAGTGGGTTAACTATCCCACTTCATAGTAGAGTAGGATAATACAAGCACAATGGAGACAAAAATTTTTCGTACAACTCAGAAGTGCGTATATATAGTTCATCGGTCTGCTCACTTCAGATGAAATTCGTACCCAATGTGGCACGCGTAGCTCCTCTATATTCATAGCTTCATACGAGCTCGACTTTGTAAATCTTAGAAGCAAGTCCATATTCGGTAGATAGGGCATTAAAACTGACGCTCATTTAAAATCTTGTAAAGCAATGGCGTTGACAATATCCTTCCCCCAAATTTCAATGTTTCGGTTTGAAATTAGATTGATGGACAAAGTAACCCCCCTAGTAACCAGCCGGAAGTTGTACAATGTCTTCATGGGCCCATGCGTTTACAGGGTCACGCCGACCTCTCCGGATAGTTTTCCGTTCTAGTTCTCCCGGCCTCCCGCGGTTTCAGCAATAGTCTTCAGTGCCTTACGCACAGATCGCTCAAGGTGCAAATCAGATTACGTACAATCGCGACACACATGGTAAAGGGAGAAAGGTAGAGATTACACCCGCACGCTCCACCATGTAGCGTTAGCATATCAACTTTTGCCCCCGCTGCGGAAACCGGTGGCTTCTAGCACTCGCCGCCCAATCACGGGTACGTCCGTCTTCCGGAAACAACTTTCTGAACTCTTTTGAGCGTAAAGACTACTGCGAAAGTTAATGGGCTTGCCGCCTATCAGAAGCAGTGCTCCTGCGTTCGATGCATGCTTCGCGCATGCGCGCTCACCGCATCTGTTTTCTCGGATCCATTGGACGCGTAGCCGAGTGTCGGCCACTTGGGGCCGGAACTGGCGCGCGATGAATGGTGTGTAGCGAACACCACTCAAGCAGAAAGAAAGCCCGCTTGTATTTTGTGCCATCCCGGAGGCCCATCTAAAGGTGTGATTGACCAATTCAGAAACAGCGTCACACGAAACGTCAGCATGAGTTGGCCCAATGACGGCGTATTTAGCCAATCATATCACACGGAAATGCTATTGACGTGAGCAGTGTGGTCTTTGTGGTTTAGGGGGCGCCGGCTGAGTGAGTGAGGGAGTGGCGCCTATATTCAGAGATCTCAAACGACAGACACTCACCACCAGCAGTAGCGTATTCCATCCGGCGTTCGGATGGCACGCGAACCTTTCCTCGCAGTTGGCTGTATAGATTGATACTGTTGAAGCAAAGCGCGGTTTCCGAGCATTCAGGAAATCCAGAGCATGATGGAGCGGGGACATCAAATAAGCAGATGAACCGCGATCCTGAGACGAGAACTTCACCGAGGCACGGGATCGAGGCTCTTGAATCTCGCGTGCAGTTGTCTGTCTGGACGCGTTTCGGCGCCATGGGGAAAGTGAGAGCGAAAGCTTTACCATTCGTTCCTCGAGAAAGTTGAGAGAGGCGCGAAAGCTTTCTCAAATCAAAAGTGCGCCAAAAGTGCGCCAAAAGATTCGCCAAAATGGCGTACAGCCTACGCTCAAAGTGCGTCCAAAAATTGACCGCCAAACCTTAAAAGACCCAAATCGCAAACGAAGAACGAACCATGCGACGATTTTTCGCGCACTAAACGAACGACTCAGCGAGCAATGGAACGGGAAATGATAGGTGTAACATTAAGGGACAAGAAGAGAGCGGAGTGGGTCAGGGGAAAAACGCGTGTTAAGGACGTATTAGTAGAAATTAAGAAGAAGAAATGGACGTGGGCAGGGCATGTAATGCGAAGGCGAGATAACCGTTGTTCATTAAGGGTAACAGAGTGGGTCCTTAGATAAGGCAAGCGTGGCAGGGGGCGGAAGAAAGTTAGATGGGCAGATGAGATCAAGAAGTTTGCGGGGATAAATCGGTCGCAGTTAGCACAGGACCGGGGTAATTGGAGATCTATGGGAGAGGCATTTGCCCTGCAGTGGGCGTAGATATTATTATTATTATTATTATTATTATTATTATTATTATTATTATTATTATTATTATTTTTATTATTATTATAATTATAAAATGTATTAATTTGAATGGAAATAAAAGTATTATTATTATTATTATTATTATTATTATTATTATTATTATTATTATTATTATTATTGTTGTTGTTGTTGTTGTTGTTGTTGTTATGAAGAAGAAGAAGCAAACACATCTACGAACGATTTAAATGTATACCGATACGCGATTTATGAGATAAAGGTATACTATTTCGCTCCTCCTTCATGCTCGACGCGCGTATCGTCTCATCTATAACGGATCCTTTTTCGCGATTTCCAAGTAACCATTTTGGCGCAATAGAAGCCCTGTTTCACGCACGCGCCATGTGTACAGATATCTTATCAGAGCTTTTCGGTCGACTAACTGGTCTACGGAGGAGTGCATGTTTTTTGACAGGACGCCATCGATCCCACTGAGAAAGCTCTCGCTTTAAAACAGAGGAAGCCTCATTGCTGGAAGGCATATATAAATGCGCGTGTATAACGCTCCACGAATGCACAGGACCGGGATAATTGGAGATCCATGGAAGAGGCCTTTGCCCTGTAGTGGGCGTAGATATGATGATGATGATGATGATGATGATGATGATGATGATGATGATGATGATGACAACGCTCCACGACACTCCGCGGTCAATCGGCTTCGCTACAATGCACTGTATTGAGCAATCCATGCGATGAAATTTCGGCGAATGACGATGTCGAGCACACGATTTGACTCAAAAGGTCGGCTGTGGTGTCACGCAATGCAAGCATGACGTTCTGCATTGTACGCTGCAACAGCGTACATCGCATTTCTGCGCGAAATGCTGCGCACGTTACTGCATTTGCCTAATTTGCTCTAGCGGCGGATTGAATCAGCCACTCCAGTGCATTGTTGTGAAGCTGAACCAGAGGATGACCCAAACGTGTAGCCAATAATCTCCCACGTATTTGGCGGTGAATGCCAGGCTTCCTCACCTAGGAGGCGTTAGTTCCATTTACCTCCGAAGACGGCGGCTCGGAAAGAGATAAGCCGAGGAGGCGTGGGAGATTGCGTTATGCGCGCAGCGAAGCGTTCGCGGACGGGTTCGGCGTGTTTGCCAGGTTGGTTAAGTTCGAGACGGAGCACCCACCGGTTCACGTGCGCCCCCGTATGTGTGCCGAGCTGCGCCTTTATATATAGCGGCTCGGTCCGTCCCCCACGGCGATTTTTTTTCTTTCTCTTGGGTGTGTTCGAGAGACGGGAAGTGCGCGGATGGCGATATCAGCAACTTTGTGTCGGGTTCGCGTGGCGTAAGAAAGTAAGAACAGACTTTAGTGGAGCAACAGAAGATGACTTCTGAGTGCTCGCCAACGGGCGGTACCTTCATCGTTGAAAGGGTTGCGCTGGAACTTGTGCTGAAACTTATTGAGGACGCAGACGCAAAGCAACGTACACTTTGATGTGAAGGATTTTCGCCGACTTCAGTTAAAAGCGTATGTTCTTTTTTTAGAAGGTTGCTTTTTAACTTATTACGCACACAGGCGCACAAGAAACGTACACTTTGACATGAAGACGCCGCAAGTTCTTCACGTCGAAGCGTTCGTTGCTTTTTGTGTGTCTATCTCCGTAATAATTTCTAGCGCAACCCTACCAACGATGCTGTACCGACTAGCCCGACACCAAGCTTTGCTCAATGATCAGTCCGGAATCGAGGCCTCATCCGCTCGGAGGGACAGCTGGCACCGATTCTCCGCGCTCGAGGCCATGCAGCTGTATCGTAGGCGTTGGAATGGCCTCGTAGTCGTGCTGTGCCTCGTGGTGTTGGATGGTGTCGGATGGTGTCGGACGGCCAGATGACGACCGCTTATTGCGACCACAGCGAACGTCTTTTTAGCACTCACCCGTATCCGTCGGTTGGGACTGGAGCGGCAACAAGGGCGTTCTTATTGAAGGAACTTAGTCTTATTTGTAGCGCTTTGTCCTACAGTTCCTACGCCTTCTAATTAATATTAACGCTGGAATATCGGCATCCCCCACAGAGCACGAGGGTAGCATGACCTACTGTACAAGTTCAACAAACACAGTTGAAATAACGCATTTGTAATTACGTTTATTAAACGTCTATTGACGGCATTCCTTTGCGTAAGTTGTCTTTATGTATTCGCGTCCGTAAACTTATAGGCCTCATTGTTCTACGCTGTTGCACTGTTTTCGGTATAAGCGGAAAGAGAACACAGGCCGCTGCTTGGCACTGCCGCGGCTGGCAAAGTGACCGATCATTAACCATTTGCACCTCGAGAATTGAACAATACGTCAAACCGGTCCCCCCTTAGCAGATGAGCTCGTCTGAAAGACGGGTAATCAATCCTAAGGTTCGGCTCTTACAATCTCCACGATTTTCTTTATTTTATGGGTCCCACACAAGTATTTATTGTTTGTTTTCGCAATAACAATTACGGAAACGGGGACCCAGTCAGGTACTTGCGTGTACCTTTTCTCCCCGTACCGTTAGTTTGTATTTGCGAAAAACTAGAAATTCATCAAAAAAAATCTACAACCTTCTTCATCGCAGCCATGGCACAAGTACATTTGTATGGCAACGGTCGTCTTTTACGCTGGCGGGTATTGGCGGAAAGAGACTCACACAGTGCACGTAGTGGCTGCAGCGACACAAACAGCATGTGGGCCGTATTGTAAGCTTTGTAGAAGCGATGTGTGGGCAGTGGAGGTGTTAGTGCAAAAGCACCGCCACTAGCGGCAGCACATCGCCAGCACTACCACCACCACGCTCACCACGACCATCACTATCATCATCATCACCGTCGTCGCCGCCATCAGAACCTCAATATCAATCGAAGGACGAAGGCGCCTTCCGTAGCCCCGCCCAAGCTCATATCTGATGTCTTCTGCATCTGTGTTTAGACCCCTAACGTATACTCTTTTCGTCCCTCCACTCGGTTGTAAGTCCGTCCTTACATATCGCCCAGATCATATGCGTACCCATCTTACTCTCCGCATAGGCGTTAGCCACTGATAGTGCCGCCACACACAGATGAGGACAGTTTATTATAGCCGTAGTAATAGTATTCCACCACCGTATACTATATAGAGGCAAAGCGAGTAGTTACAACCAGTATTACACGTATAAGTAATAGGAGAAGCAATACTGACAAGGGCGTTGTAGTGACTACATCCTATGGAGTCATTTATACTCTCTTTCGACTCCTGGTCTGATGGCGTACCCGACCTCTCTTTGGAAAGAGTCTGGTGACCCCCTCCGCCCCTCCGCAAGAATCAGGAGGGTGTCATTCCGCCGCAAGCTAATGATTCCGTTGAAAGAATCAGTACGGATCCCCTTTTTTTTTTCATATATTGAAGGAGTGTCAGTGCACTGGCGAGGAAAGTTATTCGCGCCACGAGCAAACGAAATGCGAGAGCAAATGCGGCGGATGCACTGTGAGAAGGGACTCCGGTAACCCTCTCCGTATGAGTCAGGAGGGTGTCATTGCGTGGCAAGCTAATGATTCCGTTACACGCATCAGTACGGATTCCATGTTTTCAGTGCGCTGGAGAAGGGAGGTATTCGCGGCATGAGCAAATGAAATGATCAGCACGCGTTGGAAGCCCCCCTCTCCTCACTACGACGAGGAAAACCAGCGACGTTGCGTAACCACCATCCGGTACCGGCACCGAGTGAACTAACTGTTACGCCAGACGCGCACCCGTCTAACCGACCACCCCCGCGCCTGTTACGCCACCGTCGCTGCCGCCGACGACGACGTTTCACAACGGCCGCCGTCTGCGACGGGAACTACGCGCGACCCCGTAGTGAGTTTTATAGTCCACTCTCCCGCACAACGCCCATTCCCTGAATCCTTTATTCCTCCCTAATACGTCCCTCCTTATCAGGTTTCTCCTGATACGTTGTTTTCTTTATGTAACTCTCGTAACAAGAAGTGAAGGACTGTAGACCCACTGGCCGGTGCAAGTACGGTTTCTCCTTTTTTTCTTTTAGCGCCGTTGAATGGTAGCACGACGCAACGATCAAGAGGCACCGAACTGCCGGCTGCGGGAGAAAGGAACGTTACAGTTCCTAAGCCGACGCTTTATTTCCCTTCAGCATCGTTTTTGTAGCTGATTGGGCTCGGCTGCACGGCTCGCACCGCAAGGCTTTCTTATTCTTTCGGCCAGTAAGTTCACTTTTGCGTGCTTGTTGCTACGGAAGAGTAGTTGAGCACGTCTAACCGCCAGCCATCGGTAACATTTGCATGTGTAAGGCTTCGTTTCGAGGAACTTCGCTTTCCTTGATGTCTCGTTTTTTTTTTTTTTCCACTAAAATGTTCCCGCCTACGCGCCGACCCCGTTCTGCCCATTCGAAGCGGTGCTGCCGCCTCTCGCTTCATCTGTTGTTTATGTTTCAAATCGCTGTTGCCACGATAGCAGCTTTGAAAACTTTCCAAGTGTACTCCCGTGCTGTTTTGAAATTCAACACGTCGTGAGCATTTTTCCGCGTCTTGCAGCATTCCCAGAACATACCGGTCTTTTAAGGTATCCTAGTCATTCCTCTGACTCTGCTTTCTGCCATTCTTTCTCATTGAAAGGGAGTATCTCTAAAATATCGGAGCCGCATCTCGCTTGCCATGCGAACATCCTCCTTCATGATCAAGAAGGCCCTCACCAGGCCACCTATTTTTCAACACCTGCCTTTGATTCCGCATCCTTGAACTTTTTTCACCCTCGATATTCTATCTCG
The DNA here is from genome assembly GCF_048455015.1 of Haemaphysalis longicornis. Taxonomy (NCBI): domain Eukaryota; kingdom Metazoa; phylum Arthropoda; class Arachnida; order Ixodida; family Ixodidae; genus Haemaphysalis; species Haemaphysalis longicornis. Next base: position 80,375,482 of record NW_027526204.1, on the reverse strand, counting down.
ATATCTGCCTCTCGTCGGCTCATCTCCCCCCTTCAGGCGTTGCTTCTGGCCTCGGAGAACTTCAAAGTGAACTCATCCTCTTTTATGCTCTTCTTTCATCGTTCATCTTTCGATATCTATCGCTCCCTTTTTGGAGCTTCACAAAGCAGCCGAGTGAGGCGAGACGAAGCAGTTTCAAAACTCTGATTCTGCTCCCTTCGCCACTCGCGCCTCCAGGAGGCAGCAAACAGATGTTTGTTTCGTTGTATCCTCGTATTGTCTCACCTTGCCGCCCCTCTAATGGCGCGGCCAGAAATCTATTTAGAAGTGCCCTAATGACGCCTTAAAAACAGTCGCACTTTACAGAATGGTTCAGAACGTTCGTGGTAGAGTACAAGAGTTTTAGTACAGAACTGGGAGTACGGAACTTTTGTAGAAAGCGAACCCTGTCCATCCCTATAGGCGCGCCATTTGACGGAGCAATTTTGAGGCCCGTTGGTGCGTCGTCTACCGATGCCCTTTTTCGCTTGTGACAGATAACCACATTTACCGGTTCAAGCCGTCTACATGGCCCACAACGTGAGATGGGTTACAGACAAAAATCTTTATTGCGCCGTGGCGGGATCTAGGCACGGGACGACAGTTTTGAGCGCCTAATTTAAAGCAAGCGGCATTTTGGAGGAGATTTACGTTGCCTCATAAGCCAAGCCATAAATATGTCCTGGGAGTGTATTGCCCAATAAGCTCTCTCCAGCCATCACTTGGTTGTCTGTCTCACTAACATGCACAGCTGCCCTCTCTTTATTTATTTATTTCAGTTCACAGACCCTCATGTTTTCGTTCCTTCATATGGCGTAGCATGCTAAGCGATATGGCTCGGCTAACCTCGCTTTTACCGTTAGATGCATTCTCTCTCTCTCTTCCCTCGCGGATACACTCTCATTCTCTCCCTCGTGAGTTTGCTAATCCGTGCGAGTGTGGGCTCGGTGGAGAAGCGTGTGATGCAATTTTCGCAAGGCGTGCTGTTGCTAGGAAGTAGCTGCCTCAGCAAGCCGGCAGAGCCGGAAAGGAGCGCTCGTATAAGGTCAAGGCCGTCACGGTACATCCTATAGGGAATACAAAACCTCAATTACGTAGTTAGCTCACTGCTCTTGTATAAAATTTGATGTATCGGAATGTTGCAATTCCTTTCGGCTCTTCGAGAACTCTAAACCGAAGATATCGGTCAACACTGTGTCGGTTCTGGCACCGTCAGTGCTGTCTGCACGAACAACAGAGCCAGTGTCATCGCGTAAATCTAAGTACAGTTCATATCTCGATGCCAACCCACTCTGCGCGCTGCGCAGATTGAGTGTGCGCGCAAGGCTCGTATTGCAGGGGCCACTCACTCCGACAAACAACGAAACTCGACCGCGAACCCGTCGTCGGACCTGCCGAGTGTCGTTGTCCCCCGAGCAGACAGTTGCGAAACGCGCCCGGCAAGCTGCGCCGACCGGGCCCCGTCTCTTCCCGGTATCCCCAGAAAACCGTCTCGCCGTTCTCTTCTCGCTCCTCCATCCCGCCCTCCTCTCCCCCGTTCCTGTTCCTTCCCAAGAATTCCCCTCCGCCGGTTGCAACGGCCGCTGCACCGTCAAACGTGCGCCGCATCGATTTCGGCAATCCGAGAGCTGCAGCGTGCTTTTCCCCTTTTCCCGCCCTTTTTGCTGCTCTCCGAGTCGATACTGTGACGTCGGTGGGCCAGACGATGACGTCAGTTTGGCGGGAACACGCGCGGGAGTGAAGGGCGCCGGCTTTGCGCACGTGCGTCAGAGTATCAAGCCGCGTGTTGCTCGGGGCTTCTTCCTCCACGTGCATGGGCGGATGGAACGGCGGCTATGGAAGATGAGGGCGGAGTGTGGCGGCGTTGGCGCCGCGTGAAGCGCGGGTTGCCGGGGGAACCCCGAGTTGCGTAAGACGGGCGCTGCGTAGTTCATAGCGTACTTTTGAAGGGACACTTGTGGGCTGCCGGGCAATTGCCTTATTTTCTTTTCAAGTTGGCCTTCGAGGTGTCGAGAGGGGAGAGGAGACACCCACGGGCAGACTTTGAGTCGGGAAGAAGGTTTAATGAACAGTGGCATTTAGAGAGCGCCTGTCGGCCCACGGGTCTACTCACGCGCCCACGCGGTCAGTCCTCTACACTTGGTGCCAGACGAGTAGCTATATGTCAAACTACGTGGAGAGACGGCTCCCTAGACTGTGGGTGGGTCCACTCGAGCCTCGCCTGCGCTGGTGCTCTTCAAAAAAGTCACCCGCTATTGTCTCTAATAGGCCGCGGCACCAGCAAAGTCTAGGGAAGGTCATCCCGTGAGCTTCATCCCTAGTTTATCTAAGCCGTTACCCGGCGAATAAAAGACGATAAAATGGCAAAGCCAGCAACAGCAGCAAACCGGTTCGAGTTAGTCGGGCTCGGCTGAAGTTGCTTCCCTAGATCACCAAAGGAGGACTGATATCGACAATCTTTCTCTCCTTTCCTGAAACACCTAACAGTTCCACTTTAGAGCTTGGAGGACGGCGTGCCACACTGAAACAGGCAGAGCCTAGCTATCGATCATCGATGATTTGCTGTCCATAGAAAATGGGGAATCTACGGCGATGACAGGGGGTGCTCATAGCTTGTGTCAGCCATAATCAACCAAATGTTCATTGCCACATTTTTCGCCCGGGGTACCCATGAAAACGTAGATTAGCCTTAACAGCGACGGAAAGAAATATGACAGGAGTCGCGCTTAGCGCACGAAGCAAGCGGACGGATTGGGGAACATGATCCCGGGCGGGCGTTTAGTCAGAAAATGAGAGGGCAAAATTTTAATGGCCAGCTTTGACACAAAATGCGGGATGTTAGACGTTCCGTGAGTAGCTGTTCGACCTGCTATGGCCCAGGAAATTAGGAAACGGTCTGTTTGCAGGTCGTTCCGTCGCATCAGCTCCTCAAAAGGCTGTTTCAAGATAACCCAACCTAACTTAACCTAACCTTACGCAAGCTAAACTCAACCTAAACGTAACCTAAAACTAACACAACGTAACTGACTAGATATAAGTAGAGTTTTCTTCAATTTCATTTCTGTCAAAACAGCGCGATGCGACGGAACGACCTGCAAAAGGACTCTCCCGCATATGAGGACTATCAAGTAGCAGGAAAATAGGATGAAGAAGAGGAAGATAAAGAAGATGATGATTAAGAAGAGGACGATTAAGAAAATTAGGATGAGATGATGAATATGAAGGTGATGAAAATGAAGATGATGCTGATTAACATATGAAAAGAGATGATGGAGACGAAGTAAGGGAATGTGAAGAAGATGAAGATCATGATGAAGGTGATGGCGATGAAGAAATGAACACTAAGAAGAAAGTGATGAAAATGAAGGTGAAGAAGAAAATGAAGAACACGGAGATGAGGATGAAGATGAAGGAGTCAAAGTTGTCGTTCTTGTTGTTGTTGTTGAAAACCTTTAATTGAGCCCCATGATGTAAGAGTGGTCTGTTATTCCAGGAGACCTCGTGACAATCGCGCTGTCTCAGCCCCGGAGATCAGTCGTTGCTGGGCATCCGAGTTGGCGCTGGTCGTCAAGTTTTCGCACAGCTCTGGAAGGGGCGGAGGAATACGACGAAGATGATGACGATGAAGAAAGCTAAAGAGAATAATTGGAAGACTATGATGAATTGTGATGTACCCCCGAGTGGTGCGGATCTCTCCCTGGCGGGCTGTCCGATGACGATGAGGTCCTGTTCCGACGTCTTCACCTGGGGGTGGCCCTCACACCGCCTATGACGAGGACCTGACCACCCCAGTACCACAGCCCGCTTGACTCAGGTGCCCCTTTTGCCCCGCTCCTGCTGGCCAGGCTACAGCGAAGCACTTGGTGTAGAGCTGCCCCGCCCTGCGAAGCCTACGTCGTGTGCGCATCGCCTCGTGAGGCCTGCGTACTGGACATACGCCAGATTTCATGGCGTGGTCCACATCATGGCCCCGGCCCTATTTCTTCGGGAATCCGGAGCGTAGCTGCACATAGAGAGAGAGAGAGAGAGAGAGAGAGAGAGAGAGAGAGAGAGAGAGAGAGAGAGAGAGAGAGAGAGAGAGAGAGAGAGAGAGAGAGAGAGAGAGAGCTCTGTAATGTGAACCGGTGACGTCAGCCCTGCTAGTGACAAGGCTTGCTGCGCCAGATGGGGGACGACTACAATGACGAGTGGTGAATGTTGGACATCAGCGATACAGCATGAAGAAGACAAACAAGAAACGTTAAAAACTAGAAACCAGGGAATGCTGTTAGCAGAGTCCGGAAATAAAAATACATTTGAAAAAATTTCCCCGCATTTCCCCGAGGGGAAGAATGTGAAAGTGCGAATGCAGGAGTTGAATTTGCGCGTTTCGGTAATGTTCGCGAAAGAGAGGTCACACACACACACACACACAACTACAAAGAAAGAAAGATGCATTTATTCACAGACACCTATTTGTGTTGTCGTTGTACTTGATTGCTAGAGCGGATCTCAGCTTTGAAATTTCGTGTCAGTACTCCTTTAAGCGGGTGCATTAGCCCTTCTCACGCCCGATTCCTGGCCAATCCCCCACGTGGGTATGTGCCATGCACAGACACCTATTTGTGTTGTCATTGTACTTGATTGCTAGAGCGGATGTTAGCTTTGAAATTTCGTGTCAGTACTCCTTTAAGCGGGTGCATTAGCCCTTCTCACGCCCGATTCCTGGCCAGTCCCCCACGTGGGTATGTGCCATGTCGCCTATCTCCCCCCGTTGCCAAGGAAGACGAGGAGATTCCTGGCCAATCCCCCACGTGGGTATGTGCCATGTCGCCTATCTCCCCCCGTTGCCAAGGAAGACGAGGAGCGCGCGCACCCGCAGCTGTTGCTATGTGGACGACGGCGGTCAACGGAATTCAGGGTCGCTTATAAAGTGCATTCGCACTTAAAAGAAAATCATTAATGTAAATCTGAATCAAAATACAGAGAAAACGGTGTTGTCCTCATGCTGGATATTAAACTTCCGGAATAACAAAAAAAAAAAAAAGAAACTGAGAATGGTTACTGTAATTATTACTGATATTATTATTATTAAGATGAAGTAGAAGAAGGCAACGATGATGGTTACGGTGACTAATTCAGCTCGCTAGCGTTTCACAAATTTCAACAGCGAAAAATAGAGAACGCGCAGTGCGAGTGCATCTCAAAACGCCATGCAGTTCAAACAAATTGACACAAAATGGCGACCTCAAACAATTAACTAATGTGGTAATAGCATAGTGCTATCATAAAAAAGCATCCTGTAATAAAAATTCATTTCGAGAACTCATTCCATGGGCCCAGAGCCGGCCATATCACACCAGCGAGTACCGCGACGTCTTAACTACTGATCCGCTGAGCAGACACGCCGAGCTCCAGGCGCCCGTCCGTAGCGCCTATGCTTATAATTAGAATTGCCTCGACCCAGCCGATTCCGGCCATGCCAGGGGGCGCTCCGAGCGCTGCCAAATTTGCCGCGGATTTTATCGCCGCCGCTCCGGTCATTCCTCCGTTGTACACGGAGTCTGTACGGACGAGAGACAAATCGTGAGAAGGCAGCGCAATTTGTCTTTGTGCTTCCCCCACTTCCCCTGTCGTGCGTGAGCGATTTAATCTGCAACCGGTGGGACGCGACCATCCTGATACGTGCCCCTTCGTGGGTGGGACTGTCACTTTCCTCTCTCTCTCTCTCTCTCTCTCTCTCTCTCTCTCTCTCTCTCTCTCTCTCTCTCTCTCTCTCTCTCTCTCTCTCTCCAAACATATCATCCCGTGAGACTTCCGGTGGTGTTCTCAGCCCGACGAACGGGTTACAGCATATTGGCGAGGATTAGGTACAGCGGAACCGTTCCCGCGCTTATTGCCTTTTCCGGGTAGTTGCAGCGTCAAAGCTTGGTTCCCGCCAAGGACACCGGAAGCGGAAGTGAACGGAAAGGAACTTAGCCCGCGCTGGCATGTACAATGCGAACATGCATGGATGCGCTTACAAAGGCATACAATAAACATGGATGGCAAGCCATTGCAGGAGATGTTTTGCAGTCCCGTTGCAAACTCAGTGACTATTTTTTCAGTCGTGTGCTCTGAAACCTTTACAGTGAGCATCACTTATCTACATCTTATCTTATCTCATCTTATCTTATCACTTTTCTACACTTATCTTATCTACACTCATCTACAGATTGTGGCATCGCAAATTCTTCAAGGACCATCCCCTGCTGCACGGGATGGTCTTTAACAGGACGTCCTCTGACTCAAAGGCCACCTTTGAGCAGCTACGCGACGTTTTTCAAAGGCATTTGGTCGAAATGCCATTTTAGTCAAAGGAGCACCCCCGCCGACCTTTGACGTCCTCAAAGCTTTTCAAACCGAACGTTCATACTCTCAGGCGCCGTCCTTGCATGCCGAATTTACAAAAATGATTGCCTACGAGTAAAACTTCATTTTCGAAGAGCGTGCTCTTAATATTTTCTCACGTGTTTTATTTTCTATCGCTCAATCTGCGATTCCAAAATACTGCACTCTCGACACCGGCGTTGCAAAAAGAAAAACAAAACAGTCTATGGAAGCCATATCGGCAATAATTCTATTTGGTGAATGTTTTGGGCGTGCTTGAATGTTATAATACATTTTATCACTCAAAACGGCGGTTTTTTTCTTTTGGGCCGTTTTATCTCTAACCGTAAATGCTGAGTTACGGGAAGAAAAATTAGGCTGCGGTAGCGGAACCAAACATGGCGGCTAGATGCGGAAAAGTTCAACTGCCTTTGGAATTGTCGTGTAGATCGGCGGAACTCCTTCCAGTTGGAATGGCATCTGAAGTTTCGGATGCCGTTTCACTCGAACGTCTGTTCAAACATCCGTGTAGCAGGGTTATAAGGCGAGTTATTATGGCGGGAGCTAAGACGGCAGCCTCACCCCCACCTCTTAAATAGACATTTTACCCTAAAAAAATGGTCCTCATTCGATGTCTTTGCGAGGCTATACTTAACTCCCCTTCCACCGATGCCACACACTTCAACTGCTTTCCCCGATCCACATCTCAGATCTGGGGAGAGTTACGCACTGCCCCAATGGCCCAGACACTCCGCGCTCGTCGACTCCACCGTGAGACAGCTGACGGGTCCGAATACACGTTTTTAATGGCGCCTCAATGTCCGAAATCTTCCTGGAGGCGCCTGCGAAGCTCCTGTACGCGCGCCATAAAACAACGATGCGCAGTCCGCTTCCAGCATCGCCACGACACCCATGGGATCGTGAACGCTTGTTTATTCTCGCTTTATCTCCGAAAATCTCATCTGCGCACGAGAAGTTGCGCGAACGACGACTGTGCATATCGTTTGTTCTCGCGCGCCGCCGGGCCATACGGGAGCTGCCACGGGGCCGGTATAGACATCTGGGCCGAGCGGGCCATATATTCACCACGTGTGTGGGCGTTCCCCGCACGGGCTGAGCGGGTCAAGCGACGTCGGTCGCTACGCGGAGGGGCCGTTGGCCTGCGTTCGTCCCTTGTCGGTTCCCGCCTTGCGTCGCTGCATACCGAACAGCCGCGACGGCGGGAATAGTTGAGTTTGAAAGCGGGACGTGCACGCGGTGACGGTGATGGGCTCTGCGGGCACAGCAGACACCAAGGCGTAACAGCCAACTGCGCGCGCTTGCGTGCTTGTGGAGTGACAGCACTCCGTATTTTGTGAATGGCGGTGTTCGGTATAAAACATATCTGAGCTTTTGTTGTTTGGGTATCGCACGTACGGGCCCGTTTACGGCGGACGCGGTGGTCATGGGGAATTATGTCGCTGTATGGAGATTAGCGATAGGCGCAGTTATCTTGTCCTGACGAGCAAGATGGACAGTGGTGGACCGTCGTCGTCGCCGTCGTCGTCATCATCATCATCATCAGCATCATCACCACCACCACCACCATCATCATCATCATCATCGTTATCAAAGGGTGGTAAACAAAAACAATAGGGGATGACAGATAATCCGATAGAGGAAAGAAACATGATAATTTGAGGCAACGAGTCCCAAGACTCAGAAAGCACGCGCTATGAATGCCCGCACATCTCTGGAAGGGGCGTTGGTCCTGCAGTGGAATCGGCTTTTGATGATGATGATGATGATGATTACCGTGACGACGAAGATGATGGTGATGCACACCTGTGCTTTTTTGGCAGTGCCTAAAATATATAATAATAATAATCATAAGCCTATCAACCCCCCCCCCCTTCCCCCTGCAGGGCAAAGGCCTCTCCCATAGATTTCCAATTATCCCGGTCCTATGCTAAAACGTATATGCACCTTGATATTCGTAAGACTCCCATATGAACGGATGAAATGAACAAAAATATATAAATAATGAACAGAGGTTTAGCGCCTTTTCATTTCTGAAACATTGGTAAAGCCTGAACATGTTGTGGACAGCATCGCACGTGCGCAGTTCGAGTATTCTGTCAACTGCACCGAATAAATAAGCGCTATAGCACAGTTCATTGCTAAATGGCCGCACTCTTGACGAGGTAGCTGAAATGACGTAATATGGAACGGTGCGCTTCCACAAACGGCTCGCGATTTCGCGAATCCATTCCGCACCCGGAGCTGTGACGTCACCTCAACTTCTAGCCGCACCAGCAAATCGCGAGCCACTGTTCACACGAAGGATTAGTTTCGTCAATATGGCCCCACTTTCGGGACCGTGGGTGCACCTAATCTGCGTAACTTGCAAAACGTACATACCGGAACCGTCACCGACGAAATGCGTCATCGCTTCCTGCTCAGCTCATTGTTCTTTCCAAGTGCAACGTGTCCGCTGTTCCATCTCCATTGTTTCAGTCAAAGTCGTGCGCAAAATTTTCTTCCGCGCTGTCTCGAGGCCTCGATGCGGTGATTGAAGGCCCGTCCAGGCTCGACGGTGGCCTTGAGGCTTGCGCAACCACTGACACAGCGCATTTCGCATCGCAAATTCTTCAAGGCGCTGCAAAGCAAACACTACGTATTTCACGGCCAGCGAATATATCTACTTAGGCCAAGTTGTGACCCCGGATACCAACCATGAGGCGGAGATAATTAGAAGGATAAGAATGGGCTGGAGTGCAATCGGCAGGCATTCTCAGATAAGGAATGGCAGCCTACCATTGTCCCTGAAGAAGAAAGTGTATGAAAGCTGCATCTCACCGGTACTCATTTCCGGGGCAGAAATTTGGAGGCTCACTAAACGGGTTCAACTTAAATTGGGGACGACCCAGCGAGCAATGGAACGGAGGGTGATAGGTGTAACATTAAGGGACAAGAAGAGAGAGGTGTGGGTCAGGGAACAAACGCGTGTTAAGGATATATTAGTAGAAATTAAGAAGAAGAAATGGACGTGGGCAGGGCATGTAATGCGAAGGCAAGATAACCGTTGGTCATTAAAGGTAACAGAGTGGATCCCTCGAGAAGGCAAGCGTGGCAGAAGGCGGCAGAAAGTTAGATGGGCAGATGAGATCAAGAAGTCTGCGGGGATAAATTGGTCGCAGTTAGCACAGAACCGGGATAATTGAAGATCTATGGAAAATGCCTTTGCCCTGCAGTGGGCGTAGACAGGCTGGTGATGATGATTGTGTTCTCCACACGCATATTCTTTGTTTTATTCAGTTCTGTACAATTACGCGCGGTATTTCAAACTCTCCCCTAGTGGGATGAACCTTGCTTTGTTGAGCACTGCGTTTGGAGACGTTCCGCCACCATGCATATCGTGTGTTGAAGTTTTGTCAAATGCATACTTCATTGCACTTAATTAGTTAGCTCAGGACTCTCTCGGTGTAGTGTTAATGCGGAATCCTTCCATGTCTCATGCATCGAAAAAGCTGGCCTTGTTGACCATCCATAGCAGATGAAACCAAGAAACCTCCTGGAGCCCAGCGTGTAGAGAGAACACGTGACGGCATGTAAGCATAACAGGTGCGCCCTAGCCACATGGATTGCTGATTCTAGGGGGGTACAGTGGCGCCGAAAACAGGGTACTGCTTTTGCATATAAAGGGACCCTGCAACACTGCCGATAAACGCTTTCGCTCTTTCCTTCGCGTCTGGAAGCACTGCGAAAGCTAGAGTTATCGCCAGCACGGAGCGGTGCTGCGTGATTCGCTCGTCGCAGCAGATAAACCTTCCGTTCCTGCTTTGCTTTTGTGGCTTTAATTTGAAAGTGGATATCGAATGCGCTTATTGCTGCAACTAAAAGAAAAGCCGGCCAACAACAGCTACACTGCTGTAATCACGTAATTCGAGCGCTCGAAGAACGCCAAGACCGGGAAAGAGGGAAAATTGTCTTGAGCGAGTTTCGAAGTTGTCTGATGGGCATAGAGCAAAAATTTTTGGCTGAGATAGTTTGTGACCCCTTATACTAAGTTCTCAGCGTGTTTGTTTACTACGTTCTGAAAGCGTCTGCGATACTAAAAAAAAAAAAAAAAAGTCGAGAAAAGTGTACCAGGATTTCTTTAAAAAAAGAACATCAAGAAAATTCATTTACGTATCGCCAGGGAAGCCATAATAACCTCGCATTCAAGTCTCGAAAGCATACTTGAGTGCAGCGAAGACAGAATAATCCCCTGGCGCGTAAGCATGCTTACGCGCTTTGAATTCGAAACCATAATGGCTTAGTTCCGTGGCGGCACGTAAGGAGACTTAAGGGCCCAAGAATGTTTTTTTTGTTTGTTTGTTTGAAATTGATTTTACGCGTTCTACGACCGTAAAGGAAGACCAGCGGATTTTGAATTTCTATTGAACAACCGTGATATTATTGCATCGCTAGCCGAAGCTTAAACTGCGATTTGCCTTTAAAAAGCCGGGTTAGAAACCAATGCTTTAGACCTTCCAGCGTGTGCCCTATGCGGGAGAAATTGGCAGTGGCTTAGCTACGCTATGCCAGGATATACGTAGCGCAAGCTAAGGTTCAGCTGGTTATTCTCAGGTTTCTTGACTGCCTAGTATTCGCTGATTACCATGCTTACTGCTGCTAAAACGATTTCCAGTCCAGTCCAGTCCAGTCCAGTTCAGTCACCACTCCGCGCGCATGCGCAGCACGGCTCCCCAGGAGCCACGCGAAACGGCTATCAAGCGGCTCCAGCGCAGCGTCAGACTTGGCTACTTCACAACGGAGGCGCACAGCTGGGCACGCGCCGGTGCCGGTGCGTCTGCTCCGGCTGTGACGCAGTAGCGGTCCTAGAGATTGGTTTTAGGGGGGGGGCAATTTTTTTTTTTTTTGGTGGGGGGGGGGGGGGCGAATAAGAACCGCTTCTCTCCTTGCGCCAGTTCTGCGGAGGAGGTGACAACAATGCCGGCGTGTGCGCGTATGTGGTGTAACCCGCTTGCGCACAAATCACTTAGCGACACAGTGGTTTTTAACTCCCCGTAGGCGGTGCAACGGCTGGCTCGAGCCCGTATTTCTGACGGTCGCAACACGTTTGCGACCTCGCACAAGTGGGATTTAACCTCGCGCAAGTGGAATGCTTCGAAGAGAACAAAAAAATAAGAAGCTGAGGACCTCTTTGGGGGGGGCGATCGCCCCCTTCGCCCCCCCCCCCCTTGGGACCGCCACTGCTGTGACGTCACTCCTCTGGAATGCGTAGACCGGCGAATGTGAAGACCCAATTCTCTACACGCATGTACTCCAATTGGAATCCAATCCAATACAATCCAATTTAATTCAATCCAAATCTAATCCGTTCCGATACAATCCAATCCAATGCTCCTCGCACTGACGGAGCACGGTCATTCAAGGTCCACGCGAAACTGCTCAACCTCGGCCAGTGTAGCCTATGCTAAAATATCTCGCACATTGCCTTACATGCGCCGAGATGAGTGATAAATTGTCAGGAGAGGTCAAGGTTAAAGACAAAAAGCGAAAACGCTCGTGTGTTTGAGATTTCGGCGCACGCTGGTGGTCAAAATCAATCCGGAGCGTCGCCTGCGTTGCGTCGGCGCGTTAAATCTCACAATGAATCAGTCAAATCAATCAAGGCTAAAGAGGAGATACAAAGGCACACCAAGCAGTCTAAACGGGTCGTTTAAACAGCTATGTCAATTAATCGAGGACAATTTGGGGTATTTAACGTTACCAGAAATCTCGCGCGCGCCAGTTGAAGAGGGAAAAGGCAGCACAGGAGAGATATTTCCCTGCACGACACAGCAATGTTTTTCTTTACATGTACCAATTCTATGCCCTTGTCGCATGCGCGACATTTTTTTTTTTTTTTTTTTGTAATGCTGGGTCACGCAAAAAACAGCCGAGAAGAGAAAAAGACGTAACATCGCAAGTCGCTGACTCGAACTCGAACGTTGTTAACTGCAGCTATTTACTCCCTCTGATGACGAAGCCTTGGCCACAGCTTCCGAAGAACGCACCCTGCACTAAGGGAGCTTTGAAAAATAAACCTTGCTTCCTCCCTTCCTTCGCGTTAGCCGTAGAAATGCTGCACTATAGGCACCGGACCAGCGGCAGCGCTCATAGCCTACAGAGCAACGATTTAACTATAACTGAGCCCTTGAGCGGGTAAGACAAATATATGCCTGGTAACCAACTTAACCCTTTCGGTCCTGGTGGTGTCCGTTGACGCCATCACATAAAAGTTCCTCTAGCGCATAGAGAACGAAGCTAAAACTGGTAGTTTGGGGGGAATTGTTCTTCAGTGATGCCTATTGAGATAGATATCACTGTTGTTTCATTTTAGTGGAGATGCACGCTACAAAGAAAAAGAAAGCTCCTGTGAAGTCGAAATTACGAAATTTAGGCGAAAAAAAAATGGCGGTCTTAGTTTTATTCCCAAGCTTGTAAATGTATAAATACGAGAACTACGAAGCTCATTTTTTGTTTGTAGGTTCATGTATCATAACGTTTAGAAAAAAAATGAGCAAAAGTAATGCCTCTGCTCAAAATAAAATTTTAAATTGCCAGATGTCCCCATAAATTGCCCCATTAATAAATCTGTTGTTACTTTTACTTCCAGCTCCATTTTTTTTTTGTAAGCTTACGGGACCCTAAAATTTAGGAAAGCACGCAGAAAACACTGTTTTGCTTGAAAAAAAAAAATCAGGGCCGAAAGGGTAAATGCCGATACGACCATTCAACAATTGCATTTTTTAGGAGGTCATGGCAAAATACTTTCTCTCCCAGTGCTGCGCGCGCCGCTTAGGGATCAGCGGAAAGTTTTGTGCCGGGAAACCCCGTTTTCGCGAGCCGGCCTTGACGTAAATGATCTTGACACACTGTCACGCCGCCGAGCGATGCGTGACGAAGTGTCGTCTAAAACGAGACGGAGGGTGCAGAACTCGTGACAAGCTCGGCTTGTTATGCGCGGCTAAAAGGGGTTACAACACGCAGCGGAGGCTATCGGTGGCGGCAAAGGTGCACTCGACGCTCCATTCACTGTGACGAATTGTGATGACGTCATGCTTTCAGGAGATGGAAAAGTTGAAACTAAACAATGGGTTGTTGCTTCAGTTGTAGCAATGTGCCTATCTTCCGGGTGGGGGGAGCGGGTTTATCTTGATATGTAGCTAACCGCATTTATCTTAAGATACTGGGTGGCTGTAGATAAGCGGTTTCTAGCTACTTTGTGCATAATTCAGATATGGGTGAAGTGTGGCCCCATTCCACAAGCGCCCAGACAAGCTGATACGGAAAGAAAGTCACAGTTATTACTTATCTGTCCCGTTGATTAGAGGGTGTAGACGAACGCCATGGTGTGAACGGCATGTTACCGGCGTCAAATACATCAGATAAATGCGCATCAGAGTAGATAAGAATTTAGCAGGAAGAGCCACCGGTGGACGGTGCAGTGTTAAACGTATGTCACGGCTGTACAGCCTTTGTCAAAATTTTCTGGGCCATGCCGGAAGTGCGCAGTTCGCGAAACTTTTAATGTACTAGCTTACGTCTTGAGCAAGGCTGAAACGTTTTATGCCGGAAAGCTGGAGAAAATAAAATGATTTTGTCACAGTTGAAAATTACGCTTATTTTTTTTTTAATTCTTCGTGGTACAAAGGCTTAAGTTTGGCATAGAAAATTTTGACAAAGAGTGTACCTTGTAATTTTTGTGTTGCGTATTTGGAACTTCTTTATTGCCGCAGAATTTATATTGGGGAAACAAGCAGGTACTGAAACATTCGACTGGCGGAGAAAAAGTGTTCGCTGCAGGACGATGGTTCTTCGCATATTGAGCAGCATTGTTGAAAGAGTGGTTGCCTGGCAAATGGAGTAGTTGCCAAGCGGGCGTACTCGCATCCTTGCATGTTAAATATGTAACTGGAGCTTTCGTGTCCGCTAAAATGAGTGAAATTGGCGAGTGCTACTGCACCTTTGCCCGACAGATTTGATTTCTTGTCTGGTAGCACAGTGATTATCCCACGCGGAGTTGTGTTCGCAGATTTGAACTTGTGGCTGCGTGTTTACTTTCGTCGCGACAAGAAATAACCCGGGTTGATCTGTTCTTGAACGAATACCAGTTATTGATGTCTATACAAATTTTCGTTACGGTGTCACATCTGCGTCGCCGTTCCTATTACTTTTGTTCGTGCTAAGTTTGCGCGATGTATGCTCATCAACAGAGCGCCCGAAACGTAAGCAGCAATATCCACGGGACGTGGTTCAGTCTTCTATTTCCCAGCGCTATCCCCAAAACAAGTTACGGTGCCAGCCCCAGAAAGGCAAACACCGACTCAGAAAAAAGGCCGTCGCGGAGAATGACAATGTTCACGCTTGTACGCCCATTCCGAGCTTGCGGGGGTCACCGCCTTATATTACAGCAGCCATAAAGGGACAGCCATAAGGGGAAACGTTGATCTGAATCTGATTACCAAAGTGATAATGATCGTGTGGAGGAAATAAAACACTCTGGGTTAACTCTTGCCGAGTGGTGCATCCAAGGGGGGGAGGGGGGGCGGAGACGGTTGGGGGATATCCTTTCTTCCCTCCCAAAGGCCACTAACTAATCCACCCCCTCCCTTCCACTCCCCTCGACACTGATTTTTTGGCACGTGTAAATTTTTTAGAACGCAGCAGGGACCATCGCTGTCCGCCCCCTCACATTTTGTTCGGCGTGCGTGGTATTGGCTGACGCAACTTCCGCCTTAGTGGGAGCACGCCATTCGCTTTTTCCCCACGCCGACTTTTTCCTCTTCAAAGAGTAACACGGCAGTGAGGAGCGATACTTCCTTAAACTGGTCACGTGGTTGTCTCCTCCAATATGTTGGTGAACAAGCACTTGGTGTGCAACTGATAACAACGCATGACGGTTCGGTTGCTTGCGCCTTCCTCGCCCCTCCCATCAGCCTTATGAACACCCCCCCCCCCCCCCCAGTAGGCACCTGGATCTGCCCTGTTTTTTGCCTTTCAGTGTCTGTGGGATCCCGCGAAGAGTCGTCGTCGCAAAAAGCACCGATGGACTCGGAAATCACGGTGCGGACAGGATATAGTGGGTAGGGAAGAACGTGTACAGCGGCTGCCCGAAGAGAAAGCGGTAGAACTCGGAGCGACACTGCAGTACACCGAATTAGCTATTAGATCACCCTCATCATCGCATCGTTGTTGACGCTTGAACAGATTTCTCATACACTTTCTATCGACTTATAATAGACGTCCCATAGACATTTTGTAGATTCCATATAGACCTCCCGTATACTTTCCATAGGCTTCCCATAAGCCTGCAATAGATTACATATATACCCCCCCGTCCACTTTCCAAAGACTTCCTACAGACTTCACATTGACCTATAATAGATTACTTATAGACCTCCCGTATATTTTCCATAGACTTCCTACAGACTTCTCATAGACATACAATAGATTATATATAGACTTACCGTATACTTTACATAGACTCCCTATAGACTGCCGATAGGACTCCAATAGGTTAGATATGGACTTCCCGTATACTTCCCATAGACTTCCTATAGACTTCCCATAGATGGCCAACGACGCTATTATGTCACCGCATGGTTGGTACCCTGTTTGTAAGCGGCCTCTTCTTTCCACATTGGCTACTCGCATCAACAGAGTGGCCCGCGAATAATGGCCCATTTCTGACGCTTTCTGCTGGGGCGGTGCGCGTACGTCGTCGACGGTGGCGACCTTGGCACACTTTCTCCCGGTATCGATGCGCGATGCGACGACGACCCCGGCCTACTCGAAGGGCAGGTTGCGTGTCCTTTCGAGGCCGATCCGATTGCGCACCGCGTTGTGCGGGCGCGTGCATGCGCAGCTGCCGGGAAAAGAGGGCGCAGGTCTATGCACAAGCGGGATGCGTTTTCGCTCCATTCATTCATTCGTTGTTACCGTCTTTGTTTATGTATTACATCTCTTGTATTCCTTCATTCACCACCTATACTCGGGAACAACTAAAGAGGGACAACGGAAGTTGCACCCGCGCCTCATCACCGCATCTGGGTGTTCCTCCGCGCAGCGCAAAGAGTGCGGTACTGCAAGTATTTTAAACGTGACATGAGTAGTTTCCGCGATTTTTCGCACTTAATCTGCTTATTAATTATTGCAGCGGCGACAAAGAAACTACGTGGGAAAAGAGCAGAGGATGTTACGCATTAGGGGCAATCTCCTTTGAAAACGCGCGCCCGCATTGACATCCGGGCCGTCGCTTCGGCGGAGTGATACACTGCATAAGCTATTGCGTTCTGGACTTGTGCCCGAATATAGCATTGCTTTTCAGCGTGGGGCTTACAATAAGGTCAACAGCTTGAGGTGCATCATCACACGCAAAAAGTGTCCGTAGTTGTCTTTAAAGCAAATGGCACCCAAATAGCCACCGGTGTTAAGAGAAAATAAGTCAACAAAAACGCACTGTGGTTCCTGTAGGATTTCAGCCCGGGTCACCATTGCCGGAGCCAAGTGCGTCGCCACTGTGCTTAGCTCGCCCGGCACCCTGCAAGCTTGGAACAAGGATTGCCGTGGTGGCTAGCGTCACTAAATAAAGGCTTTTAGAGTATCGGCACTCTTTTCTCTCATTGTTATGTGCCGGCGGGATTTCCATTGGTCGGTCGGCACCACGTGATGTTTGTTTACATATGGGCGCAGCCATTTTGTTTTTGGGCGCCTCTCCTCTCTCTCTCTCCCGGCTGCGCGGGCGCTTGAGCGGCCGGTCGCACTCTGCCCGTCACAACCGGCGGCGGTTTCGTTCGGAGAGATGGCAACACTGCAAGCCAGAAACAAAATGGCCCCCCGCGAAGTGGCGGTACTCTTAAGCGCTAGTGGTGGCTGCCGCGGGACGGGTGTACGTGACGGCACGTGAGCAGAGCAGGTGCACGCGGACGAGAGCTGTGACTGTGCGGAAACTGCCGCGTGAATCACGGTCAGTCTGCATGCCGGAGCAGTGTGCGTCAAATGAACGAACGAAACGAAAGCGAAGAAAGAGACGCAAACACGGCGTACCAGTAAACAAGTCTTTGTTAATCGGTATGCTTTTAGCCTTCAAAGCACATATGCCGATTTAATTTCTGGAGGAATTTTTCTAGCACCATGATGCCCAAACTAGAGTAGGGGATAGGGTAAGGTAGAACGCTGGAGAAACTCGCGATGACATGTAAAAATTTGCTGGTCACAATAAAGTTCACTGAGCTATTGCAGCTTCCCATGACCTCTGGCAGAAAAGCTGGAGCATTGCCATGTTCACGTGGCTTGTTGAGTTCCACAGGTTCTTAATGCATGCCGCATCTTCGACCAGATCATCGTGGGCACTTCCGCGTGTAGAATAGATTTGGAGGTCAATTTCGTTCACTTTTAAGGGTGTAATAATTAATGTCTTCAGTAATGTTACAGCCAGAGCTGTTCGGATGGCACGTCGCTAATGAACACGGCATTTCAATATTTCGCTTTTCATTAATTTTGATACCCTCGTTGCTTAGGGGAAGAATACTCGAGACGTGATTAGAAACTTTACTCAAACCAGCCAGTAGATTCCATGTTCTTTTTATTTTCCAAGTCCCCAAAGTTCTATTCGCATTGGTTCGGTTACTCCGCATGACTACTGGTTTGGCGCTGCAATCTATACTACCTTTTACAACGCGGAAAGTCGTCCTTGAAACAGAAATTTAACCACCTCGCTTTCTCACAGCCCTTGTTTGCTCATCGTGTCAGACGTAGGCAAAAAAGCTATTAACGGCCCGTTCAGCCCGAAGGCGTGAGACAGCGGACGCCAGCGTCTGGCGTTATTCAGTCGGAACGTTTCCCGGTTCGCCTTTACGACTTCGCCCGAAATAGTAATACGCAAGACCGACGGCGTACCGGTAACCGGAAAGGGCGACGGTGGTCTCTTACCTGCGCGTTTACTGCGCTTGAATTTCCAGCGGACGATCGAGCAATTGTGAAATTATAGCTGCACGCTCTAGGAAGAGCCTGCGTGTCCTCAACGGCCGCCTGGCTTAAAAGCCACTCTAGTAGATTGATTGTATACGGTTTAACGCGCCGACGCAAAGCAGGCGATGAGGCGCGCCGGAGTGGAGTGCTCCGGATTAATTTTGACCACCTGGGGATGTTTAACGTGCGCCGAAATCTCGTACACACGGGGGTTTTTGCTTTTCGACTCCATCAGAAAAACGGCCGCCGCAGCCGGGAATCGAACCCGCGACCTCGTGCTCAGCAGCACAACTCTAGTAGCTTTGCGTGTTTCGTTGAGGAGACCCCCGCGTGGTAAGACTGAATCTCAGTAACTAACCGGGTCTCAATCGTTAACCGTAAACTGACCGCAATACCGAAACGCATTAAGAACTGCGGCCAGATGTCTGGTGTAAGCGCGAACTTTACCAGTCTTCGTTCCATGAGCTGACCTGGCATCCGGAGGTTATTACGGCAAGGAAAGCGCTGGGCAGGTCAAACAAGGCCACTCAGCTGCCCGGAAAGAGAGAAAGAGAGAGAGAGATTTGAAGAGATGACTGTGTTAGTTGAGCAAATACGCTTAACTTGGTACGTATCGTAGAAATTTCCAATAAAATGAACATATAAAAAAAATAGCCGAGCATGGGGATGTTCACGTTCTTGATGATGTTGGTAATGACGATGTAGAGCACGCATGAGCATGCCTACCAAATAAATGAGTACAGGAACAAAAAAAAAAACGACTTTCAAGAATGCACCGGTATCAGTGAAAGCATCATCTATACACAGTTTGCATGCATGATGCCCACATCATCGCGCGGGCCCGCCCACATATTTTTTGTAATGATGATGCACATAATGGTTGGCATACAGGATAAGGCGGCAGGGTTTATCTTGCTTTGGGTGCTTCAAAATGTCGGCTGTGGACCGACGTGCTTACAGGGAACCAAACAGAGGTAGGGCAAGGCCCGGTGATAACTATTAATGGAGGCTTATTTCTTTACAGGCGCATACCCTTTTATACCAAATACGATTTGACCAAGGCTGATAAACTACAAAAAAGTATTTCATTGTGTCTCAGATCTCTCTTCTCCCTGTCGTAAACGCTCACGCCGAACCAGGAGCGCAGCATGACGCCATACCTCGCGGGAACCGTTCGTATTTCCATACACAAACAAGTATGGGCGTCTCGTGACCAGCCGGTGTTTACAATAGTCTTTCCCAGACTCAGTAAATATGGGGGGTTGTCTAATTCTTAATCAGCCTTTTTGAAATAAAAACGACAAAGTTTCGGCGCTACTCGAACGTGAATCGACCAAACAAAAATGTGAAATTGTTCAGCCTTCCGTGAAGCCATGCCGGATGGCAATATTTTATAAGCTCCACTTAATTTATCCAGCGGTCCAACTTGTCCAACAGTGTGCCGCCTTCTAGGCTACCGCCTTGACCTCAAGTTGAGTGTACGTTTGCAGTGCCAAAACACTCTCGAAAGATAAATATGTGAGTTTAATGAAGTGGCCGACGGCACGGATAAACACTAAGCGCTGTCACTGAGATTGCAGCGTTCCGTAAACAGAGTAACAATTCAGCCCCTGTCGCTCGGCATTGCACGCACCGCAGATGCAAGAAAATGCGTTTGGACATCCCGTATGTCGTGCGAAAAAAAGAAAAGAAAAGCACACAATATTAATGCTTGCGGCAGCAATGGTGCGCAGCCAAGCGAACGGGAGTTCCACGCTAGAGTTCACAAAATAGTAACGCAGCTGTCGCGGAGAGAGCACTGCAGCGCGAACATACACGCCACGGGTGGGGGTATATAGCGGGTGCCTCTTTCTATGAAGACCCTTTTGCCGGCATTAATTTGAGCGCCGGCGGCAGCTCCCGGATGCAACCGCGAGGCTCTGTCAGAGTGAGTAAATAAGCAGGTCAGAACCATATATCTGAGAAGCATAAGCAGCACACGCGTCTCGTCTCTGTGTCGTATATCCGCTTTCTCTACAAAAGCCCTCTGCAGTCACCGCTTCTCTCTCTGCGTAGGCGGTTGTGGATGCGCTGAAAAAAAATCTGTGTGCGTGTATTTTCTTATGTTGGCGGCACGTAGACTTAAAAGAATTAGGCCCCCTAATGTACAATGAGAAAGACCACAGCCCTCGCGTTAACCGAAACAACATTCATGCGCAGTGCATGATGATTTTTATGTTCACAATCCCACAACTGTTGTAAAGTAGTTCACCCTGCAAATCGTTTTATAAGGTCGATCAATCGCTGCTGAGCGTGCTATTAGAACTCAAGTGGCCGTTCATATTGCATCACAGAAAATTAAGTCTGAGCGCCAAGACCGAGACCAGCCTTAATGTTGAAACGCCTTAAGTTTGAACTTGGTTTTCTTTAACACTGAACTTCGTCGCCAATGCCCTGAAAGCGCATTCGTGAAATATGAGCGTTTCGTTTTCGAACTGCCACACCGACGAGTTTTTTTTTTTTTCGAGGTTGTAAACTTCAGGCATACGACTTCCGTTCGTTCACAACCAGCCTCATGACGTTCTATTTCGTTAAGTTGGCTTCCTATCACAATGACTATGCTTGCAGCGAAGCATGCTTCACAGGGTGTTTTAGCAACAGATTTTGGATGGCGTCAAACCGTCCTAGCCTGCCCTGTGCAGGTCTCGCTGTAAAAATGATCCAGTCTATATCAGTGAAAGAGCACTGCCCGGAAAATAGCGGCTTACGCTTTCCTACGTCTCCATACTTTGCGTGTTAGCGGGAACAGCTGTGCTGACCCCCGGCAAAAAAAAAAAAAGAGGATTCACCTCATTCCCAATAGCAATAAAGCACGGCATTAGGTACGGGACCACCACTCTGGAAGTGCCGTTCTTCATGATTTCACTTTCGCAGATCTCCCCTTAGCTGTAGCAGTAATGAACGTCGAGATAGTTAGTACGGTTGCATACTTCGAACAGCGCTAACACGACGGAGACAAAGAAAGCGTCTGTGTTTGTGCTTCTTTCTTTGTCCCCGTCGAGTTAACGGTGTTCAAGGTATGCTCTCCTTAGCTGTTGTGGCGTGCGTTCTCTCAGCATAATATGTAAGTAGGGTTGGATGTCCATCGCCTTGCCTGCCTTCATGGCACGTTCTCCATCCTTTTTCGAGAACCTGTCCAGGAGACTCTCCGTGATCATCAAACATCCCTCGCTCATGAATTGGCATGTCGGAAACCCGGTTAGCGGGAGATCCCGCACTACAAACGAATTTTAGGCCTGCAATGATGGTGCAAAAAAGTAACTACATTGGAGAACACGGTGGTTCAACGAAAAACCATCGTTCGACGCAGCATCAGAACGCTCTGTAAGGTTTCCAGGCGCCAGCGACGCTACAAAGCCGAACGCGTGGGAAGCGGCAGTTCCCCTGAAGGGCGCATGAAGGACTTTATGACAACCAGCCTGTCAACAACAGGCCGCCTTTGGATCATGTCGCCTGCGTGGAGACGAATTGCCTTGAGCCTCAGCCTGGCTGCGACATTGTTTTGAACGGCGTATTGCAAAGCACAGTACGAGCGTGGGAAAGCGTGGGTCGGATGCTCGATGCGCTTTCCGTGGACGTGGCGGCGGTTGCTTCGGGGGCCTCCTGCGGGCGCGTTTAGCCAGAGGGGAGGTTGTAAAACCAAGTGACCCGACGCGCTTCTGATAACGGGGTAGCAAGGGGGTATCAACTGTGTTTCGATGGCGGCCGATTTGGGGCGGTGGTTCTGCCTTTGTTGGCCCGCGCGCACAGTAAGGAAGTGCAAAGATGTTTCGTTGGGAATGCGACGCCGCGGGGTCCGCGCGTCCCATATGGTTTCTGCCGAGGATCGCCTGTCAATGGCGGGGAGCCTCGAGGGCGCGCTGCGTTTGTTAAGAGGAACGAATACGGGTCACCCCGGGTTTGTGGTGGCGGTCCAACTTTGAACAAGGCGTTATACGCGTAAAGGGCGGCGTGGGAATGGGCAACGCAGACCGCGTGCGTAAAAGCTTGCCCCGGGCTCTTGCATGTGTTTTCGCGGTGTTCTCACTTAGTGTTATACTCATTTTGGTCGCCTCTGATCTTCTCTTTTTTTGTCTTGAGAAAGAAAGAGAGAGTGGCCAGCGGTTAAGTGTTACGGGGGGCTTGCCAGCCGCAGTTGATGCCCGGATTTGGCAATACGACCAATCAGACCACCCGGAGATGCTGATTAATTGGCTCGTGTGTCGGGGGTGGAGACTAAGTTACCAATTAAAACCAAGAGACACGAGGTCTTGGAGGTCGGATCCTCAGGGTTGAAGTGCTATGCATGGTCGGCGTATTGCCGAGCTAGCCAGGTTCGGCTAGGGAGGGTCTCACCACCTGGGGGTGTCTTAGGTCAGGGGCCGTCTCTGACGGGGGTGCCGCGTGCACAAAGTCTTAACTGACCAGGAACCCCACTTTATTTCTTACTCTGTCTACTTCAGCCTGTAAATATCCTGTATATGTACTTGGCTTAAATATACAGTTTCAAAACTCTTCTCCAAATATCGTCGTCGTACCATCACTGTCACACCATCAGGAAACAACGCAGACCACCGGAAGACTTTTACACGCCACAACACCGGCGCATCGAAGCAAGAAACAACGAACAATCCTTTACTCGCTCCTGGATTTGCACTTTAAACATCAAATATATCACGCAACACCCAACTCCAAAACACACTTTCGTAACCACTCGAGTACACCTCGTTTGGCGACAAACACGAAATGTCCGGGTATTATGCGCAATTGTAATGTCTTTATGAAGTACAGCAGCCGCAAGAATCATCCATCACCTACCGCTTCGGTGTCGGCGCTTTGGCTGGCTCCTCTTCGATAATGACGTCGTTGCTATGGTCCCACGTGACTCGTCGTAACCAATGGGGACGTCGAGCCGGCGCATACCCACGTTCGTAGCTAATGGGGATTTTTGATACCGCAAACGCCATTTTCCTTTTTTCTCTATGAGCTACCTGCGCTTTCGCATGGAAACAACTGGCCTTTCCCCGACAATTAGGGCTCTGTCATGCGGTCATGCCACCAATTCTTTTTGTCGAACCCGGAATTTTCGCAATCTTTGACAATCTTAAATTATCTTCATCATCAGGTACCGACAACATAAATTCGAAATTTCTAAAAAAACACACTCAACACGTCTGTGCAACATTTTTCTGCCTACTTTACTCGCAGTCTTTTTCAACGGGCAAGCTTCCGACTGATTGGAAACACGGGCATATCAACCCAGTATTCAAATCAGGTATAAGAGAGTCACCCCTGAATTATCGACCCATTTCACTAATCAGCATCCCATGCAAAATCATCGAACATGTCATCTACACCCGGATCATGGACTTCCTAGATTCAAATAACTTTTTCAATTCCGCGCTGCATGGGTTTCGCAAAGGTTTCTCGTGCGAGACTCAACGGGCCATGTTTTCTCACGACTTGCGTATTAACTTGGATTCTAACGTGCAGGCTGACGCCATCTTCCTAGACTTCGCGAAAGCGTTCGATAGAGTACCCTATAAACGCCTTCTGTTCAAACTTTCCCGGTTAAACCTACACCCCGACGCCCTTAAGTGGATCCGTGAATTTTTAAGTAAGCGCACTCAAGCTGTCCTCGTTAACAATGCTACCTCTACTTCCCTTCCGGTAACATCCGGGGTACCGCAGGGGTCAGTTCTGGGTCCACTTTTATTTCTCATATTTATTAACGATCTCCCAACTCACGTATCCTGTAAAATCCGAATTTTTGCCGATGATTGTATTTACCACACTGTTTGCAACGCTTCGGATCAATTATCTCTACAAAGTGATTTTAAAAATGCAGACCAGTGGTGCGAAGACCGGCTAATGAAACTTCACCCTCTCAAATGCAAAGCCTTACCCTTCACCCGCTGCAGCTCTCCACTTGTTTTTCCTTATACTATCAGTAACGTTGCAGTTTAAACAGTTCATTCATTTAAATATCTGGGAGTCACATTCTGCAACGATCTTTCGTGGGGTTTGCATATCACAAAAGTCATATCATCGGCAAAAAAAAAAAAATAAAACGTTGGTATTCTTGCGACGTCATCTACGTAACGCACCTAGAAATGTAATATTATTAGCTTATACAAAAGCCTTGTAAGAACTAAACTGGAATATGCTTCCCCAATGTGGAGCCCGCAGCACGCCACTGAGTCTCTTCAAAACCGTGCCGCTAGGTTTATCCATAGTTCGTACTCCCATGATGTCAGCGTATCTTCACTGAAGTCAGAAATTGAACTACCCCTCCTTTCCTATCGCCGCCGTATCGCCAGTCTTTCTTTATTCCATAAGTTTTTTCACAGCTCGATGCGCATGCCACCTTATTTTGTTACCCCAGCGCACATATCTCAACGCACTGGTCATCCCCTTCAAGTTGCACGCCCACGTGCATGCACCGTTTCTTTTTCTACATCATTTTTTCCTCGCACAGCAGCTGCCTGGAATGGCCTTTCACGCGACATTCCTGCCATTACTTGTACTTCCGCCTTCCCAAGCAGTATCACTAATCACCTTTCACCGTAGGGCAAGCGATTATTTTCTGCTGTTTTTTATATGTACCCACCCCTAAAGACCTTTAAGGAAATAAAATGAGATGAAAATTAAATGAAATGCCAAGGCCTTCGCCAACTTTCGGAACACACCATATGCCCGTGACGAGGACTGGGCTGGCTATTGACCAAGGGCTATCAGCTACTGTACAGAATTAGATGTTCACCTGGTGCGAAAACAATAAAATTGTCATGCACTAACATATGGACTATCTTCACGGTAGGTATTGGGAATGATTTTAAAAAATAAATCTCCGCGCACCATGCGAGGAATGCAGGCCATCTTCCCTATTTCAACGCTCGTTTCTCTGCTTCGTGGCTTGCTCAATGAGATGGTTCATTTCCGCGTTTTAGTCGCTCAAGGGCTTCAAAGGCAAATTGTCCTTTAAAAAAAAAAAAAAGACGCCACCTTAACATAAAGGGATGTGCGTCTGAAACACGGACAATAAATATAATCTCAGTCTCAGGGTGCACTTTGTGATCTTGAAAAAGGGCTGCGTACGATTTTATATTTTTTTGTGTGTTCAAAACAGTAGGAAGTTGTTCTAACGCTTCAAGGACAAAGCTGGTACGAAGCGAAACAATAGAACACGCGCCACCACACGGCGTAAGCCGAGAACATGCCACAAACGTTTCAAGCAAACAAACAAACAATAAAAGCGGCGTTGTCTCTCGGTCCTGCTTTCAGCCCATATATTTCAGGACCTCCCTCCTCTCTCAAAGCACTGTCCTTTGTGTACTCGGATGCCCTGAGCACCTTACTTCATATTGGCGTGCGTTTGTTCGCAGCTTGCCGAGCGATCCTACGCCAGGACAGTAATTTATCCTGCCAGCATTTGGCTTTAGTAGTTTTTGATGTGGTCTTATTAAACAATCAACTCTCCTGATTGCCAGCTTTCCCTCCGCACTAATGTGTCTGTGTGCACTGTATAGTAGCGAGGCGGCACTCCGTAGTGGTCTCCACAGCGGTATTCCCGCGGAAAGTAACCGCACTCAAGCTGTCTTCGTTAACAATGCTACCTCTACTTCCCTTCCGGTAACATCCGGTGTACCGCAGGGGTCAGTTGTGGGTCCGCTTTTATTTCTCATATTTATTAACGATGTCCCAACTCACGTATCCTGTAAAATCCGAATGTTTGCCGCTGATTGCATTTACCACACTGTTTGTAACGCTTCGGATCAATTATCTCTACAAAGTGATCTAACAATGCAAAACAGTGGTGCCAAGACTGGCTAATGAAAGTTCACCCTCTCAAATGCAAAGCCTTGTCCTTCACCCGCCGACGCTCTCCATTTTTTTGTGTGTGTTTCCTTTGCATTTGGAAACTGCCAATTTCAAAAACTCAGACACTTCTAAATCCGTTTCAAAAACGCCCTGTAGATCTTGCTTCGCCGCAGGCATGGTCACAGTGCTAGAAAGCCAACTTCACGGAGGAGTACGTAATGGGGGGTGGTTCTAAACTAAAGAGACCGCTCTACCTCTGCAAGTTTGCAATACGAAAGCTCGCCGGGATCCCAGTTGGAAATAATTTTGCCTTTTCAGCAGCTACGGCGGCACAATTGCCTACGTCCATCTGAAGCGCACCGCGTGTACTCGAGACGGCAGCGTGCGCCTTACGGAAGGCGTAAAACCGGTGACGTTCGCGGGATCTCTTACGAACAAAGTTTCGCTTCCGCGCCTCCGCAGTCTAGTTATGCAAGCCCGTCTGCGCAAACGATCGCCCATGCGAGCGCGTGGGCTTGTAGCAACATCTAAAAACCCACTGTCAGCGCTATCCCAGCTGCTCTGGGGGCAGAGTTCACTTTGACGGCAGTACTGTTAGCGAGTCGAGAAGTGTTGCGCAAGATCGTACGAGGAACGGACAAAAGATGAGCTACTCGATGCATCTTCCGTGTCGGAGGCAAATGCTGCAACGCCAACGCCACTTGCGCGCTCGTGAGCGCTTAGATATAGCACTTTCGCGGCCGGAGAAGCCGAACAAGTGCGCCCTTCTCTCCCTCTCCCTCCAACCAGTTCTTTCTCTATATCGGAAGCGGAAAGGACACTCTCAAGTCGACATCGCTCGCAAGAAAAGATCTCGCTCGACACAATGCGGGTCGCCGCAGCGTCCGTATACAGACAATGTGTTCTATTTCGGGTATAAGTTCGTCCGGATATTCGCGACCACTGCGATACAGATGTAACCTCAAGCACGCATGTTCTTGTATTGTGCGGCGGTTATCATTGTCTTCATTACACTTCCGTTCGCTTCTTTATTTTTTTAGCATTTGCCATGCAAAACGCGGCTTCGTTTTTTTCCCGACCAGCTGTCGTAGAAGGACGACTTTTGGCAATGTCGCGTTTGAGTAACACGCATCGTTTGAATTGCGGGAGCAGTCTGAGACAGGCCGAGTGCGATGCGAACGCTGCTGAAGGAGGGAGCCTGGGGTTTAGAGATTCGGGAGTGGTCAGCAGACTGGTGATGGCGCTTTTAATGCGAGAGAAATTAATGGTCTGTTTAACGAAACATCTGGCGCCCGCATTGAGGTCTCAGACGGGAAAACGGCTACTTGTCAAGCGTTCCATAGCTCGAGGCGATCCACAGCGCGATCTTGAGCTCGATGGCTGACCACGCCAGCACAGGGAGCGGAAGACCTTTGTTAAACCAGCAAAACTGACAAGCATCGAGATTCGCCATCGTCGCCAACTGTCACATTACATGACGGCAGGAACGAGCAGTGCGTAGGACACAGATCGAAGCTATTCGAAAGAGTTAAAGGAGCCATAAAGAGAAAATACAACTTTGCTTAATTTGAAAGAACTAGGATTCAGTATCTCACTCAGCTCCATTAGAGCCACAAAAGATGTTTCTTTTTTTTACAAAAGAAAAGCAAGAAGTATTTAAGAACTTTCAAATTTTGCGCCACAGTGACGTGTTATGAGCAAGAATGACGTCATACGGGCCAACAATAAAACACAAATTTCAGTGCGTTAACTGCGCGTTAGCATTCAAGTGATGCGGTCAAATGGAACTAGAGGCCCCATTACAGACTTCCAGTCATGGTTCGTCGCGACAGGTCAGTTAGGCGGCCGCCAATCGCGCAAACAAGGTTCCGTGACGTCAGAGAAAAGTTGCGGGAAATTGGCTAGGGGGTCGCGACTGCTTCGCACGTTTTCTTTAATATCTCCGTTATTTGTTCGAAGATTGCGATGATATTGGTATCATTGTTATCGGGACTAAGCAGTCTTTCTAATAAACCTAACTTGTATTTTGTCTTCATGGCTCCTTTAAGGCGGATCGCAAAGCCTTTTGTCAGCGTGACGCTGAAGCGAGGCGTTTCAAGGTGTAGGGTATTCAAGTGAATTTTGATGCTTTCGCATTCACAACCTATAAGTGCCTTTACGTGTCCTCAAAATTGTCTTATTCTGCCGTTATGAAGGTGCCTGACGCCGTTCTTTCTTTTTTTTTCTAATTTCATCTGGAAGATAACACACCAGCAGATAATGCAACAAAAGGAAATGGCCGTACAAAGCTAGAGCTCCAGCTGTGAGCTTGAACTCGAGTAAGTGGCATTGAAACACCGGTTTCCACAGCCGAAGCACCGCGTGGAAGCACCACGACACAGAGCAGGAGAACATGTTCTAAAATGATCCGTGTGCATAATTGTCTCCAATACGTGTGCTTGGCGTTCGCCTTTGAAGAACCTGAACGTCGGCGTGGTGGCCTTCAAGCCCAGCGATAACCGCTGCCATATGCCAACTGGGTATGCCCAGCAAAGTCGGTGCAAGGCACAAAATCCCGCTCGCGATGCCTCAATAGCATACACTGTCTACAAGCTCAATCTGGGATTTTTGCGCACTTTTGTGAATACAATCACTCGCACACTTCGTAGCGCACAGGCTTTTCTCACGAGTGTTTCGGTTGCAACTAGGAATCGTACGTGTTGGAGGTTAGAGCAAGTATATTTCATCTTCTGCGCCTTTTATCGTTACGGCGTGTTTCGGGTGCTTTGATGATGCTAGTGGTTAGAATACAACACCAGGACAAAGAAAATTTGTTTTTGTCACTTTCTCTTGCTTTAACTGCATTTTACTAGCGGAAAACAGACGCGGGCGAAGAAGTAGTACACATGACACTCGCTTGACTACAGCTGAAATTTTACTTAGCGTCCGCGCCTGTTTTTCGCTAGTAAAATGCAGTCAGATAACCAACTAGCCCAACTTTCTGCAATTCTGAAGAGGTGCGCGCAGCCGCGCCGTTCAACCTATTGTGTCTAAACACTACACTTTACTTCCTACTTTTCATCCCGGTCGGTAGAACAGTCAAACCTGGCTAATACGTACTCTCTTAATGTGTAATTGCGGTTTAAACGTAGTTGCGAAGGTTCCCTCACCCAGCCCCCGTTGAACTCCCATGTGTTGGCTGCCCGTTTAATTAGGCCGTAGCCACTCATGGCCCATAAAATGGTTAGTGCGCACTATTTCCTTTCTTGTTCTATACTCGGCTACAAGTTAAGAACGGCAACGGAAGTTGCCTCTGTGCCTCATCCCCGCAGCCGGATGTTACTCCGCTCGGTGCAAGTAGTGTGTTGCTAGGAATATTTTAAGCATGCAACGAGCCATTTTAGTGATTTTTTGGACTTTATATACTTATGAATTCCAGCAGCGACGACAAATAAACTACGTGAGAAAAGGCAGACGACCCACGCATTCATAGCAGTCTCCTTTCAAAACGCACGCGCCCGTTCACATCCGGGTCCGTCGCTTAGGCGGAGTGATACCGTACATGAGCTATTGCCGTTCTTAACTTGTTCCCAAGTATACACGCACAGGCACAAAATCGGCGAAATCTCCCGTGCGCAGACATTCGATGCTCGAGCTGCGACGCCCACGCGACAGTCGCCAGTGATTGTGACGTTAAAACGTGGCCACCATTTCTTGCTCATACAGCTGTTGCCAATTGCAGCGCCCAAAAGCATGGCCTTCGAGATTAGCTAGCAGTAACGCGAAGAACTTGCCGGTATAGGGGTGCGAAGTCGCTGTCGCCATCCAATCCAATCCAATCCAGTTCAAGAAGTAACCGCGCGGAAGCGTTTTTTTTTTTTTTTTTTCTTAATTCCGCCAGTGTGTTTGCGGTCGTGGTGGTGGTGTAGGGTTCAACAAACTGGCTCGCGGCCTTACCGACTTCGAAGATGCCCTCATCGCGGCAAGGTCACCACGGCGGCAAATGAAGATGACGGATTTTTTGCTGCCTACCCGCGAATAAAGCCTGTCTGAATGTGTGTGTTTTAGAGCAACATGTCGGTGTTCTTTTCCGGTCCGTAAGTAGCTGCTGAACTGGCATTGGTGGTTAATTCGTACATCGTTTATGGCGTACCTAAACGTCATTCCCGGTCACCTACGTATTAACGGGGTTTGGCTGTAATTGTAGCGGTAGTAAAACATCAGGAGAATTTTTACATTTGGAAAGGCCCCCGAATCAGTCACTCAAGTGTCCTAAATCAGTCGTAACTCGTGACCAGATTTTATTTTAGTCACAGAAGGAGATGTATTCGCAGATTGTGGACCTTGTAGAAAAAATCTAGGGCGGTCAAATAAGCGATAACGCAGTTTTTTTTTTTCTTCCTGTCGGTTGATACGGCTGCAGGGTTCTTATCCGCCGATTTCAGACACACGGGAGAGCTCCGGCCATGGCCAGATTTTGCGGACTGCGGACATGTTGGGTATAAGTTATGAGCGACCGCAACGATGCCCCAAATATCTAGATATCCGCCTGCAATGGACGTATAAGCCGAAACTCCCTATCCGACTGTCGAAATATGCAGATTTCCGCACGCCCTCACGTCTACGCACTCGGCAGATACAATCGACGGGAAAAGAACAATATTTCCGCCAGAAATTATTCCCAAGGCCGGATTGCGCGCACGGTAAGTCGGAAAAAAGCGACAAGAAAGCGAACGGGGATGGCGAAGAGACAATATATAACGACGAATGAGAAATAGAGCCCGCTGTCAGCACCGGCGCCGTGCTTTGTGGAGCGCCGACGGCACACGGTCGTGCAGGTGCGGAGATAGGCACAGCCGGAACGCGTTCCGCGAACGAAAACGAAATAAAACGTGCCGAAGAAACAGTCGCCTGCAAGCCGCATGCGGAGCTTTCAGTGTAGCCTTACGGATAGATAGGAGTGCGAACGTTTGATAAGTTTCCTCTGTGAGCTTGGGATACTGTGACGTCACATTGAGAAAGCTCTGGCAGCCAATGGCGTGACGGGCTGTACAAAGGGACAAACGCGGATGCGTTTAGACCTTTCCTCTCACTTAGATGGCGATGGCGTGGCTTGTAGCTGTAGAGCGCAAATACACAATCGGAGGTTCAAGCGGTTTCTCTCCTACTAACAGAAGGAAACAAAAGGTTAGCGGCTGGCGATGTTGCCGGAAAGGAAGGTTGGAGCTCATTCATTTCGGAGCATTGGTTAAAAGCGTTCGCTACGCCACTGGTCGTAACGTTTTCCGCGCCGTCTTGCGCTTCTTTTAAAGGAGTTTCTATACGCAAGGGCGGATCTTATTATTTGCACGCTGTATTTGAAAAGGCCGCGCTCTTCTCTCGACGATAGGGCAGCTGGGTTCTGGCTTGCTGCATGCAAGAGCACTTTCTTGCAGGGCGCCAGCCTGGAGACCGTGCTAGGTTCCGTGCCTACAGGAATTGCGCTACGTTTTGCGTGGGTATCTATAGTGGTGCCGGTGCTGGGGTTCGGCGCAGCAAATTGTTAGAATGACTGATCGCATCATTCTCAGTGTTCGAGGATGGCCTGCCTATCCGTCTATCTACTACCTCACCCCAGAAAAAAAGAAGGGAATGAATTGCCGGAAAAGAATAGACCCTAGTGCGACGTGCGGGAAACGCCCCCCAGGTACAATGTACGGCCGAGTAGTGTGAGTCCCATGATCCGGTCTATGGTGTGCTACGGACTTTACGCGTAGGATGAATGGTAAAGGGTCAACGCGAATCTGAAGGGAAGGAAGCCAACAGAACGTCTGGGAAAAGATTTGAAGTGTAGGCCGCGGCAAGAAAGGAGAGACGTGCTGCAGACTTTCTTGTGCGCGTTTCTTAATAATCTGTACCTCTTTCTGAAGGGGGGGGGGGGGGGAAGAGCAGTTCATTTGACTTCGCCAACCACGGTATATCATGCGAAAAGCCAACATTCCAACTTATAAAGGGTTGTTCCATACCTCACAGCGGATATGTGCAAATTCATGGGTATGCAACAGTACGGCACGCTTAAGAGTACGCACACATTATACTGACAAGACCCACCTGGTTCCCATCCCCGAAGCTTCGGCGCCAGTCCATCTCTCTACGCCCCCTTCCTAAAAATATGCTCAGGTAACTCCATTCTAGTCGTAGGAAATAGCGAAGTAAACAAAGGCACTGCAAAACCGTACACCGTAGCTGATTATCTACGCAGTGTACACAGATGCGGCCAGTTGCAGGGATAGTCACACTGCGATGGCCGTGGCGACCTCTAAGAACGTCCTCATCATCAGCGCCTCAGTCGGGACAACCTCCTCCCGCGACGCTGAGGCATTAGCAATTGCACTCGATCTTCCCAATCCACCTCAAGCATCACACTCAGCGATTCCCAAGTCTCCCGTCGCAGGTTCCTGTCGGGATGGGTGGCCACCACGACACCGCGACTTCCCAAACCACGCCCCCCCCCCCCCCCCCCCCCCCCGCCCCTTCCTACTGGGTTGACATTGAGTGGTCTCACGTCCACTACGCATTGAGGGAATATAAATTTGTTCCTTACCAGGCTTGGGATCTCTTTCACCGAGCCACTGGGAACAGAAGGGGAGGGGGCAGGGGGGATCCGTATTTTTCTCAGCGACCAAGCAATGGCCCAGTACAATCTTTTCACGAGACAGGCCTTCTCCGTAACACATCTTTAACCACAAGCCAAAAAATCACACCCAGGTCAATTCTAGGAGGCATTCTTGCCCGCCCGGACCATATACATGTGTTCTTCCTCGCAAAAAAATTAAGCCGAATGTAAATTCTTCCAGGACGTTGGAACCGCAAACACATGACATTCGACTGCGCCAATTACCCCCACCTCCTGACCCTCAACCCGTTCACCTCATCCGAGCAGAGGGAGACACTGCTGTCCAGCTGTCGGCCTGAGGACCAAGTCAACTTGCGACCAGAGCCGCGGCGGCCCAGATGCGCGCCTGCACTGAGGAACCCCCTTAACATTATTGTTTCATAAAGTTTTTATTTCTCCCCGTCTGCGCGCAGAGATTTCTGGCTGCTGACCGACCGACCCTGTTAGTGCTGACGCTCCAGTGATTGATTGATTGATTGATTGATTGATTGATTGATTGATTGATTGATTGATTGATTGATTGATTGATTATATATATTCCTTGGTGCTAGCCCCAGCATTCAGAGTGGGTGGCAGCATCTGCAGCAACGTGCGCTGCAGCAGCATCGATTCCTTATTGCAAAGCGTTGGCCAACACACACTCGGGTTATTACAGTCACGGAGAGAGAGAGAGAGAGAGAGAGAGAGAGAGAGAGAGAGAGAGAGAGAGAGAGAGAGAGAGAGAGAGAGAGAGAGAGAGAGAGAGAGAGAGAGAGAGAGAAACTTTATTAAACTGAGCTTGTCTTTAGCGTACGAAGTTGGTGGTCGTTGTTAACAGCCCAACGAAGACCGAGGCGGCCCTTGCGATCAGGCAGGTCTGTACCTCCCTGTCGTGGGATGCCAGTGCTTCTCTCCACTGCTCAGCTGTGGTGATTCGGGGATAGGGGTTTTGGGAGCAGGTCCACAGAATGTGGGGTAGGGTGGCTTGGGCTGTGCAGAGGGTGCAGTTCGGGAATGGGACTTGTGTTAGGTGGATTAGGTGCAGGCGGGTTGGGTGTGGGTATGTGTTTGTCTGTATGAGCCTTCAGTCTTGCTCTTGGGCTGTTGTGAGTTCCGGGTGCGGGGGTGCTAGCTTTCGGCGGCAGAGGCGGTAATAATGTTCCGTAATATCGGTATAGTTAAGGAGACTGTCTCTGGATGACCTTGCCCCGTGGGATGCGTCGGGCGCCACTCCAGCGCGGAGGGTAAGATCTCGAGCCTGAGAGTGTCCGGTTTCGTTCCCTTCCTGTCCCGCGTGGGCCGGTGTCCAAAGTATGTCTACTGGGGTGAGGGGAGGATTCTTCTGAAGAATTTTGAGTGCCAGGGATGAAATGTTGCCCCGGGCGAAATTTTGAATAGCGGTTTTGGAATCTGAGATAATTGTGGGGGGCGTGGGGCGTTGCGTCAATGCTACGCGGCTATTGCTGCCTCTTCCACCTCTGCTGGGTTTTTCGTGCGGATGGTTATTGCATGCACTGGTGGTTCGTCCGTGCTTTTCGTTACGACAATGGCGAATGCTGTTTTATGTCGGTATTCGGCGGCATCCACAAAGAGGGTGTTTTGACCTGGAGGGTATCTTTTTTGTAGGTTTTGTGCCCTAAGTTCTCGTCTGTATTGGTGATGTATTGGGTGCATATGCTTCGGCAGTGGTTTTATGATTAGGTTGTCTCTTATTTCTATTGGAATGGGCTCTTTTTTAGCTATTATTGCCGGGGGGTTGACTCTGAGCTGTTTTAGTATATGTCGACCTGTGGGAGTTTTGGTCAGACGGACTGATTGATTAGTTAATTGCGCTTCTATTAATAACTCGCAATTGTTGTATATGCCTAGCTCATCGAGTCTAGCGTTAGATGTACTTAAAGGTATTCGTAATGGTGCTTTGTGTGCTTTTCTAATTAGTGTATTTATTTGCGAACACCAAAATATCAACCATAACACACAAATAGCGCGATTTCTTTCCACGCAAATCAACTTATCGCGTCGCTTTATCACAGTAACAAAGCTTGGTAATGTCTCCAAATATACCACTAGCGAACCGTTATTTGATCTCCACAGTTCACATACTTTGATTTTGCGTGTTCTGGCTCATGTTTTCATGTTCTTGTTTCATTTGTCCATGACTCTACTTCTCTGTGGACATGTATCACCTCTATAAAACAGCAGCAGCAACTTCCACGCATCCGCCCGAAAGAACTTAGGCCTAAAGTTTCGCTTTGAGTTTTTCCGACGTGGATAGGCACCTGAAGCTTGGCGTACACTAAGCGCACCGGGTACTTTTTCCAACGGCCACCAGTCAACGCCGTTGGACATCAAAAGCGTGACGTTAGGCCTAATCTCCTATGTTTAGGCTTAACGTTATGTAACATCCAAGCCGAGCCCTGCGACGTGCCAAGCAACGTCATACTCGTTATACGTCGAGCTGCGGTTACCGCTTTGCGACGTTGAAATTCATGGCGTCACGTTAAGCTTAACGCCGGCTGCCGCACACGCGTCCCTCCTTCGGCTGCTCGTCAACTTTCACGCAAGTGGGTTATAACACAGAAAATCCGGGAGGGTCGAGAATGAGGCTTCGTGAATGAAGCTTCAACCAGTTCACGCGAAATCGGCCCATGTAGGCTAGTAGTGTTTTGGCACCAAAAAAAGACCCACGCTGTCGCTGTTTGGCAAACAAATCCCGGAATTTCCCGTTATTTAAATCGCGGTCTACACACGCAATTTATGGCTTCCCGTGAAAAAAAAAGAGCCCTTTGGCGTGCCAACGCAGGTATTTGTTGTGCCTTGCCCCGTTTATTCTACAGCTGATGTTGTCGCGAAGTAAATATTGACCATTGTTTTGCATGCATACTGTTGCGATGCTATGTTTTCTTGGAATATTTTGCCAGAGAACTACACCAAAGAAAAAGAAAAGGAGACTTCACATCACGCTGTGAAACATTCGCGCTTTGTATTCATTCGATACTCGTTCAGTGCCCCGTGACATTTCTCGTTGGTGTTGTGATGGCATGTTCTGGCCTTGCATAATGCCGCTTGTCCGGCCAAAATTCCCAGCCACCTATAAGTCAACCTAGTTGTACATCTTCGGGGGAACGGGGTTTCTTCTGCCTCTGCGGGGTCTGTATACATGCGACGCAAATTGCTTCAGCTGTTGTTCTTGAATGCGTCTGTGCTTGTGCATCAGTTTTAAGGGCCACAGTACAGATACCATTGAGGACAATGACCTTAAAACTGATGCACAAGCCCAGAACCATTCAAGAGCAATAGCTGAAGCAATTGTCCTCAATGGTATCTGCACTGTGGCCATAACAACTGCCCTCAAATTTGAGGGAAGTTGTGGCCATCATGCAGAGGCCATAGTAGTTTTAAGGGCCACCCTTAAAAATGATGCACAAGCACAGACGCATTCAAGAGCAATAGCTGAAGCAATTGTCCTCAGTGGTCTCAGCACTATGACCACAACAACTGCCCTCAAATTTGAGGGCAGTTGTTGTGGCCATAGTGTAGGGGCCGGCAGCCTGTTGAGGTGGAGGGCCCAGTTGCGTGAAGCCGACACGGCGGTGGCCGGACGGCAAATCTGGGGGCAAAAAGACCAGACTTGGCGAATTGACATTAACGTACTAGACTGGAATATAAAGCATGTTTATTTTCAGCACGCATGTCCCAATGTTGCTAGGTGTGAAGATGGAGGACAATGCCAACTGGAGACGATCTTTCTTTGTTCCTGTATAACCTGAGGTCAAAACTGCCATGTCGCTCTTCAGATAGGAACTTGACAAAAGGAGGGGGTTCTGATGTCGTTGCGGGCGCCGCATAATACTGCCACGCGGCCACAGTTTGCCGACTCCTTCTATAGTGTCTGTCTCACATAACCTGCCCTACTTCTCTTTCGACATCCCAGTGCTCTTCTATGTATTAAAGCGAAAACAATGTCTTTGTTGTCCACTTGTAGTTTGGTGGTAAATAGCCTGGCTACATAACTTTGTTTGTGCGATCTGTAACATGAGCCATGAAGCGCCGCATTTAAAATACGCGCCGGTATTCCTGAAAAAAAAAGAACAAGAAAGAAACGAAAACGGGCGCGAGGAAACGTGGCATTTTGCGAGTGTAACTTCGAGAAAAGGACGGTGCGCTTTTGGCCGTACGAAGCGGCAACGTTATGGTCGAAAGAGCCAAACTAAACGCTTCGTGTTTTAGTCGACTTTCTAATAATTCAAGTTTAGATAGCAGCGAGTGGCTAGCGGCTAGCAACTGAGGCGGCTTATTCGAGCCTGTTATTGAACCACTCGGCTAAATAAAGGTCTGCTGGACATGCTTGTTCACCGTAAAATAGTAAAGTAAAATAGCGAAGCATCGCAAATACGATCGTCCACGGGGTTAGCCGGAACATCATATTCTATTTTTAGCGTTCCATAACTCGAACATTATGACGTCAAATGATTCAAACAAGTGTCGGAGACTTGAGTGACACCTGTAAATTCACAGCAGTGCAAAATTTGAGGCTAAATTCCCTCTTGTTAGAAAAGGAGAAGACGGTAAGTGCGGAAAGCGTTGCTCCAGCTAAGACGGGGGACGACAGTGCAATCTCTTTTTCTTTCGTGTTCAGCAGGTTTCTAGACGGAGGGGGTTCGCCGTTTTCTTTTATAAATAAGTATATTTCTACTAGCCTCCCTCAAATACAATGCGACGAAACCTTCGCTTCAGTCTAAAGATTTCACCTCGCTGCATGCCTGAACCGACACCGACAAACTCAATCGCCTCATCCGGAAAGCAACCAAACAAGCTTTGGGCCTCCCGTCTACGCCCACACTACTCAACATGGGCGATCATGGACCTATGACGGCGGGCAAACGAAGACACCAGAGCTGCCAAAGCGTCTGGTTGAGAGGAAAGGCCACGCAAAATCAATACCAAGCCTCAGGTCGATGACCATTAGGCAACGGTTGATAACAGTTAAGGTTGATATATCGATTTCGTTATAAGAGCCCGGGCAGCCAGGTTCTTGGAGAATTCGCTCAGCGTGCCTTTCATTGAGAAGTGTACTAGCCGCTTCCAGATAAACTTTATACGATTTCTAGATTATCAACATCATCACCATAATAATAATATTCATCATTCAGCCAGTGTCCCCTCAAGGGCGAACACCTGTCCTCTTCTCCTCCGTCCATTACTCTCCTGCGATGCCCTAATCCATTCTTTCCCCCCAATATTCGGATTTCATCCTTGAATAGATTTTATGGTACCCGCCGCGGTGGCTCAGTGGCTAAGGCGTTGCGCTGCTGAGCACGAGGTCGCGAGTTCGATTCCCGGCCGCGGCGGCCGCTTTTCTGATGGAGGCGAAAAGCAAAAAACGCCCGTGAGTACGAGATTTCGGCGCACGTTAAATATCCGCGGGTGGTCAAAATTAATCCGGAGCCCTCCACTACGGCACGCCTCATCACCTGCGTTGCTTCGGCGCGTTAAACCCCACAATCAATCAATCAGATTTAATGGTCGTCCCCTTGTTATAGTCCCGCCTCTAGAACAGAGTCCCGACTCTATTACCCTGATAATATCCGCCAGTTGTCGGTTCTCCGCGTTACGTGCCCGTTGACAAATTATCGTCCCTATCGTGCGATTAAGGATCCGTTACCATACAGATGTTCTACTATGCGGAGGCATCAACTAGAGAGAAAGAAAAAAAACTTTATTCCTAGGAGATGTTGGCTTTTTTTTAATAACTTAAGGAAGCCAAAAAGGGACATACAGTATTTGCCACCAAAGAGTTGGGGAATGTTAGAGACGACCCCTCCAGATAGTAGCACATAGTTGAAGCCTGTTCAAAAACGCCCCAACTTGTACAGGCTTCAACTATGTGCTACTATCTGGAGGTGTCGTCTCTTACATTCCCCAACTCTTTGGTGGCAACTATGTCTGCCTTTGGCTTCCTTGGGTTATTCAAAAAAGACAACGCCTCTTAGGATGAAAGGGCTGAGGTGAGGGATGCAAACTAAAAAAAAAAAAAAAGATGGCGTTGGCGAGAGCGAAAAACTGGGCAGCAAATTCGAGTTGCCGTGCCAGCGTGCATCTCCCGCCGCGCAACGCAGCGGGAACAACCATTGTTTAGTGCTTGCGACATGTTGTAAGGCGCAGGATCAGGTCGCCTGGCGCTTGATCCCACTCCGTTTCTTTGTCTCCAATTTTAGTTCTGTCCCCACTGCTTCTACACTCTTAATCTGGTTCCATATAAGCTCCAGTTAACAAGGGTGATCCATATATTTTATGTGGATCCAAACGAAAGAATAACTGGAACGAAGCATATAGGTGGATCTTATCTGGAACCGTCAGCTTGTTTTCTTTATGTTCGTGGTTTTTATCTGGAACCGAAGAAATGGGGTCATGCGATGTCGGCTGTTCCAGTTACTGTTCCACTTATGTCCCAGTAAACGGTTGGGGAGAGTGCGTTTGTATATTTTTTGCTCGTGTCTTGTTCCACATAAATCGTGCATGGCAGTGAAGTATGCTCTCTTTCATGCATCAACTGGAACAATGAACCATATATATTAGGTGCTTCTTGACCCAAGATGCACTTGCGCGTTTAATATACACGCGCACACCGCACATAAAATTTAATGAACTTCGCCGACATCTATGAAACTGCCTTGCAGCAGTTCACGTTCATAATGCGGCTAAGCTGTAGTTTTAGTGATGTCCTTTGACAGAAAACGAAATCCCACTTTTTTGTCAACGCCGTACAAAGCATTAAAAATGTCGAGAGGAGGATATCTTAGGCAAAAGAAGAAATTGCAGGAACCCATTTCCAGGTGTTCTGCGGCACCCAAACCACTTTCGTGAACATCGTATTTTTCTAATTTGGGGCGTCAAGTGACAAGTATACAAAATCACCAGTGACTTCAATTTGAGAAGGACTAAACGTCTTCCCTTTCCCCGTCTGCCGTTCGGGCAAAGCCATAGCTGCTATAGCGCTGAAGAATTCGTGGTGCTTTTGTGAACATCTTCATTACGAAATACTTATTGAGGCAATTACATTTTATGCATTTGGTTTACAAAGTTTCGCAGAAACGGCAGTTTTTGTTCAACACTCAGTCATCATCTCGCTGTGGTGTAGTACGCGCTCAATGGTACTTAGTCCACGTTACTTATGTTGTGATGGGGTACATACATAATGGTAACCGACTGCGTCACATTTTACACCGCACACATCATGCTACGCATGCAGTTATATGCTAAGAAGTTTGTTTTTGTATTTTGTCTCGTCCCGGCTATTAATTTTCACAAGCAAAAACGAAAGCCTCTTTGCAGGAGGAGAACGACACAGAACCCGGAGAACTAAATCTACCCCGCGGCATCTGCCTTACATTCTGTATATTTATACTGAAATGTCATTCTTATTTCAAATTATGCATTGCAGTATCGCGAGAATTCGCAGTGTTACCCTAATGTTGTTACTTGCCATAGTAATTCAAGTTCACCGAATGACCTGCCTTCTCCTCCTGGTCCCCCCGTTGCTCTTTTCCTGCACTATTGGTGTTCATGAAGACAAACTGCTAGAAAACGGGAAGGTGTATTATAACTCGCTTATTAGCGAGTAATCACACTGAATTCACTATACGGAAGTAGTTTTCTATAACGTGGATATCAAAGAGCGTCGCAGTATATATTTTTGGTATTGGAAAGACTTGTTGTCAAGAGAACGCAGTCAATAAAGAAGCGTCGTTTTGTTTTCACTGCAAAGAACGAAATAAAGCTGTCATCGAAGTTTATGCACACATACCGCACGCGCTCACGGCCCGCGGCGAGAAACAACTTTAGCCCAACTAACGTGTTAAATTGGCTAATATCTGAGCTCTTTGTTCCAGCCTCAGAGCCGCGTAGACGTCCGCTTAGAGGCCTACTCCCATTTTCCGAAGCAAATATAAGCGATCACGGGTGCCGAGCTTGTGATCTCTTCCGCGGACTGGTCACTGGCCACGGCGTGCATCGCCCAAGGCACGGAGGAAGAAAAAGTTGGCCGAAACCATTACGAAACGACCGCCACTTCAGTGCGGCATGCCGTGCGCATGCGTTGACAGCCGCAAGGCAGCGCCGCTTGCGTTGATGCATGGTATAGTGGGACGGCAACGGGTACAACGACGATGAGGGAAAAACGGGACTGCGTGAACACTTTTAACGACAGCAGCGCCCCTACGTCTCAACGTTTTTGCAAGCTAGTTTTTGTTCGTCCGCATGCAGCGCCACCAGTGGCCTTCTATAGCGGTGTTCTTTATTGCTCGCGTTATGCGCCTGATGTACTAAATGAACTGTCGGTCAGACTGGCGGGAACGGTTACCAGTTTGGCTGTGGCGTGAAACTGCGGATTTCTTCATGTCCTCGGGCTGTATTTACTGTTCGACAAAGTGAAGTTTTGCCGGGAGACGCAAAAAAGGTCAGTGCTGCTTATTTATGTTCTGGTAACGGTTGTTGTTCATTGACTTGTTCATCACTGCGTCTGATAAACGTGCCGCTCCGCTGCCTGTTCGATGCGAGAAACGTTTGACTGCATACGTTAACTAGTGCTATTTAGAAAGTTGCTGGTGCGCGCATTTCTCGAGTCTGCATGTCCCCTTATGGTGTGGTGTTGCTTAGTTGTATATTGACGGTTGCTGTACCTGTCAGCAGTGCTGAATCTTCTCGAGTTAGTCGCACGCTATTGTCTCGCGCGCACACACTGCACGGCTTGTTTGTCGGAGCGTCTGTCTTTAGCCTTATCGGTATTTTCAAACTTCCGTGTTAATTGCGTTGTGTTGGTCTTCTGAGAGCCATACATTTGCTGTGCTAATCACGCTATTCCGCCTAATGTTGATGTGCGTTCAAGACGTTGGCGGCAGCACTGCTTACGTTTATCTGTGCTGTGTGTGTAGTTGTTCCCCGTTTCTTCCAATGCCTTCGATGAATTCAGATGGTCTATTTACACTAGTCAACTTTAGTTGGCTCCCTGACGTGTAGTGAAATGCAAGGGAAAGTGGTTGTCTGAGCAGCAGCGTAGTAACAAAACGTTCCTTTTGTGGAGGGGAAGTCAGGTGGAAACACGCAGAAAGTGTGGAGCCGTTTCTATGCTGTCAATGTCAGTGGTAACCTGAGACCTCTGAATAATTACCCATAAAGCTCACGTGTGGACTATTAGAAGTTTTAACGTCACAAAGTAATTTTCAAAATAATTCATTCCTGCTATTTTATGCTATCAATGTCAGTGGCAGCTAGAGAGTTGGAATAATTTTCGAAACGCTCAGGTGCAAAGTTGTTGAATCATGATGTGCACCAAACATTAATCCATTTTTGTTCTCCTTTGAACGTAGAAATTATACTGCAAAAGCAGATTGCTACATTCTGTATTCATACTCTATGACCTGTTCAGAAAGAGTCTGTGGCTGACTGTGGAGACATTTGTCCCTCCACTGATAGGTTGTGACAAA
Organism: Haemaphysalis longicornis; assembly: GCF_048455015.1. Lineage (NCBI taxonomy): Eukaryota > Metazoa > Arthropoda > Arachnida > Ixodida > Ixodidae > Haemaphysalis > Haemaphysalis longicornis. The sequence continues at coordinate 80,333,176 of NW_027526204.1, read as the reverse complement.
TGTTTTTTTCTCTGCAAAAAAAAAAAATGAAAACAAATTATTTCCATTCTTTACATGCTCCTGCGAAGTCATGGCTGTGGCATTTACTGGCTGAAGACATCTTCGGCATGCTGAAGGGTCGTCGGGGAGAGTGCGGCGGATTATGAATGCCCTGTGGAGCTCATAAGCCACAAAAGAGTACCTTTTGGGTCGTGCATATTGTGCAGATATTCACCAGTTCGCATAGACTGGTATATTTTTATATCTCAAATTGTTTAGGAAGAAAAGATTACCAGGGCTTCCGCTGTAAAAAAGACATTCGACTTTCGTGGAACGAATCAGACATTGTTCAATATTTTCTCGTGCTCCCTGAGTAAAGCAAGGCATAAATTTATTCTCTGATATTTTTGTACTGTTTATTTTCTAGGCAATAGGGTGAAGATAGACCTAAAACAGCTGTACAAGGAATGCATATGGCCATTTTAATTGTATTTGGACGCCTTCTTGGAAGTGTATCATCAGAAGGCAACAAATTAAAGCTCTTGCACGGGATGAAATCATTGCATTCTACAAGTAAGTACGCACTGCCATTTTTGGGTCTTTCATGGCGTGTTTTTAGGTAGTTTCTTTGTGACTAATGGTTTGAAACTTGAACTTCTTTTCAGTGACAGCTTGGCCTGTGGCTCAAGGTGACAGTAGGAGCTTTTCGGAACACGTTAGCGAAACTTTCCTGGAAGTGCACTTTGAGACGTCCCTGGCAGAAACACCCGGGTCATAATTTTGGTTGGGTAAGCTGGCATTTTGTTTTTGCGGGACTCAATTTCTGGGCCTGTTCATCCTAATAAAATCTCACTGTTAACACGTTATCGTGAACGCCAATATTGGCCATTGTGTTCACATTCCGCCTATTACGGATGCTCCAACAGTGGCAAAAAAAAAACACTATTTTGTATTTAAGTTTTGTAAATATTTAGCTTTTACAACTTGAGAGTTGTTGCTGTGATTTGCCAGCACCACGGACACGCCCAACGTGGTTGCTGCTACAACAATATGGTGGCAACTGACGATTTAAATTTCCCGCTTTTAATACGCACGTAGCACCAATAATACTCCCAAATACAGCCGTAGCATGAGTAATGCTTGCATTGGATTTTGACAGGTGGTTAAATAAGGGGTAATTTTTTAAGGCAATTGTTTAGAGCACAGAAAGTGTCGTCTGCAAGAAAATGTGCTATAGTTGTGATTTATAAGAAAATTGTGCAACAGCCTAGTTCAGCATTAGTCAGCTCAACTTCTGCCTCATACCACTACGAACCATGGAGGTAATACATATCGAGAGGGAAATATTTTAGGTGGAACTAATTCCCCCAAGAATTTCTGCCACAGTGCGATATTTATGATTTCCTATGACTGGCCATTTATTTCTTTGCGGTAGAAACATCGTTTTGCTGTAAGTTATATTAAGCCAGCCTGACTACAGCATTCTAGGGAGCACATTATACAGTACAGAGAACATTTTTTGCAGAGAGAAGGTGTGTAAAATATAATGCCGAAAGGTGATTATAGTAATTATTATTTGATTTATTTAATAAACGAAACCTCTCAAGGATAAAAAAACCTTATATTCAGGATACCGAGGCAGCAAGGTGGGATACTTTACAGAATCAGGGCAATTTCATTGATTGTCTGTGGTGATATTGTTTAGCGCACTTTCACCTTTAGCAGCACTCCCAGAAAAAAACGGAAGAAATCACTGATTTTAAATCAATTACTGTGTTATGAAAGGGCCTAAGCAACTCACTCATTTAAAGCAACCATGTAACAAAATATTCTTGTTTCCTTGAAGGTACATGAGGTGAGCAGTAAGTCTTCTCGACGCCCGGTTATTCTGAGAGAAGGAACTGGCGCCATCAATATTGCCCGCAAGAAACACATCATAGATTCGCCGCCTGCATTGTCACTTCAGGATGTGGTCATCCTCTTCGCCACATATGTCATCTTTTTCATCGTGTCATCATGTTCTTATGGTTGTGTGCCTTTGAAGAGTTCTTGGTACTTTTGCAGGGAGTTCTTGGAAAGCATGATAAATTTGACAGTGGCCTGGTGTCATTTAAGTTGGAGTCTTTGTTGAAATACTTGAAGTGTTCAGCTCTACTTGGGATTTTAAATTATTGGTAAAGGTTAAAGTATCTCTTGAAAGGCATGAAGGAGGTCAGATGAAAGGCATGAAGGGGGTGAAATCAGATGAAGAGGTTTAAGTTACTGGCACATGCAAGTTTCATGTCAACTGAACACTGAAGTCGTGCCTTATTTTTCATCATTGGCACAATGCGCAGGCTGACTTTGAATCTATAGTGGGTGTCAATGTAGTTCATGGCACCGCATTGTAACGTCCGATTATTCAAGTGTAGCTCATGAGATTTTTTTTCGTGGCAGTGCTGCTGCTGATGCAAAAGTGACAGTGCTTATTTACGCAGATAGCTTGCGCCTTCATTGATAAATTTTAGTACTGTAAGTGAGCTGACACCCATGCCGTAGAAGAATTTAAAATGTGCTTATTTGGCTTGAACAAGTCTTCTCCTTTGAACAAAGTTTCATTTCTTGCTTGGCGGAAGCAGGGATTAGGTCACAATTACACTGACAGCAAGACGGGAGGGTTTTTATAGCACGCAACTGTGAATTTTACCTAAGGTAAAACGTTGAGGCTGGAAAAAATGCTTTCAAGTCTGCTTTGTAAAACTGGTTGGTGCCTGTATGATTCAACGCTGGCTTGTTTGCTTCTTAAGGATGTCTGACTTGTTCCCGCTTGAATTGATGACGTATATAATTAGTCTGCTTGTTAAATTTTATTATGTGTAACATGCTTCCAGCTACCTGGTTTGCAAAATTATATAATATTCACTCTGGCTTTCACGAGATTTTCGGGGATGAATTATTTTGAACAACTACAAATTGTTTGGTCAAGCAACGTGCCTTAAGTCAAAGGCCTTTTCAGGACGCTCATAAAGTCTATTTTGCCTACAAATAGCTTGATGTTACACTTACGTCTGGTGTCAGGAAACTACTATCTTTAATAATCATGTTTTAATTGTGGCATACTGCCGCATGTGACCTCTCGTGTCAAAATGTTTTATCGTTAATCTTGGCTCGAGCGTTGTTTTCCTAAACTCTTGCACTGCACTGTTGTAGGTTTCTGATAATACAACCGTGTATGGCTTGTTTTTAGGCCTTTCCCTACAATTTAATAGCAAACTGCATTTTCCCAAACAGTTATGCGTAAACACAGTATGGCAAGCGCAATGAGTAATTCCACCTTTGAATTACCTTGGTTTATCTGATAAGACAGCATATTTGATGCTCACTGTTGTATAATGTCTGTGTCAGTGCCGCGGTAGACGCACACGTCTATTTATTTATGAAGCAGTCGACCCTTATACCGTCTTTATTAACCATGTTTTTGAGTAAAAGTGAATATGTGAAAATGCCACCTGGAGCCTAGTGTTATCGTTATGGTATTTATTCCTTGTACGTTGGTCATTTTCTGTGCAATTTAAAATAGACAGCTATTAAAATCTGAAATGTATGAATACTAACACCCAATAAAGTTGTATAGTATGTTGAAAAGCAGTGTATGAGTCATAATAGTTTGTTTCGTGCGTATTTTAATGCAAGTATATTGTTTCTTTTATATGCAGCTGAAACCCAGCACAGGATTCTGCGGGTGAAGCCAAAGAGGGTGTGCCGCTCTAGGTGCCTCAGACCAACTTTTATATAGAACTGTGCTCCGATAGGCAACTGTTGGGAACTGTCAGGGACCACACTGCTGCGGTGGTTTCTGCTTTCCAATTGTTGGTATCACTGCGGGTCATATATCAAGGCTGTGTTAAAATGGTGCTTGCGGTTTCCTGCTGATACCAATGCATCCGCCAGCCTGGCATATGACCTCGGTGTATACCGACAGGAAAGCAGAAATATTGGAAAAGTGGAGTCCCAGGACAGCTTCCCAATGCCTATAGGAACACCGTTTTATATAAACAGCTGGTCTGAAGGTACCTGGAACGGCGCACCGGATAAATTCCATAATCATTTTACATGGATCAATGTTCCAGTAACTTAAACTACCCTTTTATTTGGAACAGTGATCCGCATACTTTTATTTGGAACACCGATCCACATAATTTAGTCGCAAAAATATGTGGTGCACTGTTCCACTTAATTTTCAGGATATGTGGAACACGGTTCCAATTATATAACTGGAACTTTTTTGCAAAAAAGTTCCAGTTACTAAGTGGATCTTACGTGGAACCAGATTATGAGTGTAGTGACTGCTGCTGAAATCGCACAGCTTAGTGCAATTTTATTGCTCTCTTTAAAGTGCCGCCTAAGCATTCCTTACTTTATCGCTCTCTGCGGTTTCTAAAACCGCTCAGAGTCGACGTAACTCACTCGTCTTGACGACAGAGAAGCTAAACGAAATGCAGAGTTTGCTGAATTCGTTTGCGGCGGGTGAAGATGCACTATTTAGCGCTTTCTTCCGGATTGTCTTGGCTAACTTGGCACCGGAAGTAGCCGAAGCCAGCATTCGAAAACGCTGTGCTCACGAGTCACTGACGTCCAAGCCACGACTCACTATGTAGAGTCATGGACTACTGAAATGCGAACCCGGTAATATGAACCAGAGCACGCAAAATAAAAAGAATACTGTTAGCCGAAGTCCAATAAGAGTACACTATTGGTGTATTTGGAAAGTCACACTTTCGAACTTTATTACTGTAATTAAGCGATGCGTCAATTTGACTTGCATGGGAAGAAATCGCGCTATTTGTGCGTTCCGGTTCATATTTTCGTGTTCGCATATCATTTGCCCATACATGTAGTCCGTCGTTGCCGGCCTGGGGTTTGTCGGGTTCTCTCGGATGTATATGTTGCGCAGCAAGGCACTCAAGAGGCACGTAAGACTCTGAAGACACTATATGGTGAAGAGAAGACACTGGCTTGCTGCCTTCTAGCTCCTCTCGGTGCGGAAAGCCCCCCCCCCCCCTTCCCCCCCGGTTTTGTTACCAGTTCGCCTCACCATCTTTCCAGTTTCATTTCTTCGCCAGTCGCCATTTTTACCGGCTGATATTGTTTTCACCATCGCAGAGCACCAAATCTAAATTCTTCCGTTCTTTGCCGCTTTTCTTGTCCTTTGCTTTGTTCGCTGTCTCTCGTGTCAATCTCTTTTTGGCTATCTGACTATGCATCTCCTCACCTCTCTAATCTTCCCGTCCTCCCTACCCCATTCCCTCGTACAATTCCTCCACCGAAGGGTCACCTGCACAAGCTGGAATCGTGGGAGACATTAAAGGTTGCTTAGCTACCTCGAGCTCCCTCTCAATCAATCAATCAATCAATCAATCAATCAATCAATCAATCAATCAATCAATCAATCAATCAGCAGGGTTTGTAGTTGGGCAAGTTGGTATATCATTTAACGAAACAGCGCGATGCACGGGACAAAGGGAAGAAATAAAAGAAAAGACGACACAAGCGCTGCGAAATGTTATCAAAGAGTAGCCGTGCGCAAGATCAGTGAACGAATTAGGTTATTTGCAAACAGAAGGACTGTACGTTACATTCAATGAAAGGCGCTATCTTGACAAGTGTGATATTTCTTTTTCCAGGAGTGCTATTTGAAGGGGTGCTTACACACGAGGTTCCTCTCTTATGTGTCGCAAATGCTTCACAGATTTCGCGCTTGTGCTGGCCCTTGTGTATTCGTAAGATACTACATTTGCCGAACTGTGGTGTACATCGGCAAGCCTTGACGTGTTGAGAAAGCATGCTGCCCGTGCCGGTCTTCAGTGCGTTGCATGCTCCCTTAACCTGCCGTTGATGCAACGCCCAGTTTGTACGACGTACGACTTGCCACAAGGCACCAAGGGGATCTCGTAGACCACCGCTTCCTGGCTTTCGACATGGGGCTTTGGTGTGATTTACCTGGCATCCCTTCTCCGCTGCTTGCTCAATATTCACTCTCCTGCAGAGCCCGCCCAGTTTGTTGGGGGCAGAGAACAGCAGCTGCACACCCGACCGCCCTACTATCTTTTTGAGTTTGTGGCTGACACCATGAATGTATGGAATTACCGCTTTTTTTCTTGCGGCTTTCTTGCGGCGTTTCCGGTGTGGCAGTCTTCCTCATGTCGCTCAAACGTTTGCTGGCTATGCTGCTAAGAAGCTGATCTGGGAAACCAGCGGCTGAAAGACGCTGGACTTGCACAGTGAAGCTGGTCTGAACGATGTGTGCGCAAGACCGGGCCAGTGCATTCTTCATATACGGACGTGGCGACCGCCCTCTTCACAACCTTCGAATGAGCTGATGAGTACGGGAGCAGGGTGTTTTTTTTTTTTTTTTTTGAACGTGGGGCATATGTCCAACACAGGTGTTCAGGGCTCAGTTGAAAACACAGGTCTGGGAATTGTAGCTTCTCACCCTCGGGCTCTTCCTTTGTGAGGTCGAAGTCGCAATACACTGTTGAAAAAATGTTGAACAGTTAATAGGCTACTCCAAGCGCTTGTGTCGTGTTGTCTTCCCTTTGTCCCGTGCATCGCGCTGTTATCTATCAATCAATCAAGGTTATTCGTACATGATTCAATCAATCCAGCAATTAATTAGTCAGCCTATCTACCAATCAATGGGACAGTCAGTCAGTCAATCAATCAATCAATCAATCAATCAATCAATCAATAAATAAATAAATAAATAAATAAATAAATCAATCAATCAATCAATCGACCAATCAATCTATCAATAGATCAATCAATCAATCAAATAATCAGTCAGTCAGTCAGTCCATTCACTCATTCACCAATCTATCCATCTATCCATATATCCTTCCACCCACCTCTTCATCCATCAGTTCACACGTCTATTAATTCATCAATCGACCAACCCATCAAACCTTCCCGCTATCCATCAATCAGTCAATCAATCTATCCGTCCATCAACCACTAAATTCATCGATCAATCAACCCATCATTTAATCTACCATTGCAGTAATTACGTTTTCCACCCACGCATCATTAATTCAGTCTATTCACCAATTAATTAATCAAAGAGTTCATCCATCAATCAGTTGTTTCATTCATCAGTCAATAAACGAGTCCATTCATCAATCAGTAGATCTATCAATGAATCCATTGAAGAATCAACCAGTCCATCAGTAAATTCTTCCATCCATCAACCAACCAATTCATCAATAAGTCGATTCATCAAACAATGCATCCTTCCACTCATCAGCCAGTTCATCCATCAATCAATCTATCAGTCAATCCATCTGTCAATCAATCCTTCTATTCATCCGCAGATCTGGATGCCTCAAATTTGCCTGAAATTTTGCATTTGTACCCCTGAAGTTTCCATTCCTATTTCGACAATGCGGAAATGCATGAGTCATGTTTGTATTAGTAGTTTGAAACGTTCCTCCCTATATATAAAATACTTAGGGTTGTTCATTTTCGGGTATACAACCCGATTTTACCCGATTGTTACACCCCGAACATGTGCCAGCAGAATCGGGTTAAACCAGATTTCTTCCCGAATGAACCTTTTCAAAGTAGAGATCTATAGCACACACTCATGCGCTGATGGTCGAACGTTCGCAACCTGTACTTGCTGAAAGCAATCCCCCACAAGCGCAGCTTTCGAACTCATTGAGTAGTGGCACGACTGTACCACTCACTACCCCAAGCTGGAAAATGCTGCGCTGGAATTGTTGTGCGTATAGCTAAAGGGTGCTGTGATGCCAAGATAACTTTCTCCGAACTGAGATACGTTCAACGGCCGGACAGGTTTCGAATGGAGAGAGAGAGAGAGAGAGAGAGAGAGAGAGAGAGAGAGAGAGAGAGAGAGAGAGAGAGAGAGAGAGAGAGAGAGAGAGAGAGAGAGAGAGAGAGAGATAGAGAGAGAGAGAGAGAATGTTTATTGAAAAGGAGAAGAGGTCGGCCTGAGAAATTGATCTTGGGCCTGCTACTGAATGCCTTCACAAGCTCGATCAAGAGCTCAAGTCCTGGCTCAGTCATGCTCCTCGTCTTCGCCGAAGTCAAGAGACATTGCTACACAGGCTGCGTCTTGGAGTAGCATTGACTCGGAAGAATCTTCACACAATCGGACTAGAGGACAGCCCAGACTGCCTTCTGTGCGGTTATCCTGAGACTATCGAACATTTGCTTAGCGCTTGTCCTCCAAAGTTTCGAATGGAGACCGACATGTTGCACATACAGATGAAAATGCATGTAAATAAGGATGTGTCGAAGAATGGACGACCGGCTGTTCATGAAAAAAATGTTTCATTTCTTAGAAGTTAGCAATGCTCTTTACTGTCATTATTACTGATCTATTTTCAAACAAACACCACATTGCTAGAAAACCTGTGTTTCCCTATTACCATGCATGAACGAACACCAATTTCTGGTGATATAGACTAAGTTTATTATTTCGTACATCTGTAAATTTAACCTGAAAAAACCTGAATTTCGGAATGGCTTTACAACAAAGACCGATTTCTCCCGATTATCAATTTGAAAAATAGCACCCAAATGGGGCCCCCCTGATTTTGGAAAATTTTCAAACCCGAAAACGAATAACCATAAATATACTTCATGTTCAAGCGATTTTCGCTTGTTTTTCGTTGAGGTCGTTCTATCAAATGGCGGACAGGCAGACAGACAAGCAGGCAGGACGGTAGGCCAAACTTCTCGCGTGTAGGTATACCCCAAGAAAGCAACAAAAACACTTACCGCGATTTTCAATCCATCCCGGGACCTCGTGTTCTTCGCCAATAAGTAATCATGGCGCCTATGGGCAGTTGGAATGAATTTGGCAGACGAAAGTCATTAGCCGCGCCTCTTAACTAATTGGCAAATGGGAAATTTCGCTATTCGTCGCAACCCAATTCTAAAAGCGTCGGCATGACTGTGCGAGCCCGCTTCAAAGAACGACCCTTACATTTTCCTGATCTGTTCTTTTATGTTTTGTTTTGTTTCCTACGAGTTAAGTGCGTCTAGCTATACCAAACGAAAAGCGTCCTGCGCGTGTCGCGTGTTTGGTCGTCCTCCAAGTTTTTTTTTTTTTGTTTTGTTTTTTCTTATTAGCGTGCATGGGGTGGGACGGCTGTTACCTGGCATCCTCCTCGCCAGGATGTGCGAAACACGCACGCGCGCAAACTCGCCTTCCGCGTATACAGAGTTCCGCCACGCGAAACGCAACTTGTGGCGAAGCCACGTGCGCTGTCGAGTTGCCTGCTGGTGTACAAACACGGAGTCCGCCCACGCAGTGCCGACTAGGCCCTGTCACGCGTATCCTCCCCGGCTTAGGAAAGCTGTTCGGGGTTTCCCGTTGCAAGGGCAGAAAAGACATAAATATTACAAGTTGAAATTGAAAAACAGTCAACAAACGCCCCCGAAAGTTCCTAAAGGTTCTAATTTAAACGGCTACTCAACAGCTATTTTGAAGAATTGCGATCAGAGGGGGCATTTCAGAGTATATCCCAAGCTGGTTTCATATTCACCAATTTAATTGACAAATTATGACGTTTAGGCGAGATAACATGACATTTACTGTTAATGACGTCTTTCGAATACTGCTGCAAGTCTATTTTGCTAATTTTAGTGACGCATGCTGTACCGCTTGCAAGCTGTTATGCGCTTGAAGTGCATATTCTTGGTCATGGGGGACATGGAGAGGGATGGGCATACTGTGTTGATTGATGGTGGGGTTAACGCGCCGACGCAACTAAGGCGATGAGGCGCGCCGTAGTGGAGAGCTCCGGATTAATTTTGACCACCTGGGGATCTTTAACGTGCGTCGAAATCTCGTACACACGGGCGTTTTTGCTTTTCGCCTCCATCAGAAAAGCGGCCGCCGCGGCCGGGAATCGAACCCGCGACCTCTCTTTCGAATACTGCTGCAAGTCTATTTTGCTAATTTTAGTGACGCATGCTGTACCGCTTGCAAGCTGTTATGCGCTTGAAGTGCATATTCTTGGTCATGGGGGACATGGAGAGGGATGGGCATACTGTGTTGATTGATGGTGGGGTTAACGCGCCGACGCAACTAAGGCGATGAGGCGCGCCGTAGTGGAGAGCTCCGGATTAATTTTGACCACCTGGGGATCTTTAACGTGCGTCGAAATCTCGTACACACGGGCGTTTTTGCTTTTCGCCTCCATCAGAAAAGCGGCCGCCGCGGCCGGGAATCGAACCCGCGACCTCTCTTTCGAATACTGCTGCAAGTCTATTTTGCTAATTTTAGTGACGCATGCTGTACCGCTTGCAAGCTGTTATGCGCTTGAAGTGCATATTCTTGGTCATGGGGGACATGGAGAGGGATGGGCATACTGTGTTGATTGATGGTGGGGTTAACGCGCCGACGCAACTAAGGCGATGAGGCGCGCCGTAGTGGAGAGCTCCGGATTAATTTTGACCACCTGGGGATCTTTAACGTGCGTCGAAATCTCGTACACACGGGCGTTTTTGCTTTTCGCCTCCATCAGAAAAGCGGCCGCCGCGGCCGGGAATCGAACCCGCGACCTCTCTTTCGAATACTGCTGCAAGTCTATTTTGCTAATTTTAGTGACGCATGCTGTACCGCTTGCAAGCTGTTATGCGCTTGAAGTGCATATTCTTGGTCATGGGGGACCGGGAGAGGGATTGGCATACTGTGTTGCTTACTGTTAGATTTATTTCATGTATATCCATATTGACGCATTGCTGGGGCGTCTCACGTTAGAACTTGCATGATTACCCTTGCTAGCCCACCTGCTTAACGTCTTACACATGGGTCTGTGAGGTATTTAAAAGCAAATTAATCAATAAATACCCAGCACATTAAAACCACTCATCGGCTTCCGGGCCAAGCACCTGTGATGTCACCCATTAGGGTGATTGGCCGCTTTCTCAAAATAAATAAATAAATAAATAAATAAAGGAAGAAAGAAAGAAAGAAAGAAAGAAAGAAAGAAAGAAAGAAAGAAAGAAAGAAAGAAAGAAGGAAGGAATTGGGAGTTTACAAAATAGTGCAGGAGGTTCTTGAGTCTTTGTTGGACGCCATCTTTTCTATCCTGGAATGAACTCAGCGTATAAATTGCCGCTTTCACACATTACAAAAATGACGTCATTAGTGACGTCATTTTTGCTTCAATGGCGGGAAATTTCAAAGTTCTGTGTTATTAACAGTTCTTTTTTTTTTCGTAGGAAACAGCAGGCTTTGGTCCAGGCTTGGAGTCGGGCGAGTAACCACAGCCCGGTTATTTAAAATTTAAGAAAGACACGTATTTCAACTTGAGTATTGGCTTAGTACCTAAGAAGGTGGTATGACCTAGGAAGCACTACGTACTTTTCAGAACATGTGTAGTTGCCGCTTGGCCATCACCGTCATGAAGCTGTTTTCGAAAGAAAAGCAACAACGGAGAGGTTTGAAGTGCGAGAGCTGGTTGTAGCGGATTGCTTGGGTCTTCTTTTTTTTTTTTTTTTTCATCTAAGAGCTCACAGATCACCAGAGCGAGAACCGTTATCTCTCATTGCGACCTAAAACGGTAACGCACTATCACCCATCAAATCGTTCCGGTTATCCACTCTATACTACAAAACTCCATTATAAGAACTATTAGGTCATTCAAATTCAAAAGCTTTTTTGTTTCCCAGGAAAAAAAAAAAAGCGTTTCATCCTGTTTGTGACAAATCGAACCCTTTTGGACTACAATATATTTGATTCCTGCGCTGAAATGTTTGTCCGGCAATGTGAAAGGCAGCGCTGGAACCGGCGGGCTTTTCCAGGGCTGACTTGACACCCAGGCCTTCCGATTATGTGTTGTGCGCTGCACAAATCAGCTGCAGCCGAGTAGAGAGAAAGGGGGGTGGCCTATACTGCTGCGTGGTGGTGGCGGCGCGTACCATGTTTGCACAGCGGGAAGTTGCACGGTCTCTCACGTGGCAAAGAAAAAAAAAAAAAAGGCAAGGAAACGTTGTGTTTTGGTTTTTCCGGTCGTCTGTGTCATTTTTTTCCCCTCGTGATTTTCCGTTTTCCCCATTGTTATTTTGATGGCCGTCTGTGTTTTGACGTACGCTGTACCCGCCAGCTGCGTGGCGTGCGCGGCTGCCCAATTACGACTAGCCTCGCTGCGGGACGCGCTACTTCTCTTTCCCGCCTTGATCGCGCGTTTATGGTTTCGTTCCTCGTATTATTCCGTTCATTTTTTCGCCGCGTTCAGGGCGTTGTCGAGGGCTCAGCCACGGCCGCATACAGTTCGCGACGATTATGGTCTAAAGACATGCGAATCATTGAGCCACGCGTCGGCCTCGTCGCTTATAGTCGCGGACGCGTGGCTGGAAGCCATTCCTGCCGGCCTTTGTAGCGCGTGATACGGAAGCTCAGTGTAAGTGTTTCAGAATACGGGACGCTTTTCCTTAAATGTCTGTCATGACGTCACTGTGGCGCTTCTGTTTGCCACCATTTGAGCGCGGGGGCAAAGCCTGCGTTCATCGTTTTGTATATACGCGTGATGCGGGGCCGTGTGTGGCTTACGAACGCGGACCACTGCTTTACAACGCGTGCGGTAATTAGAAGTCCCAGTTTGTATCCTCGCGTTGAGTGAGTGAGTGAGTGAGTGAGTGAGTGAGTGAGTGAGTGAGTGAGTGAGTGAGTGAGTGAGTGAGTGAGTGAGTGAGTGAGTGAGTGAGAGAGGGAGGGAGGGAGGGAGGGAGTGAGGGAGATATTGAGTGAGTGAGTGAGTGAGTGAGTGAGAGAGTTAGTGAGATAGTGATTGAGGGAGGGAGAGAGTGAGATAGATGGTGAGTGGGTGAGTGAGACAGAGACGGTAAGTGAGTGAGTGAGTGAGCTACCGAGCTAGAGAGTGAGTGAGTGAGTGAGGGAGTGAGTTCAAGTACCCGCTTTTCGCTTCCTCTTTGCTGCCTTCACCGAAGCTGCTATTCGTGTTTGAACGAGAAGAATATGACAAGAACAAAGCAGGTACCCTCTGTTCGTGAGAATGTCATCACAGAACCTACTTTCCCTATCGAGCCCAATATGTATTCACTCCAATATTCATCCGCTTTGTCAGGGCCACTGGCTGGTGAGGGTTCAACAAGCGATTCCTGTAGTCCCTATAGCCTTTGGACGGCAGCATCTAAGTTCTCAAAAATTCCACTGCGCAATTGTTCCAATGAAGAAGGGGGATGATGAAGGGAACAAAAGAGTCCGTGGAGTCCCAAACTTGAGCTGAATAACGGTGCCCGCTTACAACAATTTGAGGAAGGTGCACCACGTGATCTACTCAGGGACCCCAACCGTGGGCACAGCTTCAGAAGGCGAAGAAAGCGGGTCCCCTCTTCAAGAGCTCTTACTTAGGAGGTTCCTTACGAGCTCTGCGGCTACATTGGCGTTCCGCACGGCAGCGGTCATTGTCAGCTCGCTGAAGTGGTAAAGCTGGCAGCGGGAGTACCAGGGGGAAGCCATGTTTGCTCTGGTAGCAGTATGGCCTTGGTACTAAGCTTCTCTCTCTCTCTCTCTCTCTCTCTCTCTCTCTCTCTCTCTCTCTCTCTCTCTCTCTCTCTCTCTCTCTCTCTCTCTCTCTCTCTCTCTCTCTCTCTCTCTCTCTCTCTCTCTCTCTCTCTCTCTCTCTCTCTCTCTCTCTCTCTCTCTCTCACTCTCTCTCTCACTGCTGTGCTAGCTTGTGCTGGTAGCGGGAGTACCAGGGGGAAGCCATGTTTGGCTCTGGTAACGGTATGGCCTTGGTACTAAGCTTCTCTCTCTCTCTCTCTCTCTCTCTCTCTCTCTCTCTCGCTCTCTCTCTCTCACTGCTGTGCTAGCTTGTGCTGGTAGCGGGAGTACCAGGGGGAAGCCATGTTTGGCTCTGGTAACGGTATGGCCTTGGTACTAAGCTTCTCTCTCTCTCTCTCTCTCTCTCTCTCTCTCTCTCTCTGCAGTAGCTTGTCGTCCGCTGTAAAGTACATAGCAGTCGACCGGCAATTCTTAGTAATGGCACCATCTCTGACGTTACAAATACTTTTTCCTACTTCTAACTTGCACGTACAGTTTTCCGCATCTGTTTTTCCCATCATCAACATTTATTCTCCTCCTTCGCACGTCACCATCGTCGATTATCGACGAGAGAAAGATTTCTTCGGTAAGGAACTGAACCGAAAGCACCAACAAGGGTTTTAGTGAGACAGATGGGGGGCCCTTCACGTTGACGTCGTGCCAAAGCGGACTCCGAAGATGCGCAACATTCTCCCTCATGCAAATTGCCGCCGCGTGCGTAATCGAGATAGCATCCATTTGTTCGAATGCCACGCTTCGGCTACGACTCGCATCTTTCCGCCGAGGTGGAATATACGGCGGCAATCATCCTTTCTTCTTTCCTCCACACCAAAGTGCGTGCACCAACGAGTGTCACGGGTAACGGATGTCCCGTAGTAGATGCATGGCCGCTTTAATCCACACGTATACGACCTTACCTACAAGAGACGCCCCGGAGCAAACTCGTGGCGATGTTCTCTCATTCTCATTAGCGTCGAATTATGGTCGACTGCGCTGCCTCGAACGGAAGGACTCGCGCACTCTATGGGAAGGGGACAAACCCAAGAAAAGCAGAAGAAAACGAGGAAGAGCAGCCAAGTTCCTTGGAAGCAGCAGCAATCAATGCCACGTGTGGTCAGCGTTATACGTACTCGGCGTGCACGTTCGGTTCGTGTGGATCTGGTGGGCCGTTCCTTCGCATTCCTCGCACCCGGGTGCTGTCGGTGGGAAGCGACCGAGACGAGGAAGCCGAGTGCCGCACTTGTCTTCGTTAAAAGGAACCGAAGGAGGCGAATAGCCGTTGCCAAGACGTCGCCACGTGTCGGGCCTCCTCCTCTCTGGATCCCGTGTTGGGACTTCTCGTGGAAATTGTCCTTTGTCTTTCGGCGTATTGCCCATTTGTCTGCTCGGAGAGTCAATTCTCAGTGCCATGTTCCTCGAGGCCCGGCTGGATGAATTAGCCGCCCCCCCCCCCCTCCCCTCCGCCTAACCCCCGCTTTGTTTTTTGTGGAATCTCGCTTACGGTCTCGGTCCATTGCACTGACTTTTCAAGAGATCATTTATGCATTTATGACAGGGCGGTGTGTATAGTGCGCAGTCGTATACACCCACGGCGACGATTTTTTGAAAATAAAAGTGATATGTCTGCCTGTCTGTCTGCTTCTGTGATCGTAATGGCCTGTTAATGCATTTGCGCTGGTGATCCCTCCAAAAAATTGCGCTGGTGATCCCTCCGGTAAATTTATCTCGAAACGCCACGGAAGTGTTTCCTTTTTCCGAGTGAAGGGTTTTCGTAATTCATGCCGCGCAATACCTACTTTGTGATTATAGGAGCTACAAATGCAGCTTATAATCGTGTTCGTCTAAACTTGTACCGGCATCGGTGCACGCTGGTCTACGCACAATTCACCGACAGTGAAACCAAGTCGATCGAAAGGTACCGAGTTCGACCTCCCTGAAAAGAGTTGGCTTGGGTAGAACCTATTACAACTGAGTCCGACATTTCACGAGAGAGATATATATAATACTTTATTTCCTTTAAAAAAGGAAGGGGAAACGGGGGTGGCGGGGAGGCTAAGAGCCGCCTCGTTCCAGGCAGCTTCTGGTGGCCTTCAAGATGAAGTCCGCCAGGCTCCTCTGCTCCTCCAACTTGGTTGCAGTAGTCAGCCACTGTCTAGTGTGATGTGCCCTAACTGGCTTGGTGTCTGGGCAGACCCACAGGATGTGGGTTTGATCCTGCGGTACCTTACAGCGTGCACAGTTTGGGAGGGGTGTGTGTATATGGTTTCTGTACAGGTGAAGTAGAGCTGGTGTGAGAAGCGTGTTTGTTTGGGCTTGACGAAGGGTATTTCACGAAGCCGCTATCCTCGCCCACCACAGGCCCGGATGAGGTCAGCGCTGACTCGATGAAGTCACCCTCCTTACCAGCGAGAGGGCTGTAGGAGCACGGCAAAAGAACATCGTTCCTGCAAGCCCCACGACAAGGCCGGGTGCGTGGCCCCTTCCGCGCGCCCAAAAGCGGCCACCGGAAATTCGCGCCCTCTTCGTTATCACGGATCTGTTGGGGTATGGGCCCGGCGCACCGGAAAAGCGATAAGCCGCGGGCCCCGTGGAGGAAATGCGACCAACTCCTCACACCATGATTGCGGCAGGGAAAGCCACACTACCGAAATCATAGACCCGGTAGACTACTTCGCTGCGACGTTGCGGTCCCCAAGCTGCGATTGGCTACCTCGAGCTCCTGTCGGTGATGTAATGAGGTCCTCAACCAATCAGGGCGTGGCGTTTTGGGTGGGCGTTTCTCTGACGCTTGAGTGTAACGGCACAGGCCTTCTGTGTGGGGGGTGTTGTTTCTCCGCTAGGTGATGAGTATATTACGGTTGCAAACGGACCGGGAGAGCAGTGGCTTAGGAAAAGGGATTCTGTAGCCTTTTGTTTGCAAACAGAGCAGCAGCGGGCGTTGAACGAAAGCGGGTATACATTCAACACCTAGCTATAAATAGGCGGCCACGCTTTCACCTGCCTTGATCGCCGCCACGCCGTTGCGTCGCGCTTTTTTGCTCCTTCTTTCTGAGCGACGGTGAAGCTGCGTCGGCCAGCGGTAAATATAAGCGCGAAAGGTCAGCATGACATGTGTCGTTTGTCTTCCCCTGTAAATCGATGAGGGGCAACACGCGAGTGACTGGACTTGAGGCAGGAATCAAGAACCATGGCGGTGGTACTGTTTCTATAATCTCTGGATGTTAGAAACGGGGTTTTTGCGGACGTTAAACATGTACAATCTAAGGCTATCCCGTGGTTCGGCTTCATCGCAATGAACTTGAAGGACGAATCCATGCCGCCTACAAAACTAAATCGGCGAACGTCAGAAGAGTGCCCGCCATTTGACCGAAAAATGTGATCAGCGTTGTGGCACTGCGCAGTGCAGTATATCATGCTTGCATTGCGTAATACCACTTCCGACGATTTTATTTATTTATTTATTTATTTATTTATTTATTTATTTATTTATTTATTTATTTATTTGTGAGAAGTTCCTACATCGTCCATCGGTCATTGTTTTACGGAGGATAAGCATGTTATAACCTGAATCGTAATCATACATAACAGCTAAGAAGCGAAACGAAGCATTGAGTGAAATCTTTAGCTCGACCTCTTCTTTTGGGGAAATCCCATTACATTCGTGGATTGGTCAATTAAGTGCGTTGCTGTGAAGCTGCACCGCAGGATTGTCTTAGAGTGATACACGGATTTGAATATGCGTCTTCGATAGTCGGCGTAACTCGCAGCGTATACGAAGCGATAAGATAGACTATTTTGCCATGGTGCAAACTAAGAAGGCTGCGGAATTGCGCATCACACAAGCGCACTGGATCTGGTTCTTTCGTTCGCAGACACCACACGCCCAAGGACGCGGGTTCGATTCCCGGCCGCAGAGGCCGCTTTTCTGATGGAGGCGAAAAGCAAAAAACGCCGGTGTGTACGAGATTTCAGCGCACGTTAAAGATCCCCAGGTGATCAAAATTAATCTGGAGCTCTTCGCTGCGGCACGCCTCATCACCTGAGTAGTGTCGGCACGTTGAACCCCAAAATCAATCAATCAATCAATCAATCAATCAATCAATCAATCAATCAATCAATCAATCAATCAATCAATCAATCAATCAATCAATCAATCAATCAATCAATCAATCAATCAGACACACCCATATTGCTGAAGGAAATGTCCTGGCAAGCGCGCTTACAATGCCTTCGTCCTGTTGTTGTTCGGCCGAGTGAACCTAGGAGGAAGGATACGGTCACCACCGCAATTAACCGGCTTGTACCGGCATCAGCGTCATAACCATCGAACGCGCGTCAGCGCGCAGCGCCTGCCGATGCACTTTCCGCGCGCGCACAACCCGCCTCGGCCGTCGCGCCCACAATAATCACACCCGCGGAGTGCGCGGACACTCCAGGCAACGCCGGACACATGCCCGACGGCTTCGTGGTCAAATGTTCCCTGGGACGGACAAAACAGAGCCCACGCACTCTCTGCGATCCTCGCGGCTACCCCGCCTTGAAACTCTTTATAACGGCGTGTGCCCAACACGAAGCTCCGTGCACTCAACGTTAGAGCGACAGGGCATACCGCGCGGTATCGGGACCTCGACTGTAATCGCACCATTTTTAAAGCGAAAGCTCTTTTAGTGAGACTGATGTCGTTCTGTAAAAAAAAAAAAAAAAATGCCGCCATCTCCACGAAGTGAATGATGATGAGAGGGGCGAAGCTAAAATGCTTATCGGTAAAAGCGTGAAACATTCGCCCACACATCATACAAAGACTCGACACGTCAAGCTTTCCACCGCTCCGTTGACAAGCCCGTAGACGACGTCGATGTTTGTGGTGATTATATAGGGCTTGTTTGGGACGATGAGAATCTCCATGGGTGAGTTGGCGAATTCGGTGTGTGACACTTTAGCCACCTTGGCCGTCGCCTTCTGCAGAGCGTCTTGTGTCGCGTACCCCCGGTACGTGTCTTGAGCTCGCAGGCGACGAACGACAACCTCTCCTTCCTCTCCTCCTTGTTGGGTAGCAACGAACGCGTTGAACGTTTTGACCTCTTCGGCCAATCTTTGCTTGGCCAATCCCTAGGGGGATCCTGCCACAATCATCATCAATGTGCCGTGTACGGCCGGGACAGGGCCCGAGCAAGAGGAGCTTCGCCCCTAAAACTATTTCCCCGTACCATGGTGCTCAGTCTCTGGACAGACGGCGCGTGCGTGAAACCGGGCTTCCACTGCTTCCAAACGCTTGCTTGAAAACCGCGAGAAAGGAATGATTCGAGATAAGACAATACACGCATCTATCACGAAGAAAGAGTATACAAATGTACCTGTATCTCGTAAACCACGTATGAGAATGTATTTTGATCCTTCGTAGATGCGTTTACTTTGTGCGTGGATGAATTGTCGCATGGGCTCGTTCTTCGTTCGCGATTTGGCCAGGTCTTTGAAGGTTTCACGATCGACTGAACGCACTTCCAGCGACGGTTGGGCAAACTTTTAGCTTTCGCGCTGCTCTCCACTTTCTTTGGGAAGGGTTGGTAACGTTTTAGCGTGTAACGTTGCGTCTCCGCGGGCTGCCCACCGGTCTTCGGCTCGGCAATGTAACGTGTAGGAAAATATTCATATTTTGGAGGGCGGAAGCGAAACATTGGATATGGGGTTCATCCTCGGCGAATTTGCGTAGATTTAATGCGGGTAAATCCCACCAAAACGACACACCTATTTTTTTTATTTAATCTTTCCTGAGGCGGCCATTTTCTTGACCGGGTAACTACTGCAACAACAACGACGACGGTTTGCCATTAAACGGAACACTTAAGTCTTTCGCCTTAAAAAACACGTTTGATCCGATGGGATTTGAACCTGGGTTTACGCAGTAGGAGCCAAGTGCTCTAGAAATGCAGTATTTCCACAGCGTTTTTTTTTTTATTGCCGCACAAAGAGCAACGAAAAATATTACAACACAGCAGTATGAAACAGGCACTGAGACTGGTATATATATATATATATATATATATATATATATATATATATATATATATATATATATATATATATATATATATATATATATATATATATATATATATATATATATATATATATTTCGCGAACCAGTGCACTTTAATCTTAGCGCTAAACAAAGTCAACGCTTCTGTGTTTTCTTTCTCGATTACTTCACGAATCCTCGTGACACTCTCAGCAGAGTAGTCTTGAACAGACTGCGCCCGGAAGTGACTGTCTCCTAATGGTCATACGAGACCGCCAGATGCTGCGTAGCCACACGGGCTTGATTTGTCCATGGGAGTATTCGTCACTTTCAATTCGAAGAAACCACACTCCGTATTCGTCTACCGGGAGGTCCTTCTGCAAAGTTATTTGAAGGGCAACGTCCAAGCAGTTTACGACGGCGTGTTCAGTTATCTTCGGCTTCTTACATAATGAACAGTCTGTGCTCGAAGGTACGGACCAACCCCTGCTTTCTGCCCACACCTTTCACCAGTAAACCGCCGGTGTGAAGTTTGTAAAGCTCCACACGTTGCCGCAGCGAAGCAGTGCGTTCCGCGTGACAAGTGAACGCGGGCCGGCACGTGAATAGAACAGGTGCCCTTAAGCCTCGCGGGAGCCTGAGGTTGGAAAAGCGGTGGGCGTGTGTCCCCAGTCTGTAGAAGTATTTTTCGCCAAGGGGCGACGAAGCGGAACAAGAAGAAGAAGAAGAAAGAAAGAAAGAGAGAGAGAGAGAGAGAGAGAGAGAGAGAGAGAGAGAGAGAGAGAGAGAGAGAGAGAGAGAGAGAGAGAGAGAAACTGGGTGCAGCAGAAAAAACGCCGGTCGAATTACATCTCGCCAAAAAACAAGGAAACGAAAACGAAGTAAGAGCCGCAAATACGGTGACGCAGTGAAGAAGTCGTTGATAAGTATCACAAAGACCTCGCCTTCAAAGCACGTAGGCAGACTTAAAGGGACCCTGCAACACTTCTTTCAACTTTTTTCGAAATTTTAAATGTTTTCAGAACGTAGTCATCCAACAATTCAGTACTTATATTAGGTGGTCGCAAAGCACGTCAGCCAGAAATTACTGCTCCATGCCCATAAGACAACTTAGAGAGTTGCTCAAAAGATTTTTCTCTTCCCCGGTCTTGGCGTTCTTCGAATTTAGCCATTACCGGCGGTGTAGCGGCTGTTTGGCCGACTTTCCTTCATTTGCACCAATGAACGCATTCGTTAGCCACATTAACAAGAAAGCCACACAAGCCAAGCAGAAACTGAAGGCGCATCTGCTGCGACGAACAAATCACGTAGTACCCTTCCGTGCTGGCGATGCGAAGTGCTTCCCGACGCGAAGTAAAGAGTGAAAGCGTTTATCGGCAGTGTTGCAGAGTCCCTTTACAGTTCCCAGAAGAATTTTCTTCGATGAGAATGAATTATGGAGCTCATTGAGCGACGAAGCCAACCGCCATAAACGCGGCAGGTAAATGGCGGTACGCTCGCACAAATGTGGCTCCCAAATTCCCATTCCCAAATCCCCGAATTCCCAAATTCCCTATAGCAATGGGAATGCGGGTTGATGATCAGCAGAGGGGCGTATTCCGGTGCGATTCAGAACTTTAATTAAAACGTGGTGACAGCCTCGTCTCCGCACCTAAACTGACCTAAACCGTCCTAAAGCACGTTTATTTACAAAAATACCGCGCAGTATACAGGAAGCGTTTTTCCAATAAAAAGTCCCGGAACGAAACAAAAGGTGGGATTGCTGGGTCTCAAACCCCGGATGTAAGCGTTCGAAGCCGTGATGTTACTCGCTAAGCCACAGGGACCGAACTACCAGCTAGGTTTAGCGCTTGATCAAGGAGATTGCTGTAATGTCCAAAGCTAACCATATAGACGAGGAAGTACCTGGTCTGCAATGACCTGGAAACGGAACATTGCTACGGCTTGACGGGGACGTCGTCAAGTGGCAATTGCGGCTCGACGTGCCCTTAAGCTTAACTTTAAGGTTGCCTGACATTAAGCCTAAACATGGGACGTTAGGCCTAACGTCATGCTTCGAACTCTTACGTCGTCAGCCGTTACCCACAGGAAAAAAAACACTCATATTACTCATCCTACTTTAAGCCGCAGCTACTGATTAACGTCGCGAGACCTCAAATCAAAACTTTAGGCCTAATAACGTAAACACCGGGAGCACGCACGGCCGTTGTCCTGGTTTAGCCGCGGCCCCCTCCGGCACTTTGAAGTTGGACAAATCGCTCGTTTCTCGCGGCAATTATACGGAAACCCGTAACAAGGCGGCCACGATTTCAAGATCGTGTCTTGCGCTACTCCGCCCCCCCCCCCCTTTCAAGTGGTGCTCCTGCGGCGACCACCAGCGGTTGGTGCGAGCTGGAAGAAAAACAACCGTTAACAGAAACGAGGCCCCCGTTCGCAAACGCGTTCGGTCTCGTAGCCCATCCCCGATTGTCCTGCTTTGTTTTCCAACGTCGGCGTTATTACGCTCAGTCCTCGTTATACGCCCGTTCCTCGGCCCGCGGCAACAGGCGGGCCGGCTACCTTTGTTTCTCGCGTACCGCTCGCAATTAACTCTCGAAACCCGCCAAATCGCCGTTTTTCTCTCGCTCCATCCTCAGTTGACTACATTCCGCGCTTGACTTGGCTCGGCTTCGGCTACCGTTGTTCTGGCGCAGTCCGCATCCAGTCTTCCGCTCGTCCCTTGCGGTTATAATCACGTGTCGTGCTCGGTGATGCGCGAACACGCGCGCGCGCGTTCGCCGTGTCACGCTCTGTTTCGAGGCGGATGCCGCTGGGAAGCGCGGCAGTGGGCAAAAACGTGCGTGCGCAAAAAAAGTGCGCGCTGCCGGAGACCGAAATGGCGGCGGTTCGATGGCCGACACCGACCGCCGAAGAAGCAGGGCGGCGGTTGTTTACAGTTGAGGACAGCCTGCGGAAAAATCTCATTTGCCGCCGGTCGGGACCAAAAAAACTGACCGGTGCAATTAAAGATGTAGCTACGTAGCCCGGATGAACCATGTTAAAGGGCCCCCGGATTGGGCGAGAAAACTGCTACCCCGGAGGTCCCTTGTATGAGTGTTTAATTGAAAATTCCTTTTAATGAACGCTTCCGTTTGCTGATGGCACGCATGCGTGTATGTATACCTATGCGTCTCAGTGAAATTGTGGACGCTTTTGTGTACGTCTGCCAGGCGATCTGGTCGCGCGCCAAAAAGAAACGAATTAGAACATAGCCGATCCCATCTGGTCAATAAGTAAATCTATACTGCACACGCTAATAAAGCAGGCTCAGAACACTAACTCGCCTTACATCTTCCAGTTTGGGACCTGATTTTTCTTTTCTTGTTTTTACAGGGCTGTTTGCTTTTTTTTCAAGCGCGGTGGGATCCTATCAACTACTTCCACGGGCAACTACGTTAGGATGTAACCGGACTCCGCATAGGCGCTGTTGCGCGGACTCGGAACGTCCATTTCGAAAATTGGACTCCTGCAGTGTCGGCCGAAGACAGGAACTGTGACAGTTGAGATGGCGAGCCCAGTCTTCGGTATGCTGTGACATTCGGAGCTAATAGCTTTCTAGCCCGGGTTAAACAATTTAGTTTAACGTAGAGCATCAGGTGAAACGGCTGAAGCAAGGCACTGAACTCGTGCTGTTGCGTCGTTAATACGCGAGTGTATTATTCCAACACGTCACTGGCTTGCTTAAAATGACTTTTTCATTGCTCCGTTCGACGGAAGTGTAAGTTTGTTAGTTAAGTTTGTTCGTTAAAAATGCATGAACAGGATTAGCGTTGTACTGAACGACTGAAACGCGTTATCATTTTGGTAGACATTTCCGAACCTTAATAACACATCGAGAACACTGATGGTCTTGTTAAAATTATAGAAAAACTTGCCGCCTCAAATGCTGCAGCGACATCGCAGGGCGTGTACGTCCAGATCTGCCTTCAATTCAACTTCCAAGCCACTCTTGTTAGCGGATCTAACGACGTTTTGTGAACGTCGATACCTTGGTTAGAAGCGCAAATAATGAAGTCAAGGCCGAGATTAACAAAGCTGTTCGTATGCAAGATATCGAGTTGCTGCTGTTGAAAAAAACTTGAACACGATATCTTACGTGAAGATATCGTGAAATAGGTTCCGATTGTCGAGCGCCCGCGCGCGGTTGGTTCCGCGCAAATAACGCGATTATTATTATTATTATTATTATTATTATTATTATTATTATTATTATTATTATTACCATGTATATCGTAGTGATCGTGCCTTGACGGGAAGCAAACAAAAAGGGGGTGGGGTCCTTCTTGCCGTCGACAAATCTCTCCCGAGTGTGCTTTGTAGTGATATTCAGAATGCAGATGAGTCTGTATGGGTTGAAATTCTTTTCTCTAAAACTGAAAAACTTCTTGTTGGGGTTTTTTACATTCCCCCTGATGTAGCTCCTGACGCATTCAATCAGTTAGTTTCCTCCATTGAACAAGAGCTTATTACTCAATGCAACCGCAAGGTCCTCCTTCTTGGAGACTTTAACGCTCCTGGCGTTCAGTGGAGCCATCTATCCTGTTCCCACCATAACCACCACATTGAACAGAAGGGTAATAGATTACTAGATTTTTCGTCTTTCACTTCCATGGCACAGCATAATCACATAGAAAACTGCAGTGGAAACATTTTGGACCTGTGTTTTTCGAATTTTGATGATGTTAGTGTGTCACACTCTGATTGTCCTTTAGTTAGACCTGACAGATTTCATCCTCCTCTTTCTATTTCCTGTTCCCTTCCCACAATGCTCCACCATTCCGTAAGTTCCTGCAACACGCAACCTCGCTACGCTTTCGCCCGGGGAGATTACGTTGGGCTGTATGATTACTTTTCTGCTGCCCCTTGGTCGACAGTCATTGACGAAACTGATGTCAATGAACAAGTTGACCGTTTTACTGAGATTGTACTTTTGGGTATGAAGAAATACATCCCGCAATATTTACCAAAGAAGTTCAAATTCCCACACTGGTTTTCTTCTGAATTGCGGGATGCCCTTAAACTCAAAGAACGTGCGCACAGAAAGATGAAGCGCTCTGGTGCGAACCCGTTCGCTCAGGAGTTTCGGCGCCTACGTGCCTTATGCAAA
Source organism: Haemaphysalis longicornis (assembly GCF_048455015.1). Taxonomy (NCBI): domain Eukaryota; kingdom Metazoa; phylum Arthropoda; class Arachnida; order Ixodida; family Ixodidae; genus Haemaphysalis; species Haemaphysalis longicornis. The sequence goes on along the minus strand of NW_027526204.1, from coordinate 80,308,459 downwards.
ACATTGCACAAGCGTGATCATGCTTCGTACCTGGCGTCAGTAGAAGCTAAAGCAACCCATCAACCGGGAGCCTTCTGGAAGTACATTCATTCAAGATCTAGTAAAACTAAAGAATCTATTCGTTTACTAGACTCCAACGGCAATGAGGTTGCGGAGGTGGCCGACTGCTTTGCTCGTCAGTTTTCTTCTTTTTTTGGAATTAGCGGTTGCAGTGATAACAGTAGCGCGCCTTGTCACCAGGGTGGTAACTCTGGTTGTTTCCAACTGGATGAGAACATCGTGCGGACCAGTATCAAGCGGCTAAAGCCCTCGCTTTCTTGTGGACCAGATGGTATTCCTGCCGCCATTCTAAAAACATATGCAAACATATTCGTTCCTGTGTTGACTTCAATGTTTAATAACTGTCTCCGGTCTGGCACGTTCCCTCGCTCGTGGAAAATCTCTCGCGTATTCCCTGTATTTAAGTCAGGCCCAAAAACTGACGCAATAAACTATAGGCCAGTCTCGCTCCTTTGTTCTGCCTCTAAAATATTCGAGTTATCTCTGCATATGGTCTTGTCTTTCTCACTTAAACACGTCCTCATTCCTAATCAACATGGCTTTATGCGTGGTCGTTCAACTTCCACAAACCTCGCGTGCTTCATGGAGCAGGCCGTCCCAGCAATCGTTGGTAGAAGCCAGCTTGATGTGGTCTACTGTGACATGAGCAAGGCCTTTGATGTAGTCAACCACTCGTTATTGCTTGCCAAGCTCATTCTGTTAGATGTCCACGCTTCTTTGGTGGGTCTTATACGTTGCTATCTCCAGCAGCGATATTGCTATGTAAGTGTTAACGGTCAAACTTCATTTAGGTACAAAGCAACCAGTGGTGTACCCCAGGGATCTGTTCTGGGTCCCCTTCTTTTCTCCATTTTCATTAACGATGTTGCTTCTGTAATTCACAATTCTTCTTTTTTGTTGTATGCTGATGATATGAAAATCTTTAGAGAAGTGCGTAATATTCATGACTGTAATTATCTTCAGGATGATATTGCGTCATTCCATCGTTGGTGCACCAAAAACGACCTAATTTTGAACCCCTCAAAAACGAAAGTTGTCTCCTATAGTAGAAAAACTCAACAGCTGCAATACTCTTATAAAATTGCAAGCACTGCATTGCCGAGGGTGACTGAAATTCGAGACTTGGGAGTACTATTTGATTCTTCTCTGACTTTCTCTTCCCACGTTACACAAATTACCCGTCGCTCTCTTCGATGTCTGGGTGCTGTTTGCAGATATTCTAGAGAGTTTAAAGGTCATCTTCCTTTCTTCAAGTTGTATTCGGCTCTCTGCTTACCTCTTCTCGAATACGGCTCTGTTGTTTGGAATGGAACTTGCAGGTCCAATAGTGACCGTATCGAAAGAGTTCAAAATAAGTTCCTTTCTATCTTTAGGCACCGTTTCCGTCATGTACAAGACGACGCTAACGGCAGCGTGCCTTTTCTGAAAAGTCTTCCTTCCCTTCGGTGTCGACGAATGCGAGCTGATATTATCTTTCTTTATAGACTTCTTCATGGGGATATTTTGTGTGACGACTTGGTTACACTTATCAATGTCAACTTGCCGAACAAACTTTTCCGAACATTTCGAACTTTTAGAACAGATGCTTTAAGTAGAAGACGCTCGTCCATCTGCAGAATACAATGTGCATATAATGAATATTCTGATCGTCTTGATATTTTCCAGAGCTCTTTTTCTTTGTTCTCAAACGACTTGAAAACTGTTGTAGCTTAAGTGCCTTTATGTCATAGCAAATTTATGTGCCGTATTTATTTTAGGCAAATCATGTTCTTGTTTTTTTGGTTTTTACATTTCCTGGTTTTGCGTTGCTTGAATTTCTGTAGGTTTGAGTGCCAGTGCTTGTAATGCTGAGCTTCTTTCAAAGTTGAAACTTCCGAACATTTTGTTATGAAACCTTCGTTTTATGCGTATAACTTATCTGTGTCATGTTCAGTGAATATTTCCTGTTTTTCACGTGCCTTGAACATTTCGCTGTCCGAGTGTCATGGCTTGCAACGCTAGGTCTCCTGTTTCTTTTCTTTCTTTTTTTTTTTTGCTGCTTTGCTTTATGAGATTACTGTAAATATCTTTACTTTATTGTTTCTTTCATGCATACGGTTTTGGGTGTTGTGTTGTCTTGATTTTAGTTTGTTTTTATGTATGTTTTGTATATGGTGTACCAGTACCAAGACCCTAGGGTTGTTCCTGGGCACCGAAAATAAAGGTTGATTGATTGATTGATTGATTGATTGATTGATTATTATTATTATTATTATTATTATTATTGTTACAACCGCTTCTTTGAACACCTTGACATCTTTCAGAAATCCTTTACAGTTTACCGCACAACGCTGTTGAATACAGTATGTTAAACACCTATGATATGTCTGTCGTTCTTTTTTTTTTCTGGAATTTTATTTCTCTGCGGTTGTGTCTATCCAACTGATAGTTGCCTATTTTTGAAACTGTTTACTGTCATTTGTTCGTTTTTTCATTTGTCTCTACACTCTTGCCGTTGTTTTTGTTGTATTACTGTCAAACTTTGTTGCTCTGCCTGTCGTGTGGCCTTTACGACGGGCAGAGCAACATAGGCATCTTCTTTTTTTATTTTTTACCTGTACCCAGGCTCCGCCTGTGCTTTATTTCTGTCATTTTCACTACTTCAATTTGTGTGTGTCTTGTCGCTTGTTTGTTTCTTGCTATATGTTTCTTGTATTTTGTTTTCATGTAACTACCCGTGCGCCAGCACTCAGGCCTCTGGCTGTTCCTGGGCACGTAAATAAACATGATTGATTGATTGATTGATTGATTGATTGATTGATTATTATTATTATTGTATGCACATCATGTTTCGTGTTTTTCTTTCTGCGCGCCAGCACAAAGGCTGTTCCTGGTCCCACAAATAATTGATCGATTGATTGATTGATTGACTGATTGATGTCATTCATAAAGTACAGATTATGCGCCTTTTAAGCATTGTTATGCTGGAGGGCACCTATAGGCCATCAATCAATTCTGGATGATGATTGGCTGTGGGGTTTAACGCGCCCCCTGCTACACCCGAGGGATGAGGCGGGCGCAGTGTAGGGCTCCGGATTAACTCTGACCACCTGGGGATGTTTAACGTGCGCCTAAATCTCCACACATGGGCGTTCTCGCTCTTCGTCTCCATCAGAAAAGCAGCCACTGCGGTAGATATTGAACCCGCGTCTTTGGGCTCAGCCCCACAATGCCATAGCCACGGAGCCAACTCGGCGGGGTGGTACTAGTACCAGTAGTAGCAGTAGTAGTAGTAGTAGTAGTAGTAGTAGTAGTAGAAGAAGTAGTAGTAGTAGTAGTAGTAGTAGTAGTAGTAGCAGTAGTAGTAGTAGTAGTAGTACTAGTAGTAGTAGTAGCAGTAGTAGTAGTAGTAGTAGTACTAGTAGTAGTAGTAGTAGTAGTAGCAGCAGCAGCAGTATGTGTTGTTGGAAGAGGCGTAATTAGCCTTGCATAACTACCGCCAATTGCTCTGACTAATGGTCCCCAATATTATATCAGAGACACGCAATGTCACCACACCTCACTTAGTCCCGGGCACTGCAAAAATCAGTAGGAGACGACACACCTCTTTTCGCACTATCCAGTGGTCCCTAGAAAAAATAATGTCCTGCGATGTAGCATGGCGCCCTCCTTGCTTCTGGAGATCGCGCAAAAAGTTCGTCCGCTCAAGGCTGTTTTTGGAGCTCTTCATAATGTAGTGATCAATGCCACCAGGCGCACTGCACGAGGAGTCACTCGATCCCCATGAGAACATGTAAAACCATGAAAAAAAAAATCCAACTATTCGCCATGACAACAAATAAGCGAACAGCTTTGCGAATCTCGGTGGCTTAGTGAGCGATCTGGTGAAGAGCTACAAGCGTGAGACGCGATGCGTCCTTTCCCGGCCTTGTTATTACGGGAGGAGTAGCAGGAGCGTTGTTACATTCTACCACTCCGTGACCATGCCGTTCCACGACGCGCATGGGCGCTCCCGCGGAATCTCGGGCCGCAACGTGAGCGGCCGAGTTTCGTGCGTGTCGGCAGCGGTTGGACGCTCCGACCCCATCCGGGGGCTTGCTGAACCCTTTCCTGCGCGGTTTAAGCCTTATAGTTATAGGTACCATGAAGACAAAATGCAGTTTAGTTAACTGAAAAGATCGCTGTGTCCAGATAACAATGATACCGATTTTATCCCAAACTTCAAAGAACTAATCGAGGTGTTAAGAAAACATATGAAACAGTGGTGACACCCAAGCCACCTTACATATATATATATATATATATATATATATATATATATATATATATACAGAAAGAAAATACAGAAAAAAATGCCGGCAGTCTACAACGCCAAAGAAGGCATAGGGGAAGGTTAGACTATTTTTTTACCGTTAGTTACGTTACATTATTATTAATTTTTATTAATTACGTGAGAAAGAAAGAAAGAAAAACACGCGCCCAGAGTGGGGACCGAACCCACGCCTTTCGATTATATATATATATATATATATATATATATATATATATATATATATATATATATATATATATATATATATATATATCAGCGGTGGTTATCGCACCAGACCGGTATTCTGGAGGTCGTGGGTTCGGATCCCACCCGGCGGGAATTTTTTCACCTCTTTCTTTTCGACTCAAAAAATTCTTCATCTCTTTCTATGACCCACCACAACCTCCCCTTTGCTTTCGGAGGTTTTCTTAACTGCCAACCCTTATTTTCTGTCTTATTTCACGGAGCCCCTCATTTCCTATATATATATATATATATATATATATATATATATATATATATATATATATATATATATATATATATATATATATATATATATATATATATATATATATATATCAGTGTGTCGAACCGCAAAAAATACGGGTTCGGTTACGGTTCGGGTTCAGGTAAATTTATTTTGTTCCGGTTCAGTTCCGGTTCGACTAATTCTATCCACGAACCGGTTCGCGAACCGGTTCAGAGTGTTGAACCGGTTCGTGAACCGGTTCAGAACTGAATTATTAGCAAGGCGTGAAAAATCAGTTTTGTATACTTTAAATTCATCAAAACTGAAGTACTTTTTTTCTTCACTCGAACTAGTGGTTTTTTGAAAATGAGCTGCAATACTACTGTCAAATTTGAAAATATTGGCCAGGTGTAACAGAAAATGTACCAGCCTCTTTTTCACCACCCCTACTGTCATCCTAGAGACTACACAAAGCCGCCGCCAAGAGACATGAGTGTGTTATTTATTGGTGCCCCTTTCTTCTTTTTATTGTACTGCTTAGATGCTAATAATGACTTAAGACATTGCCCATTTTGCTTGAATTACTTCCTTGTTACGTCACTGCTGATGCTGGGTGGCAGAAAATTTGAAAGTTTTTTCGGTGTTTCTCACCCACTTCTTGTAAAAACAACTTCCTTAACGAGTCACCAAAGGCAGATCTTTCAAACAAGGCAAGGTAGGGCTTTGTTTTCATGGTCCATTTAGGATCCTTGGCCAAGCATGTAAGATGACGCGGCGGAAAAATATCGCCGACCAGGGGCTGCGGCCCCTTCGTTATCGGGCTTACTGCGACAATCAAGAGCGAATGCTGCCTGCAAAACAATCAACAAAGAAAACTTCCACGTAAAGCGCGCAAACACACGCCCGCGCACACAACATGGCGTTTTATTCGCCTGTGAAGAGCAGCTTTACCTGTACAAGAGACTACCAAAGACGCTAGTGGAAATCAGCGAAACCAAACGTACAGTGCCCAACACTGGGCACACCTGTCAATTCGAAAGAACACAGTCTCTAGAATTTCGAATAGACACGTATCTTCGCTTACCTCACCCGCCGCGGTGGCTCAGTGGCTAAGACGTCGTGCTGCTAAGCCTCAAAAACGCGGTTTCCATTCCCGGCCGTGGCGGCCGCTTTTCTGATGGAGGCGAAAAGCGAAAACGCCCGTGTGTTCGAGGTTTCGGCGCTCGCTAAAGATCCCCAGGTGTTCAAAATTCATCCGGAGCCTTCCACTGGGCCGCGCCTCATCACCTGTGTAGCGTCGGCGCGTTAAACCTCATAATCAATCAATGTTCTCTTTCCCCGTGCAGTACGTTTAAGAATCTTATTTCTCCGGCCCCTTCGCCCTATTTTCCCCTCTTCCTCGTTTCGTGAGGTTCGCCTCGCTTGTATAAAGCCGATGTCTCGAACCAATAACAAACATATGTGCGTCCCTTTCTTCGTGCGTCCCGTTAGTGGCGCTGTTTTAATTGTTGTGATTATGCACGTACCTAAAAGCCAAAATTTCAACACTCTTTAGCTGCTGTAAATAGGCATAGGCAAATGTAGGGCTTGAACCTTGGCTGGTACACAGTGCAACAATCTCGTGGACTGATTGCACTTGCACTGTCCCAATGAGGGAGAAAGAGAGAGCGACAAACGTTTTATTGAGCCTTTTAAGGCCCCTTGTGGGGGCGTGGTGACAGGCGCACCAGCGACCGCGGGAAGGGTGAATTCGGTGCTTCAAACATCGTGCAGGCTGCCAAGAGTTTGACATTTCTTCTTCCCAGCCTTGCACCCTGCTTGCTCGACCATCAGCAACATACCATTGCAATTAGAAGCCTTAATAGCTATACTGGTGTGCAGTCGTTTCACCATGTTGTGGCTATGGCGTTGTGCTGCTGAGCCGAAAGACGCGGGTTCGATTTCCGGCCGCGGCGGCCGCTTTTCTGATGGAGGCGAAAAGCGAAAACGCCCGTGTGTACGAGATTTCAGCGCACATTAAAGATCCCCAAGTTGTCAAAATTAATCCTGAGCCCTCCACTGCGGTGCGCCTCATCGCCTGCCTTGCGTCGTCGCATTAACAAACCTCACAATCAATCAAGTAATCAAATTGTCACCATGTTGTGACGGTGATGAGCGTGTTCGGAGCGTTTTGATTCATTAAACGGGTAAAAGTGAGCGAGAGATTGCGAAGTTGATGGCGCGTGAAAGAAAGAAGCCCCTAATGACACTTACCACCCGTTATCAATAACGGGATGGTCGAACCGTTTTGTCGAGAACCGGAAACCGTTATTTCTTTTTTCGGTTCAGTTCCGGTTCGGGTTCAGCCGGCTCAAAAAATAATGGTTCGGGTTCGGATTCAGTTCCGGCAAAAATACCGGTTCGGTTCCGGTTTTCGGTTCGGTTCGGTTCCGGTTCGACACCCTGATATATATATATATATATATATATATATATATATATATATATATAGTGAGGGCTCCACCATTTGGATACGCTCTCATGCGGGTCTAAGAAAGACGCCGCACAGTTGGAAAACGGAAATAGGCCGTTTACCCGAAGAACAGCCAGGAAACGGTCGACAAATAATTTTAAAAAAGGGGGGAAGTTTTACGCATATTACTTCCGTAATAAATGGACGGCGAGGGCGGAGGGGTAACTTGAAAAAGAAACTGTCTTTTTCTAGTTTTTCTCCCGTTTAAAAAGAAAAAAAAAAGAGGGCCAGTGGGAGGCGGTTGTGTATACCATCGGACGAGTGGGCCTTTTTAATTCTCCAACCACTCTTCTTCTTATTCCCTCTGTTTTTAATTGCCTGCCGCGCCTCCCCTGAGAAGGGCTCCGTCGGTATACCTTGCACAAATCGCCGCAAAAATGAGAAATGACGATACGACAGAAGAGAATAAACGCCTCCGGCCACGGGACGAGAAGTGAGCGCTTGTGATTTATTCACTACCGGCATTTGCGCCTGCTCTCCGATGCGGAAAGCTGATAAACGTCGGCGGCAAATAAACAAATAGGAGCACGGAGCGAGAGATGCTCTTTTTTCGTTTTCGGGGGAAAAAAGAGAAGGCCCGCGATTCTTAGGAGGCAATTTTAACGGGCGCCTGCGTCCATCGCGCCGACACAGGCCAGAATAGAACCACTCGGGCATGCGATGAAGATTAGTTTCCCCCCCTTCCTCGTTTTCCGGCAGTTGTATTTTCCTGTTTTGTTGCTCGTTTGCGCGCGCGTGGAGACCTGGAGCGAGAACACCCGTTGCCTGCATTGATGGTGCGGCTGTTCAAAACCTGGACTCTCTCTAAAGCATTAGCTTACACCTTTTTAAAAGACTTGGGTCCCTTGGTTCGCCGTCGGCAGCGACAGCTTGTCTTGAATCGCATTCATCTTTCCTACCGATTCTTCCCAGAAATATGCGACTTGAGTCCGTGCAAGTATTTTAGCCTCGATGCTGGAAACGATAACAGCCGTAACCTTTCCGTTAAGGAAATAGTTCGTTAAACCGGGAACTTCGTAAAATCGAGAACGCGTTAGGCCTACTTGTCCGTTAATATCGGGAAACTTGCAGAATCAGGCTAGTGACATCGAGGTTCAAGTGTATACATTAATTTTAATGCGGTAGTAAGATACCCAAAACCTTTTTTCTATCCTCTAGAATGCCCTCGTTGTCATTATCGGGTGCTGTTTGGCCAATCGATGATGAGACTGAAGCTTTCGTTATCGCAGGAAGTAGCGTCACTTCCAACGAAACAATGGCCTCACCGCGAGTTACGTTTACAGGAATGCACCGGAATGCACCGAGGTCATACCGTCCATAGAAATTTGCACCTGCCGCCTTTATATTCTGTTGAAATTTTAAAAAAGGAAGATTCTCCTCAGTATGTTCATTTCTATAGGTCGTGGGATATCATATCATTACAATTAATTCAAGGAACTGGAGAAAGATCTTGCTTGATAAGGGAAAATTATTCTGATGAAACGAATGAAGCCGGCTTGTTATCAAGTAACAAAGTAAGCTTTAAATGTTGCGTAATCTCTGCGCTGTATCAGCGCGCTTTATCGTAGCCCATAATCATGCCTACACTGAAATCACGCACGTGATAAGCAGCTATGAATAATAAAACGCCAAGCTAATTCTTGCTTCAAAGCCCATAACGTAAATAAATAAGGCCACCATTGCATCGGTTGCGTTCACAGTGAGTAAAAATAGTAAAAGTAAAAGTAAAAGTAAAAGTAAAAAGTAAAAAGTAAAAAAGTAAAAAGTAAAAGTAAAAGTAAAAGTAAAAGTAAAAAGTAAAAGTAAAAGTAAAAGTAGTAAAAGTAAAAAGTATCTGAAGCTTTGTATTTTATTCTCAAAATGATCACCGGGGCAGCTGGGGATCAGTCCTTTGAACAAATCCGCTTTTCTTTTCAGAACAACGTAATTGAATTTTATGTGGACACTAAAGCAGGTTGATGGAGGATTCTCGTTAGGGCCGCATAAAAAATGTGCAAAAGAACCTAAACTTTACAAAGAGTTATGCCAACGAAAACGACGAAAACGCAAGTCGTCTTGCGTTTTTGGTCGTTTCCGTTTACGTCACTCTTTTCTGAGCACTATAGAACGCGTCGCAGCTGACGGGAACGGTGTGCGCTCGGAGGGTTAGCTGCTTTGTGGACGCTTACTGCGATGCCCGGTGCGAGCTTTCGCCAACCAATCCATGTGCCACTTTGTCGTTATATATGCACAGTGCAGCAACCGGAAATAAGTATAAAGAAAACACGGGCACAATAACATCATGTTTAAAGGGACCCTGCAACACTTTTGATAAGCGCTTTGACTATTTCCTTCCGCGTTTGGTAGCACTGCGAAAGCTATATTTATCGCCAGCACGGAGCGGCACTGCGTGATTTGCTCGTCCCGGGCGTCTAGGTGTCACACGCACACGAACAGAGGCTTCAAAATATAGCCAATTTCCATGGCCGAAATCGAACCAGGGTTCCTCGCATTACGAAGCTAATGTCTATCTTATTACGCCGCAGAAGTACACGTTAGTCGTATGCGAAGTGTTGGGGGTGATCTTTGCCCGCGCCGTTGTCATGGAGGCTGCCGTTGCTGGGCCGAAAATAAGTACACAATATTATAAAATTAAAAAAAAAAGTTACGGGAGATACCGCGTTAATTACCCCAAATAAATAAAACCTCGATTCAATGTATCTTTACAGGCCTGACTGACTGAGTGAACAAACTTCCTTGAGGAATAGGAAGAGGAGGGAATGGGGTAGCGGATAGAGGGGAGTGGAATTCATAGGTGGAACCCTAGGTCCAGGGCCCCGGTGGCTAGTGCGCCTGTCTTCGCTCCCTCCAGCAGGTTGAGTTGGTCCTGTAGAAATGTGCTTGCCAAAACTGCCTCCCATGTATGTAGTGTAATATAGGCTGTGTTGAGCTGTTTCTGGTGCCTGTTCCCCATATGATTGGGCAGGACCATGTGGCGCGGAACAGCGTGGCTGTCTCGCCACATACCTTACAGCATTCGTCAAGGTCTCGATTTTGGTGTTCTGGGGTGCTGCGGCACCCTCTCTTGACTATTTTCGGTATCAACGCCAAGCTGATACCAAAACTAATCAAGTGAGGACGACACAGCCCCTCTGGCGAATCGCTGCTCCGTACTTCCACAGCTTTCGTGGAAATGCTTTAATTTTCTTATTTCTTCTTTACAGCGGCGGCTATTTTCTGTACGGTACAACAACTACAACAGCGTCGGTTTCTTGCACAAACCAGGAGGGGAGGATGAGAGTGCAAGTTGAAGGTGCCCGCACCATCAATTACGAAGGAGAATGGATGGCGCTGTGCGAGGTATACCTAAACACCTCGTTGTACGCAAAATCAGGAACAAAAGACCCGTGTATACACGGCGCGCGTACACGGCCCGTAAACGCTCGCGGTACGTACATGCAACAAGGTAAACCGAGCGTAACAGAGTAGCGCAATCGCTCGAGACAACTCTGGCCGTTACCCCAAAAAATACGCACAAATAAAAACAGAAATGAGGGGGGGCGGGGGAGGAGGAGGAGCTGAAAAGACGAAGAATAAAAAAGGAGCCTCGTGGCCTCTGTTGAAGGCGCAAGCTTACAAGCAGAGCGTGTTGGAGTAGAACACAGTTTCGTTTTTGGTCGCTTAATATTTGTCTTCATTTTTTTAATCGTCGCCAGCGGCGTGTAAAAGGACCCGCCGCCTCCTAGACTGGGGCGAGCCGGAAGTGTGCCGCGCAATTATGACTGCACGCGACAAAGTGTCGCGACGGGATGTGCAAGCTCAGTCTACTGGGCAGCACCATCACAGCAGCGAGGCCTGATGACTGAGCATCGCCCAAATGTTTTGTTTTAACCGCGGACCTGTTGTTGTTGGCCGTAAGAGAGAGAGCCACTTTAATGTGTGCGGTGTGCGGCGTCATCAGAAAATCCCGGGTCATAGTTACACCCTCCGTTTACCGCGCTGGTGAACACGCGCTTCACGAGGAGCGGCCGGTGTCATCCAGGCTTGCGCGTAACGCTCGCAAAAGAATACCAAGAAAACAGTTCACGCGCGTCTGCGCCTCAAGGGGAGTGCACAAGACAGCTCGCACTACAGACGCCAAGTTCGCGTAGGCGGTTGCGGCCGGTTGCGCAATGTGAAAGCCTGCGGACAAAACAATTCGGGCCAGCCAGTCTGCATGGGGAAGACGACGATATCGGTGGATATGACGCTGACTACTACTGCCACGGGGAAAAGCGACGATGGAACATGTAAACAAACAACTTCGTACCTAATGGATTATGCCATGCGCGGTGGGTGGTGTGTCCTTCAGTACTAACATAGAAAGAAATCCTCCAGGTTCGCTATGGTTCAAGCCTTACGCGCCTTAATGCAAGCTTCGCCTTATTATTATTATTTTTTTTTTTTTTGCATGGTGGAACAATTGCTTCTCTCGTGGCGTCGCTGGAAGAGTTTTTACTTATTTGTTGGTCGCATGTACACATTCAACTAGCCAGTCGTGTCCAAAGCATCTGGCTGAAGCTCTTTGTTTCGTTTAACGCCTTGGCCTTATAGCCGTCATTAAACTCCGTCTATGAGGTGCGTGGTAGTAGGGGGAAACGGTTTAATTTTTGGTTCCTGGGGTTCTCTGGCATGTATACTCAACGCGCCGAAGTTACACCAGGGCTGTGAGGCGCGCCGTGTGGAGTGCTCAAGATTAGTTTTGACCATCTTGGAATCTTTAACGTGCGCCGAAATCTCGACATGCGGGCGTTTTCGATCTCCGCCTCCATCTTAAAAGCAGCCATTCCGACAGGAATCGAACCCGTGACCTTGGGGTGCGTATAAATCTCGTACACAACGTGAGTCTAATACGAATAACGTTTTTGACGAAGTTCACCCACTTTCCGGTATGTGTGTCCCTCTCAGCCTTTTACGCCGAGCCAAGAATTTATCGTCCGCAACAGAAATTCGGTCAGGTTAGGTGTTGAGGAACCCAACCCAAGTCTTATGCCTTGAAAACGGGAACACCACCAATGTTGATTCGAAAAAAAAAAAGACCCTGCGCAGACAACAGGGACTGTAAAAAATGGAGCAGTCAGACGAGCGTTTACGAACAACTGGTGAAGTTTTAATACAAAGTGGCAATAAATACAAAATAGGTGGGCAACGCGAGCCTGCGTCGTGCTTTTAAGTAGACTCATAGGGCTTTTCGGAATAGCAAACGAAAATATTTATTTCCAATTGTAATAAAACTTCGCCCGCTCTCCTTGTTGTCTGTCATTTTTCTTTTCGCGTGCACGCCTCGTTCTCTTGCGCCCTCTTTTTGAGCTAAGATGGGCCGGAAACACTTGCTTTAACGAAATCGCTTTATCAGAAATGTCGGTTTATTCGAATTGGTTCATAGGTTCCACAGCATTGTATAGAAAGCACATCACAGTCGCTTTTAACGAAGTATCGCTTGTAACGACGCCCTTTTTTTCTGTGCCGAGGGCTTTGTGGTGACGAGTGTTTGCTGCAATAGGCAGCTAGCCAAACGTCACATTCTGTTAGGCATACACTTGAATAATCATGCGGATTAATATTTTAGTGGGTAGCACTTAAGCGTCCGCCACGGTGGTTTTACGACGTCGCAGTGCCTCGTATCCGAGCGAACGAAGGAAAGCGGAGGAGAAGAATGTGGCGAAAGTGTCAGGGGGAGGGCGGTATGGCGAGGCAGCGCGAGACGCTTCCCGGCGGCGACGCGCTCTGAAGAAACCGAGAGAACGAAGAGGCCACCGAAGATGAGCTCGCAGGACAGCGGAGGACGAAAGTATGGCTAAAGTGTGAGGGGGACGGCAGTATCCCAAGGTCGCGCCACAGAAGCCCAGCACGCGCTGGGTGCTGCTCGTACGTAAAGACCCTCTATTTTGAAAAATAGAGGGGCTTAATTTTGCTCGTACATGGGTCCCTCGTTGTCCTCCTTGTTGGGTGGCTCATACCGGGTCATCCGAAGCACGTGACATTTGCGCGGGAGGTTCAAACACGATGTACAACATGCTCGGCGGCGGCGACACACTTCGGTATAACGCCAGAGTATAGGGCGCCATTTAGGGCAGAGTATGCAGAGTGGAGAAAGAAGGGCAGTGTCATCAGTCCAAGTGTAGCGCGGTAAACTATACTCTACACTGTAGTCTACGGTATAGCCTAAGACTATTATATGTAGTATAACTATAGTATAGTATAGTTGGCGTCACGATGTGCATTCCGCGGTCCATCAGGCTTCGCTGGTCCTCCAGGATGTTGCCACGCAGGACAGCTTTCTGAGCGGAAGGAGCAGTGGGGGTTAAAGATCTGAGACTCAAAACCACGAGCTTGTGCTCGTTGAAGGAGTGCTTTGGTAACCAAGCCACCGCGGTGGTTCAGTTGCATGCTGAAAAAGCCTGGGGGTCTTACTAGGGAATGTAAAGGTTCGAATGAAAGGAGAGAAACGTTTAACAGGTATGTCGCGCTGAAACGATTCAAGCCGAGAAAAGGAGCTTTCCTGCAGCAATTGCCTCGGGATGCATTGCACTCGTACAAAATTCGACTCAGTATCGTCTGCGTTCGCACAGTTCGCTTCTTTTGTAATCCTTGTTCTTGTCTTTTTTTTTTTTTTTAGGAGAAGGTGGTTGTGGATAGGCCGCGTGGACGTGGCGGCGCGACACGATGAAGATGGCCGGCGTACAAGCACTGGTGGATCACGCAGTACAGCGCTAAAAGAGCCAAAGCGAGCGTGACGGCGCGGGAGAGGACTGCAATTTTCGCGGCCCGTGGACGCCGCGTGTGCAGCGGGCCCGTTAACACCGCGTGGACGCCGCCCGGAAGTGAAGGGGCGCAATTACGCGCCCGCCTTACGCGATGTTTGATGTTCCCTGACGCATCGTTTGTTCGAACATGCGCGGCAATTACCGGACAAAAGGGGCCGCGCTATGACGGAACCTAGCGGAACAACCAACACCCCAAAACGCCGATGCTTACACAGCGTTTGTCTTCAGAGTACGTACACCTAAAGGTTTGTAAAACGCGCGCGTTGCGATTCTAGTCTAGTCTGAAATGCGAAAGCGCTAACGGGCGCGCGAAGTTCGCACGGCTTTCGCGACCTATGTTATGTCTGCATACACCATCCCGGCTGAACGTGTTTTTCCATCCCTGCAACACTTTCGATAAAAGCTTTCACTCTTTCGTTCGCGTCTGGAAGCACTGCGAAAGGAACAGTTATCGCCAGCGCGGAGAGGCACTGCATGCTTTGGTCGTCGCACCAGATACGCCTTCCGTTTCTGCTTTGTATTTGTGGCTGTATTTTTTAAGTTGCTACCGAAAAGCGTCCATTGCTGCAACCGAAGGAAAACCGGCCAACAGCCGCTACACGGCCTCAGTGACGTAATTTGGGCAGTCAAAGAACGTCAAGACCTGGAAAGAGAGAAAAACCTTTTGGGCGAATTTCCAAGTTATCTGATGGACATATGGCAGTAATTTCTGGCTGAGGTACTTTGAGACCCCCTAGTCTCAGTACTGGGTAAGTTGGGTAAATACGTTCTGCAAACATTTAAGATTTCACAATTAGCTGAAAAAAGTGTTTCAGGGTCCCTTTAACAAATTGAGTGTCCCCGGAAATCATGTCCCTCGTGAGCTCCACTGTTATTCCGTTGTTAACTTGCACCTTTCTTCACCTTAACACTTTCCTGCCGCATTCGCCGTTCGTTGGCATCGTGCTTGAGAAACTTTCTATCGTCCCGTCACTCCACCTACTCCGTGAAACATTTGCACGTCAGCGGCAGTGCGCAGAGTCTGCCAGTTACAGCATAAACTAAACGCGATTATACCTCAAACCGGTGTCCGCATTCGTTTGTTCTCTTTCTTACTCACTTTCTCTCGCTGTCTCTCCGCAGTTTTCGTTGGAAGTTGCGAAATGCGATATGCATAATCCATAGCACGGACCGTGGCTAAGCTGGCATAGAACGAAGGAATTGTGTGAGTGAGTCAGCCCCGGCCTAAAGGGAATATAGGAAGACAAAAAAGAAATACTTAGACAAGCTGCCGACAGTTAAATAAACGGACCATAAAATGATGAATGCGAGAGGAGAGGTATACGAGCACAGCCGGCGGACGTATAGGACAAATGGAGGACGTCCAGCAATAAAGACGCTCCTCCAGAAGGTATAACTTTCGATGAAGCCGTGTGATGTGGTGCCGCTTGCGATATGTATACCTGGCTTGAGTTCTATCACGGAAGTTGCTGCGAAATAACTGCCGATTTTTTAATGCTGGAGGCTCGGATGGCCTACTTATCAAGAAACTGTGGTGAGGTCTGCGTTGACGTGGGTGGGTTCACTTGCCATGTCCCTGCCGGAAAGCCGAGATTCGGAGTCAGTCTTTCGCGACTGTTTGGGTGCAGACTTGGAAAGGTAACGTCCCATTAATGTAACACCGCAGAAGTGTCTGTCTGTCTGTCTGTCTGTCTGTCTGTCTGTCTGTCTGTCTGTCTGTCTGTCTGTCTGTCTGTCTGTCTGTCTGTCTGTCCAAGGTGTTTATTTTAGTTGGACTCTGGTGTTGTGCTGCTGAGCACGGGGACGCGGGTTTGATTCCCGGCCTCGGCGGCCGCTTTTCTGATGGAGGCGAAAAGCGAAAACGCCCGTGTGTACGAGATTTCGGCGCACGTTAAAGATGCCCAGCTGGTCAAAATCAATCCAGAGCCCTCCACTACGGCGCGCCTCATCGCCTGCGTTGCGTCAGTGCGTTAAACCGCATACAATCAATCAATCAATCAATCAATCAATCAATCAATCAATCAATCAATCAATCAATCAATCAATCAATCAATCAATCAATCAATCAATCAATCAATCAATCAATCAATCAATGCTCGAGTGACGGCTAGCATAACAAAAACAAAAGAGAAAGAAAAGGACACTGAGTCATGCTCTCAGCTCCAGCGGCGTCAATAAGCGCGTTCGACTGGCTTGAACCCTTCCAATCCCATTAATTCCGCCCAGTCTAAGTTTACTAAACAAAACAGAAAAATGACCGCGTGCGGCCTCAGTAGTGACTCCGTCTCAATGGTCGGTGGTTTCGGTATACGCGCGGCCGTAGCTTCTTTGTACTTTATTTACTCGCCCATGCGTTCTCATTAGCTCAGACCAGAGATTCCCCGACATGAGCTGAAGCTCGCAACAATAAACGCATGCTAGTCGCATCCTATAGACTTCGTTTACCAAACCGGATTAACGATACATCACGGTAGGGGCCTTCAAGCGATGGGTAATTACATGCTTCGTATTTACTGAGAAACAATCGGAAGGATCCTTCGTTGTTGTTTTTTTTCTATTAGTAACTCCCCCTAATCCCAAATAAGCGTGCGAGCTGTCGCGAAATCTTCAATCATTGGAAAAGATGGCCGCAGGCTCGCCCGTAAACAGAATAGAAACCTGATCTTTTGAGCCTGTGTGCACCGACCAGTTTGTTTGGAGAATAAACCGGAATAATCAAAGACCTCTTTTTGATAATCAGTGATGCGATGATAATGACCGATGCGATGTTGGCGGTCAACGTTCTCCCTCCTCCTCCCCTCCATCTTCCATTCCATTTGGCGCTCGGGGCGCTTCATCGCCAGCGGGAAGCACTGCTACCAGGCAGAACTGAGTTTCGAACGTCCAAACCTGGGCAAAATGGATGAGCACAAATTTGGTGGTTGTAATTATCCCAGCAGCTTCCAGCTGCCCCCGGCGTCAGGGGGTGCTGTTGAACTTAAAACTGCGTTTTTTTAACAGCAGAGCTCGGTGGCGTTCGCAAAAAAAAATTCCAAGAAGAAATACCGAGAGCACGCGTGCGTGTGCAATGCGAGGAGTGCCCCGCGTTGTCTAGGCTTACCAAAATACCAAGAAAAAATACCGAAGGAAGGAAGGAAGGAAGGAAGGAAGGAAGGAAGGAAGGAAGGAAGGAAGGAAGGAAGCAAACTTTATTTTCCTAAGCACCCTTAGTCCAGGGCGCCGTCTTGGGACGCTGTGGCCATGGCTTCCTCCGCTCTGGACGTCAGTAGGAGCTGTGTCGCAGCGCTGAGGTGTCAGCCAGACTTGCCTCCCTGGATGTCAGAGCTGGATTCAGGATGCGGGTCAACTTTGGATGTCGATCACAGGCCTGCACGCCTTGTGAGGAGCTCCCGGCGCCGGCCAGCTCGACTTTCGAGGACACTCTGCCCAGCGTTCGTGGCATGATCTCTCGCGTGCTGTTCTCCTCGCGAGTTCACGTCCGTTCGAGCCTGAAGTGGGGAGCACAGACGCCGAGTTCGCGCTACACACGCCGAGTTTGCGAAGCCGGTTGCCGTGGGTTCCAGCGCGTGCTAACGCGGTCCACCTTGAAAGAGATATGAAAGCATGTACTCTTAAAAAAAAAAAAGGTCTGGGCATTCACTAATGGAACACTAACAAGTTACTTGTCCCAGTATACACAAGGCACTTAGTAACTGGAGGTATTAAATTTAGTACTAATCTGGGTTGCTAACTGAAGCAGGCAGTAAGTACCACTACCTCTCCTAGTGAAGTCCTAGTGATAACACTCTTCTGAGCTACATGCGTTTACTAACTGGCCATGCATAATCTAGTCACAGGAGCGACCTTAACCTAGTGCATAGTACTTCTTCCTACACTCAGTTAATTTCCTAACCATGCAGTTGTTAGTGGCAGAGCCTACGTACGAAACCGCGGGGTAGTAAGGTTAGTAAGGAGTTAGTAAATACGGCCGTTACTACCTTTTTACGACCATTTTTTATTAAGAGTGTGCGCACGAAGCGATCCGTGCCTGCCAGTCATGGAGAACTTTCAGCGGGAAATTCAAAAATCCATGTGAGGTGCATGAAGACGAAGAGAGAGAGGGACCGCCAGCTCTGCTGTTTCCCCAGCTAGCCTTCCACCCCTGGTGCCAGCTGCGCGAATTTTTTTAAAGCGAAGGTTTAGTGCTCTCACTGATGGCGCCTTTAACGCCAAAGCGTGTGAAATGAAAGAAAAGAAAACGCTTCCGGTGGCCGTAATCGAAGCGTTTCGGATTTGGAGAGGGTTGCATGCACGTGCAAAATTAGCAAAATCCTGCACCCCACCGTGTAAGGACGACGAAGATCTGCCACAAGAAAGCTTCGCGTTCAACCATCGTCGTCTTTAGACGGTGCCTGAATTTTTATTGAAAACCTCTAGCGAAGACGAAGGTTTGAATAATTTTGGTCGGTAATAGAGAGAGAGAATAGTCTTTAATGATACTGGTGAGGTTAGCCTGGCCAAGGCGCCCAGCTTGCTACACCGGATGTATGAAAAAATGAAGTCGATGAAGAGATGATGATAATGACTGTGATGAAGATGATGCGCTCTTTAATAGAGTCCTGTTTAAAGAGTCTGATCAAGTCCTGTGCTTCACAGGAAAGACAATAGAGCTTTTGTGGCTCGAGATGCTCGTTTAGAGTTCGACCAAGGGCCTAGCACGTCGCTTAGAGTTAGTCCTCTAGAAGGCGGAAGACCCAAGGACACTAAAAGGGACGTTCTAGCTGCTATATTCTACACTGAACCTTCGGGACGGTCGCCCTTGTGCATCGTGCAGAAACTTTTTCGTGTCAACTTTGTAGTTTTGCTCAGGGCCAAAGATGTTGTGATTTCTTTTCGGGTACTTGTTTCCCTCTATTATGATTTTTTACGTATTCGCCCTGTACCAACCGAGGCTATGAAATAAAGCTTCGACAGAAGCACTACATGGGATGGGAATCTCGGCAGCGGGTCTTTCAGTGTATCACGCGCCGCTTTTATAACCTGCAATCAGCGCGCTGGGCGACCTTCTAGTCCGCTTACGCAAGCGGTCGCTGAAATATATTTCTGGCGTACACTCTTACAGAGCAACCTTACCAAAGTCCTCGTTCTCGTAACAATAAATTAATATTACGCAAAACAACGCTTATGTATTTCACTATAAAAGAAAACCGCTACCAAACGACAACGCCTGTCAACAGACCAACGTGATTTCTAAATAACCGTGTTCCGGTAAGATACTTTTATCCCTCCCAGCAAACATTACTGTCGGCGAAACCAACTCCTCAACGATAAAAAAAAATGAAGGAAGCTCAGATTAACGCGTAACGCTTGAAGGTACCGAAGCTTCATTGATTGTAGGGTTTAACGCGCCGACGCAACGCAGGCGATGAGGCGCGCCGTAGAGGAGGGCTCCGGATTAATTTTGACCACCTGGGGATCTTTATCGTGCGCCGAAATCTCGTACACACGGGCGTTTTTGCTTTTCGCCTCCATCAGAAAAGCGGCCGCCGCGGCCGGGAATCGAACCCGCGACCTTGTGCTCAGCAGCGCAAGAAGGTACCGAAGCTGTACGCAGCCTTCCCGAACATCACGAAAGTTTAAGTCCACGATTGCAGCCGATTTGCTTCTTCATCGCTGCAGCAACGACCTTTACTCCGTAATTGTTGCTGCAATTGCGAGCTTCTTTCATTTTTTTAATCGATATTTATTGTACATCACCTTGCTTGGAGTGGCGTACGATATGACGTGTCTTTGTCGTTCCGAGCTAGTGTTGCCACGATTACAGCGAACTCTCGAGTCTTCTCTTTCCGAGCAAGTGTTGCCATGACAACGGCTAACGAGAGTTTTTTTTTTTTTTACCAATCTTGGCCAATCTCCCTAGTGGGTATGCTTGGCTTGTCCAACGTGCGCGGGGGACGCTGGGTGGTCGTCGCGAGGCACGCACACACGAGCACTAGGCCTTTTCTTGGATTTGTTAACCACCGAGCAGTTAACAAATCAAAGGCCTATCGGCCTTTGATCGGCCTATCAGCCTTTGTACAAAGGCCTATCGGCTGGCCCTGGACACGTTATGCACTCCTGTTGATTGATTGAATGAGTCATTGATTAATTATATGCTTAATTTATTAATTAAATTCTTAATTTATTCATTAAACCAATCATTCAATGATTGATAAATTAACGTATTTATCGATTGATTGATTGATCGATTGATTGCATGAATGAATGTATGCTTGATTGGCTGATTGATTGTGCGATGGACGATTTGTTCGACTGATCGATCGATCGATCGGTCGATTGATTGATTGACTGATTGATTGATTGACGCGCGAATATCAGAAATGCACCCCGACAACCGACCGCAAACCAAACACGCGATCTGACTCTTGTAATAAGTCAACGTCACAAGTGTAAGTCGCTCCGGTAGTCAGTAACGAAATGATTCAGTATTTCCCGAAACGCCTTTGTCATTGGGTGTGAAATGGATCTGCAAAAGACGCAGTAGATAATAAAATTAAATACCAAATTGCACTTAGGTCGTGTAGCAAGGACACCTTGGTAGTGATAGTACTTCGTAAAAGCTGGTAAACCACTGTGCGACTAGTTAGGCTGCTGTACTGAGGCAGCTGGCGAGACGAAGAAAGCTAACACGAGTCTTTTCTTTTTATTTATTTTTTCAGCCGCCTCCTGCGCGGGTATGTGACGGCCGTTCTAATCTCCCTGCGCCTCATGCACTGTGCAGAAAATGTGACGGGAAAAGAAAAACAAGAAATATCGTAATTTACGTCATTAATGAGAAATCTAACAGCTCGGGCGTTATCGAAAACTGACACATCTGTTGAGGCTGAGAGGAAAGTCATTCATTATGGAGTCACTGTGATGTAGATTAACTACCCAAAAGGACCGCTCACGAGAGAAAAATCTCATTAGTCGGAGCTACACCCCAACTACGAGGAATGTCGTAGTATAGATAACCACAAAGTTTCCGGACGCGTAGCGAAACCGAGGATATTTAATAACAAAAATGATGCTCTACGCCGTTCGATAGCATGCGACATTATCAATTACGGCGTGCCACTGCCGGCATGTCGGCGAAGAACGCCCGCAGTTCCCGACTTGGTTAAGACGGGGATAGGCGTAATCGAATATAGTTGATGTTCGTGTTTCGCTCGCCGCGGTTTCTCAGCGGCTAGGGCATTGTGCAGCCCAGTCCAAAGACACGGTTTAGATTCCGGCCGCGGTGGCTGCTTTTCTGATGGAGGTGGAGAGCGAAAACGCCCGTGTGTCCAGATTTCCACGCACGTTAAGGATCCCCAGGTGGCCTAAATTAATGCGGAGCCCGGCGCACCTCGTAGCCGGCCAGGCGAAACTTCGGCGCGTTTAACCCCCAAGTCGATCAATAACCACTACTTTAGGTATGTACGCTACACGCAACGCTGCTTTTGGGGTGCACTTAAGTCTGCTTTTAATGAGAAATCATGGCTTCCCCCTGACCGCACTTTATTGCTACGTAAAGCGTGTGTGCCGTGCTGGTTTTGTGAAGCTACCATAATACATATTCCTAGTCTCTCAGTGCGGAATTCCGGATGGTCTTCGCCGTGGTCTCATTCTCACTCAAGGGAGTCATTGGCCAACTGCCATCTGCCATCATAAGGTCGCGGCCGATTCACCGATTCCCATCGACATAATGATTTCGCATCAAAAGCGCGTAAGTGGACTTAAGTTCACACGGTAGTTTTTTCCTCCCATCTGCGTCCTGAAAAGCGCGTGGTATCTATTACCACGCTATCTGGCGCTATTAACACCACCAGCCTAATACATTTGGAAGGACTCGAGTGCTCATATAACGATAAGTTAACGAGGGCAGGCGACGCAAGAATGAATGTTTGTATTGAGCAGAACGGATAATATGGTGGAGGCGTCCACTCGCGCGGGTGGACGTCCATGGTCCAGGACACCCTGGAATGAAGGAAAACTTTGTTTCACCAGCATCTCGACTACGACCAATAAATACTCATCATCATCATCATCCTTCAATATTCTTCTCAAGTTAATGAAAATCCAAAACTGTAACCCCCTCATTATTCCGCCCACCTAACCACAAGCGGCTAAGCTTCCCTTATTTATGCGTGTCCTCTAGAGGGAACCTTTGCGTGGCAACGTGACGTTGATTGATTGATTGATTGATTGATTGATTGATTGATTGATTGATTGATTGATTGATTGATTGATTGATTGATTGATTGATTGATTGATTGTAGGGTTTAACGCGCCGACGCAACGCAGGCGATGAGGCGCGCCGCAGGGGAGGGCTCCGGATTAATTTGGACAACCTGGAAAACTTTAACGTGCGCCGAAATCTCGCACACGCGGGCGTTTTTGCTTTTCGCCTCCATCAGAAAAGCGGCCGCCGCGGCCGGGAACCGAACCCGCGACTTCGTGCTCAGCAGCACAACGCCTTAGCCACTGGGCCACCGCGGCGGGCGGCAACGTGACGTTACGCGAAACTGCCTTCAGTGCGTACCAGCTCCGTATCAGATCATTTGCCGGCGTAAGAGCGGATCCGAGCCGTGGCCCATCTTACGCAAGCAAACGCCTCTTCATTCGCTCAGCGCAGCGCGCATACTGCGTTACGCAAAGTCAACTGCACAACGACTGCTTGCTTGCGGGCCACTTCCAAGGGCGGCAATCAACTTGCGTAACTTAAACAACCGATCCCGTAAACGGGGCACGGATTATTCTGGGACGTTTACGACTGCCCGCACCACCGCGGTATCGGACTGTAGCGAGGCGGGGCAATTGAGCGAACTCCCGACACGCCAACACCGACTGCAAGGCCTCTGAACCGTGCACCTTCTTCCGACACGCTATTATCCGCCCGGTTGTTGCTGCTGTGACGTTTCATTAAGCTGACCAATCAGAAGCCTGTAATCGGCACTTGTGGACTAATTGGTATGACGTTGGGTTCCCACTCGGCGAGGCCTTGTAGGTTGGGGTGCTGGCGTCGGCGCATGGTGCGTGCGGGAGGGGAATTAAAAGGGAAAATCGACGCTGGACAGCACTGTGGATAAGGACAATGAGCTTCGGGAGATTGCTTTTTTTTTTCTTGTTTCGAAACGGGCATGTCGGTTGCGCAAACAATCGCAGTTGGAGTGACCCCACCGTGACCGCGAGGGCGGATTTTCCCCAATCGGTGGCCATGTAACGTCTAATCGCGTAACGGTGCAGGACTCGCCTTTCGTTGACTGCCTTTTGTCCAGCGATGTGCCGGTGGCCTTACACGGTGTTCCGGAATAAACGCGGCGTCCTGACACATCGCAGCTCTTAGCTTAGAGGTGTCCGGACACGACGAAAGACGTGTCGGCGTTTTCTGCACATCATTTTTGGGCCCTCGATCCCCTTGCAACCGTATAGGCCAGATGTGAAGTGTGAGGGAACAGTGGAGTAGCGCAGATTGCGGTTCGCTTCAAGGCCATTCCGACGTCGCTATAATCGAAGATGAGGGTACGCGACGTCGCAATAAGCGATTCTCCATTTTAGCCTACACTAGAGGACCGTTATGCCCCGAACACATCGAGATCGCTAAAAAAAGCACACAAGGACATTTCTGCTGGTTAGATAACCATCGTCTAAAGCTTTGTTTGTCCATCGTGTTCAAACCCGATTCACGTGCCCAGGGGGCGCAAGGCCCCTCATGCGAGATACGGTCGGACATGACGCCTGTTAAGGCATTTTTTTTTTAATGAACGCAGTTCAAATGAACTCACCTTCAAATTTTTTGCGCATGCGTGCGCGCGTGCTTTAACGTATTTTGGTCCAGATTTTGAGAACAAGTAGCATTTTTCAGCACTGGAGAACAAACGCAGGTCCCTCTGGTCCCCATGCATGAATCAGAACACACTACCATGGCTTTGTTTCTTTTTTCTTCATACACGGTGTTCAGAACACTTCGCGATAACGTTATTTACAAGAACTGCATGCTTACAACAACTGCTGGTCCACGTGGGTGCGTCAAATATGAGATAACATGGGGAAAAGTGAAGACAAAGCGTAATGTAATGAGGGATGTAATGCGCGATACAGTGATAACGCTGAACATCTAATTAGCAAGCACAGTGGATACCAGTTGGAGAGGAAGCCGCTTTAGTTATGAGCTTGTACGATTCCTCTTTTGTTATGCAGGCCCTACTCGGCCGAGAAATGGACGAAGGCAGGGCATGTAACGCGAAGACAAGATAACCGTTGGTCATAAAGGGTAACAGAGTGGATTCCTAGAGAAGGCAAGCGTAGCAGGGGGCGGAAGAAAGTTAGGTGGGCAGATGAGATCAAGAAGTTTGCGGGGATAAGTTGGTCGCAGTTAGCGCAGGACCGGGGTAATTGGAGAATAATGGGAGAGGCATTTGCCCTGCAGTGGGCGTAGATATGATGATGATGATGATGATGACTCGGACAAATAAATAACCCACTTTTATGAGCTGTTATGAGGTATATACGGGCAGAATTAGAACTTGACAGGGCTTGAATATTTTGTCCCCACTGGGACCAGCAACGGCAAAATGTGGTCCTGTCTTCTCTAAGTGCCCCAGGAGCTTTGTGCCCGCTGCCCAGCAAACAAACCACTACGTCGGCCATACTGCTCTGTCTTTCGTAATCATGCCCCAATTATGGTCAGATTGTCTTTTCGTGATCAAGGAATTGATCACGAAAAAGTAATCTCGAGAAAAGTGGGCAATTTTGGGCGAAACAACCTCAACTTTCGACGCTTCAAAAAGAGTGCTCGATATTTCTGAAAAGAAATTCCAAAAATTCTCTATCCTTGGTCTGAGCTACAGTTAGGAAGATTTCAAAACTCTTTTTTTTTAAGTAGACGAGAAATTCACGTCAAATGAGGAGTCGCCCGCACGGCAAGTCTACAGTATCCTAATATCTTTGTTAATTTTTTTCCACGTACCAAAGAAGGAACGTATTAAACTGGCATCACTGGCATCACCTCCAGGCCTTCTCATCAAACCTGAAGCCTCGACACACATGATGGCCCATCATGATTATGATTAGGAGTCTGATTGCAAAGATGGCGGAAATGGCGATAATGGAGATGATGATAACGATATTTACCTTGTCTTTCTGTCTTTCTGAATAATCGCCTGTATTAATTTGCATCGCCTCTGAATGCATTGATAATGATGACAATAACGACGATGATGGTCAGACTAAATTCTCGCTACTATCTCCCTTTGTCTGTCTACCCTTTCCACCCTTTGTGAAGACAACGACGACGATGATGATAATAATGACCTTAACCCTTTCAGCCCGGATTGTTTTTATTTCAAGGAAAACAATGTTTTCTCTGTGTTTTCTTAAATTTTAGGGTCCCATAAGCCGCCAAACAAAACACACAGAGCTGGAAGTGCAAGTAATAACAGAGTTATTAATGGTTATATTAATTAGGACATCTGGCAAAAAGAATTTTAGGTCGAGCAGAGACATCACGTTTGCATATTCTCCTAAACGTTATGACTACGTCAACCTACAAACAAAACATGAGCTCCGTAATGCACGTATTTATAGATTTACAAGCTCGGGAATAAACCTCGGATCGCCATTTTTTTCAGTCTCAATGTCGTAGTTTCGTCGTCACCGGAGCTTCTTCTTCTCTGTAGCGTGCAGCTCCACTAAAATGAAACACTGATATCTATCTCCAATAGGCATCAATAGAGAGTTATAGCAGATCGGAAAAATTGGGAGTTTTGGTTTCCTTAGTAGTAGTAGTAGTAGTAGTAAGTATTGCTGAATGAGGCGGACTGCATAGCTGCCGGCAATTGCTCCACCTAATCGTCCCCAATACAATATCAGAGACTCTCAGAGTCATCACACCTCACTTAGTCCTAAAATAGCAGACACACAATGTCACCACACCTCACTTAGTCCTGTGGACTCCAAGAATCCGAGTACGAGATGAGACACCTTCGAGTCTTCGCACAATCGGAAAAATAATGTCCTCCCTAGGTCCCCACGAAAAATAATGTCATCCGATGTAGCATGGGGCACTCCTAACTTCTGGGGATCACGAAAAAAGTTCGTCCGCTCAGGGTTAATTTTGGAGCAGTTCATAATGAAGTGATCAATGTCACCATTCACACTGCACGAGGGGCACAAAGGTGATGAAACAATGTCGATTTTATGTAGCCAAGCTGGTGTACGGGCTGAGTCTGTTCTTACTCGGAGGAGCAGGCAGGCTTCAGCTCTCTTCAGGCCTTTCGTCACGACTGGTTGATGTATACTGGTCGCCACAGCTGCCTAAAGTGCACGCGAACGGTCTGTTTCTGTGTGCGTTGGAAATCGCACCGAGTTTGCACCGTCCTTGTAGATGATAAGGTGTCCTTGGCTAAGCTGTCAGCATCTCCGTGCGCTAGACTAACTGATATGTTATGGCGTCAAATGACATCACCAATGCCGCCACAGTTACCATCCAGCTTACTTTCTTATCTGCTCTTTCAGATTGCATTTATCTCTCTTCGCATATATTGTTTCATCCAAATTCACCCGTAAAGTAAATATAGCTTGCCAGATGCTCCCCCCTTCGCTTTCCCGGGCGTACGATAGACGACCGTACAGCTACGTGTCCCAGAACCTCCCTCCGCGCAGCAGCCGGACGTCCGTTGTATCCGAATCCGTTGTAACGAACGTCCGTTGTACATGGTACACGGCGGGTGTCAGTGTATCACGTCTGGCCGCCGCCGCCTCGACGGAAGAAACCAAAGAGGCCGTTCCTTGAGGCGAGACATAAGCGGCGGCGGACGGCGACGGTTGTAGGGCATCGGGTTCGCATCCGTTCCTGAAGCCGCCGACAGTGCCAAGTGGCAGACAGGCGGGACGTTTCTGGAGGCTCGGTGTCCTTGGCAATGAAAAACGCGCGAATGCCATTGACCGACCGACGTCGTAGACGTCGCTTGTGCGCCGACGGGGTAGGAATGCCGCCAAGATAAAGGAGGCGTACAGCAGCCTGGTCTGCCATGCGTACAAGAATTACGATGTTGTTGTTGTACTCGACACCTCCGCTCTCTTGGGCGCTTCTCCTTTCTTTGTGTTTCGTTTGTGCGGATGTCGTGGCGGCTGTCTGTGTTTACCACAGTCGAACTGCGTACACGCCTTCAGAAACTCCCTCAGAACGTCGCATAACTCGTCTCTCGTTGTTATTTAAAAAGTGGCTGTATTGAAAACTGTTGGGGCCCTATTGGAACACTCTGTAGTTGAATTTTTTTCGTTGGGTGAATATAGCTTGCTTCCCTGACAGCCGTTGAGTTCTGGCAACAACGAAATCACCACTTTTGATCTTTTTTTGCAATATGTGCCCCCCTTATCCTTTCCTCCCTTACCTAAACCACGGCGTCGGGCCTCTTGCCTGCTTAGAGGTCCTTCATGCGTTCGTTTGTGGGTAGTACAGTGCACAAAACGGGAAAAAAAGGGATACTCACGCCGCTATAGTTGAAGCATGTCCTTCCGTTTCTGTCACTTCTTTGTGGGCACGGAAACAATAATAACTTTATTTGATTTGATTTGCGGTATACTAAGGGACGATTTAGTCTCTGTGCTTATTACAAAAAGCTGCCAGATAAGAGTTCAGTGAATTGCGTACAACAACGACATGCAGATGGTTTCCCACGCGTGGTTCGTTTCGAGGAATGTTTCCTTCTGCCCAAAACAAGGAGGGAATGAGGAGACTGCCGTTACTGTAAGGCGTCTCGATTGTGAAATTCCCCCGGTCTTGCTGTCTTCGCCTGGAGATGGAAAGAGATATCGATGAACTTTATCCCAGTTGATGAGCGTGGTGTGTACACTGTTGTAGTGTAAGCAGAAGTGATAAACCATGAAGAAGAACGCCGGCAGTGTTTACATTCTAAAAAGGCTTAGGGTGCGTGTGACGTACCTACACTGTTAAAAATTTTCCCGTAAATCTACGGTAATAATGACCGCTAACTCTTGATGCCGGCATGTATTCGTATTTATGGGTTGCGCTAATTTAACCGTTCCTTCCTTTTACGGCATTTTCACTGTTAGCCCAGAATACGCAACAGAAACCGTAATTTTGTCCAACGGAACAGGAACTGTAGCACACTTGTGCAGTGCAGAAACCGTAAGTTTTGTCCAACGGAACAGGAACTGTAGCACACTTGTGCAGTGCAGAAGCCGTAAGTTTTGTCCAACGGAACAGGAACTGTAGCACACTTGTGCAGTGCAGAAACCGTAAGTTCTGTTCAACGGAACAGAAACTGTAGCACACTTGTGCAGTGCAGAAACCGTAAGTTCTGTTCAACGGAACAGGAACTGTAGCACACTTGTGCAGTGCAGAAACCGTAAGTTTTGTTTGATGATGCAAAACCGTACTGCATTTTTATGGAAAACAAACCATTATTTTCCGTTACGGTTTGACGCCGTCATGCACTTTCACAAGAGTGTAACTGTAAAAGATCAATACGGCATTTACCGGATGAATTTGAACCGTAAAGTATGCTAACTGTATCGCAACTGTCGCAGCAGTAGCAGGGTTACGGCAAAAAATGAGCGCCTATAAAAGTTTTTTTGAACAAACCACTTCTGCATTTGCACTCTAACCTTACGCGATAGTCACATTATGCGGTCTATTCTGTTTGACACAAAACCTGCTTATATAGAAAACAAAAAAAATTTGCCTTTGGGAATGTCACTAGTTAGCCACGGCCATTTGAAATGGCTACAGTTTCTCATAGGCAAAATTGTTTCATTTTCTAAATAAGCAGGTACCACTGGCATTCTGACTGTCAAACAAGATAGACTACATAATGCGACCTTTGCGTAAACTTAGAGCACAAGCACAGCAGTGCAGAAGTTCAGAAAAAACTTTTAAAGAGATGCTCATTTATCATCGTTAATCTGTTTAGTATTTCATTAATGGTTTGAAGTTTAATCACAATCACTGGTACCCTTAATAAATACTGTATTTTCTTGACCCGTTTGACTTTGTTCCAGATTCATTTAGCTTTCTCAGTGCAATTAACTCTTAAGAGGCACATGTGGTACTATTTTTGAATACGCTACTAAAACACAATAGAGAAGAGAAGAAATTCTGCAGTTAGCATGTAACTTCAAGCATGCGCACTGAATCTGTTAACAATTTCCACCCACCACTTTGCTGCAATGAAACATATTTGGTGTACAGAATTTGTGTTGTTTATGACACAAATCGACATAGATTGGCAAGACTGACAGCAACAAGGGTACTTTTGAGGCTATATTGAGAACTGTATAATACATCATTCTGGACTTGCAACTTGCAACTTGTCTCATATCACTTGACGGGCTTGCATGACGAACATTTCTGGATCAGATGGTCCAGTTGTCCAGTGGACGGTCCAGAAACTAGTTTAGCAGAGCAGCTGAAAACAAAAACAAGAAAGTATTTTTATTTGGGAGATTACCAAAGCCTGGACAATTACCAAAGCCATTACCAATAAAATATTAATTTCATACTTCATTAAAACTGGGTGAAAATGCATGCTGTAGACCTATTTTGTATATTTGAGGACGACCATGAAATGGTACATAAAAAATAAGGCCAAAAAAAGCTGATATACCTTTAAAACATACCTTTGATTATAACAAGCTACCAGACGTGTCTGCATTTTTTTAGTGCAGAGGCCACCGTACTTACAAATGATAGCTTCCAGTAATTTACCATCATTACCACCAAAAAGGATTGATTAGTCTCTCACAGAAAAGTAGACACTACCTCGTGAACGGCTTGGGCTAATAATTGTATGAGTACATTTTGCTCTGTTTTCGAAATGTATTGAAATTGCCGCCCGTCTGCGGGAGATAGCGCGTGCATAAGAATGAGAACCTCGGCATGATGGCACGCGGAGGTGACAGAGGAAGCAGGGAAAGAAGATTCTCACTTGTAAGGGTGCAGCATCTTTATACCATGTAATTATGGTATAAAGATTAACTTGAGTGTGCCTGTCTTGCCTTTGAGAATCACCTTTGACATTCGCCTTTGAGATTCTTTAATGGCCGTTCTTATCAATGTATTCGTGTCTTGTAATATATCCAAATAATGACAGTACCAGCTGGTTTCGTCCTTTCCATTATCAGTGTGCCATGTTACACTGTGACATGTTACATTGTGAAAAGGGATACTGTAATTTGTATGCAGTTTGCTGAAAATGGCAAGAATTGCTCATTACTATGTGGAGTAAAACACCCTAAAGAGCAATTCTAAACCAAGGGAAAGCAAGTTAGGCCCAAATGACGGGCAAAAAGCAAGTGGAATTTCAAATTATATGCCAGATTTACCTGTAAGAACGTACGGGTAAGTCAAAGTCATGATAAGTAAGTCATGACAAGTCAGATTAGTACAGTACAGGATATATCTTTAAGGGGGGACACTGCTCTTAAAAAAAATTTTTAATTTTTAAGTAAACTTTGTGAAATTTTTAAGACTTGGTGCTTTCCCCCACTGATTTCTTTACACTTTGGTGGTACCAGTGGCAAGGAACCATTTTGAGTGCCCATTTCAAACACTGAAGTTTAATGGGCTTTAAAATTAGTTCCAAGCGATGCATCAAAAAACTGATTCTCTTACTGCACTCACCAGGGTTCATAATGTTGTAAAATGTAAAGATTACAGTTTTATGACCAACACTGCTTTGTCCCTTGTTCCTCCAAAAATGGTTAATTGCCTCTAATTATCTCAGGAACTAATTGACAAATTAAAAAAATAACGGAATATTTGAAATCAGTGGAAAAGAAGCAGCAAGAGTGACAAGTTTAACAGAGTTTACTTAAAAATAAAAGGAATAGTTTTAGGATCCATCCATGTCTCCCCTTTAAGGAGCCAGGAAGACAAAATACAAGTTTGTGTTATTCGAAAGATTTAATGTTTTATAATGCCCCCAGCGCTTGTCCAAATGCAAACAATGTTTTATTCACTGAGAAATTGATTAATTTAAGTTAAAATTTTAATTTTCCCACTAAATCAAGTGTTCTCGTGGTCCGCAATGACTTCATAGGAATTGAGCGCTCTTCTATGGTCCCTAGAAAGATATTCTAGGGACCATAGCTCTGCAGCCAATTGGGAGGCCTTGTTTGCCGTTAGTGAACCTAGATGGCGCCACCATACCGTAGCATACCGTTTTCTGCCTTTGGCGCGGAGCAAGAATTTCTTTCTCTGTGGCCTTTGGTTTGTTTTTGACCGTATTTAAACCTGGCTTGGTTTTCTTCAGGAAGAAAATAATTGCTTCGTAAAACATAGTGCTCGCTCTACAAATATGCTCACGTAAAACACCGTTCCTTGCGTCAGTCGGCAAGTGTAGTCCGAGACAACCCCAAAGCCCTGCAGTCCTGTGCAGCTAAACCAAGCATAGCGCGCGCAGTACCAACATCAGTACACATCGGCACTTCTGTTTACGTGTGCTTCCGAAACTTCAACTGTTGGTCCCACCATTCTTACGGCTTTGAAAAGAATTTGCCCTACATTTAAGCACAAATAGCTCGTTCGGCAAGGTTGTAAGCTCTGCCTAATTTGCGTTTGCTTTTGCCGCCCTCCGCAAATCCCAGAACTGTAACATGTGACGTCATAGGTTCTGCTGCGGGAAATGAGCTAGTGGGTCGCATGGCCATTCCCTTTTTTTCCTAAATATATAGCTTATTTGAGCGAAGTTTACTTTAGCAGTGGTGTCAGTATGATTGTAACGAGGCAATCTTTTGAATGAACCAAACTTGTGTTTTCTCTTCATGGCTTCTTTAAAATATACCCAGATTAAAAGAATACTTATTGGGTGTAGTACTTTCAGTCATATGAACAGACGCAGGGGTTAATCCAGAATTTTGATTTTGAGGGGGTGTCGAAATCCTCCTGAGCCGGTTGTCGTTGTCCTCCTGGGGAGAACGACAACCCCCCATATTGTGTATCCTCTTGGGAGGCTGTGTATATCCCCCTGGGTGGGGTTCTCGTGGTTGTGGCGTCTTTCTTTTTTTTTTTTTTGGAGGGGGGGGGGGGTATAAGTTCTAGAACAGACGCATACAGTTCACCACACAACTTATAAAGGCCTGCAACTCACATTGCTCCATTTCTTCTTGAATGTCTCAAGCTCTGCGGCGGCTTTCATGGTCTTTGACTCCGCTCCTTTGGGCCGCGCTTCCTCCTGTTTGGTACCTTCACTTGGTGTGATGCCAACTAGGTACCTAAAACAAAATAAACAGATAACAGTCAGTCCAGCCAACACATTAAATTCCTTGCTGGCTTAGCCTGTTCTTTTATTACCACAGTGACGCCTCTTTCTGAAGTGACTTAACCACAGCGACTTAATTCTTTCTTTATCGCACCTATTCAAAACCGTTCAATTTCAAAGATACCTTGGGAGCCCCTTTTCACAGCATTCCAGCCGTTTCTGGAACGATCTGGAGTTAGCTCAGAAAATGCCCTTTCAAAATCCATTTCGTTTTCATTTTTGCAATGAAAATGTGATTTTTGAGAAGCGTTTGCATTACCTGGGTGTGGAAAAGGGGCGTGGTCAACGCTACTGAAGAAGAATACGTGCCACTGGTAATTAGTCTGCATCAGCGTTTGTTTTTCTTTATAATGGTGAATCAGAAGCCGATTTTCCATCGTCAGGCTTGCACTCTGACAGTAATAATCTCAGAAATTGGCGGAAAACGTCAAGCAGTGTCTGTTTAGGTAGTTTTATTCCCTCTGCGTACGTTGTTCTAAGGTGTGTTGTAGTTTCACTTACCACAGGACCATTAACGAACAGTTTACAACTGTTTCGTTTTCACTTCTGCATGGCGAAATTCATATAGGCGCTACCACGCAGTTACCCAACTTCAAGCCTTGAGCATCCGCTACTAATCCTTGAAAAAAGCCTGCCGTTCCTGATTTCACCCTTCCTAACCCAATTTCTGTGATGAGAACTTCGCAGGCAAGTCAAACGATAGCACCCAGTCACCAGATATCAGTTACGACGAGGAGAGTGCTTCAAACCGCCTTACACACCGCCTGCCAGTTTCGTTTTCATACGAGGCTATCTTCAGAGTGTAGTGTTGTTTCTTAGTTGAACCCTGTATTCCGACAGTCTCCAATACGTTTTGTACTGTTCCTTTTCAAAAATTTTAGGTGGCACTGCAATGGAGGAGGCTGGTAATGCTGATCTTTTTTTATCACACAACAGCAAAAGTTTGCAGGGCACGATTCTAGCGCATTGCACCTCACTGCTGCAAGCAAGGCTACATTAGCGAGTCAGAACATCGTAACTGACGGTGAGCGTCAACAAGCATCAACTTCATTTTGTTTTCAACATCATGCATGTTTTTCCGCATTGCGCGCTTGCCCCAAATACTCTGCTGGCCGGAAATGCTAAGTCGGTCATTGACAAGATGTTTTTATGTTACGTGGGGGCAAATTGCTGCCGCTGCTAATGTCAAACCACCAGATTTCTTCCAGGGAACCGCCAGAAATTGCACATTTTGAAATTTAGGTTGGGCTTCACTGCATGGCAAGAGCACAATGCAAACTAAAATTTTTTTATATATCTGACAAACTGCTCCACGCAAGTCGACATTTTTTCTAGGGCGCGTTTTGAAATGCTTCCCTACAAATTGTATATTCTAATTTTTTTATACTACCGGTGGTTTTCTTCAACGAAGGAACGGAAACCAGCGAAAAAGGACGAAAAACACGAGGAGAGACGAGACAACACAACGCTGGACTAGCAGCTGAAATTTAATTGAAGAAACCGACACACTCTGTGAACAGCCAAGTCAACGCATGCGCCAACACGTACGCGTGAGCGAATGAAAATGCTATTGTTACTAACTACCTCCACTTTCGTATCGACACCTCTCAAGTTTGAAGGAAGCCGATTTCTTTGTCGCTGAGGGTGATAGACGCAGGTGCGCTAATGCAGTTGCCTTCCTGCTGTTGTCTTATGAAGAACGCCTCCAGTACTTCCCTCTAATTCTTAGTCCTCTAATTCTAAGTCCTGCAGTACTTCCCTCTAATTCTTAGTCACAGGGACCAGATGAAAAGAAGGAAAAAAAGGAAGGTTGAAGTAATGCCGTATATACATAAAGTGTTGCACAACATAAAGAAAATTGCTTCGCAGCACGGGGTTCAAGTGGTCTTTTCCGCGCCGTGTAAACTCTCCAGACTGTGCGCGTGCTTTGGAAATAAGGGAAAAGAGAAATGCGCGTGTAAGACAAACCATGCCAAGAAATTCGTTAAGTGTGAGCACAGTGTCATCTATAAAATTCTGCTGAGGTGTGGGAAGGTTTACATCGGCCAAACCGGCCGAAGTGTCAATGAGCGGCTGGAGGAGCATTGCGCGTTAGTTAGTTCTCAAGGAGCTGGACACCTTGCCTTTCACTGTCGACAGTGCAAGTGCGAACAATTATTTGATAGTGTAACGATCCTTGGAAAAGGCAGGACTAAGAATGAGAGGGAAATACTGGAGGCGTTCTTCATAAGACAACAGCAGGAAGGCAACTGCATTAGCGCACCGTCTATCATCCTCAGCGATAAAGGAATTGGCTTCGTTCAAACTTGAGTGGTGTTGATACGAAAGTAGAGGTAGTTAGTAACAACAGCATCTTCATTCGTTTCACAAGTACGTGTTGGCGCATGCGTTGACTTGGTTGTTCAGAGAGTGTGTCGGTTTCTTCATTAAATTTCAGTTGCTAGTCCGGCGTTGTGTTGTCTCGTCCCTCCCCGTGTTTTGCGTCTTTTTCGCTGGTTCCCGTTCTTTCGATATGCACCAACTGGCCCAGCAAGCTGCACTTCTACAGTACTTTTCTTCAACAACTCGGACACACCACAATCTTTGTTTTGTTGCTTCTCTCGCTGTCAGTGAATGTGTGCATACATTTCCTTCTCGCTCAAAATAAGTTTAAGCACGTGGTGCCATTTCACAGCAGCAATTAAACGAAAATTTTGAAGTTTTTCATGATGTGTCTGGCTTGCGCCAGTTTGGTGTCCCTGAAGGCCATCTACAGTGTGCTACTGGTGTTAGCTGAAGGGCAGTTCTTTGTATGCAATGCTCGTAAGACCTCGTTTCCAAAGCGCTGCTATGTGCACTTGTGCTTCTGTACAAAGTGGCGACTTTTGTTTGCAAGCGCCGTGTGACATCTCTATGAATGGATACCCTGAGATGCTTGCTAGCCACCTGCACAGACTGGCTATCAGTACGGTGTGCACACGATTTTCCCATGCTTTGCGCTTGCTTCACGATGAGACGGTCTTGTGAGTGTTTAAAAAGTGCTGCATAAGCAATTCCCTGGTCTGCACCATGGATGACAACCCCAAAGAGTAATCTGAGACGAAACAGGTTGTAGCCTCAATAAACCAATAGCGTGTACCAATTATTTTTTTTTGCATTTTTCGGCTACAAGGTCAGGAGGTCGACTTATAATCCAGTTCGATCTCTATTCCGCATAATACGGTAACAGACACACCTGCTGAATCTGCACTTTTATTCTGCAGTTGTCATTTCTTCTCTTCAAGTTGCTGCAATGAACTGACTTTCTCCTTGATTTTGTGGCATAAAATATTTCATTCAGACACCGCATGCCCCTCTACAGTGCTGCTTAAAGGGCCAGAAAGAACTAGCCTTAGGTAGCTCGCTCAACTACATTCCATGCTTGAAAGATGTTTTTTTTTAAACTGAAGAATGACAAAAATAGTGAAAGATCTTAAAATTTCCGGTTACAAACCACAGAAGTGATGTAATAGCAGTAATACTATAAATTGAGGTAATGGTGTGCTAATTGCACATTACAACTCGAATTATGTCTTGCAACACAACTGACGCACAACTACGATCCCACAGTCATGCTTCATGGCAATGGCTTTAGACTGCAGCCGCTAGTGGCACTAACAAGATGTCATATGGACTCTGCAAGAAAGTGGCAGGTGACATACCACTACTACATCTCTTGCCATTATTATTCAGCTTAGTTGGAAGTTAGCATTAAAATTGGCCTCGTAGTGATTGGGTCAATGCAGTACATAATTTGAATTCCCCACAGTTGCATTTTGTCTTCACAGTTTAACTTGATTGGCCGCATCAGATGTATAAGTAGGTGGTATCACGACTATGTTGCTCAGCACCACTGCTTATGAGGATGCCAAGTTTAACAAAATACAGCTGTTATCTGCAAGGCAGATCCACCAGAAGCTACTACACCAACAATAAGCAGAGTATTAAACTAAACAGAAAACAACCTACCTTTGAATGAACTCCATTGTCGAAGCAAACCCTCTGGGATACTTGATGTTCAGGCAGAAGTACAAAGCCAAAAGAAGCTCCACCCCAAGCAGGAAGCTTATATTTTCCACGACAAGTGCCCGGTCGACAAACACGTGGCAGCTGCAGTTAAAGAGTGTCTGGCCTGAGAAAGACAAAGAAGTCATAATTGTACAGCTGGAAATATATAATACAAAAGTGCTTGAAGCCGCTGCTTTTTTCTTTTGTTTAAATCGCTAAGATAGTCTCCATGAACATCCCCCAGACAAGTGTTATTAGAATACAACTGAATACCAAATGCTACATTACAATTCAGACGGTCCCCCGATATCCAGCAAACTCCCATTTAGGCGAATTCGAAGGAACCATGAATATTTGTTCATATTATTAAAAATTTGTCTTAAGCAGACGCTTGCCTAATTTTGTGCATGTGGCAAGAGAGCAAAAGAGGTGGACATTTTACCCATAAAATTCGTCATAACCAAGTTCGTCTCAACGAGAGTCTACTGTATATGTTACAGGCATTTATATGAAGTGTTTTCTTTTTTTTTTTTCTCAATAAACGTTTCGGCTCCTTCTATGCCACCATGACGTACGTGATTCATGCACCTAGTTAGATTTTCCTTGCGAATGTGAAGTTAACTATACACTCAAGAATCTAATTTGATTTTAATTATTGAAATTAGGTGGACATGGAAAACCATTTCTCAAGGTTCCAATTGTTCTGAGCTGAGCTAGCCCAGTGCCACGACAGCCAGGCAGACTTGCTTTGAAACAGAAGGAAGGAGGATAAATGAAGCATCGCGGGCTGCAAGGACAAGAGGAGGAGTGAACTGCCTCAGGCAGCCAGAAAAGGGGTGGTCAAGTCAATCGACACACTCTTGAGCATGCCGTGGCAAAAACACTTACACCAGGATATCTTGTTTTCTGATAAGGTAAACAGGTATTGTCAATTTAGCACTTGTATCTGTCGCATCTGCTTCCTAAAACCAAGTTCTGTACTCTGTTCGTGCTATTTTATGCACAGTTTCAAAAGGTAAAAACTAGTTGGCCATACTCAGCCATACAGGCTTGCTAACATGTTGTCCAAGCCAATGTGAGAACGATTTCAGAGGATTGTGCAAGGGAAGTGGCACTTTAGCATACACTTCTGCTAAAATTGCATGTAAATCAGTTGAAAAACTGAAAACATGACCCAAGCATTCTACACTTTTTTTGTGGTAGAGCAGTCTCTTCATACTTCATTTATCATAATGGAGAACTTTGAAAGAAAAAAAAAAAAAAAATCCGCTGAATCAGAGTTCCGGGCTCAGAGTTGTAATAGCAAAACAAGGTGCCAGTACAAATCCTTGTCCTCTCCATGCTTATTCTAGGATGCTAATTTGCTAAGCACGCAAATAAAGCATTACTGTTTCTGTTGCCATCAGGTGCTAAAGACAAGCTAGCTCTCTGGTTGATCTGTCTTCACAGACTGTAAAAGAGTCGAGTGCACTCGGAGTTGTCTTGTTTTAATGTGAAAGCATTTTTTAACTCGGTAAGTTGAAAACTGGCACACTGGCAACAAACAAAATGGTTAAAGGCGCAGTCACACTAGCCTGACCATCGGACAAGTTGATCGGCCAACACCGTGTCGGCGAGCTGTCGGCAGCCATGTCCCACCACGTTGACACCGACCGTTGGCCAATCGTCTGCGTCAGCGAGAAATCGGCGGGGCCTCGGTGTCTGCACAATGTCGGCCGACGCACTTGTCACACCACGCCGACGACCGCACGGCGACCCTCTCCACTGGGGATCTCTTTCTTTCTTTAGTCAAACTTAGAGTATCGTGTCACGACTGCCGCGACATAAGCCGTTCGTGTGTACTCGCGTGTGCGCTGCTTGTACTGTGTGTACTTCTCAAATTCTTGTTAGATCACAAACAAAGATAAAAGAGCTGTGTTCGCTGCTGCCGTGGCAGTAATAATACGGATTTTATGGATGAACCCCGGCAAAAAGACCTCTGTAGCACGTAGAATATGCATCTAAATTAGTACGTACATCAGCGGAAATTTAACCTCCTCTAATAGAGAAGGCTTTACAGTGCACCATGGTACCGCATTTTTGAGAAACGCGGTGCAAGAAAAGTAAGCTTAATTGTGGCTCCAGACGCCACTCGCTGTTTCGAAGGAAATTTTCCATAACAAAGGTAGTTGCTTCTCAAAATCACGCAGAAAATGATTCGAAAATTGGATACACAGACTTTAAAAACCGCAAAAAAAAAAAAAAAACCACCCCGTCAGGAATTGAACCCGCAACGTCGAGCGAGCGAGCGAGCGGCGCGACGCATGACACCACTGTGCCCCAACACAAATGCCGACCAGCTGCCAATTAGCCTGTGTACTAGATGGAGGTCCA
Source organism: Haemaphysalis longicornis (assembly GCF_048455015.1). Taxonomy (NCBI): domain Eukaryota; kingdom Metazoa; phylum Arthropoda; class Arachnida; order Ixodida; family Ixodidae; genus Haemaphysalis; species Haemaphysalis longicornis. Next base: position 80,269,656 of record NW_027526204.1, on the reverse strand, counting down.
TCCTTCGTATAGTACATCGGTGTTTACTAGCTGGTTTACAGAACTCCTGGCTGGTAAACTGAAAGCAATGTTCCCCGAAGCCCCCCCAATAGCTTATCACCATCAACTCCACTGCTTCGCGAAAACGCTCGCGAAAATATGTGTGCCTGGCTACGACTGCGATTTCACACTGCAGGGATAGTGCTTGCCGTACTTTGGTTTTGCGTTTTACGATAAAAACCTTGGCCGATATTTATCCGTTATTACCCAAATTACCCTACGTAACTTTTTTTCTGCATGAAACTGATTTTTTTTTTGTACAGGCGAGCCGATAGCACACACATGTGCAGTTTGCAGTTCGGGAGAGCGGTGTCGCCGAAGAACACGGCCGAAGCATCTAAAGCCAAACTACGGATCACATTAGCGCTAGTGTTGAGTTGCATGAGCTTCATGGACGTTACTGAGTTTATTACACTCCAGAAAATAACCAAACAGAGCTGCATTCATTGTGGCACGAATGTTGTAGGGGCGCAGTTTTCGCTTCTCGGTCTATTCTCGACGACGCGTCAGGCGACTGGTCGGGCTAACGGTTTTGCTGGCGCCTTCGGTCGGCAAGCCAGCTACACTACGCGCACTTTCCATCGGCCAACATGTTTATGTCACCGTCAGCGTAGTATAACAACGTAGTCTGGCAACTGAGCAGTTGGCCAATGGTTCAGCGACTCGTAAACGTTGCCGTCGCATTGTCATCACTGCCATGTCAGCCAAGTGTGACCGCGCCTTAAGGGATCGAAGAATACAAACCGGGTGGAAAAATGCTTTGCTTTAACATATATATATATATATATATATATATATATATATATAGTAAAAAATGGGTATAGCTTCTAACAAAACTGTTTATTGGTCGACGTTTCGATCGGATGCCGATCTTTCTCAAGACAACATTTCGTATTTCTGTGCACGTATTTATAAGCTCGTCGTCCAACGACGCCGAAAAAAGAGAGAGGGGGGACTTCTCCCTGGTTCATGGTCAGGGACGACCCTGTCGGCTGCCCGGGCAGGGCAGAAGAATAGAGCTAAGAATGATGAATGGCGCTCGCCCGTCCTGCCGGTAGGCAGAATCGTGCATGCTTTGAGCCACAGTGCGGAGATCGTACCTACACTCTTAACGAGCCTGCCTGTTTGTTTTGTAGGGTTGGCGTCACTGAGATATGTGTGCGGCTGCGACCGCTTCCTGTAAACTCTTCCCGTAAGGTCAGTGACCATTAGAATTCTGTGCCTCCCAGTGATGGTGTGAGAGCGTCCCTGTTACTGCTTTGCGCTTTCGTTTCTTAAGCAGAGCGGCCCCCCTCTGAAGCGGGCGCTACCTGTCACTCGTTCTACAAGCTGACGAACGATGGAGGACATGTTTTTTGAAAGAGTTGTGTACTCCTCTCTCTTTTCTGCATGTTTAGGTTTGTTTGTGTTTTGCGTTTTCTTTCTTGTCTTTTTTTTTTCTCTCTCTCTTTTTTGCAAACCTTCACCTCACCTCGCCGAGAGCGTGTTTGTTGCTACCTCTCTCCCCAAATCCCCCCTCTCTCTTTTTTCGGCGTCGTTGGACGACGAGCTTATAAATACGTGCACAGAAATACGAAATGTTGTCTTGAGAAAGATCGGCATCCGATCGAAACGTCGACCAATAAACAGTTTTGTTAGAAGCTATACCCATTTTTTACTATTTGCTACGGCAACCAAAGACAGCCCTTCTCGCAATCTATATATATATATATATATATATAGGCCAGACCGTTCAAAACTACTAGAACTGCTACCATGGCTCATACATGTCCGCATTGTGCAGCGCAAAGCAAATGTCAGGCAGATTTCACAGAACAGAAGCACACAGTCTTTGTCAGAATTTTCTAGGTCAAGCCAAAAGTGTACAGGCTGCAAAAAAATTTACAAGCTTGTGTACCGGGCGAGGCTGAAATATTTTATGTCGGATATATAGACAAGACACCTTTCTTTCTTACTGTTATAAAATATTTTTGTCACATTTAAAGGTAAAGCCGATTCTTTGAGTCCTTTGTGGTCGAGAGGGCTTAGGATTGGCCTAGAAAAGTTTGAGAAAAGGTGCACATAAGCTTTTTTCTTTTACCTTAATGTGTAGGTTACCTTACAGAGCAAAAACAGATGGAAGCAAAGAATACATTTGAAATAGATACCGTTCTTTCGCACGTATAACCCGCACCAAAAATGCCCAAATTCTAGTGGCAAAGTAGGGTGCAGATAATGCATGGGGGTTCTCCCTTTAGTGCAGGTTCACACAATGTGCGTGGTGTAACACAGGCTAAGCCTTCGATTACACGAACCATACAAGGAAGAAAACACAAGGATGGCGAATTGTGACTTTCGGCTTGCAGTCAGTGTATTGTACTTGCTAAATATACGCGTTTTCTTTAGTAGTCCGGGAATCAAATGTCCGGGAAATACGCAAGGATATTTTTTTTCTTTTTCGGCATCTCAAAGTGGAGGTGCAGATTATATGCAGGGGCGGGTTATATGCGTGGGGAAATATGGTGTTTTATCAGAAAATCAGTATTGTATTACTACACACAAAAAAAAATTTAATGAGTAATCTGGCAAAGAGAAAAGACGTTTTTCTGGCAGAATACAAACACCAGTTGAATCAATGAAAACAATGGTGCTGCATGCCCACATTGCTCTTTTTGAAATTGATGATCACGATACGATACTCTTAACAATCAAGGTGGCCATAATATTTACCTGAACCTCTTTTTGATTGACGGGTGGCTAACCTACAACCCAACAGAGTATATGCTTGGCCAATATATGTAATTCATGCCAGCCATTTTTAATGCCGCAATTTCCTGTGCCAAACTTGGAGGCTTGAAATGTATCACATTTTATACAAAGTTTCAACAAGTTTAAAGCTAATTATCAAAACCCTTCAAAAAAATAAAGGGGATAAAAGGAAATGAATTGGGAAAGCTTACCCAGCGCTCCAATAATTGGCAATTCAAGGAAGTAAGGAAGTCTGGTCCGGAATTCTTCTGTAAGTTCTGTTGATGCCTAATACACAATGAAAAAATATAAGGGCAATAAGAACAAATTTTAAAGATGTCTCCAAATATCTAGAGGCCTTTCATCTATTCTGTTGTTTTACAGGTACAACGGACCTTTTTAATCTTCAGAAAAACGTCTGCTGTAGCCGAAGTATGCAGTATCAGACACGGGAGGGGAAGGGGAGGGGTTATGAGTGCAAAATTGGGTACTTTGACCGATATTGCATATACATAGTACAAACACTGTTGTTTTTACACGCCTGCAGCACCTCAGTGTTTGCCCACGGGCAAAGAATCGCCTAAACATCATTTCCAAAGCTTAGCACCAGCACTTGGAAAAGGCCTACTGCATGCGGTCAAGTCTGTAAAGATGCATGATAAGCAGAACAAATGAAGCAAGAATATAACTAGGAGCAATTATTAACCAGCTACAAAAATCAGTTGCGCCCATCAGAATTAGCTGGGCGCTTTGAATCCCTTCGTGACAAGGCAGAATTCCAGAAACCATTCGTCAGACAAATCCAATCGCTGCCTAACGTTCCCCCAAAGCAGCTTCCACAGTTTTTATGATTTTAGTCAGGTCATTGAAACAGCTGTAATGAAATAATCTGATGATGGACAGCTGTGAAATAGAAAGTTAGACCATTTGGACTGCGCACGGCCACCAGCAGATTGCATACAATGTACCAGAACCAACCACCCTGAGGCATTTCTTACCTTTTTCACCAAACGAAACGGGATTGATGCATGCATGGGAATAATAAATACTGACCTTCACTGAACCCGGGTTCTTAATTACATAAAAAAAACTGTGACGAAGGGAAGACTTAACTCCAGGTGCACCACTTCGCGCACTCGTAGCACTGTTGTTCAATCTCACCAGAGTCGCGTTTATCGGCAGCGGCCTCATTCTTGATGGTCGAGCGGACCGTCTGCTTAGACAGGCCTGTACTTCTCGTGATGTCGGCCTGTTTTTCCCAATGTTTGACAGCGCTAAATGGGCTTAATTTATCCGACAGTGAAATCAGCTACCCTGCCACTCATGCCGCTGGTCGCAAACACACAAAAAAAAGACAAGTCTACTGGCACTGGTTTAACTTCGCTACGCCAACTACCCGGCTGCCAACAATGTTGCCAGACATAGGTTTTCTCGCCAAATTAAACAAAGAAAAAGCATGCAGACCCTGCGGAAGCCCGATTTAAACATTCAGTCGAAAAATTTCGCCTAAAATTTAGTCTATTGTAGCCGATAGTCTGCTCTAGCCGGGTCCATTATGAGCGGAGTGGACTCCATTTAAAATGCATGGGGATAAGACAAAGCAACAGAAATGGACTGTTGTAACCGAAAGTCTGTTGTTGCCGGATCCGCTGTAACGAGCATAGACTGTATGTACCTGTATATTTATGTACGTATTATTGCAGGCAGCATGTGTAGCACTGCCAAAAGCTTGGGTGATTTGCAGACATCTTATAATTTACTCCAGGTGGTCCACTAATTGTCATGCATGTAAGAGGTGAGAACGCACACGTCACATTTCACGCAACGTTGATGTTAGGCCATCCGGAAGCAGAAAAATTAATTACAATCCCTGTGCATAATGTTTCGGTGACACGTTATAGCCCCTGTCCTGCAGGAAAGTCCTCGCTACTTGTAACTGTATATGACTGCATTGCAGTAGCCACGCATTGGGAGAGCCGAACTACACGAATTCCTCACAAGCAACAGAAAAAATTATTGGGTGAACTTTTTAAGAATGTGAAAGTGGGCCTTTTGTTGAACTCTTGTTGAAATTTGCGGCTGCACCCTGTCACATATATTGCATCTTCAAAAGCTCGTTCCACTCGCTCTCTATTGCCAGGAGCGTCCTTGTTAGTCCCCGTCCATACATTTACCCTTCAAGGCGGCTTGTATAGAACGTGTGGCAGCCCCCCCACACTCCTTTGGTGTTCCACTTTCTTGAGGCGCGTTCAATTCCTCCTTCTCCCAGCCCTCCTTCAAACCTCCTCCTGCGCTGCTATTTCCCTTTTCTGGTATGTGATCACCAGCTTGCACTTGCTCTGCCCACAGCTTCCACTTTTTTGTACCATTACTTTTTGGCACTTCACGCCGTGTGCGCTTGGTACAGAGATATCTAAAGCTTTCATCCTAAAATGTCAAATAACAAGTTAGACTAAAGCTTTTAACAGTTCCCACTACACAATCTGTGGGATGTACATGGTGCAAGCTTAGATGAGGGCCTGGAGTGAGAGTGTTGCCTGGTCAAGGTTGTTGGTTATTGCTAGTGACCGAGTCAGCTCAAATGTCCTAATGGTGGACAGGTAAGCAATGGTCGTACTGAGGTTTCATGCAGCCAAGAAACAGTTCCTAGGTCCTGGCTAAGGTGGAAACGCATGGCCTCTCTTTAATGTTACTGGAGTCTTGAAGTTTTGGGAGTGGTGAAGAAAAGGCCCGCATGTGGTCATTGGAGGATTCAGCTAGCCACATTCTAAACATTCGAAGGCTTGTTAACGTTTATCAACCACTCCTTCTTGTACCAGAATTATTCTTCTCTTCTCTACATCTCACTTTTGTGCCCAAGGACTGGTGCATTTCAGTCATCCCAGCTTTTTAAGACATGCCTATACTTCTTACATGATATCAGCCCCCACATTTTTCTGTTTCATCTAAAACAGTGCCCAGTAGGGGTGTAGCCTGGGGGGGGGGGTTGTGCAGCTGTTGTGATGTCAGAATACCCCCAAAATTTATGCATAGAGAAAAATGACGTATATTGTTTGGGCAACCAGAGCAGTCACACCTTTTTTTTCCTGTTGGTGTACAACACCTCTGAAATATTGGTCTGCCTACGCCACTGCCAAGAAAGTGGGAGGTGTTTTATGGCATGACGTCAGCAACACATAGCATTTTGCTTAAAGCCCAGATGCTGCTACGAGCCTGGGTGAATGCCAGAGTGTAGAATCTATAACACCTATGTTGAAATGAATTTCTGCCACACCATCTTGGCTGCAGCATTTCCCAAACTTCAAAAGTTATCTGACAGTATTAACACAGAAACATGGAAAATCTTTTTGTTATTGGTGTAACAGCATTTTTCTGTGCATGCAGGAGAAAACAAGCTGAAGAGTATTCAAGGCACTTTTGCCTTGCGTCAATGCAACAGGAACCAATAACAATATTTGTACTTGGTATATATCACCCCAAGTGCTTCAATATCGAAGTACAGTTATTGGCTAAGGAACTGAAGCTCCGAAATCCCAATTCCCACCTTCCCATCCATTTTGGTGAGCAAAAAGAATGCCCGCAAACTGGTTAGAAAAAACAACTTTTGCCTCTCTGAATGAATGTGGATCTGAAAACAAAGAGTGCTCTACTGCAAAGAATGTTTTACTCATTTACTTAAAACAATTACCAAGCATTCCTGATGGATTGGCACTTATTAAAATTTTCTCGATTGTCGTGGAGGGTGCAGCAGAAGGTACCACTATTTACCGGCTGTGCTAATTGGAATCCTCACACCCAAAGTTGGGAGAAGAAATTTCTCCCATCTCACTTCCACCCTCTTTTAGCTGTAACAGATAAATATCATTAAAATGTTACACTTAAAAAAGTACTATACATTGCCTTCTTTGTTTTGTATAGCTGAACCATCACTGCACACAGATATACAGCTACAATACAAGACATGGGAGCACTCTTACCTCGTGCAGCTGCATTATCTTCTCCAGGTCGTCACCAAAGTAGGACACCAGCAGTGGGATCAGGCGGATTGAATCAGCATTTTCCTTGCCAAGCTTAGTTCCAGGCTGTTCCATCTTCAGGGCCCACTCCAGAACGCACTCGCTCTTGGAGGAGGACCGAATGAACAACACCAGCTCGGCCACTTCCTCTTTTGGCACGCCGCAGAGCTTCCCCCTGAGGCTGACACCTGTGAGCCTAAAGAGTTCATATAATAACATGGCATCAACATTCAATAACACAAAATTGCATTTACCATTGGAGTTTTCTTTCACACGCAAGGCAATTATGCCTAGCTTGAGCTTACCCACTCGAACTATACAAAACCTTTGTTCTTAGGTGATTGAGCATACTGTACTTACTCGCGTAATGAACCCACTTTTTTTCCAGAAAATTCGGCGTGAATTTGGGGGAGGGTTGATTATGCAGGACAAAATTGCCACAGTTTTAAAGGTCGAAATTTCATACAATAAAGTTGCTCAGAGAAGCACTGTCAGAGCCTTGCCATTTTCGTGGAAACACGTAGGTAATTATGTAATCAAATTTCTTTTTTATTCGCAACATGCTAGTGGGTTCGTACTCGCCATGGAGCTATACCCTCCTTAGTAAAGTTGCTTGCCGCCTCACATTTGCTGTCGGCCCACAGCGCACCGTCTTGCGTGCTATCAAGGCACTCAAAAACTTCTTTTCCGACACCGGGAAACTTCCCTTCTTTAGACCCACGAAACACACGGCGATCCCCCTGTTCCCCACCCGGGGGCAAGGGGTCAAATGAATGAAATATGCAGAAAAATGACAAAGGCTCAGTGAAAGAGGTCTCTTTAACGCCATCTCAATCTTCATGCGCTGCGTATTTCAACCATGAACACGGTCTGACTTGAAAATGTTATCATAAAAAGATCACACACGTATATATATTTCAGAGATCATGTTTTTAGCACATGCACTGTCACAAGAAAATAATATGTAACTTAGAAACCCAAGCATGCTTCAGAAATAAACTGAGATAGACAATAACAAATGAATAAGTGCTCCTTGCATTTTGCCATAAAAGAACCAAAATGTTATGTTGTCATCAGGAAATATGCGGCTTGGGATCGCGATGCAGATTAACATTCCTCTGAAGCAGGCCTGGGTTTCTAGATTTTTTTTTGAGTGGCCAGCTACATTCTGGTTGTGGGATTTTTACAATAAAATAAAATCATAAATAGACATAATTTTGTCTTTCCACTTGTCCCCATCTGTCGTCACGCTGTCGTCACAAACCATCTGTCGTCACAAACCATCCTTACAAACATATTCTGAACTGCAAACATAACTTGCCCATTTATAAATTGCAAAGTCGCATTAAGCTTTACATAAGATATCCTATTTGCTTTTTACGTAATTAGGTTTCATTGTTGAGATTGAATACGTTGAAGTAACTAATCTATGGGTGCATAGTAATAGAGGGCAGCAAATTAATGATTGGGGTGGGGATCTTTAACGTGAGCGAGATTTCAAGACAGGTATTTTTATTCCACACTTCCATCCCAAAAAGAGCTGCGCCCCTAGAACAAATAAAGCGACGCGGCGAACGTCTTGGCTCCGGAGTAGAATTACATGTTCCATAAAACAATTATGCATGATAAAAATCATAAAGCCAACACTGAAAAACAAGCACTGTAATAAAATTATCATACATATTAATGTTATCCAACACTACTATACTTACCAGCAGAAATGACATTGTTCAAAAAATTTTCAGAAAGATTTTTTTGAAGTTACATCTATTTCGTGAAGTTGGTCTAGATAAAAATTGCGTAGTTTAACTTCATCTTAAACACCAGGCAAAAAAAAAAAAAAAAGCCCCATAACATCCTCGCTCTCATTTTTCGTTGCGTCAAACCCAGCTACAGCTTTCCCGCATAACCTAGATGCCTAGCGGTGAAGGCTGAGTCAGGACGCAGCAGGGGGAACAAAACGTGCAGCTTGCGTAAAGTGCATGGCATATTTCTGCAATACAGAACGCGCTATATCATACTACTGCATCAGAACTGCCCACAACGCAATTTTTAAATTAATTTCGCCTCGTAGAGGCTACACTCGCGAGTAAACTAAGCTGCCTTTTGTTCGTTGCCAACTGGCTGTTTACACGCTGCGTATACCTTATTTACAGTAACACCATGCTCTTTATCTCAAGAGACGCAATGCGACCGCGTACTATAACGCCCAGCTCCTTATCTCAAGGGACGCGATGCGACCACATGTAGTCTAATCTCGCATCTCCAAGCTGCCTGCGCGAGGGTTAGCTCGCGACCTTCAGTCAACCGTTCGGCGGCATTAAAACGCTCGCGACATGGACAACTTACACCAGCCAAACAATTCTAAAGCATCCACGTTCACGGGAGACTTCTTACCGTGGAAGCAGTCTCGTGGAAGCAGTGTCGTTGTTCCAGCGTTGGCAGCGGTCAAACAAATCTCGAAACTATACGCCGTTGACGAACCTCGCTGTCATGGAGCCCGCAAGCTTCCGAACGGCACGGACGGCGCGAAAAAAATTTTCGTTGGGCTGTCTGCGCATGCGTGTCTCGCTCCGCGATCAGCCGCGTGGTTCCCGCTTGGTGCTCCGGTCACGTTGCGCCGAGAAGAAACGTAGAGACGAGAAATTTGATGAGAATGTTGCCGAAATAAAGTGAAAATGCTGGGTACGTTGCTTATACGCTATGGAAATGTCTGCTAATAATTGAATGAAGCAGAAATAAGGGGCCGGAAGGCCTGAACGTCCGTATTTTGAAGATACGGTACAGGTACCGTAAGCGGGAACGTACGGTTTCGCAGCGCCTACGGCGCGTTTACGGCTCCAGTGGCGTAAAGTTCGCTGTAATTTTACGGTTTTTTCTAACAGTGTACACTAGGGGAAAGCAGGGAGGGGTAAGAAAAGGGAATTTTCTCGCTATCGATATTCTGCACATGCAACTGTTCCAACCTTATCTCCATTAGGACCTCAATCCGGCAACCCGGAATTCGCAGAGAATAATAACATACTACTACTACTACTACTACTACTACTACTACTACTACTACTACTACTACTACTACTAGTAATAATAATAATAATAGAAATAACGGTACGTTTTGACGACTCCGCTCAACCTTGGGGAGATCGAGGACGTTTCGTCGCCATTAGGGGGTTCCGATGCAGCATCGTTATTCCGGGGACGAATCCACCAGAAGCGTTTAGCGGCGAGCTAAGGGTTGATAACGACGCGCCAAAACAACTGAACGCTGGTCGTCTAATAGCCCAACCTCCGCGCGCCACCGTCTATCTGTGTTTTTATTGCCGACGCAGACGACACAATGTCCGCCTTACATGACCTTGAAGACTAATCGCGATGAGGAGGTGGGGCAAGGGTCGATGAAAAGGGACGGAGATTTTTTTAGGGTAAGGAATAATTGATGTGTTTGAAGGGTTTAGGACCAGATAGTTATTTTTGAACCCCACGGAGAAACTGCGTCAGCTTCTTTTTCAGGTTTACGACGACCTTCCGGATATATAACAGCTGGAGAAAGTTTCACGGCATCCATAAACTTCGATTCGGCGAACTTCAACCTTATTAGCCAGAGCAGAAAGCCCCCGATGCATGGAGAAAAAGCATACGCACATGACGGGCACCTGCCCTCCTTGCGCGGTCTAATAATGTCAAAGTTCACTCAACCCTAAGTGGCCCAAATGGCTGCCCTAAATAATCTGCGGTAGGGCGGATTGGTAGATCACGCGTAGGATTTGGGTAAAAAATAAATTGAAAAGAAGAGGACCCAGTATTGAGCCTTGTGGCTCCCTTGAAAGGTCAGCGAAAAAGGTGAGATGGGCCCCCTCCATAGTGAGCACAATTTATTCCGTTGTTCGGTAAGTGGAAAACCATTCTGGTAACCCGGGCTACATGCAGACGATCGGGATATTGCAATACTCACCACCTTTTCGAAGCCCAAGTAAATTGTTTCCACTTGCTGGCATGCGAGAACGTGGCTGCTGACGTCATTGAAAAAAAAAACCACAAAGCAAGATTAAATTTTGCAGACAGCCCTGTAGTAAACCCATGCTTGCAGGAGGAAAGCGAAACTTGCTGCCAGAGCACTGCTCTCTTCCAGTCTCTGACGTCCGTAATGGCGACCAGGAAATGAGCAAAACCACGTGGCTCGGAGAACTTTAGTGATAAATATCATTACCGTTATCTTAATTTCTACTTATTAATTCTACAAGGTTTGCGTGACCGGTAATGCTGACAGTGTTACATTATGTTATTGCAATTACCGCAGATTCTTACCAACAGAAAGGGCCATAGAGTGCTAAACCTCCGACAGTTTTTGGCGTGATATCCAACGCTGTAAAACAAGACGGCGGTCAGACGGAACGTCATGAACGTTTGACGGAATGTGCGATAAACGTTTAACAAAGTTCCGCTTTTGCCCCCAAGATAGAGCACGCACTTGCCCATAATTTACTACGGGGCGGATGTGCTCCCACGGCCAGGTTTTAGAAACGGAGTTTCGCGACCAACCCGCCGCGGTGGCTCGGTGGCTAAGGAGTTGCGCTGCTGAGCACGAGGACGTGGGTCCGATTCCCGGCCGCGGCGGCCGCTTTTCTGATGGAGGTGAAAAGCAAAAACGCCCGTGTGTACGACATTTCGGCGCACGTTAAAGAGCCCCAGGTGGTCAAAATTATTCCGGAGCCCTCCACTACGGCTCGCCTCATCGCCTGCGTTGCGTGGGCGCGTTAAACCCTACAATCAATCAATCAATCAATCAATCAATCAATCAATCAATCAATCAATCAATCAATCAATCAGTTTCGCGACTGGTTTTCATTGTAGAACCCTGGGACCCGTATTATTCACGTAGAGCCATCATACAGAAGACCGCTACCATCGCCTTATCGGGGCGTTATCCAGCAGCATGTTGTTTGTTGTCTGTCCCCGACAAGTGGCGCTCGTGCGGCGGAAATTGTGTCCCTCGTTTTGCAGCGAAAGCTTTCTTAGTGGGTCCGATGGCGTCCGGTCAAAGAGCTAATGCATTTCCACATAGACGGGTTGGTAGACCGAAAAGCTCCGATCGGATCCCCGGACACACGGCGCATGCGTGAAACCGGGCTTCTGTTGTGCCAAAACGGTTACTTAAAAATAGCGAAAAAGGAGCGGCTCTAGATAAGACAATACCCCATCCATCATGAAGAAGAAGTACAACAGCGTACCTTTATCTGATAAACCAGGTATCGGTACACACTTGGATCGTTCGTACAGAGGGCAACAACCTTGTCTATAAAACAGGTTTCGTACTTATAGCCTGATCTTGCCTCGGGCGAAAAACATTTGGAAAAAACTATTGTGTCATTCTGAAGTCTTGACCATATATTTTGACCTCCACGCTTTTTGTGACAAGTTTGAGTCCGCAGTTTTGAGAGGTAACCAGCCAAAGTTAAACTCAGTGTTATAGACAAAGGTGTTGCGCACTGTACATACGTTTGCCTATAATACGCGAAAAATCGGCGCATTGGTTCGTTCTTCGTTTGCGGTTTGGGTTTATCAGCTAAGGTTGGACGCACTTTGAGCGACGGTTCTGACGCAAGTTTGACACAGTTTTGATGTTGGACAGCGTTCGCGCTTCTCTCAGCATTTTTTAGGAAGGGGTGGTAATTTTAGATGCGACGCATCTCATTCACTCGCCTTGTCCCTGCATCCATCCGGCGTTGTTGTCGGCGTTGTCGGCGTCCACACCCCTCCCCCATTCTCCTCGCCGCGCCAGCTGCGCTCTACGCCGCTCACCCCCTCTCCTTTCCGATAGCGAACACTCTCTCGCGAGGGGCATTGGATTGTATTCGATTGGATTGGATTGGATTGGGTTGGGTTGGATTGGATTGGATTGGATTGGATTGGATTGGATTGGATTGGATTGGATTGGATTGGATTGGAACTCTGCGATGCTTCGCATCACCTCAGTGCTCCCCTCGGGAAGATGGTGTAATTTTTTTTTGTTGCAACCGTCGTGTACTGCGTAGCGATGCGGCTGGCTGAACCCTGGGCCTCTTTATCCAGCACCCTGTGGCCGATCCATACAGTGTGGCCCAGTTTGAGCACTACACCGTGGCGTTATCAGGTAATAATTTACGGCCAGAGCACAAGTGAAGTTTTAACTCAGATAAAAAAAAAGCTCTTCCAGCGTAATGTTTCCCGTTTGTTTTGCGTGGCAGTAAGTCCTGCTCATTGGTTCCCTTTTCTTTTTTGGATAAGCGGAAAGAAAAACGTCATTTTGATTGAACCTTTTCTGGCTTAATTAACTCGGCTTTTAAAGAAAATCAAACAAAATTGCTTGGCCTCCTTTACGGCGAACAGCTGGCTTGCCAACAAAATATATAAACTAGCGGTTCAGCCACAATTAACTTTTAGAGTAGCAAAAAAAAAAAAAAAAAAATTGGAAGAGGAGCAAAAGCTGATAGGATGAAAGCTCAATTTCATTCCTGCCTCAACTTTTTTCCCTTACGGGTGCTCCCAAACACACGCTCCGTAATTTTCCAGTTTCTCTTCTCATCCGGCGCAGGCGGGGTTCTCATTCCCCGCAATTTGACGCTTCAACAGGAGACGTTTCCATTGCACTTTTTTTTTTTAGAAATTTCAAAACCTTCCTTTTGGTATTTGTTGTTTTTTTTTTCATTTGTTTTGCGTATACACTATGCTATACTGCTATGCCTGTCTGCGAGTAAAAATTTCGCCACACGCGCGTACGCACGCATCGACCTATCAGAACGACAACATCATCATAATTCCCAGCATTGCCGCGGCGGCCGCTTTTCTAATGGAGGCGAAAAGCAAAAACGCCCGTGTGTACGCGATTTCGGCGCACGTTAAAGATCACCAGGTGGTCAAAATTAATCCGGAGCCCTCCACTACAGTGCGCCTCATCGCCTGCATTGCGTCGGCGCGTTAAACCCTACAATCAGTCAAATCAGTTGCCAGCATTGGCAAAGAATGCTGCTGATGATGATAGGAGTGACGTTTTACGTACGCGCACACGCGACGCGTCCTCATCGTCCCGCCGATGAAAGTCCTATCATCGTCGTCACATCAGACACTCTCCACGTTATCATGCGCTCTTGGGATAACTTGGACAAGTACGCAAAGGTTACAATGGGTACAGAATAGCGGAGGTTTGCGGGAAGTCAGTGTATACCTGCTCTCTCTCTCTCTATCTTTCTCTTGTGCGTGCGTGCGTGTTTCGTTTCGTTAATTGCTGCCTCCTCTCGGCGAGTCAGACAGACGGCAGTACGACAGTGTTGCAGCTGTAACACTGGTCGACGCAGGCCGCCTTTCGGCGTCGGCTTCGTGTTCGCATCCGCTTCTGCGCTTCGCGACGTCGGCGTTTGCCGCGCCGGGCGACCTTGGCAGTGAACGTCGGTGCCGTTGACCGAGCGCGGCTGCCTCGCGTGCGCCGCCGGCACCGCCCCTGCCGCTGCCACGGAGCGCGGGCCCGTTATCGCCGCCGCCACGTGCTACCGGCCGCGGCAGGATAAGCGCCGCCGCGTTAGGCCTAGTGAACTGCCGCTGCGGTTGTAGGCGCTCGCGGCTCGACCGGAGGTCGGACGCGCTCCTTCTTATCTCCGGCCAGCACTCGTGGGGGCGGGCTACACCTCTCTCGCCGTACTTCTCTCCCTCCGAAACGTTTCTTCTGCAGTGGAGTTGATGGTTGATGTTTTGCGGCTCTCGCTCGAGGTTGTTCCTTGGAGCGCTGTGGAGTCTCGCAAGCTGTCTTGCAAATGTGGATGATGTACGCGGGAGGGCGCGACCAGCGGAAAGAGAAAGTCGGCAAGAGGGGTAATGATGGTTCCAGTTACGGGCCGCATTATCAGGGTCTTCGCGATAGGGGCGACTAAGTTGTGTAGAAGCGGCCAGCAGATGAGGTCCAAGAGGAGCGAAAGTAAGACGCGAGGTGGCAAAGGTACCAGCTCGGCGAGAGACCATGGGTCGTGCACTGCCTCGCTCGAGCGAAAGTGCACTACCGGTCCAGTTAACTGTAGGGGGAAATATCTCGCAGAAAGAAGTACATGGCATAAAACGAAGTGGTAGATCTTATAAAAATTTGCAGAAAGATGGAAGCAACACATAAGGATCGGCGTCCAAGACCGCCTGCACAGTCACAGATACTCACACACACACACACACACACACACACACACACACACACACACACACACACACACACACACACACACACACACACACACACACACACACACACACACACACACACACACACACACACACACACATACGTGTGTGTGTATTCGATAGAGAAGTCAACCTGAAAAACATAACATTTGTTCTAACGTTTCGACCGGTCCCCGGTCGAAACGTTAGAGTAAATGTTATGTTTTTCAGATTGACTTCTCTATCGTACAGCTAACCTCATAGCCAGGAACCTTTTCTCTTAACTATATATATATATATATATATATATATATATATATATATATATATATATATATATATATATATGTAAATGATGCATAGGTTTTGTATCCAATCCATCATTCCCCTCGCCGTTTTGCTGTGCCGACACATTTTTCGAAACCCCGGTTAGGTAAATACAAGCATTTTGATTCCCGGGAATTTTCACCGGATTCCGAGCAGATTTGACATTATAAGCCGCTCGTGCACTAATAAGAAGTCATAGTTTATGGCAATCAGAGTGGAAAATCAGAATTTTGTGGCAAGGTCAAACTATAGTGCAAACCACTGTGACGTCACAATAAGGTGGCTTGCAAAGCTGCCGCAAAAGCGGTGCAATACTTTGTGTTTTTCGGATGTTTACACATAAACTACGGTTACAAATTTCGCTAACAAGTGACATAAATGATTGGATTGCAGGCTGTAAACGGCACAATGGAGCCTCAAGTATTGTTCCGGTAAATTCGCTTGACAGTTCCTTAAAACTATTAAATGGGTTGTGCGTGCGTGTGTGTGTGTGTGTGTGTGTGTGTGTGTGTGTGTGTGTGTGAGAGAGAGAGAGAGAGAGAGAGAGAGAGAGAGAGAGAGAGAGAGAGAGAGAGAGAGAGAGAGAGAGAGAGAGAGAGAGAGAGAGAGAGATCTTTAATGAAACTGACGATGTCAGCCGAGCTAAGCTGCCTGGCTTGCTACGCCAGATGAATGCGAGGACGATTATGATTATAATGATGAAGAGGACTACATAAGATTTTAACTATTTACAAAGTGTGATCAAGACTTGTGTCTTTTAAGTACGTTAATAAGGCTTTCATAGCCCGAGCGGCACGTTTGGAAGAATTCCAAGGACCTAATACGCCCCTCAGCTTTTTTTTTTCCGAACCGTATATATTTCCTCTCACGTTACTTCCAAGTCCATGCGACGGGATTTCAAGTGTACAAGCGACACACGTATGGTTGCAAGATGTGGAGCTGCTCTGTGCAAACTCTGTACACATGGCTCTGAATCCAAACTTCATAACACCATGTCAATGTGGACGTGTGACCTTAAATGTACGAAGCTAAAACTGTAGTGAAAGGTCGGGAAGTCAACGGACATCCATGTTGTGTGACGTCTGTTAACGCTAAGACAAGGCTATTTTCGGTGTACGAAACAAAAGTGAAGAAGCTGTGTTGTACAAAAAAAAATACGGTCACCCTGATGTGCGCGTTTTTGTGTGTGCGTGTTCCTTAATGCTATATTTATAGATACCATTATGGAACGTACGTCAATAGACTCCACAACCTTTTGGAAACTTCTGCCAGCTTGAATGTAGAATTGCATGCGTGTTACTTTTTTCCACAGAACATCAGCTTCATCACCAGCCTATCTACGCCCACTGCAGGGCAAAGGCCTCTCCCATGGATCTTCAATTATCGCGGTCCTGTGCTAACTGCGACCAATTTATCCCCGAAAGCTTCTTGATCTGCCCCCTTATGCAACGCTTGCCTTCTCTAGGGATCCCCGAACAACGGTTATCTTGCCTTCGCATACTAATATGTCCTTAACACGCGTTTGTTCCCTGACCCACCCCGCTCTCTTCTCGTCCCTTAACGTTACACGTGTCATCATCTGCTCCAATGCTTGACATCGGATTAACTCCCTTAAAATCTCGAAAGACAGTAATTTCACTTTCTGAATATACAGGGACCACCCATTACTCAACTTCCTCTACCTAAAGGTCTCGCACAAGCAGTCTAGACCTCGAGTCTGCTCCCCACGTGCTAAGGACGACCCCATTTGGAAAGCCTTTAGCTTGTATTGAAGCATGAACGTGTACGCCCACATCCTAGGAGACACATACCAGTTGTTTGCTTCATGCCAGCAGGGTTGACCCCACCAGTTCACATTAAAGAGCACCTGCACCTCCTCTCTCTCTCTATCTCTCTCTCTCTCTCTCTCTCTCTCTCTCTCTCTCTCTCTCTCTCTCTCTCTCTCTCTCTCTCTCTCTCTCTCTCTCTCTCTCTCACGTAACATATAAGGCGTATCAGCATTCCAACGAAAGGAGGAGGTCGTTCCCTACAAAAATTTTGAATTTGTTTTAGCGGCCCAACTTTCTTCAGCCGGGCTAACAAGCCTACCGTAGTGCGGAGGGCTTCTCCGGATGAATTCGGACCACCCGGGGATCTCCAGCGAGCACCGAAGAGCTTGACAGGTGGTATGCTCGTCGGGTTATTATAGTCTTCCATCAATGCGAATTGCTATCCTCGGCTAGAGAGTATTACTGGGTAACACACGCAGCACGAAAGCCATACCGTAGTATGTGCGCACGTGTGCGTGTACGTTGGCGTGTGCGTGTGTGCGTGCGTGCGACGCTTGTTACGCCAGCGACAGCTGCTCTGACGTACTCGAACGCACCTGTGACAGGAGGCGAGGCCATTGAAACCGGGGTAAGCAGGCAACGCATGCTTCCCATTGAAGAGCAGCCGCGGAACTGTAACTGAACACGAATCATGCACACTTATCAATGCATCAATGTGGGAGAGTTCGTTGCTAGAGCAGGGAAACATATTGAAACAGCGTGGTAGAGACGGGATCAAGAAGGGGACACACAGGGCTAACGCCGGACTCCAGGAGAGAGAGAGAGAGAGAGAGAGAGAGAGAGAGAGAGAGAGAGAGAGAGAGAGAGAGAGAGAGAGAGAGAGAGAGAGAGAGAACTTTAATCAGAGTTGAAGTGAGCATATTTGTGGTCGGGGTCTTCAGGACGCGCAGAACCCCAGCACTAGTCCTATGTCGTCTTCTTTGTCTCGTCTCTAGCACGCTGTTTTAATATGTACACTTACCATACCAAGCCACCGCAGTGGGTGGTTACTTTTATATCACGTCACTATACGTAGTTCTTCCACCGTTGCGGAGCTGATGGACGAATACAAGAGCTGTAACATTCCTTTACAAAGTATAAATGCGATAGTAGGTGGGGGGGGGGGGGGGGGGGTGCATGGTGACGTTCTGTACGCTTTTATGGAAGGTGCGGTGAAGAGGCTGCACACAGAACACAAATAAGCCGGAATGGGAGTAAATGGCTTGTGTCATAACTCAGTACCAATTCGGAGTTTTCAAAACTCCTTCCAATGGGTGTATCGCATTACTCCCATTATTTCGGCAGTTTTTTCAGTAGCATATGGGAGTTTCATTTTACTGCCACTACAATGGGAGTTTCCAGGGGTACCATTGGGAGTGTATTGTTTCCTCCAACTGGGAGTTTTCAGGGGGCGCATTGGGAGAAGTGTTGACCTGCATTCGAGGTTTTTTTGTGTGTTTTTGTGCGCTTCATATATATGCGCTGCAGTGGAATGTATTACTGCATTTGGGAGTTCTTAATAAGGGCACAGGCCGCATTTTTATTTTTCGTTGGGGATCACGTAATTTCTAGTCTTTTTCCGCTTCAAACGTTGAATGGCGAAACGTGAAAAGTTTGTTTTCTGCACAGTCAATTTATTGCATAAAAATTACATGAATACGATGTACGTGCGAACACGTTAATAAGACAATAAAAACACGGAATCAACAAAACACCTACATCGAGAACACAAGGTATCTTGGAAAGAGCTTTATCTACTACAACACTCCTCAACGAAACAAATTTAAGCCATTTGCAAACAATGAGGTCAGCATGTCGTCGATGCGCTGTTTGCTTGCACCAGCCTCCCAAACGCTGACGTTGCCGCACCCCCTCGCGAATTCCCCTGGAAGCCACAGCAGCACATTCATCAGAGGGATAGCAAAACGCTTTAAATCTGCGGGAACAAATACAGAGGCATATTGGGCATCTGACCTGAAAAAAAAAAAAAAAAAAAAAAAAGAAACGGCACTGTTAAGACGCTGCATTTGTCACTCTTGTGTCCAACTTTCCGAATGTTGAATGTTTGTTTAAAGCTACGCAAAATTGCACTTCTGTCCGAGGCACCTGCGCGCTCACTAGTTCGTCAAAACGAAGTGTTCTGCTGTTCAAAAAGGTGCGCGACCCTTGTGGCGACCAACTTCTCAAAATGCTTCCTTTCCCTCTTTTCGTTGCGTGTAGTGTTCTGGGAACGAGCTTCAGGTTTTACCCCCCGCACTGCCCCTCTCTCCCCTCACCAAAAGTTAAGGAAAAATTTCGGTCGGTGTGACACCTGCGCGTGCCCCCCTTCAAAAAAAAAATAATAAATAAAACAAGCAGTCGTCTGTCGACTCTACAGAATGCTCCCTCGAATGGCGTTTGCTGGTTATAGTTACACGCGCCTAGCGTACGGAGAGCTCCCACGGGGCCCCGACCTTCTCCCTTTCCAGTGAATGCAATTAATCGCCGGCGGCACGCGGCAGTCACCCTCCTCGTAGCAGGCGCGGCTGGCACCACACCTACTTCTCAGGAAAAGCGGCCGCCCTGCGACGTTTGACCGGCCAACTTCACCCTCGCTTGCCAGTAAGCCACAGACACAGCCTAACAAAAACACCTAACAGCCGTCCAGAGTTCGGACAGTTTTCATTCTGCTTGCAAGTGTGAATGAGTGAGTGTTCTGCTCGAGACCCGCGCAAATACGCATTGCGTTCACACCGTTCGGCCTCCCCAATGACGTTCCGGGCATGGTGCCGTCTTTCAAGCACAACGCTCACCTCGAGTGGCGGAGAATCGCCCGTGCAGTGGCGCGGGAAACACGTTGAGTTTATTTGACGCTAGAAGGGGCACAAGTCTCCCAAAATGTTGCGTACAATAAAAAACGTGAAAATCTTACCTTCAACCACCTCACAGAGGCACAACCGCGTTGTTTTTAACGAGCCACTCTCAGCGATCACTGAATTTAGGCCTCGCGTCGGCTCGCTGGCGTATTCCGTCGGCTCGAAGGTCGGTGACTCGGAGGCGACGTTGCAGTCCGTCGCACGTCAGTCCAGGCTGGTTCCACAATGTTCGCAACGAGCTTCGGTTGTTGAGAAGCACTTCACATCCGTTCGTCCGGCCGCAAGTTCACACTGGCAATAAATGTTCGGGGACGCTGGAGCTCACACGACACACGACACCAACTGGCAGCCATTTTGTAAGGACGCGTAGAGGAGGAAGGGGTGAAGGAGGAGGAGAAGGAAATGGAGGTGGCGTGGGAGTTTTTAATACTCCCATTAGGACAAACGCAGTAATCACAGCCAGATACTGCCTTTTGTGAAGAGGTACAACCGTGGTAAATGCGCTTATTTACGACGGCTTGTGGCCCCCGGTGTAAACTGGCAGTTTTTCCACCATCATACTACCACACGTGGGAGCAGGCCGCCTGTCGTGAGGAGTTTAAAAGACGTATCCCAGCCAAGAAACTCCCATTCAGGCTAACTTGTGTTTTGTGTGTGCGGTTGCGAGGCTGCGGGTGAGGTATTGCGCATAACGGAATGACATATTGCGAATGGGGTGAAGTGGCTTGTATGTGTTTTTTGACCATCTGAACCTCGAGTTGAGTAGCGGGCGACCCACGAATCATGTAAGGAGAACAGGCGAAGCTCCTCGTCTGGTCGAGACCGTGCGTCCTCTCGCCCAGCCGCCAGCACGTGGCCCGCTCAGCTGAAACTGAACTTGAAGGGGAGGCATTTCCCGCAATCTCTTGCGTCTCTGCGTATTAGAAAATGAGCAAAAGATGAAAGCATTAACCTGTAGGTGTTGATTTTTTTTGCTTCATCCAAAATTCTACATTGAACAGATGTTGCACTCTAGGATAGTCGCGTGGGTATGGTGTCACGCCCCGGAGTAACCAGTGGCCGTCGCGGACCACTCACGAGGACATATATATGTATATATATATATATATATATATATATATATATATATATATATATATATATATTATTTATATTATAGTGTGTGGAAAAAACTCGCACAGAGCGCGAGAAAGAAGTTAAGTAAAAACAGAGACACGCGAGAAAAAACATTACAAAAATTAAGTTCACTGACATTTCGAATGGAGGACCAGTTTTCGTCGGAGTAACGTACAACCTAGAAACACGGACGCTTCCGAGTGTTTAGATTGTACGTCACTCCGATGAAGGCTGGTCCTCCAGACGAAACGTCCGTAAAGTTCATTTTTTTTAATGTTTGTGCTCGTGTGTCTTTGTCTTTACTTACTTTTTGTGTACATATATATTGTCAAGAAGACAGCCGACACTCCCGTAGCCGGTATATATATATATATATATATATATATATATATATATATATATATATATATATATATATATATTATATATACAGGTCTTCCTCATTCCTGAGGAAGACCTGTCTCAAGTCGAAACGTTGGAAATAAAGTCTCCGAAGAGCGTACTTCTACTTTGTATATATATATATATATATATATATATATATATATATATATATATATATATATATATATATATATATATATATATATATATATAAGGTTAGTAGAGACAGACACAAACGAAAAAGTTGTAGAAAATAGAAATAAGTTTACTGACGTTTCAGGGAGAGGACTCCCTTTCTTCAGAGTACAAAATAAGTTCGTTTCAGAGCTATATATATACAGAAAATGTAGCAAGGGCGAGGGCAAGGTAAGAGGAGGGAGAGTTTGTACAAATTGATCATGGTTGGTGGGTAGCAAACAAGCTTAGTGAAAGTTTGGCATAAATGAAAGTTTTGGGAAATTAACCTGTCTTTCCTCCGATTGAAATTTCGGCTGCATTTCTCAGGCTAGTGTTATGTCTGTTCATTTCTTTCCCTGAATATTATTCTCCCATTATATGGCGAGCTCCCGTAGTTGGGTATAGTTTCGTGCTAGCACGACGTTTTTTAGCACAATGGCTTCACTGAACCAAATTTGATGAACAAGTCTGGACATTGTGTTCTGGGTAGAAGGCTGCAGTACCATTTTTAGCTTTGATATTCTCACCTTGTAATTAATTTGTGAACCCGACCGTGTGTGATTGTTTTCGTGTCCTCTTTATTTTTTGTATTGTTGTTTTCTAATATTCCTTGCTGACCGCCTCGGCATTCCCTGAACTGGCACCATGCGCCGGGCAGATGAATACCACTTGCTGCCGCGTCATACGCGTGCACCTGCCTGTTTTCTTTCTTTTCATGACTTGTTTGACCTTGTCTTTTTTTTCCCTATCAATGGACACTCATTTCGAGTCGAAACTACCTGTCCTACTGCTTTTTGGTGTGACCCTTGCCTCCCCCCAACAGAAGCCACGTGTCTCACGTATCAATGACCTTACCAGGATTCTTAGAACGGGTGTGTATGGGCAGATGTTCATCCTTTGTGTGCATTTGCATATCTTCGTTTCCTTGTTCCGCGTGACTAATCTTTTTGCCCATGTCAAACACGTGCATGGGCATATCTTGTTTTGACCCCTGTTCCAACCCCGTTGCCACGAGGCAGGGGAATATTTACCTGGTTATTTTATTTTTTTTTTCGCTCTTTGTAGACCAATGTACACTCTTTCCTGTCGAAACTGCGTGTCCTTGCTTTTGGGCGCGACCCCTGCCTCCCACCAACAGAAGCCACGTGTATCTTGTTTCAATGACCATACTTGGATTCCTAGAATGGGTGTGAATGGGCAGATGTTCGCCCTTTGTGTTCATATCTTCTTTGGAACGTCTTCGTTCGGCGTGACTAATCTTTTTGCCCATATCAAACACGGGCATGGGCATATCTTGTTTTGACCCCTCTTTCACCCCCGTTGCCATGGGGAGAAAATTACCTTGTTATTTATTATTTTTTTTTATTTTTTAATTATTTTTTTCTCTGTGTTTGGTTCTTCTCTCTCTTTTTTTTCCAAGTTTGTACCGCGTGACTGTATTCTTATTATCCTTTTTATAATTTATTTTCCCGCTCTCTCTTCATTCTTTTGCTACCCACCAACCATGATCCATTTGTACACACTCTCCCTCCTCTTACCTTGCCCTCGCCCTTGCTACATTTTCTGTATATATATAGCTCTGAAACGAACTTATTTTGTACTCTGAAGAAAGGGAGTCCTCTCCCTGAAACGTCAGTAAACTTATTCTTAGTTTCTACGTCTTTCTCGTTTGTCTCTGTCTCTACTAACCTTATTTTGTTCGCGCTCTGTGTGAGTTTTTATCTTTTCAGACTATATATATATATATATATATATATATATATATATATATATATATATATATATATATATATATATATATATATATATATATATATATATATATATATATATATATATATATATATATATTATAAGTCTCGCACACAATGTTTTAAAGGTCCATAGATTGTGCACGTCTCTATATGCGACGCTCCACTGCATGCGACGCCAGTGGCTTTGTGGTCTCCCTACGCTGACGTGCTGTGTTTACAGCCACGTACGAAGACAACTCGGCCGCATGCTTTGGCGAGCGCCATCGTCGCACTTTCTCACGCCAGGAAGCGCCACGTCCAGCGCATCCCGGAATGGTGGGAACGGCCAGCTCGTAGAACGCGCGTCTCGTGTCGTTCCTGTTTACGCGAGGCAACATTTGACGCACAGTATACACGGAACTCGAGCGGTGCCTCCGCGGATAAACACCCAACCCAAACGCTTTCACGCGGGCGGGAGGTGTCCGGTGTCTTCGCATCTACGAATGGTAAGTGCTCAGCGCTTGACGATGTGTGTGCATGCCAACGGTTAAAATCAATAAACAACGCGCTTGGATTAGAGAAACGGAATTAACTGCAGTCGTAACCGCCGTGAGTGTACGTTAGTTGTAATAAAAAATTAATTGTAAATTCATTTATCGATCTCTTATAAATCATGAGCAGGCTCGTCCCTCTTCCCTCCCGACCCGTTTCGCACGCCTTGTTATTTGCACATTTACTTAATATGCCTCCTTTTTATGTGACATTGCTGGCTACGTCAGAGGATTCGACCATGCAAATCCTCTAATTGCGCCCAGTCACCAATCATGGCTTGAACTCACCGTGGCGATGGAGGAAACAATCGCTAGAGGGCGTTCGGCTCAGCGTGTTCGCATTTAAAATGACCGTGCGACGCTTCTTTCCACATTTTTTTTTTGAAATCCTAAATTTCATTTCATTTTCATTTCATTTCATGAAATGAAATGAAAAATGAAATCCTAAATGCTTGAAGAACGTAGTCAGCCAAACATCCAGTACTTAGATTACGGGGTCACGAAGTACCTCAGCCAGAAAATCACTGCTCTATTCCCATCAGACAACTTAGAAACTTGCTGAAAAAATATTTCTCTCTTTCCCGGTCTTGCCGTTCTTAGACTGCTGGAAGTACGTAATTAAAGCGCTGTAGCGGCTGTTGGCCGGTTTTCCTTCAGTTGCAGCAGGGAATGCAATCGGTGACCACTTTAAAAAAGAAAGCCACAAAAGCAAGACAGAAACTGAAGGCGTATCTCCTGCGGCGAGAGAATCACGCAGTATCTTTCCGTGCTGGCCATAACTGTAGCTTTCGAAGTGCTTTCAGGCGTAAAGAAATGAGTGAAGGCGTACATCGGAACAGTTGAAGAGTTTTATTTTTTTAAAGGAGCTGCACGGCCACATCGCTTCAACCGGGATTTCTCGCACTTGTCATGGCCTTCCTACTAATTGAAGCGGTTCACGCGAGTTCCTTGGAAAAAAAAAAGCGCTGGCAGACGACTGTTCAATTCGATGTTGCGAAAATTTAGAGCAGTTAACGCGGCCGCGCTGCGCACTTCACTGGGGTCATTCGTTATTTTTTTTTTTACCGCATAGGAATTGTCCAAAAAATTGTTGAAAATAAATCACAAGCGTAGAAAACAACAGTCGCCCGCCTCAGTAATCAACATTATAATGTTCACCTATCTTATCGCTAGTGTCGACCTTGGGGAGCCAGTTTATCGCATCATACTCGTCCTAGCAATCCGTCAAACGTAATAGACTCGTGTCGTCACTTGTGACGTTGGCATATCAGCGGTGCTATGTGCGGTGCGAGAGAAACCACTGCTTCGAATTAACTAGTTTTCTGCATAAAGAAAACAAAATAAATGCGCGTAAATTTGGATGAAAACGTTCAGAACGGGTAATAGAAATTCATCATCATCATCATCACCAGCCTGTCTACGCCCACTGCAGGGCAAAGGCCTCTCCCATTATTCTCCAATTACCTCGGTCCTGTGCCAACTGTGACCAATTTACCCCCACAAACTTCTTGATCTCATCTGCCCATCTAACTTTCTGCCGCCCCCTGCAGCGCTTCATGGGAGGTTGTGGCCGGTACTGCACCAGGGTGGCCAATCCTGCTCTGGTGAGGGAGTGCATTACCGGCAATGGTCGCCGGGGTCAGGCCGCACCCCAAGCCCCTTTGTGCAATTCCATCAATACGCGGATTTTTTTTTTTAATCCGGTGGGAATTGTCCGGCACCGGGATTCGAACCACGGTCCTTCTGCACGCGAGGCGGGTGTTCTACCTCTACGCCATCGCTGCCTACGCCATCGCTGCCTAATAAAAATTCAAACCTCAGTAAAGCTGAAATACTCCACATCGTTCAGAACTCGTTCCGGCGTCCATTTTAAGAAAACTGCGCGCGCAGCTGGCGCTAGGCGACCACAATGGCGGTCCGAGACGGCAGCAAATTGATATTAGTAGCTTGTTACACTGGTTATGTCCGTATAGGGAAGTGTCGTTCGTGTTACGGGCGTGAACGACGATCGCTATTGCAACGCTTGGCCAACTAGCGTTCCGCCGCGTTAGGCGTGAGTGCACTGGGTCAACTCCATTCGTCCCGCTCCACTGGGTGCAGAAACCAACATAACTTACACTGTATCGACAGCCCCGGGTGCGCGGAAATGGTATTCCTTCCGGTTGCAAATGCAACTGGTAACTCACGATGACAATTCCCAGCTGCGACGAATAAACATCACACATGTGCGTCTGAATGGGCCGTAAAGTATGCGAAAGATGTTGTATCAGCCAAGCTCGAGTGCACTGGGTCAACTTCGATCGTTCCGCTCGAATACGCTTCCAAAGCAACGCGATGTCGCAATCTCACGGATCAGCGTTTCGCTCAAAACTGTACGCCCTACATTGACAGCCTGGTGGTGCTTGCGTATCGTATTCCCTCCCGGTTCAAATGCGAGGTTAGTTTGAATACGAGATGATTTGGCCGGTATACTTTGGGCGGCGCATCCGCTGTTGGGCCGCGTGTCAGCACTGAAAAGGGGCGATGTAGGCTTCACCGCCAAGACTGGCATGCGTACGACCCTCCTTTCGATCTCGACGGAACGTTTAAAAGTTTGGTCGAACCGAGCGGGAAATTGAAATAATTTATTCGAAGTCAAAATTAGTAACTTCACACGTTAACGAAGCTTACAAATTTGGCTGAATTAAATGATCAAGCCGGATTATCTGAAATGAAATAAAAAAAATACGACTGTACATTTAATAGAAGTATAATATAGGAGTACACAGACTGTTTGCATACCTGCTGTCTGCTGAATAAATTATATTGGATTACTAGTTATGTTGGATCCTATGAGATCGTGCATTGGAACTACCAACGCCGCGTGTGAAGACAAGGTCGTATTTTCAATGGAGACGACGCTGGGGCACAAGAGGGGAGATTTTATTTTTTATTTTTTTTGCTGTAAAATGTAATTTCTATCCGCGAAAGAATGTAATACAGCAGCAAGCGACCGATCGCTTTACATAGAGTATTATGACATATATGTCAATGTTTGCGTACGCAAGGGTGGCCAGTGGCCTAAGAAAGGAGGGTAAAAGCACACAGAGTGCATTTAAGATGTCAGTTATCGGTGCAGCGTCCTTGCAGATATATCTAGAACCAATTACGCATGATATTTCGGGAAGAGTACTAGTAATTTCTGTCTTTTGATCCGGCCTACACTTTGGACTCGTTAGAAAGCAGAGTTGCCGGTTCTTTCCCGTGTGACATTCACTGCCAAACATTCCTGTGCAAAAGAGCCGCGAGAGGTGTCTCCATTGACGCACGCAGACAAGCTCCCCCGACGCCAATGGCCCCGTAAACATATGCAGCGGCTGAAAGTTCACGCTCCGTTTTAGCCGTGATATGAATTGTTCTGCATGCCAGCGCGTATATCACCCACGGTCGCCGCGCACAGCCGACGACGACGACGACGACGACACTGTCACAGTCGACGCCAGCGAAGGCGTTCCGTCACATGACCATTGACGTCACCATTGACGCAACTCGAGACGGTGACTGCGGTTACGGCGGCCACGACCTCCCTCGCGGGCGTTGTAGAGTGTCGCGACGGGGCGACGCCGACTTGACACAAAGGCCGCGTTAACTAACGCTATATCTCCGCCCAGCGATTGGCCATTCTAGGCCTACTCAGGACCTTGAACGATGACCTTTCTTTCAAACAGAGCGTCTATTCAAATGGTCGTAGTTGATTGCGTGCGATGACCCGGTACTCACAGGCCTTCTTCGAAGCTGGACAGCGTTGGGAGGATGCGATAAGGGGGGTGTATACAGTAGCGAAAGCCGAACCCGAGCCAGGGACGCGTTCCAAGTGCGGTCTGTACACTGCCAGAGTGACCCGCTAGTGTTGGGTGTCGCTCGGCCTCCTCCGGATCTGGAATCCGCACGAGGAGGCGAGCACAGAAAATGAAACACTGTGGCCGAGGAGTACCCAACTAAGGCTGTCCTGAATCGTACGGATGTCGAAAGTTGTGACGCAATACAGTAGCCGCCGGTTTGATTCTGGTTCGGCGGCTGGATTTGTATACCTCATTTTGATTGCACGTATACGTAGACATTGTCTCGTTTCCAAACAGTTCGAAGCTTACTGTCTATAAGCCCACTGCAGGTTCTCCCACCGCCTTCTTTCGCTGCTACCGATTATTGAATTTATTGATGATTGATATTTTGATATTGATTTATTGATATTGATTGTTGAATTATTAAGTGGAATTTACCCAGGCTTAGCACAGGCTACGTTATTGTGCTGATTGGTGTACCCTGTGGGCTGCCCGCAAGCAAGCACTCTTTCTACCCACTTTTCGCTTTAGAGGGTCTCCTCTTCCCGCACCATCCATCCATCCCGGTCATGTGAAAATCAAAACATTCAAAACATCACATCCCGGGAAAATAAAAACTTTCATTGAAGCCTTGCGCTAGCTTCCGAGGGAACAAAACGAAGGCTCTCCTTTCCTGGCTGCTCCTTAAGTTTGAAGCCTGTGCTTTCCTATAAAGAAAGCACTTCCGACAAAACTTACTCCAACACAGTAGTTTTGCTTGAAATATGGAAGGCGCTCGTATGGATAGCGAAGAAAGAGCGTGGGTAGAAGATGAGAGAGGTGAATTGGCGGAGAAATGAATAAATGGCTATGTACAAAAGCTGAACAGCCGAGCCGACTCCTAGTTGGTCGTGCCGGTATATAGATCTGCTATTTTTTCAAGCTTTTGTGAATGCACGTGTACAGAATCGACAAAAACACATTTTTGCCAGTCCGAGGAAAACACTTCACGCAACTGGGTCCAGAAGGAGCCCGTATGGATTTCGACCCAGTTGCGTGACGTGTTTTCTTCGGACTGGCAAAGATCTGTTTTTGTCGGTTCTGTACACGTGCATTCACAAAAGCTTGAAAAACTAGCAGGTCCAAATACCGGTACGACCAACTAGGAGTGAGATCGCCTGTTCAGCTTCGTATAAAGAACACCTGTATAAGTATAGACATCTTTCCTACAGAGAGAGAGAGAGAGAAATAACTTTATTGGGAGAGGCTGGTGATCCTAGGCGTCGGCCAAGAGCCCTTGGGCTCTAGCAGCGTCTTCGGCCAGCTGGACGGCCCAGACTTGATCCGCTGGGTCGTGGCTGAGCAACACGGTCTCCCATTGCTCCGCCCGAGTGATTCTGCGCGCGGGTATAGCCGCCTGCGGGCAGGCCCATAGCATATGTGCTAGATCTGCCCTTTCTTTACATTTATGGCATTTATCCGAATGTCTTTCCTACATAGCTATTTATTCATTTCTCCGTCATCTTCATCTCTATCATCCTCTATCCACGCTATTTCTTCGCCTTCCCCTTCCCACAAACAGGATAGCTTGCCAGAACTAATAACATCAGGTCGACCTTTCTGTTTTTTTTTTTATTACAAGAAAGTTTCTCTCTCTCTCAGTTTTTCCATAAGCCCAACACGAGAAATAATCCCCAGAAGGTACAGTAACATCCTGGCCCACTACCGCTTGGGACGAAGAACCTTTCAGCCTCCACATCTCAACATCTCTCGCGAAGACACGGCCTTCTACAGACAGCTGCAAACTAATACATTTCCACATGGTACACTACTACGCTCAATGCATCCGACCTTGGACACATACACTTGTAAATTCTGCATAGAGCCATGCACTCTCTACCACATGGTATGGGATTGCCGCCACACACCATCCCTTGCCCCAAATTCCAATCCCTCATTTGAGCAGTGGGAGGGTCGGTGGACCAGCTCCAACCCGGATCACCAACAACATCTGGTAGACCGGGCGAAACTGACCGCCAACACCCAGGGCTTCCTGGACTGAAGAGGTCCCCCACCTGGCGCTCGACCCAACAACATTGACTGCTCAATTAAATGTTTATTCCTCCGCCTCCCTCTCTTGACAAAACGTTGGGAAGTCTAAATTGAACATCGCCCGAACAAAGACCACCTGGTCATTGAAGAACAAAGTAAGTGTTGCCGTATCATAGCCAGACGTTCATATTTTCGAGCAATACTTGCGCTCGACCTGGTTGATTGATGGCAACGATGAATTGGTGAATTTTATTAAACAAATTTGGCCTCTCAGCCAGGCTTGGAAAGGGGCACTAAAAGAGTGCGGTGCAGGATGTCTTCGCATCCGTAGATGGACTCTGCTCGCACGGGCGTCGTCCCAGTGGGAGGTGAGGGCTTCCCAGCGTTCCACTGCAGAAGGACAGCCAGTGTTGCGGTGGCACCATGGTTCCTTGGTTCCTGTCCTCCTGCAGTACTGTGCAGGCTCTTGGTGGAGGTAGTGCATGCCGGGTTTAGCACCTAGTACGCTTGTTGCGCACACAACTGAAGTGTTGCCGATAAGGACAAAGTGGTCTTTGTCCTGGTGGGGCCGAAGCCTTTCATGGCATCCTAAGTCATTTATAAAGAAGGAGGAATATGATTTTGTGGCTTCGCTATGACAAATAATAACGTTTCCTACACTTGACCAGTCATAATTTTAGTGCCACAGTAGAAGTGGCAAGCTCTACAAACAGGTCTATAGATGGCGGCCATGACACCACCACGGTACTATGCTTGCAACACGCAGGTTCAGCCTACACAGCAAGCACGTCAGTGGGTAGTCGGGTCCTGGTACATGGTAATGCTATGGTACCGTACGCTACACGCTATGCTGAAACTAATTAGTGGCGCTGCATCCCACCGCCAAGCCGAGAGGACAACCCCCGGGAAGACGCTTTTAGAGGACGTGATCTGGGCACGCACTTTCCCCTTCTTAACCAAGTAATGCTTCCGCGTTAAAAGCTTAGCTTGACGGGCGGGTATTGGTGTCATCGAAGGTCGCGCCAATAGCAACAGCGTCGTAGCAATGGCGACGCAACGACCGCCCCACTGAGGCCATACGTCGTGGCGCAGCCCAGCCGACTTCAAGTGGCTAATAGGCGCAAACGAAACATACGTCAGGATAAGCGTGAAAAGGCGGAGGCCATGGGCCGAGTGTGCGCAAAATACGTGGGAAAAGGTAGACCCTCCAAATGATGGCGTTTATGGCTTCGCGGAACAGATGCTCGGGGCCTTTTAAAGACGATAGGCTTTCTTGGGCTATTTCAACTCGCAATTTCTTGGTCTCTCTGTCTGTTCCTCGATTCAGACACCCGAACAAAAGATGATAATAGTGAAACGAGAAGTTTATATACGCAAAACTTCCCAAGCCACTAAATCCGGTACGATATTTTATACTTATCAACACTGCTCAGCAAAAAGAAATCATTAGGCATGTTTAATTGGAGGCATATTGGTGTACTAGACGATGTCCTTTGAAAAGCGATGAGCGATTGATATTTGCGATAGCTAAAAAAGATACGAGTTGGAGACAATAATTTCAACTAAAAATACAAATATAGCTCGCGGCCGAGAATATACCTCCTGGCGGCATTCCACATCCACAGTAACGAAAAGTTCCAATAGATGTCTCGCGAGCACTGGAATGCGGGAAAATTTAACTGGCTTAAGCAAAACTCCACCGTGTTTATCGCTTGAGGAGTGAGACGGACGGGAAGAGCGTAAGAGGTGGGACCCATAAATGACACATTCACGTTGCACGGGTTGAGGAAGACTCGTCTCTAATCGACATTTTCAGAGAAGTTAGCAGATACGCGGCCATTTTTTTCCTCCCTCTGTATACTGGTATATCGCTGTGCGGACCGGTCAAGGATCCCGCAAGAAGCGCAGCGGACCAGCTGCCTGCACGGACATGCACATGCATACACGGAACATGCGGGGCGCAGTACACAGCGCTTTCGATGGCTGTAGAGCACGCTATACACTCGACCTGTGCGATATGATCGGGGTCACCCGTAAAAACCCCCTTCGCCTAAAGGAAAACACGTGAAAAGCAAAAGTACACATTGTCTGGTCACGCAAGCTCCGTATAGACCGTAAAACAAGAGCAGGCGGTGGGAGCGCGATGTGACAGCGCATGAGATTGCACGGCCTCCACTCTGTGTCCCTGTGTGTTAGGGACGGGCCGCCTGAATCCGTCCTCTGCTTTTTACCCATACATACTCAACAAAAAAGAATGTTTTTAACGTACAATGTCTGTATTTGACGATTCAGGGAATAAAAGCGAGCGGAAAGTATCCTACCGGGCCATTCTTCTAGCGTGTAATGCCTTCGCTTGGAAGAAACCCAGATTATTTTTTTTCTTTTGCTCCGCCTGCGTGAACGCCTTGGGCACACATATAGAAATATGAAACGCATTCTTGGGTTCTGGCGTTCAAGCTCGTGCATCATGTTTTCTAAGCGAACCCACTTCGCCACAACTCTTTTTTCAGGCATGCATGATGTTGAAACGAATAGTACCTGCGGGATTAGTGCCTGCCAAATGTTGACTCAGCTGCAGACACCGCAGCGACGATACAACAGACAGACAGACAGATAGACAGAAAGGAAAAAAAACAAAGACTGAAGGAAATAAATAAATAAATAAAGAAATAAAGGAAGGAAGAAAGGAAGGAAGGAAGAAAGAAGAAAAGAAAGAAAGAAGAAAGTACGAAAGCAAGAAGAAAGGAAGGAGGGTAGGAAAGAAGAAAGAAAGAAAGAAAGAAAGAAAGAAAGAAAGAAAGAAAGAAAGAATTTAACAAGGAAAGAAAGAAAGAAATTAACAAAGACTGAAGGAAAGAAATAAAGAAATAAAGGAAGGAAGGAAGGAAGGAAGGAAGGAAGAAAGAAATAAAAAAGAAAAAAAGAAGAAAGAAGGAAAGAAAGAAAAAAGAAAGAACGAAAAAGAAAGAAATGAAGAAAGAAGGAAGGAAGAAAGAAAGAAAGAAAGAAAGAAAGAAAGAAAGAAAGAAAGAAAGAAAGAAAGAAAGAAAGAATTTAACAAGGAAAGAAAGAAAGAAATTAACAAAGACTGAAGGAAAGAAATAAAGAAATAAAGGAAGGAAGGAAGGAAGGAAGGAAGGAAGGAAGAAAGAAATAAAAAAGAAAAAAAGAAGAAAGAAGGAAAGAAAGAAAAAAGAAAGAACGAAAAAGAAAGAAATGAAGAAAGAAGGAAGGAAGAAAGAAAGAAGGAAAGGGGAAGAAAGAAAGAAAGAAAGAAAGAAAGAAAGAAAGAAAGAAAGAAAGAAAGAAAGAAAGAATTTGCTGAATGGGAATATTGCCCCATGCCCTCCAAATGTACAAACTCAAGTTGAGGTTAACTAACTTAACTGCACGCTTAAAACAATGCAGCGGTCTTCCTGCTGACTGCGTTCACGCATTCCGGCGGTCGGCTCCTCGACAAACTCCGGAGCAGCGATAGACGAGGCACGAGCCGAAGTTATTGACTCGGAGAAATACTTGCTTGACTCGGCAGATTGAAGAAAATCGCGCTGCAGGCAAGAATTGCTCATGACAATTTAAGAGCGATAAACAAAGAGATACCGGTCAAAACAAAGTTCGGTGGCTCTTCACTGCTTTCCGAGTGACCGATATAGGCGAGTCACGTGCCGATCTTGTCGTTAGGTATGAAAAAAATTGGCGAAGCTCGCATTAAGTCCTGCAAGGCTTGAACCATAGCGAAGCTGAAGGATTGCTTTCTATATAAGCACTGAAAGGCACACCACCATGCGTTGCATTAGATTTGAAATTGCTTATGTACATGTTCCGTCAATGCTTTTCAGAGTGGTAATAGTAGTCACCGTCGTATGCATTTATATCGTCGTCCTCCTCATGAATGACTCGCGAGTTCGGATCATTTTTTCCGCGGGCTTTCACATTTTCCCCAAAGTGGAACACGTCTGCACTCGCTAGAACCTGCAGCAACCGGCTTCGCGAACTAAACTGGGCGTCTGTAGCGCGAGCT
Organism: Haemaphysalis longicornis; assembly: GCF_048455015.1. Lineage (NCBI taxonomy): Eukaryota > Metazoa > Arthropoda > Arachnida > Ixodida > Ixodidae > Haemaphysalis > Haemaphysalis longicornis. The sequence goes on along the minus strand of NW_027526204.1, from coordinate 80,235,875 downwards.
GTCTTGTGCTCCCCCTCGAGGTGCGGACGCGGATGAACTGTTTTCTTGGTATTTTCGCGAGCGCCACGCGCAAGCCTGGACGACGCCGGGCACTCCTCGTAAGGCGCGTGCTAAGGATGTCGGTTAACGGCGGGAGTAACTATGACATTAGGTTTTCTTTATTACGCCGCACACATTACGGCCAGCAACAACAGCTCTGTTGTTAAAAGATAATAATGTACAATTCGGGGCGAATTGAGGACTGCACCAGTCGTCTGGGGAGTAAAGCTAAAAGAATTGAATACACAAGAGCTGCAGATAAGCAAATGAAGAGCTTAGGAAACCGGGGAGTGTGGGAGTATATCCGCTGGAAAGGCAGTCGAAGTCGCACAAATAATGGCGTGAAACGTGCGCGCCGCGGTAATGACCGCGGCTTCCACACGTGCTTGCTTTGATAGATATAGCGCGTGCCCAAAACAGCCATTGGCGAAATAATTGATTTCGCTATCCGGTTCGGCGAAAACGGCGTCGCATCCGCGTTTATACACACGCACTGCAGATACATGTCGTTAATGCCGCTCGCGACTGTTGACATCGGCGGAAACTTTGACGTTTCAGCCGAGTTCGCGTTCTGTTCGAGCTGAGACCGCTAATATATAGCAAATGAGGACATGCACGTTTTCTTGTGCGTCATCCGTCTTTTTGCGAGGACTCGGGCCACGACATATTCGCGTGTCGTTAACCGCGAGCAAGTGCCTCGCTACGTCTAGCCTTCGATATGGCCTTCGAACGTATACCCTAGAAACAGCGCCTGTGACACGTGTTCGGCGAGGCGAAAGCGGAGGGTTGGCAAAATGAGTTCAGTTCGTCTAATCAAATCACCTAATCGCACAGCCTGATAATGGCAGGACATCGAAAACTTTACGGGACGAATAGAAGACAAAAAGACACTAACAACTGAAGTGAAAAAAAAAAACATATAGAGAATCGCGTCTTTTTTCCGCTGTTTAACAGAAACGTCAGTTGTTCGTAAGCGCTTGTGTTGTCTTTCATTCGTCCCGTCAAGTTTGCGCTGCCTTATCACAACGAATGTATACCAACTGGGGAAGTTCTCGACCCTTTTTCTCCCAACATGAATCGTACTACCCGCCGCGGTGGCTCAGTGGCTAAGGCGTTGTGCTGCTGAGCACGAGGTCTCGGGTTCGATTACCGGCCGCGGCGGCAGCTTTTCTGATGGAGGCGAAACGCAAAAACGCCCCTGTGTACGAGATTTCGGCGCACGTTAAAGATCCCCAGGTGGTCAAAATTTATTCGGAGCCGTCCACTACGGCGCGCCTCATCGCCTGCGTTGCGGCGGCGCGTTGAACCCTACAATCAATCGAATCGTACTGCTAGCGCAATTCTTGTTCTTTGGCGTGTTTTATGGAGCGTTTAACAAATTACTAGCGGGAGAGGGTTCCTTACTATAGTGGTGAACAATTTGACATAATCCTTAAAATTACTGCTTCTGCGGTCACAGACAATTTGGAGCACCTTCGCCAGCCAAGGCACGGAAGAATGGAACAACACTTGGCGATTTTCGGTTTGCGCGGACATCACTGCCACGATTGTCCTCCAATCTACTGCGCTATAAAACTCTATATGCTACTTGCCGCCAATGCGGGAGACACGTATCCACACAAGAGGATAGGCCGAAGTTTGAGTGAGCCTCCGAGAGGAAAAGGAGCAGAAATTATTTCCGCGGAAGCAGCGTAATTTAAATATGAAAAATAAAACGAACAGCCAATAACGACATATTTAGCGGCACACTTTTTCTTCCTCAAGCTTTTTTTTTTCTTCTGGATTGTCCGGAATCGGCCCACTGGACGGACGGTAGAGCAATAAATTTGGTGTAAAAAAATAAGCGTGAACCTTTCAATAAGCTCATTGAGAACCTCGGTGTCGTCATCGTTATCATCGTTATCATCGTCATAATCATAATAATCATAGAGTTTCATACTAATATACACTAGAGGGAAATCTGGCGCCACCGTCTAGGGGAGCCGCGCTTCAGCGAGCGTGCCGTCATGTACCGGGCAGGCACGTTCCACTTGTCCTTGGCATGGCTCATGAGCAGGCTCAAAAGTTGGCTTTGGCTGCAAAAATGCAACAATTATACTGTCGCAGATTAATAGAATTTGTTTTATTATTATAAAATTAAAGCTCCATAAAGATTTATTTGTCAGGGATTATTTAGAAGCTTCATGCGAGATGAACAAAAAAACAATGTTACCCCTTTTGGCTCCAAGATGAAAAAGAAGCCATGTGGCTAACCAAGCCAAGGAGGCGAGGAACGTCGCTAGCTGCAATGGCGCCGCCCACGGCGGCCCGCGAATGCAGCGCCAGATTTCCCTCTAGTATATATTAGTATGAAACTCTATGATAATAATCATCTTCATCTTCCACATTCGCCCCCCTACATCAATTATAATCATCATCAAAAGAGTTATTTGTGGTTAAGTGCTTGTTTTTATTCCAATCGCCCTCTCGTTTTACATCCGTTTATTACAGCCGTCTACATGTAGTGACTGCTCAACTGGGTGTCCCGTGACCTACAGCTGCAGCCAGGGTTGATATTTCAACAAATTTTGCTGCCGAGAGGCAAAGAAGGACTTCTCCACCCTCCCATACAAAAGGTAAATTTTCCATTGCGAATTCACTCCAATCTCTTGATCCTAAGCAGACGGCTTCTCCTATAACTCTTCCCAACGAACGCATAAAGGCTGCGTTTAGACTGCTCGTAAAAAGTACCACGAAACGTCGCCTATTAGCGAAGCGAAGTTGGACTCGGTTGAACCCGGACGCGCAGGGTTTGAACCCCGACACCCTCCAGGGACTCGGCAACGCGCCTGCGTTTCAAGGAATGCACGCTCTTTCTCTCTTTCACACACAGACACACACACGCGCGCGCATCTGTGGTTGGCCCTGAGACGTCGTGAAGCGCAGGAAACGGCGGCAGCGGAGGCGGCGGCGACGTGCCCGTTATTTTGTTCCCTTCAGTTGCTACCGGAAGGGACTCAAACACAGCTTTAATGACTCGTTGCCGGGGAGGAAGTCGGTGGGGGGAGGGAAGCGGCGAGGCGGTGATATTTTCTGCTGCCCCGAGAAACGCGATACGAGGGAGAACGGGACGGGACGTCAACCCTTTTCAAGTGTCGCGGCGCTATTATGGGTCACGGTCCGACTAAGTATAGAGGGCCGGCCTGTCATTCACAGGGGCGGTTTCGCGGAGAACCAACGTATATCGCAGATTGGAGGCTTCCGCAGTATCCCAGCGGCCACACAGGGAGGCGAGCCATACAGTGTTGTTTCGATTGAGCGAGATAGAAAGAAAATGCGTTCACAGCATTGAAGACACATTCACGGTCACACAAGCGCATACGTACAGTTGCTGCCAAAAGAAGTTGGAACACGGTCTCCTAAATTTGCAGGAATTTCCTCTTCCGCAAACTGCCTGGCAGCATTGATGGGCGTTTAAAGGGGTCCTCCACCTCCCCAACAGATAAGCTGTAAGTCAAATATATCGATATTCACAAATCCTGGCTCCAATTTCTCCAGTTACTTATGGTGGCACATGCACATGCATACATACATACATAGATACATACGTACATGCATACATACATACATAAATGCATACATACATACATACACACGTGCATACATACATACATACATACATACATACATACATACATACATACATACATACATACATACATACATACATACATACATACATACATACATACATACATACATACATACATACATACATACATACATACATACATACATACATACATACATACATACATACATACATACATACATACATACATACATACATACCCCTTAAACGATTCGGCTGTTCAGTGTACTTGATCGACCAATCCTTGTAGCAAAGAATGACATTTTGGCGAGTGCGGGACGATTCGAGCATAGATTTGACTCAAAACTTCACTCGGCGCTGTGGAATCACGCAATGCAGGCATGACTTTCCGCATTGTAGTGCCTCAGCGCAGATCACAGTCCGTATTTAAACCAAATATTACCTTAGCGTTCATCTCCATGTAGGAGTATACAGCGGCGACAGGGACACAAAGTTCAGCGCTTGACAACGACGGCGGTTTTTTATTGTTAAAAAAAACGGAATCCAGTACTTGAATTTTTTACTAACCCTTTCAGGGTAAAGGCTACATTAACTGTGTGCCACATCTGTTGTTTATTTCTTTTTGTCCATGTTTTGCAGGCTTTTTCTGGAAAACCGTGCGTCCGAAACTCCCCCTGCCCTTTCATAATTGTCTTCATGCGATTTTGTGGCGTACGAAGTTGTGACGCACCCGGAAGCCCAAAGAGCGACACTTGTTTCTGTATCGGGAGTACGTTTACTGCACAGCGCCGTGGCTTAGTTTATGAGAATGGGTCGGGGTTGTTGTATTCGGGGCTACACTCAATGTGCCGCCCGTACCGAGTACAGAAGTAGGCAGCGTCAGAGCAGAACGACGTCCTTAATAACCCCAGTATAAGCTCACAATAGATCGAAAAAATTCTTTGCGAAGAAATTAAAGGTGTTTGCAAAAGGTTGTGATGTGGAGCGGCTACAAAGAACTCGTGCTGTTTTGTCTTCCTTCTGTAAATTTAGAAATAAAATGCAAGGCGTTGGACTTCTGCTGCCAGAGCGATAGGACAGGGCTTCACAGGTTCGGCGCGCAGGCAAATTTCCTAGACTACCTATTTGCAGACACTCACCTGTACCTTGAGAAATGAAGTCTGCTAAGCACTGCAATACAGGAACATTTCGTATGCCATTTCTTTTTTACATTCCCGTTATTTTAAGTGCGAATGCACTTCTTAAGCGAGCCTGAAGCGTCCGCCGCCGTCCGCATAGCAACAGCTGCGGGTACGCGCGCTCCTCGTCTTCCTTTGCAAAGGGGGGAGATGGGCGCGCGCTGCCTGGCCGCTGACATGGCACATACCCACGTGGGGGATTGGCCAGGAATCTCCTCGTCTTCCTTGGCAACGGGGGGAGATGGGCGCGCGCTGCCTGGCCGCTGACATGGCACATACCCACGTGGGGGATTGGCCAGGAATCGGGCGTGAGAAGGGCTAATGCACCCGCTTAAAGGAGTACTGACACGAAATTTCAAAGCTGAGATCCGCTCTAGCAATCAAGTACAACGACAACACAAATAGGTGTCTGTGCATGGCACATACCCACGTGGGGGATTGGCCAGGAATCGGGCGTGAGAAGGGCTAATGCACCCGCTTAAAGGAGTACTGACACGAAATTTCAAAGCTGAGATCCGCTCTAGCAATCAAGTACAACGACAACACAAATAGGTGTCTGTGAATAAATGCATCTTTCTTTCTTTGTAGTTGTGTGTGTGTGTGTGATCTCTCTTTCGCGAACATCACCGAACCGCGCAAATTCAACTTGTGCATTCGCACTTTCACATTCTTCCCTTCGGGGAAATGCGGGGAATTTTTTTGAAGTCGCGCCTTCGAACCCGCGTGCCAAAGTCGAGGCATTCGCACATTCCAGTGCTCTCTTATGTTGCGTGTTATTCGTTTGCTATTTATTTTGAAGCACCATTTTTGCCTTCTCTAGTATGCTGCTGATGTTTATTATGATGATGGTGGTGTGGTTACGCAATAACGAGAATGATTGTTATGATGATTGTGATGACGACGACAACGATGATGTTTTCATCTATAGCCCGTTCTAAGTGGTGCGAATTTCCCTGCGAATTCGCAGCTGAGGCACCGCTCGTGCGGCAAAACCATCTATTTTCGCTGCTGCCGAAGCTACGGAAATCTGCCGTTCTGCCGCACGAGCGGCGCCGCAGCTGCGATTTTGCAGGGAAATTCGCACCACTTAGAGCGGGCTTATCTCCGGGTGTCCTTCGATCATGTTTCTTTTCTGTCTTCTGCTGTCACCCTTTTCTTGTTGCGCGAGTACGCCATTTGGTATAAACTTAGTGGGATCTGGTAGTCCTGTCGCTACAATGGAGTTCAGGAGGGGACGGCATTGGGCACCGTGTGTCGAGGGGCGAAGCTCAGGCTGTCGGCCTGGGTGATACCCGAGGCGAGCTCGTGCTGACTGAAGACCCGGACGTGTCCCCAGGAGGTGGTCCAGTGTTGCCTCGAGTAGAAGGCTTCTGTAACTTCACGTGATCCGGTATGGCCTGGGAAATAAAAACAAGCTTTATTTTTTCGGCAGCACAAGCAATTTGAACTCATCGATCTTCATCTTCCGCTCTTCCGTGCTTATTAAATCAAAAACAAAGCTCGTGTACTCACAGCAATTTTCTCCTGCATTCGGGACATTGCATTACTTACACAGTGTCTCTAGTACTCAGTCTATTGCTCATTTTTCTCTTACAGTAAGCGTCGAAAGAGAAACATCGCTCTGTGTTCGATGTCATCTAAAGGAGGCCGTTCCAACAAGTTCCAGTGGAAAGGAATTCAGCAAGCGTGAATGTACGGTGATAGGGGGCAAATAAGACGAGGACGGTGGCAGACAAGGTGCGCTGCAGTACCGGCGCCCTGAATGTGCGAATTCGAAGTTTCGACGAATAATTATGAAAAGTCCTGCCAATTTCTGCAGCGTTTTTTTCGTCGAATTAAATGCATGCGCTTAAAAACTCGCTGTATGCAAGATGCCACATCTTTGAAATAGTACTATAGTAGGTGCCTGAACGAAACAATGGCGTCGGTAGTGCTAAGTATTTCTGAGCGCTGTGCACGCTGCAAGCGCTCTTCGTTTAGTCGGACGTGACCTCTCAACCTGTCGCTCTCTCTCTCTCTCGCTCGCTCCCTTTCACTGGCGCCGTGTTTCCTACAGTAAGTTGGAGCCTGGCTCTGTGAATGGAGCCAGCGCGTATACTGCGAACACCTGCGTCAGGTCGTTCAGGCAGTGGCGCCGGGAGCCTCTCCGGTTCGGGCCGGTTCCAGTTGCATTCCGCGGCGTTCTATGAACGCTATATAACACGACAGTAACGTCGGCTGTCCCACGCAGGCATCCATCATCGCGACTAGACGAGAGGCGCAGTGGAGCGCAACCTTGTCGTCTGGGCGCTTCGGGACGTCACTGTCGGTTTACAGTGAAAGGCTAATAACCGCCATTAGAGAGGTTGTGCGGCGTCGAAGAAGCGTAGAGTTTAGCCCCAAACCACGGTCGCTTTCGCAAGCACCCCAGCTAAATAATGAAGTCTTTATTATAGCTGTCATATACAGAGGAGAACTCAATTCTTAAACCCTCTCCCAGATTTCAGCTGCCTTTACTGGAACGGTTGACAATACCGGCAGTGGTTCACCATTCTTGGAATATTCCAGTTCTTGGAATATTCGTGGCCCCTTACACCAGCCGTCCTCATAGATTTTACATGTGTTCACTCTAACCAATTTTGGTTGTCACCTATTCATCAAAACACCTTCTTGGCGCTCTTTTCCCTAGTTGGCCTTGCGCCATTAACATTCAAACATCATCATCATCATCATCAGTTCTTGGTATATTCCAGTACTCAAGGGTCACTCAAGGGTCCTTAACATACTTAGCATAACTCCATGCTGAGAGTTGTGTGGAGCCTGCCAATGTGCACGAGCGCTATGTTATGTGGTACGGTAGAAAACTTGTAAAAACTAGAAGACCTGCGATATCTCTGAAGGTTTGCCGTAGTTTCGGAGATACGAACCTGTCAATCCAGGCATCTGGGACAACGCTGAGTGTTCAACGTCCTCAGCTGGGCATTGAGCTATTGGTCGTCTCTCCGATTCAAGTTGGCCCGGCGGGGCGGTTTCGTGCGTTTAATGTTGTAGTGCTAGCGGAAGCGTCAGGTGTGCTATAGCTTAGGCTCAGTGTCTTGACGAAGGGCTTTGTAATGCTGCGCGCATGCTGCCTGGTTCTCTTGCTCGCTGACTAGAAATGCGGCAGGCTAGAGATGAAGCGGCTACAGTGAGTGCACGCTAAAGTTGGTTCTCCTCTGTTGCGAACTCAACGCAATGTAGCAAAAAATTCAACTTCTGACTGCCATTCTTCGCGCTTTAGACCGTGTCTACCGGTCAAGAAATCCTGCAATATTGAACTGCAAAGTTCCGGACAGTGAAGCAGTAACAACTACAGGACTGAGAAAGAAACAGGAACGGGTCCCAGAAGATATAAATATTCGTTGTGTATATAAGTGCCGCTAAGAGGAAAACTATAGCTCTAGTCATTGATTGACTACGATGGATTCAGGAACTTTGCCTCGTACTTTACGCAGCGTGCAGTATAAGATAGCTGGAACCAGAACCTCGCGACAACCGCGCGGAGGACTAGCTTTCTAAGAGCAGAAAAGAGGTGAGCACTTGTGCTCGGTGATGATGATGATGATGATGATGATGATGATGATTGCTATTGTTTTCCCCTTTGTATCGGGGTGATGAAATGTCATCTTACCAAAAAGAACTGATATACCCAAGTTTTATACTCTTGGTTTAATACTAGCGCTGCTTAGGGCAGGCACAAAAAGCTTATTGGGCACAAAATACTTTTTTTTTCTGTTACAGGTGGTAACTGTCCTAGGCAATATTCCCCTCTCTGCTTTTCGTCCACCAACATTCTAGTCTTCTTTTCGTCCACTGGAGCCCGGCTCTGTGGCACCCGTGATCAATACGGGTGCCACCTAGCGGCGTCATGTCTGACGTCAGTTATATATATGTGAACGCAATTTTCGCCCGGACGATAATGCTTACGCATCAATTTTAGTGTTCACAGGAAAGTTTGGGCTTATCTTTTTTTGCTGTGACATACGCCAATTTCACCATCCTTATTTTTTTAACACGTCTTTTGACGCGTCGGGACATACCGCCATCCTACATCAAGGCCAGACCTCAATTTCATAGTCTTAATCAAATTGTTAGAACTTATCAAATATGCGTATATCGGACTTCAAACTTGTGGGAATAAGGCTGTCAGGGCCCGATTTTGTTTTGGAACCACGGCGCTCCTTTCGAGCCTTCGAAATACACAACAGAGCTGACAGGCGACTTAGATGTTGGATCCAGACTTTCAAAACAGATAAGGACGGAAAAAGTTTTATGGGCACTCACTATAGTCCCTGCAACCTAACCAAGAAGCCGAGCAGTCCTTTGGACACAGGCTTCAAAATAAAGTTTATCTCTCTCTCTCTCTATTAGTGCACTGTTCAGATTAAACGCGTCATTATGACCGACCGATGCTACTCCGTCTTAGAGGGAAAGATTGATGGATTGATAGGCTTTACTGAGAAAGGGAAAGAAGTGATTGTGAGAAGGAATGAGGAGGTAGGGGTGATGGGAAAAAGAGCTTATGAATGGCTTAAAATTTGCATTCAGTTTTGGTGGGGTGAGCCTGAGTTCTTACAAAAACCGGCTGAGGGGCCCTAAAGCTGTCGTCCAGTTTGTGCGGTTCACCTAAATAAAGATTTCTCCCTTGTCTCGACATTTCGCTCCAGCGATATCGAAAATAGAAACTCCTGCGCAGCAAACGGCTTGTTGTCGCATCGACATCATGATTCCTTCCTTCTCGCAATTTCCCGAATGTACATCGAGAAATCTTTGCTAGTAAGACCTATTTCCACCCGGCGTAGAGTAAATAAACTCATCCTGGGTATGACAATTACCCTAAATGTTACTTTTATCAATCGTGCCCTGACACGTACCTCTATCGTTTAATGTGAACCGCCCTCACTTTGATAGGTTCGAGGTCAGCCTGTTGCCTCCCGTGCCCTCCCGTATAGTTCGGAGAGAGAGCTCACTAGTTTAAAGAACCATGTGCTTCTATTTCGAAAATAGTTTCCGTAAGGTTATCCTTAACGTGAACTACGACCCCTTCTTCACTCTGTCCACTGGAAGACGGAGGGGTGGATATTAATAATCTTCGGCAGACAGATGAGGATAACCTTTTGCCAGAGCCTCGGGCACATTGTCAGAACGTTGGCTCTCAGCGAGATGCATATATGAGAGGCCTGAAATCGCGGGCAGCGCTCTCGAAGAGCTCGGGGGCCTCGAGGTCTTTACAACGTCTATCAATTTCTCGCTTGACGCAGCGCCGCCAATGTGACGAAGGAAGCACTGCCATCTTCGCCCCTGTGGAGCAATATTAAGATGAAAGCCTTAGGTGTCTCTTCAAAAGCGAGATGTGACCGCCGACGGCGACTCGGCGGAGGCGACAAATGATACCAAAATGGTCGCCACTGCAAAGAGAAAACAAATTTGGTCCGTGAGGGATTTGAACCCGTGTTGCCAGAGTGGCAGCCAGGTGCTCTAACCACAGCGCTAACCCACCACCCTGGCAAAACAGTTCAACAATGAGCGTGATGCGTGCGCTGAGGCAGGTGCGGGAGAGCTCTGGAGCTGCAAGGTGAATTGCGGCCATCCTGCATGTCGGGGAGAGAGAGAGAGAGAGAGAGAGAGAGAGAGAGAGAGAGAGAGAGAGAGAGAGAGAGAGAGAGAGAGAGAGAGAGAGAGAGAGAGAGAGAGAGAGAGAGAGAGAGAGAGAGATTTTATTGAGTCCTGTGGTTTAGCGGTGCGTGGTGACCACCGGTTGTCGGAGAGATTCGCCTCAATAGACGAAATAAACATGCCCATGATCTCAGTATACGAACGGTGGAACAGTGAAACGGTAACGTGCGGCAGATGTTTGCCTGCACGTTTTTTATTTGATTTCGTTTCATTTCTTGGAGAAAACCAACGGGAGGCGGAGGCTAGGGGCGGATGTAGCCTGACAGGTGCATCAGCCACCCGAATCACAGTCTACGCAATAAATGTGATGTCCAAAAATTTTAAAAAATTTAAATATAAGAGAACAACAGCACAAAAGCACAGTCATTAATACTTTTCATGTGTATTATACAAACTATATGTCTAAAATGCTCAGCTGCCACTTACTAGTATCAGTAGATGCGACAGTGCAGCCACATCATCGATAAACCCAGTCAATCTCTCTCCTCTTACCTCTAACTCCTCTCCAAGATCGTTTTTCCGCGCATGCGCATGGGTATTCGCCTCACGTGTTTTATGCGTACACAGCACTACCGAATTTTCTTCCGGCTATCCATATAAAGCATGTGTCATATCTATAAAATCTATCAATTCAACCCCACCTTTATAAAAGCCCTTATCTCCCCTCCCTCCTCTCTTCACTCATGTTTCATTGCCCATAGATCATTGTTGAAAAGTTGGTATCCCCTAATGCTGCACGTAGTGTATCATATTCAGATTTGTTTATTCCTAAAAGTCCATCGCAGCCGAATCGCCTACCGCCAGTCCTAATGCTTATTAACAACATTGACGAGTTTAGGGGGGGAAATGTGTCGGATTACTACACCTCAATGCAGTTGGTGACCCTAATTTTTGCCATAGTGTTTATCTTCCATTCAATATGTTTAATTCCCACCAACACCTTTAAACATTTCTGTTAAGCCTCTGTATATATTTACGCACTGCTGTATGAATACTATTTTCGTGCATATTTCTTCATGGAATAGAATGCTTGTTAACCGTTTGAACATGTTAATATAGCACTAATGCCCTCTGGGGTGTAAGGATTTATTTATTTATTTATTTATTTATTTATTTATTTATTTATTTATTTATTTATTTATTTATTTATTTATTTATTTACAATACCTCTAAATGCCCCCGTGAGGGGGTTACATAGGGCGGTTACATTGGCTCACACATTGCATAAGCGCAACCAAAAACAACAGCAAAGAAATAAAACCAAACGAAACCGTTAACCCGAATAAGTAAATACGTAGGTAAATAAACAAACAAAAAGAGAAGGAGACGCAAACAAGATAAAGCAGAAAAGAAGTCTTTGATCATCGCTAGGCTTTCGCCTTCGAACAACATAAGCAGACTTAAGTTCCCGAGGAATTTTTCGCTCCTTTCACTTGTCTCTCGCTTCGCGCGCGAATAAAGCTGGAACGATCGCTGGAAAGAGACGAATGCGGAGATACTGCGCTCGCCGCGTATAGCGTTCTCGCATCGGGGCGCCTCTGCGCATGACCTAACAGCCTTGATGCTAAATCCCGACGGGGCAGTGGCCCGATGCAAGGACACTTGGGCCTTATCTTATTTTATGCCGCACTCCCTGCCCCCATTTAATCTAGAGCCGGCGCCGAAGCGGCGGCAGCGATAAAAAAAGAGGCGAAGAGGATAGCTGGCGGCAGCGACGGAAGATGGAACGCGCGAGAGAGATTTCACTTTTTGATGCTGAAATGACAGGCAAGTGTTAGGTATGCAGGTGCAATAACGCAGAGACGGTTAAAACGGGAGAGTCAAGGGGAGGCTCGTGTGCTGAGATGAGTTTGAAATGAGCAAAAATAAACGTTATTAAGCGAAACTGAACAAGTTCAGGTTAAAAAGGAGGTTTTACACGCCGAAGCTACACAGTCCTATACCCGCGCTGTGCTGAAGCGAATATTAAAGGGACCCTGCAACACTTTTTTCAACTATTTGTGAAATCTTAAATGCTTGCAGAACGTATTTACCACACACCATTACTTAGATTAGGGGGTCTCAAGTACCTCAGCCAAAAATTACTGCTCTATGCCCATCAGATAACTTGGAAACTCGCTCAAAATGTTTTTCTCTCGTTCCCGGTCTTGACGTTCTTCGACGGCCCGAATTACGTCACCGAGGCCATGTAGCGGCTGTTGGCCGGTTTTTCTTCAGTTACAGCAATGAACGCTGCGCGATAGCAACTTAAAAAATAAAGCCGCGTTCTCGACTGAAAAGTCAGCATGAAGAGTTGCCAGTATTCATCGGCTTTTTGGCTGTAGGGTTTAACGCGCCGACGCAACGCAGGCGATGAGGCGCGCCGTAGTGGAGGGCTCCGGATTAATTTTGACCACCTGGGGATATTTAACGTGCGCCGAAATCTCGTACACACGGGCGTTTTTGCTTTTCGCCTCCATCAGAAAAGCGGCCGGCGCGGCCGGGAATCGAACCCGCGACCTCGTGCTCAGCAGCGCAGCGCCTTAGCCACTGAGCCACGGCGGCGGGTCAGTATTCATCGGAAAGACGCGTTTTGGCAGCCGAGCTCAGCCGATTGGACAACCAACAGTTCAAGCTAGAGACTATTCTCAGGACAACGACCCCTACGATCGACTTCGCGGAAGGCAACAGAAGCCCTTCTGCGTTTCATGAAGGACACACGCTTGGACGAAAGACTGTAGTGCCCACGAAGGGACTAAAGTGTGTGCGCGGCCCCGCTCCTATCCCCTCTTTTTCACCTGCCCTCTCTTTCATCCCCTGAACACCCCTTCCCCAGTGCCGAGTAGCAATCCTGGCTCTAAGCCTGGACAACCTCTCGGCCTTTCCTTTAGCTTTTCTCCTCCTCCTCCTCCTTCACTCGAGAAACTTGATTTTCTTTCAAATTGTTTTTCCGAAACCGTTGCTCATATCATTTGGCAATGCCCTCAAAACTCATTCCCTCTTATCTCTTGTGTGGAGCACTGGGAGGCGGCGTTAGGCAGCTGGGATCCGCGGGTCCAGCAAGGACTCGCTGAACGAGCAGCTTAGGTCACCGGTGCCCTCCAAGCGCTGCTCATCAGTCGTCGTTGACCCAACGGTTCCAGAATAAAGTTATCTCTCTCTCTCTCTCTCTCTCTCTCTCTCTCTCTCTCTCTCTCTCTCTCTCTCTCTCTCTCTCTCTCTCTCTCTCTCTCTCTCTCTCGCATAAGTAAGAAACAGTAATTGCCATGTGGTTCCGGTGGCACTTGGTTTGTGTGGGAAATTTCATAGTTTTTAACCTCAATGAATGCTAATGCACGCTGTTGTATACTTCGTCTCCGAGGAAGTGCAGCTGAATTTTCAAGCCAGTTCTTTAAGGGAATTTATAGGAAGCAACGTTCGATCAAGCAAGGGCTAATATTTTGTTGCACAACTTCATTCAAATCAAACTTTACTGAACGTCGACGAGCTCTTAATGTCAACTGCTGAAATTGAATTACGTCGGGATGAAAATGCTTATGTGTTTCAGACATTCTTCAATGGCTCGCCAGAATTCCCTCACGTAGCTTAACAATGCATTCTTCTGTACTACGTTATCAGAACTTTCGGGCTCTGGAAATCAAGAGATACGGCCAGGGGCAAACAAATAATTTTATCCGCATCCATCGGCGAACCGTTTTTGATGAGTCATTGAATATTTCGCCCTCACAGCGAGTACCACTACAGATAAGGCCCTGCGGACGTCAATATTTGCTTCGGAGCCATAGCCCCTCTATGGCCCTTTAAAGCAATTGAAGTGCACCGGCAAAGAGCATTTGCGTTAACCGTGACAAGAGGCCGCATACAAGCGTCCCCGGCGGATACCGCTTATCCGGCCCAAACAGGGTCACGCTCTTAGCCCAGGCTCTTGTCAAGAAACTTGGCTCCACTTTCTTCGTTACTCGTGTTGGCAGGCGGCAACCAACATGTGAGACTCCCACGCGCTTTTTTTCTTTATTTATTCAATTTTATCCCGGCTCTTGTGAGGCGAGTCTACGAGTACCGAGGTTATCTCTCGCGGGGGCAATTACATGTCTTCGCTCCAAGAGCATCGGCGTTGTGTCCGCTACTGCACTGCACTTCACCTCCTTATCTGTGCTTCTATTGTACACGCGCCTTCTAGGATAACCACAGCGGCTGGGGAAGTCCTTGTGTCAGTCTAGATAGATAACTATGCGGAACAAAGTTAACGAACAAAGAAGGAAAAAACGTCAATTTATCAGCAAGAGTAAGCGTGCACATTCCTAGAAGCCAGATCTCGCCGGACTGTCTCCAGCCGCAGTGGTGGAGAGATCTGGATAGAACCAGACTGCAGTTGCCGTGCGACCTTACGGCGATAGCAGTGCAGGACACGAGATTAAGAAGGGAAAAAAACGGCGACAGCAAGACACGATAGCGCTACATTGTAGACACTTAAAGGCACTCGTGAACGGGATTTTAAGGCACGGCGGAAAATACCATGGGTCCTCGTTGAAAATCCTCGTTGGATAGATTAGAAGAAAAAAAAATCAGAAAAAATTCCTTGATATTTTCATTCTTTTGAACAGCATGACGACCACGCCCCGCTAAAAGCATTGCATTGAACTTTTGTAGATGAGGAGTGACGTTCTTCGGTGCGAGATTTTTATTGCTTTCTACTCATTGCTCTCTAGTTCGGAAAGGGACCAGGAGAGGGAAGAGCTTTGACGAGTAAGTAATATTTCGAGTGTTAAATATGGTCGCTGCGTGCAGAACTTCCAACTAAGTTAAAGAATGATAGTATTCGCAGTACCACATAAATTGAAATTCAATATTCTTCTGTCACTGAGAAAGTGGATATACAGCCAGTGCGTTCTTCCGGTAATGACGTATGGAGCAGAAACTTGGTCTCTCACAAGGCAATCTCAAGACCGTCCAAACGAGGAATGGAGAGAATGTTGCTATGGGTCACACTTTGAGGTAAGAAATCCGCCACTTGGGTTAGTAGTAAGTTCACGTGGAAGACATTGTGACGCAAATTAAGCGCAGAAAACTGGCATGGACGGGTCACGCCATGCGCATACGGTACAAGTGGACCATCCGTTTATCGGAGTGCTTGCCAGTAGACCGTAAACTCAATAGGGGTTGGACAAGGACTCGATGATGGAATGAACTACGAAGGATCGGGGGCCAAAGAATGGACTCTGCTAGCGCACGAGAGGCGCGGCTGGAGATCTTTGGGAGAGGTTTTCCTCATGCAGTAGACACAACCAGACTGGAGATGATGATGATGGTGATGATGATGATGATGACGAGGAAGGAGGAAGGGGGAGGAGGAGGAGGAGGATTATTTTATGGAAGTTCGCGATACTGTGCGATACTGTGGATACTGGCGATGCGATACTGTGGATTGCGTGGCGATGCTGCAGAGGAACTTCTCCTCCTAGCGAAAGCGGAGAAATTTAGGAAAACTAGACGCAATTCGGCGTACTTCGCCGTGAACTTACTGACATGTAGAAGCCGTTGTGGAGAGCTCTTTCGCTTCAAAGGAAGAGAAGAGGAAGGCGGATGAGGAATGCATCCTGGCAATACAATCGGCCCTCCTCCATTTTTGTAATGCCTGAGCGGTGAACGACGAAGGTGCACCGTAAAAAGGGTTGCAGGAAGTATATCGGGATGCTAAATAATAAACGAGCGCACCGCCACAGATCTGGCCCTATAAACTGCGATACACCCAGAACTTGCAGCTGTTTCCGCACCGTATACCTAGCTCTAAGCTATCGCTGTTTCACAGTCCACGGGCTAGTTTTCGCCGCCGCTTGATGGCGGATAATGTTCCACTCATGAGATCACTCACCGTGAGTTCCTTGACGTCGGTATGGGTTGCGATCCCGCCGTGAAGCAGGGCAATTATATAGTAACTAAAGTAAGCTGACACGTACAGCTGGTGTGCAACCTCAACGCTGCTTGAAGAAACGAAGCTTTGCGACGTATATGTTCGGAGTAAGTAATTGCTAAAAACACTGAATATTTGACGACTTGCTCACGCTGTCTCCTAGCTGTTGCTGTTATATTGCTGTCTCCTCTATAATCATAAGAAATCAGAGCATCATTGATTCTCCTAGGCTAAAGGTTTCTCAAAAACAGACTTGCTGAAGCAAATTACACCATCTTCCCGTAGGGGAACCCTGATAGTATGCGAAGCAGTCATGGGGTCGACTGAAGTTCCCATTAGTTTTCAGTTAGTCGTTTCCGTTGACGTTCACCTTCACGTGCCTTCGTTGTATCAGTAGCTTCTTGACGTAGTTTAAATGAGTGAAGGACATAAGGCGCGTTCGTAGCACATGCTCCCGTCGCGGTTTGTAGCGCAGCGGGAAGAGCGCACGTGCCTCTTGTTGCGGCCAGAGAGTCGTGGGATCGAAACCGGGTGCCACCTAACTATTTGTTTTTATAGTGGACTGCACTGACGTCAGCCCAAACGCTGACGGGGTGGAAGAGGCGCGCATGCGCAGTAGAGGGCGGACGGCGGACGACAACAAGGGAGGGAGGGACACAGCCCCGAGCATGAGATGCTTCGCATCTAAAATACAGCGATAGCGTTGAGCTTCTATCATTCCCGCAACAAAAAATTATGCACCCATCCGTCTAATGACCACGACGGTTGAAGGCGAAGCTTTTCGTGAGGGATTCCTTGGTTGTCGTCTGAAATTTTACTTTGACTCGCAGACTTGGACTTCGACTCGTTGAGCTTAGACTACAAGTCACACAGAGTTTGTACTTTTTATCACAGTGGCTTTGACTTTGGCCACTCGTTATTAGATTTCGCGCGAAGAAAAAAACATATAGCGTTCAATCACCGTCGTCGGCATTAGACGGAGGGGTGCATGGTTTTTCCGCCTTATTTTGCCCGCCCATGCACCCCTTTCCATATTCAAACTGCTTTGACCGCGTCAGATTGGCGCAGCCGGATAGATGTTGGCTTCACAAAACGAGGTACCCCGGTTCGAATACGAACACGGGAAGAGTTACTTTTTTCGTTCCCTTACCCACGATCATCATCATCATCGTGAGAGAAAGTTGGCTTTCGTGCACTGCGTTTTCGAACGAATCAGCGGTCGCGAAAAGTTCCGCTTTAAAGCAATGGTCTTCTCCTAAATTTACAGACCGCAAACTAATCTTCCCCAGATCTATAAGCAGCGCTGTTAATATGCTTTCCAGTTTTGTGACGTCACAAATCGGAGTGCTGAAAACGGTCGGTGGCGTCGACACTTGCCCCTACGTCTGGTTGAAACATTTCCAAGTGATGATATGTATCCCGCACTAATACGATAGCGACGAAATCATTTCGCTGCCTCCAGTGTCGGTGTAATAAGTGCATCCGCATTTCATTCTGCGCTGCGTGTATTCCTCAATGAAGTGCATTGCGTAAAGCTGAGCCGCAGGATCGTTTTAGAGTGCATATATGCGCCGCTACGTTTATCGCAAAGTAAAACTCTGACAAGTCATTGCCGCCGACTCCACAAAGTCGAACAGTAAAGAAGCGCAAAAGTTATTCAGCCCTGCTGAGGATACCTTTAATGGCCGGCAACAGTTTCTACTTGACATAGCCCCCGCGTAGCAACACAATCACGCGATAAGCGCCCATGTACGGTCGGTTGGCACGTGACGAAAGAGGATTCCCAAGTGCCGAAGAGTCAATAGACCTCGTCTATATCTTTGGCACGAGCGGAAAAGCCCCCGCGCTATCTTTGTCGTCTTCAGGTGACGACAGCGGCCAGATTACGAAGGTTGGCGCCATCCCCAGCGAGATTCGAAGACAGACCTGTAGGTATAAAGCGGCTACGCGCACGCACACACACTCGCACTAACACACGTGACGTACGCACAAATGCAACGATCGTCGCAGGAATAATCTTACCTTTGCTCACTCGCATGCGATAACATGCGCACACATCTCTTCGTATGTTTTAGGCACACTTCGAGTTAGCGTACGCAAGCTTTATGTGCCCACCACCGTCTGCGAAAAGCTTCCACGTGCTTTATTTAAATAAATCTCGGAAAACTTCTTGTCTTCGACAGCTTCATCGAATTTTTCGTTGCCTCTTTGGCTTCCGCTTCATATCGCGATGTGTCAATACCTGTAGCGGTGGGAGCTATATAACTCGCCCATGTAGAAAGATAAAACTTTATTTGACCAAGGGTTAGCGTAGCTTGGTGGCCGCTGAAGTAGATGTAATCGCTTTCATATCTCAGACAGCACGTGTGTATTTGCGTCCACCAGGTACGTGCCAGCACCCTCCCGGAATTCTCTGTGACACCTGCGACGAGAGTGAGCGACAAATTACAGTGATTAAGCGGATGCGACTGTTTCAGGAAGGACGCCGGGGAAACGAAAGGTCTTCCACGGCTTGGCCAGATGGTTAGGCTGCAAATAGGAGGCCATTACCAAGTTTGCTAGGACAATGGGAGAAGGCCTTTGTCTAAGCTTGCTGGCGGACATTGGAGAGCTGCGCAAGAACATGAGTGGGAACGGCTATGGACACTTCGAACGGACTGCAGCATGGCACGCTTTCGCCTGATTAGTTTGTCGCACAGTGCTCGCCGACATGTTGGGGTCATTATGAAGGCTGCGTTAGCACAGGAAGGGTTGACAGACAGACAGACAGACAGACAGACAGACAGACAGACAGACAGACAGACAGACGGACGGACGGACGGGTGGGTGGGTGGGTGGGTGGGTGGACGGACGGACGGACGGACGGATGGATGGATGGATGGATGGATGGATGGATGGATGGATGGATGGATGGATGGATGGATGGATGGATGGATGGATGGATGGACGGACGGACGGATGGATGGATGGATGGATGGATGGATGGATGGATGGATGGATGGATGGATGGATGGATGGATGGATGGACGGACGGACGGATGGATGGATGGATGGATGGATGGACGGACGGATGGATGGATGGATGGATGGATGGATGGACGGACGGATGGATGGATGGATGGATGGATGGATGGATGGATGGATGGATGGATGGACGGACGGATGGATGGACGGACGGATGGATGGACGGACGGATGGATGGATGGATGGATGGATGGATGGATGGATGGATGGATGGATGGATTTAGAGTAGAGGGAGGAATGGAGGGAGGTAATGGAGCTCAACTGAGGGACGTGCCTTCTTTGACGCGACGGCGATGTGCGTAACCTTCAGTTTCATAGAATCTTTGTTCGAACGCAGTGCCCCTTTTTTATGCGTTTGTCGATGGCATGCTCTTGAGGGTTCTTATTACGTCTCTTCGCAGGGCGGGGAAATAACGTTTATCGAGAGCGAAACAGGGGATATCCGTTTGAACGCCCAGGCGACATCCTCCGTTTAGGATGTCCTGTCGCCCAGAAGATCAGCGGTAGCTGTTCCTCCAGGCGGGAACGGCCCAGTGGCCCTCCCACTGCTCTTGGGAAGGGGTCGGCAGAGGATGCAAACTTAGGGTGTGAGAACACTTCCACACCCGATGGTATATAGGTAAGGTTGTTCGTTTTCGGGTAAAACCAGATCTTACCCGATTCTCACACCCGGAACTTGTCTCAAGGGAATCGGGTTTAAACCCCATTAATCCCAGCATGTACCTTTTCAAAGTGGGGATCTGCACAATTGTGGGCTGACGGTCCGCCGTTCTCAACCTGTACCTGCTGGAAACAAGCCCCACAAACACAGTTTTTGAACTCACTGAATATTGGCATGACTCTACGCTCGCTACCCCAGACTGGCAGATGCTGCACTGACATTGTTGCGCCTAGCTAATGGAAGCTGTGATCTCGAGAGCACTTTCTCTTAGCTGAGATATACGTTCAACGATCGGACAGGTCTCGAATGGAGGCCAACATGTCGCGCATGCATGTGATAATGCATGTAGACAAGGATGTGTAAAAAATCGATGATAAGAGCCTCTTTGTGAATAAAACGTTTCATTTCCTAAAGGTTATCAATGCTCTTTACTATCACCATCCGACGTCCTTGACATTGCGTAAAGGCTTTGTTGAAGGCTTTCAATTCGGTTTAAAATTTTGGGAAGACCAATCATGGCGACGTTGAAGAGAAAAGGGGACAGGACATTGCCTTGGGGCGTCCCCCTGTTCCATAGCTTTATCGCATCCGCTTCCATTTCCCCTACAGCGAGGGCCCCTGAGCAAATATTTTTTTCAGTGCGCTTCTTCTGTTACAGTCCAGTCAGTACCAATTTGTGCCGCATTTGAGCGAGCTAGATCCGGCCGAAACTGGAAACGGAGCAGGAAGGCGCGACTTCGAGAAACCCTGACAGAGACTAGTAAAGAAAAGGGCGGAGCAAGACAGGCCTCTATCAGCGGGGGCCGAGAAGTGAAGCGAAGGATATTGAATGTCAACACACACACGCACGAGCGTGGGCGTGGGAGGATATCCCGTGGAAAAAGCCCCGGCCCGAGCGGTCGCTCGTCCCATGCGAGACACAAGCGTGGTTCCTCGACAGAGTGGTCACGTGGTGTTGGGTGTCGCTGTGCTGCCAGGCCGTATCTCTTCCCCTCCCCCCCCCCCCCCCCCCCCCGCACCCCTGCCAACCAGCGAAAATGACAGGACTACGATGTCGAGAATGCATGCAGCGTAACCGAACGTGATAAAAGCGGCTGACATTCAAGCGCCGTCGCCTTGGTAGTGCCGCAAGGTTCGAACTTATGTCCAGTTCTTTTCATCAGCGATGAGTTAAAAAATCCAGGAGCCACAAAATGTTAATTCGAAGTTAGATCAAACTAAAAAAAAAACACAGCTTTGATTACCCGACCAAGTTTTATCCGCATGTACCAGCAGTTCCTAAGTAACTGCCTAGTTCAAGGTGCGGGCGTGTGAAACTGCTATTCAGGGGAGCTGCTTGTACACTTTTATGCAGATTGCATTTCGGAGTGGTCGTCGTTTTCGAGAACTGCTTTTCTGGCGATGATATCTCAAATGGGCTCCATGCCTGTAGCGTTAATACAGATGGTTTGAAAGTAGCCTCGTTGAAGTTCGATCAGTTTTAGCTAACTCAAACAGTTCAATTGATGTGTGGCGGTGTGATGCGGCGTTCGAGTTGATACGCTGCTGTGATTTGACTCAGTGCGGGTAAAGACTGTCTCATTGCACGGAACTTGTCAATGCTGTGAGAGCGGGCTCCTCCTTCGCGGGCTTCTTTCTTATCGTCTGTGACCCTACAGGACCTCCTGGTAGGGGAGAAGGCCCGTCCGATAACTCCCACGCGCAGACACGCCGACTGCTAGAAATATGATACCAGCAGCCAGTCCCCCATTGCGTGCCTTCTGTCGCGCCCTTTCCACCCTCTTGCACTTGTGGCTTCAGTCGTGAATCCACGCTAAACTCCACGCACACCACGCCATTCATGAGTTCTTCTTTGCCCTCCTTCTTCGGCTTCCGCTGAGGGCTGTGGCGGAGTTAGGCGACAACGACTCGAGTCGGCTGGCATGCTCTGTTGCTTGCCTCCATTGGTTAGGCTTTTTGTCTGCGCTGACACCGGGATTTTTTTTTTTTTTTTTTCAGATGGATTAGAAACCTTCATTAACCTTTTCGCTTCTATAGAGTCCCAGAGTCCCTTTGGGGCTAATTTTATGCTTGTAGTCGCTCATATAGTTTCTGTTCCGACCCAAACAAGCGCCCGAAAAGAATACTGTTGAAACATGTGATATTTATTTATTAAAGTGCCTGGTCGACCTCGCTGAAATGTGATGATTACGCGACTTCATTTTAAAAAGGCAGAGAGAGAGAGAGACGGAGAGAGACGTCTTCAAGAACTTTAGACGGCGTTAGATGCCCCACCTGCACTGTTAGCTCCGCCGCTGACAGGAATTGTGGGGCACATTTCTGTTTTCTATCCACACCCGGATGCCAATGCTGTTGTCGGGCCTATTTGAACTTTTCGCCGCCGTCGGCAACGGAGCAAAGAAGACGTCCAGACGTTAGCAGACTGCCCCCTAACCGTCTGCAAATAATTCTGTTGTTTCCAAGCGACCGTAACCAGGCCGCAGTTGAACACAGTCCCGCTTGCGCACAGAACTGGGCGTAAGACGCTAAACTCCCCCCCCCCCCCCCCCCCCACACACACACACACACACGCACACGCAGACACGCGCGCACACGCTACAGTGAACACACAATTGCACACGCACGCTACAATAGCTCACACACAAGGCGAGTTTCATGCCAAGCGCTCACGGCCAGGGCACGTTGCACTGTCAGCGTTAATTCCTAGGTAGCGCTAGCAGACCCATTCTTTGGCGGGTCGTTGTACCCTAACCTCTCGTAACTGCCTGTTACCGCATCGAGCAGGCCTTGGGTAGATAGCAGACGACACTCGAACCGCCTTCTATTGGAAGGCTGTCCCGCTGGGAAGAATGAAGGCCAGAGCAGGCGACGGCACTGTCAGGGTCGTCGCTTCTTCTTCCTTGCCCCCTTCTCCTCTTTTTATTTTTTTTCGTTCAAAGTTGGCGCGCCCGGAATATTGTTCGTCTCTTTGCGGTCGTCTGCCGGTCCCCTTTCCCGGCTGCGTCGTCTGCTCGCCCCGACTCCGACTGTGACTGAGAAAGGGCAGTGGAAGGCGGCAGCCGTGCGTCGTGGCCCGCTTGTCAGAGCGGCGCCACTGGGCTGTGCCAACTGGGCCGGGGTCCAACCGAGCCATGGGACCCGACGCGACGCCCTCCGCAGAGGAGAAGCGCTGACGAGAGGGCCTGCGGCCGTGCGCGCTCCGGCGAATCACCCGTGCGCTTTGGCTGCGGCGGCCTCTTTACACCCCCCTTCTTTGGCCGCTCTACGGTTGAAGAACAGTGTAACCAAAGGGGTACCTGATTACTCCGCGGCAGTGTTGCGGAATAAGTAGGCCCGTTCCGTTCAAATTCCGTTCCGAGAAATTAGAACTGTCCGTTATTCCATTCCTTTCAAACCCGCGGAATGCCAAAATTTTGCCCATTCCCGCTCTTGGAATGGCCGTGAAGTTCAATTCCATTTCTGTAATTCATCAGAGTATGAACTACTTTTGGTGGTTGTAATGCTTGAGCAAGACGAGCGTGAAAACGGCTCCCCGCGTCCGGTAGACCGCCTGCCAAAGTTTATATGTTCGCGTCACACAGCTTACGGCACATGTCCTGTGCGCGAAGCAAAACTTGTAGGCGTTAAATTATAACTCCTAAACTGTAATGTTGGAGTGTAAAAGAGTGGCAGGTATGGCATCATTGTGCCAACGCTGTGAAATAGTGTGACCGCACTGAAATTTCAGAGAGTAACCATGCATCATAATCACTCTCAATCCCTTTAAACATTGTATATTGGCGCGCATTACGATTGGTTTTATCTGAGTCTGACAGCTGGCATTTAAAAAAATGTTCATTTATGCTACCGGCTGAGATGAGATTCACAGCAGCTGATGCGGAGAAAATCCATGGCGGGGAAAAGTGGCCGCACTTGCCGTTGTAGATTTTGGCGACTGCGCGGCTTCAAAATACGACGGTAGTCACTCAAAGCAGCCGCGTTAGCGCACCTTATAGGTGCCAGGAACGTGTTACTCTTCTAGAGCTCCTCTTTTGATGGGCGACAACTATTACCCGAGCGTTCACATTGGCTGCCAAGAAACTAAAGGCAGCGATTGAACGCTTTGGCTGCAGTGATGCTGTTGAATAGCTAACGGCGTAGCTGAAGATTGACACAGCTAGTTCAAAAATTCAGCCCATTCCATTCCGGGCAAAAGGCGCCTTAATTCAACTCCCATTTCATTCCTCTAAGCATTGTCGCCATTCCATTGCCATTCCATTCCGGGGCCGCAAAAAAGTGGAATGAGTCCGGAGTCTCCAATTCAATCAAACAATCAATCAAAAAAATATTTATTCCAGAAACAAACTGGAAAAGCTTCCACGGCTAAAAGCTGCGTCACGCAGTTTGTCGGGGCCCCAGAAGCCATTACAAGGCATGTAGGCGACGATAGACAGTGATCCATCAGGGCACACAGCAATTAATTTTGACACTGCGGTTGAACCAAACACTTACATTGTAACAACAAAACATGTTGAAAGTAATATTACGTTTACACGAGTAAACATGCACACCCCCAGTGGTAACCATTCCGGAGTGGTAACTCCGGAGTGGTAACACTGGAGTGGTAACACTGGCCTGCGGGCTGACCGCTGTGTTCTCTTAGGTAGCATTCATGCACAACCTTCAGAAGCGTCCGCACGCGGCATTTAGTAACACCGACGTTTAATGACACCTGGTGAATTTCCCGGAATTCCCCCTGCGTAAAAATTACGCTATAGGGCAGGAAGAAACAATGGCCAGTGATTACGCCTAAAGGAGCGCGACCAGTGTCGACCAGCCATCAAACATCACGTTTTGTGATAAAACTTGCACAGTCGAAGCGTGGGATAAAAACAAAAGCTTCTGAAAGCACTGCTCGTGCGCTTCGGCTGGGAACTGATGCCTTCACTTTGTCCAAGGAGCTATCAACGTTTCATCTGGGCTAAGGGAGAGAGAGAGAAACACCTTTGATGGGCAGGCGAGGTGACCAGTCAGGCTGGGCGCCCGACTTGCTACACCGAAGGGGGTGAAGGCGTGATGAAAATATATGAAAGAACTCTCGCTTACACGTGACTGCTCAAACACAGAGATGCACACGGAAATCAGACGCACAATGGGGCGATTTAGTCATTTGTCCAAGAGTTTATAGCTCACTTTAAATTCCAGTGTTCCAAGGTAACGTTAAGAGCACGCCTGCTAAGCAAAATCAGTGGGAGATCATGATCCGGCTAACCCCCGAGGACAACGTTGTTTACTTGCACTGCCCAGTAGTTAGCTTGAGGAGTAGGATCAAAGTGCCGCCCTCCATTGGGAATTGTAGCGCTTTGAGTAACCTCGCTAGCAGGAGGATGAGTGGCCACTGAATAAGGATTGGAATCGTCATCCACCTAATAAAGACCCCGGTCGACCATTACGACCTTGCCCGACATTGACAACTGAGAGAGAGAGAGAGAGAGAGAGAGAGAGAGAGAGAATGCTCTTTAATGTGAATTGGTGAGGTCGGCCCTGCTAGGGACAAGGCTTGCTACACCAGATGGGGGGTGACTACGTTGATGAGTGGTGAATATCAGACATCAGGGTTACAGCAGGAAAAGTTCCCGCCACAGTCAATGAGGTAACAAGCTAATAGTTCCTATTGCGCCTCCCAATAAGAGAGAGATCGTGACCTCAGTGCTCACGAGGAGTTGCATTCCGCACTGCAATTACTAATGAGGTTACTGATTACGTCCTACTCCTGCTCTTTACCCGCTATAGCATGCATCAGCTGGGCTCGGACAACTACGGGGAGCGCGATACCGATGTCACTCCTGATTATAGAAACCATACTCCACGCTACAATTTTTATAAAGCCTGCACGCTGTCATTGATATATTGTTCATTGGTTACTGCCGCGCAACAATTCCTACTGTCGCTATCATTAGAAATTATGGCGTCCCACACCCACGTCTCACTTACCGGGGCGACGTAATGATGAGATGTTAGTTTCTGCACTCACTATCAAGCTAACTCCTGTCCATCACCCAGTGCCCAATATCACCAGGTATGGTAGTGTCAATGAACACCCGGTGTGCAACCAACCCCCAACCATTCCATCAACAGTGGACGGTGCGGTTGGCCAGCAAGGACCATATAGGATCCGGCTTGGCGTCCTGGCGAAGAGGTCCCGCGCAGCCGCAGTGGGAGGCTATCATGTGCAGCCCAGCGCCTGACCTCCAGAAATCCATGGGCCGAAATCTGAGCGGAGGCCTACTCCGCATATGGCCATTCCATCCCTTTACCTTCGCCCCCTTCCCTTTTGCGGCAAATAAAGTTCTTAAACCATCACGCAGCCAATGGGTGGCGGACTAGGCATCCTCTCCACCCGGTTGGCCCCCTTACAATAGCACCTGCTTCTCATTAAACATTTTATTCATTCATTTGCAATGCAATTGGTGGCGCCCACTGTTCGGTGCAAAGCAGTAGAGGCTAACCCTTTGAGCCTTCTTGATAGCATCACGAAAATACTTTGTATAAAGCCAAGGCAGTTTAACTAAGCACTAATTACACGGCACTGAGCCCTGGACTTCGAGAATAAGGTAGCACAAACGAGTTACACTGATTTGTTAATGATTAATTTGTTGCGGTACACAGCCTGATGTTAATTACGGGTTTCAAAAGTTCATAATACAATTCAGCAAAGGAGGAATGGCTTTTCGATGCATTCAAGCACCAAACCGGGTCAGTTCGAGCGCGAACACTGCAGCCACGCTCAATCAGTGTAAAGCATACTGACGTCATGAACCAGGGGGCGCCACGCAACGATCTCACCGCCAATGGCACTAACGAGGCCGGCAATGCCCGCCCTACTTTCCCTGCTATTCCTCGTCTCTGCGGCGCCTTTCGTAACAGGGACAGGACACTAAGGGTCGACAGCTTGCGACGGTAAATCACAGCTCTGGCTTCGGAGGAGGCGGTAAATTCGTCGGCACTCGGCATGCTCCCGAAATAAAACCTCACCGTGGTGAGTTACCTTACGAGGACCACTGTACAACCGCGAGATTCGCGTCTCTTCCTCACTCCAGTTTTTGGTTTTTCCTCACTCCAGTTTTTGGTTTCAGTGATACTCTTAAGTATTCTTCGTAGAAAAGGTCGAAGGCGCCATTTTTCTCCCGACAACGCGCGCGAATTTTGCGACTTCAGCGCAGATTAATGAATGAATGAATTGCACAAGAATGGCACTCGTGCATGTTGGGGAAAAGGGGTAAAGGTTTGGGTAATAAGTTCTCATTCTCTTGACAACGCTACCAACGCTTCACAAAGGACGTCGTCCTTGAATTAGCACGTCATTGGCAGCATTTTTAGGCTATAACCACTCCTACAAAGATGTGTGTAGGTTTGTGCCTGGTTCGAATGCCAATGAGGATCCTACATGAGCAGTTAGTGATTGATTGATGGGCGAATTAGGCGCATATAAAAATCGTTTGAAATACTTCCTGACAAAGCAGCATGACTGAACAAGTTAATCTAGTCGTTGACAGTTATAGGGTTACGGCAATAATAGGAGGATACCTTTAAATAAATAAACCAAGTGATAAAACTGTTCAGCATTCACACTTGGCTTCACTAAACCGTTGTAGTGGAACCATAGCAAGTGGCGTGGCCGCAGAACCCGCCGTTAATTTTGTGCCTCAGTAGCTAAGGCGTTGTGTTGCTGAGCCCAAAGACTCGCGTTCGATCCTGGCCGCGGTGGCCGCTTTTCTGATGGAGGCGAGAAACGAAAACGCCTGTGCGCCGCCGAGATTCCGGCGCACGTTAAAGGTCTTCAGGTTGTCACAAATAATCCGGAGCCCTGCACTACGGCGCGCCTCATAGCCCAGGTCTAGCTTCGGTGCGTTAAACCTCACAGTCAATCAACCAATCCGCACACCAGGTGCTAAACTCCACGAAAAGTTTGGATTCGCGTTGCTCTAGAACAGAGCGTCGTATGAATAAAACATACACGAAATACTGACTGGGCCTCCACAGAAACGAATTTAGAGCAATTGTCGTACTTTTGAAATTAACTTTTGAACATGTAAAAAATCTCGGTCTCCGAAAAATTGTGAGGGGCTAGTTTAAGCAACCCGCCTGTAGCGATTCGCGCGACTTCCAATTAAATAACTTGTAAATTAAAAATATGTTTAGCCCAAAAAACCAAAGACGCTCCACAAGAAAGGAGACGGGACAAGCGCTAACTTTCAACTGAACTTCATTCACCGCCGGAGCCGGTAAATATAGAAACAACTCGAGCATGCGCAGCATGCGCCACAGTAACAGTATCACAAGTACGCATATGCGTCAATCACCGAAACGCTCGAAAAAAACCTTAAAGGCCAACTGCACTCAAAATTTCGACCTCTTGAAAACCTTATTTTCGTATAGTCTGCTGAAATAGAAAGCAACATGCAAAATACAACAGCTGAAATACGCGCGTGGACGCCGCAATCGGCCAGCAAAAATTGGCGATTTTGAAACCAAAACCGAGGAGAGCGCGGCCATTGCAGTGACGTTGCAGCCGTCCAGCGAGCGGCCGGATGGTCACCAGCGCGGGAGAAAGTCTGCGCGCAAGCTCTACGCGCGCACGGGACAGCCAACGGGTGAAGCGTGCGCAGCAGAGCTCGACCGGTTCTCCGGCTGCGTGGCTGGCCAGAGGAAGAAGCCCCCGTCGGCTGGAACGTCACAGGAGCGTCATGGCTGTTTACGCGATCCGCCGTCAGGTGCAGCGTGGTCTGCCGCAGAGCTTTTTTAAACGCTTCTGACTGATTAACGAGGCGTTTCACGGGGCTACCACTTGTGTCCCAGCTGACTGGGGGGTACTTGCTACACATTAAAAATAAATTTGGTCGAGGTGAAATTTGAGTGCAGTTGGCCGTAGAAAGTTAGCGCTTGTCCCGTCTCCTTGGTTTTTTACGCTAAACATATTTTTAAGAATCATGGACCAACTAGCCCCCCAACACGTTTTGTTACATTAACTTGTAACTTGTCGGAGACTAGGCGCACGATACCAATGAGAAGCTTCGTAAAAACTTTCCTAGCGGAGAAGTTAACTTCGCCTGTTGGAGAGGTTGGGTGGACTAAAGCCCGTTCTACATGATGCGAATTACGCCTGCGAATTCGCAACTTCGGCGCCGCTCGTGCGGCAAAACGATCTGTTCTCGTTGCTGTGGCAAATTGTCAAATGTTAAGAACAATCGAACTTCTCCTGTGAACGCCCCTTGGCGTTCCGCGATATGCCGCATCAGTGAAAACAGAAAAAATAGATCGTTTTGCCGAACGAGCGGCGCCGCAGCTGCGAATTCGCAGGGGAAATTCGCACCATGTAGAACGGGCGTGATAAGAACCTCTTGGCGGCATACAAGGTGCGACGCACTCGTGATGGGATCGAACGCACTTTTTTCTACTGTACACACTTCGTAGCCTGCGGCACCGCAACAGCACCGACCGCATGCTCTCATGCAACCGTAAGACTAGAAAACAGAACCGCTAACTAAAGCGCACAATGAAAAGTTGGGCGCGTTTACGAAATCCGGTGACCGTGCCTTGGCGTCAAGGCTGAGCCACATAATTATTCAGCGCGAAATAGCTTAAACCGTGATAATTGGAATGGTGCAAAATGTCATCTGAATAATCCCATTTTAAAACTTGATCAATCAAACTTCTCATGAACACATCGTCACCCTGCCTTTTTTCCTGCAAGAATATTTTCCTGTATTCTGTCTATGCGGTGTCTTCTCATCGTGCAAACATTGACCCGTGTTACATTGACGTCTTCCAAAGCAGTTCACATTTAACTTCCCGTGTCATTTAGTTGTCCTGTTTGAGTGTGTGCAGCTACCTCGGAATTGAATTTTTTTCTGTAGGCTGCTGCTGGTATAAATTATTGCTGCTGTAGTTATGCGAGGTTCTCTGACACTTTCGAAGCTCTGACACATTCGAAACCTTTTAACGTGAAACCCTAATTGCCCCGTCGTGCAAAAAAGCAATCCAAGCTCTTTTTCACAGCGGAGCTGCTCTTACTCGCCGTAAGTTCAGTGTTGCAGGAAGCACCATCTTCCCGTAGGGGAATCCTGAGTAGTATGAGAAGCAGCCATGGGGTCGACTGAAGTTCCCATTAATTTTCAGTTCGTCATTTCCGTTGACGTTCAGTTTCGCGTGCCTTCGTTGTATCAGTAGCTTCTTGACGTAGTTCGAATGAGTGAAGGACATAAGGCGTGTTCGTAGCACATGCTCCCGTCTCGATTTGTAGCGCAGTGCAATAAAGAAAAAAAAAAGATTTGCAGCACAGTGGGAAGAGCGCCACGTACCTCCCGTTGCGGCCAGAGAGTCGAGGGATCGAAACCGGGCGCCGCCTAACTATTCCGTTTTTATAGTGAACTGTGCTGACGTCAGCCCAAACGCCGAAGGGGCTGAAGAGACGCGCATGCGCAGTAGAGTGCGGACGGCGGACAACGATAACGACAACGACTCCAGTGCACCGAGGAATTTCGTTTCCACCTCGAAGAAACATGCTGCAATGTGTGTTTCCCGGTCAAGACACCCAGGAGCCATTATCCCGACTGAATTTTTTTTTCTACCAGATAATCAGGGGCGTAAAAAAATGGATATTGCAGATGTGATTTCAATTTCAGCAGGGTACGCGATGGATTAACAGTCACGCCCCGCATCGCGCACGTACAGACTAATGTATTCCTTTTGCCTAGAAATATTTTCGATTGGAATAAACCTCAGAATACTCAAGCTCTACAGCCATCTATAAGTTTGTTCGAGTCCCACCTTAATTATCATTATAAAATAAATATTCTGTTGTTCTTCGTTGTGTGTGCGTGTGCGCGCGCGCGTGTGTGTGTGTAAATGTGTCACACTATTATTTGCCACAACCCTTTTCACCCGAGCAGAAAGAGAACCTATTCACCTGTGTTGTATTGTACAATTGTTGCCAACCTTATGCATTATTTTAAAACCTTGAAACCACTAGCTAAAATCCTTATCAGGAATCGCAGTATCTAAATAAATAAATAAATAAATAAATAAATAAATAAATAAATAAATAAATAAATAAATAAATATATTCGGCGCAGATACCGGCGCTTTGACTACGATGTGTGCCTGGTAACTGACTGCGTCGGGATCCTGGTTCGGTGAAGGACCCGAGGTGGGGCAACCAAGGGACGGAGTGATCAGTCACAAAAGCACGTGTTCCCCTGACATGTGAGTTGTCGGTTGCGCATTGCCCAGGCCTTGACGCCAGCGCCAAGTTCGTATTTGCGGTGTGCAAGTCAGAAGTGTGTGTGTGTGTGTGTGGGGGGGGGGGGGGGGGGGGGGAGGGGGAGGTGAAGAGACGCCGTTCGTCGGCTCGTTCGCGACTCTTGGAAAGACGCGAAAACGAAGCAGAGGAGAAGAAAGGGGGACGCACAATGAACTGGAACGCAGCAGGTGAAGAAAAACAAACAAAAAGAAGGTTGCTTTCCACACATTGGCTTTTACCGAGAAGAAATACTTTTGATACGATACGTCGCGTAGCTTATTAAAACGAACGTTTCGACAAAAAGAAATGAATCACTTTGGATATGATTTCATTTGACCAGCAACAAGAACCGTTTTCACCGGTTTTCTGCTATAGGCGTGCAGAGGTAACAACGCGGTTCGTGGCTCGCGTAGTGTACGCGTTGGCTTCATTCAACAAGTGTGCGAAGCGGGAGCTTTTTAAGCAAGAATAGCTCTTGGTACATCTCAAAACGCGCAATCCTCGGTAGTGGTGTCTACAGTGGCGATATATATAAGGCCAAAACAGGCTGAAAAACAGCAAATTGAGAAGATGGCCACCAATGTTGGTCTGCAGACGACCGCTAAAGCAGACGACCGTTAAAACTGGCAGGCGAAAATGCGAATACGTACGGATGTTTCCACTCCAGTAGAATGTTCTGTCGATATTATTTGACCGCAAGATCCGGCTCTGATAAGACAGGGAAGAAAAAATTACGCCATCTTCCCGTAGGGGAACCCTGAGTAGTATGCCAAGCAGCCATGGGGTCGACTGAAGTTCCCCTTAGTTTTCAGTTCGTCGTTTCCGTTGACCTTCAGCTTCGCGTGCCTTAGTTGTATCAGTAGCTTCTTGACGTAGTCCGAATGAGTGAAGGACATAAGGCGCGTTCTTAGCACATGCTGCCGTCTCGGTTTGTAGCGCAGTGGGAAGAGCGCCACGTACCTCCCGTTGCGGCCATCGGTGGGATCGAAATCGGGCGCCGCCTAACTATTTCTTTTTATAGTGGACTGCGCTGACGTCAGGCCGAACGCTGACGGGGCTGAAGAGACGCGCATGCGCAGTAGAGTGCGGACGGCCGAAAACGACAACGAGAGAGGTAGGGACACAGCCCCGACCATGAGATGCTTCGCATCTAAAATAACGCTGAAGGCCCATTAACCTCCCTACACGGGCACGTTGCGCCGATGTTTTCTTCCCGAAAAGCAGCACCATTAGACACATGTAGTGGTTTTGTGGAAGGATTTTTTCCCCGTTTTTTTTTTAATTCGACATCTGGCGTGAAATTTACTTTGCCTTGGCGTGGGCGCACTGCTCAAGATGTCGAGCCGTAATTACCATGATTCAGGTCACCCAAGCGCACAAACAGAAGGCATCTACGGTAACGCCAATGCATGATAACAAAAGCCGCGACAAAATAACGATATGTCAATGTGGCAAAGATCGCAAGAGGTTAGTAGCGGTTGCTGTATTCAGACAATTAGGTTGTAAAAATGTGACAGAAAGGCGACGCATTTTTCTGGGGTTTTTTTTCTTTACTCCGTAAACAATTTTACTTTTTCAAACAACGTCTCTGTTTAGTGTTCAATGTTCAATTTATTTTTATCTGTGTGTCGTCGTGAGAGCTATGGTACCCTTCAGTCCATCGATACTTTTTTTTGCCCTACCTAAGCGCAAATTCGACTGCTTGCCGCCCGACCATAGATTAACCACGTATCGATGGTTCCTTCGCTGTAAATGAACTCTGCCATCCCTTCGACACAAAGGAAACCTTAGGCATGTTTGGGATAAAATATGGGAAAGCAGCCAGATTGTTTTAAGAAAAAGACCATCCATTCCTAAAGAATGTTGAGAGAAACGCAAAAGCTAGAAGTGCGTCCAACCATCACGGAAAGTGCATCCGGTTGCAATAACTTTCAAACTTTCAGAGTCCCAAATAGCAAACGAAGAGCGAACCCATGTGAGGATGTCGCGCACTACGTAAACGCATCATATACGAACAGTCTAAACGTATACCGATACGTGGTTTATGAGTTAAATGTATACTACTGCAGTCTTTCCATGTGTGTATTCTTATCTAACCCGTGGATTATCTTTATTTCTGATCGATTGATTTATTTTCGGGTGATCTGAAGTGTTTCGCCTCTGAAATCGGCGAGACGATTTCTGAAGCCGCTCTCAAGTACAGCGTGTAAGAACCCCTGCGTCCAGCCAGGTTTCGTACAGTACTACAGTGAAGACCGGACGAGAGAAAAGAGCGCCGTCGCTCCCGAATTCCCGTGTTTTCGAGTTTATAACTCCATTGGGCTAACGTTTATGCGCAGTAGCGGGATGGGAAGAACCGGGTATGCACCAACACGACGCTAGGCCTAACGCTGCGGTTTGAGGCCAAATAGCGTCAACCGGTGCCTGCAGTCACGACGTAATTTGCTTGACATGCGCTAAAGCTGAACTTTAAGGTGATATAACGTTAGTCCAAAACATAATATGTTACGCCTAACGTAACTCAGTTGAGGTATAACGTGGTCAACCGGTACGCATTGGGAATTACTCCTGAAGACCATATTTTACTTCACCCCGAATAAACTATCACTCCTCCTTCTCCACTTATATGTACCCAACGTGCTTCAAGCTACCGGTACCAGATGACGTCGTAGCAACTTAAACCCAAATGTTAGGCCTAAAATTCAATGCTCCGCAAATACCCGACAGTTACTGCCCACCAAATGTTATGGTGATGACTCGGTTTTTATGTCGCAGGGCCGACTACGGACAAAGAGAGCTAAAAAGGTTATTTCATGTCAGTGGTGTGAAAGTAAATACTGAAGCCCTTCAGTAAAAATAAAGGTGAAATGAATTTAAAGCCAATAAAGATGGCTGGTCTAAATGGCCAGGTTGTGATTATGCGTTTCATGAAATGAGGTGCAAAAATTAGATTTCTGTTAATTACTTGAAATCGCGCTTAATAGAAAACATTGGATCGTCGGCTATGAAGAAAGATGAATTTAGTGGAACGTATGTCTGTGAAATTCCGGGAATCGTTTGCACCTTGTTGTGTCGAGTGCTTTTCATTGAATGAGGATGCGGATTGTATACGGAGTACCCAGAAATGTGAACATATAAGCAGCGAGCAAGGTGTTGAAACGCGCTAAACAAATTTGCGCTGCTGCAACACACGCTGCTAAGACACGCACCAAGCAATGAATAAAACAATCAATTATTTATGAGTTACGCACTAGAAAATTCGACCACAAAAACTCTGTGCGCGTTCTCGGAATCCGGTACGCGTATACGGTGAAGCTTAGCGGGGTGACACACACACGCACGCACACACACAAACAAAGGGATAGTAGGCTTTGTGGGCGGAAATTCGCGCTGCTTTTTTTTGTTCTCACGCTATTCGATGTTTAGCGCAGCCAAATCGTTCCATTAAAAAAAATGACCACGTATATGCTCACTTCTCTGCAAATAATAATAATAATAATTTGTTTATTGATCCACAATGACAATACAGTTATTGTCGACCAAAGACGAGAGTCTTCTGGTAGCGCTGCCGCGTATACCCTGCCACGCTCACCCTCGATAAACACGGTGGATATTTGCTCAGGTTTTTGTTGTTGTTGTTGTTGTCGTCGTTGTTGTTGTTTTGCATTTATTCGAGACAATTCTCGCACAAGTATTGTCTCGAGTGAAAAGCTAAAGGCAAAGAAATGCCTTAATAAGTGGTCATGCCACCCCTTACATGGCAAAGAAAAACCAAGCAGTTCCGACATACCAGAAATCAAGCAAGCAATAGGTACAACACGACAAATATATTGAGATAACAAGCGCTTTTGGCTAACACAGTTCAAACTCCTTACACAATATTCACTTGCATCAGGCACTTGGATACAGAGAAAACATTTTCCAAGATCTATAAATTAGTGCATGCAACATAAATATACAAAATGAAGTACACAATATACGATATTTTCTTGTGTATACAAATGAACTAACAAGTCATTTTTACTGTTTAAAATAAAAGGAATGAAATAATTGTCTAGTGCTCATTAATTCACACAACCTGTGCTACTCTGCAGGAAGAAAATTGTTTCTTGATTTAATTTTAAACCCATGTCGCGAGATAGTAGTTTGAATTAGAACAGATACTGCAGGGTACCGATTCAACAGATGTGGTATTTGCGAAACCAATAGCAGGTGCCCATAAGTTGTCCTAACACGAGTTTTTGCTATCAGTTCGTTTCTTAATTCATAGGGACTTGTCTTTTCGTGATATTTCATGGTGAATATATCTTTGCCTGTTTTGTATTGACGATAAAATTCTAAAGTCGTAATTTGCATAGGTCTAAAAATCTGTACTCCCAAGACTGACGTAAGGCGTACAACTTTCTTGGAGCAAAATATTACTACCAACTGCCCGCAGAGCTCTTTTTTGTAAAGTCATCATATTGTTTAGACTTTTCTGTGTAGTTGTCGACCATACTAAAAAACAGTATCTTAACTTGAAATGCGAAAAACATCTGTCGTTTAATTGTGGTTGGAGCACAAAAGCGCAGTCTATATAAAGCCCATGTTGCCCTGGAAAGGTCCTTCCGTCAATTCAATGTCCCCTGCTTCCACTGCTTACGTACCATCTGTTGGAATAGTTCGTTACTGTTTGACTTGGAATGCCGCCGCGAAGGCTTTTATATTTTGGGATCACAATATTGTTTTCAACGCGTATTTCTGATCTGCTATAGAAAAATCAAGCTCACATCTATTTTCAATTAAGCAAGCATTGCGAGTAACAGTTGTGCATTGATGTTTTCTTTCTAATATACCTGTTTCCTTTTTGCTCACCAATGTTAAGAACGATGAACATTGCTACGAGATTTAGAAGTTTGGAAATTTTTAGTCTACATAAACGTATCGTGCAAGAATATACTTACTCTTGGCCGGGCGGCTGAACAGACAGACAGACAGACAGACAGACAGACAGACAGACAGACAGACCAAAATTTCTGGGTTTAAGTAGCCCAAGAAAGACTATCGTCTTTAAAAAGAACGCCGTCGCTCTCGAATTCCCGTGTTTTCGAGTTTATAACTCCATTGGGCTAACGTTTATGCGCAGTAGCGGGATGGGGAGAACCGGGTATGCACCGACACGGCGCTAGGCCTAACGCTGCGGTTTGAGGTCAAATAGCGTCAACCGGTGGCTGTAGCCGCGACGTAATTTGCTTGACATGCGCTAAAGCTGAACTTACTTACCAGTGGGACCCTTACTATTTGGAACCTGCACGATTGCTGTTGCTTGTCTTTTCTTTTTCTGTGCTTTTTTTTTTTATAACTGAACATGTGTAATCTGGTAATCTGGTGGTAGTTTCCTCTGATCTGCTTTTTTTTTTTTGCTTTGTTGTTGTTGTGCTGACTGGTGCATGTCAGTCACTATTTTTCTTTTTCTTTCTTTTTTGTTGTCTTCCCTATATGTATTTGCCCCCCACCCCCCCCCCCCCCCTTTATGTAATGCCTTCGGGCCCTTAAGGAACGAATAAATGAAATGAAATGAAAATGAATAAGGTGATATAACGTTAGTCCAGAACATATTATGCTACGCCTAACGTAACTCAGCTGAGGTATGACGCGGTCAACGGTACCCATTCGGAAATACTCTTGAAGACCATATTTTACATCACCTCGAATAAACTCTCATTTTTCCTTCTTCGCTTATATGTACCCAACGTGCTTAAAGCTGCCGGTACCCGATGACGTCGTAGCTACTTAAACCCAAATGTTACGCCTAAAATCCAATGCTCCGCACATACCCGACAGTTACTGCCCACCAAATGTGTTTTTATGGCGCAAGTACGACTACGGACAAAGAGAGCCAAAAGAGTTATTTCATGACAGTGGTGTGAAAGTAAATACTAAAGCCCTTCAGTAAAAATAAAGGGTGGAATCAATTTAAGGCCAATAAAGATGGCTGGTGTCAGGTTCAGGTAATTGTGATTATGCCTGGTATGAAATGAGCTGTAAAAAATGTATTTCTATTAAATACTTCAAAACGCGCTTAATAGAAAACATTGGATCGTCGGCTATGAAGAAATATGTATGTAGTGGAACGTATGTCTGTAAAATTCCGGGAATCGTTTGCACCTCGTTGTGTAGAGTGCTTTTCATTGAATGGGGATGCGGATTGTATATGGAGTACCCAGAAATGTGAACATACAAGCAGCGAGGTGTTAAAACGCGCTGTGCAAACAAATTTGCGCTGCTGCAGCGTGGGTTACAACACACACTGCTAAGACATGCACCAAGCAATGAATAAAACAATCAATTATTTATGAGTGAAGCACTCGAAAAGTCGACCACAAAAAGTCCGTGCCCGTTCTCGGAATCCGGTATGCGTACGGTGAAGCTTAGCGGGGTTACACACACACGCACACACACACACAAACAAAGGGATAGTAGGCTTTGTGGGCAGAAATTTGCGCTGTTTATTTTTACGGTATTCGATTTTCAGCTTAGCCAAATCGTTTCATTAGGAAAAAATCACCACGCATATGCTCCCTTCTCTGTAAATAATAATAATAATAATAATAATAATTTGTTTATTCATCCATAGTGATAATGCAGTTATTGTCGACCAAAGACGAGAGTCTTCTGGTAGCGCTTCCGCGTAACCTGTCACGCTCACCCTCGATAAACACGGTGGATATTTGCTCAAGTATTTGTTGTTGTTGTTGTCGTTGTTGTTATTTTTTGCATTTATTCGAAACAATTCTCGCACAAGTATTGTCTCGACTGAAAAGTTAAAGGCAAAGAAATGCCTTAAGAGGCCATGCCACCCCTTACAAGGCACAAAAAAAACCAAGAAGTTCAACATACCAGAAATCAAGCAAGCAATAGGTACAACACGACAAATATATTGAGATAACAAGCGCTTTTGGCTAACACAGTTCAAACCCCTTACACAATAATCACTTTCATCAGGCAACTGGATACAGAGGAAAGATTTTCCAAGATCTATAAATTAGTGCATGCAACATAAATATATAAAATGAAGTACACGATACACAATATTTTTTGTGTATACAAATGAACTAACACGATATTTTACTGTTTAAAGGAAAAAGGAATTAAATAATTGTCTAGTGCTAATGCACACAACACGTGCTACTCTGCAGGAAGAAAATTGTTTCTCGATTTAATTTTAAACCCATGTCGCAAGATAGTAGTTTGAATTAGAACAGATACTGCAGGGTACCGATTCAACAGATGTAGTATTTGTGAAACCAATAGCTGGCCCCCATAAGTTGTCCTAACACGAGTTCTTGCTATCAGTTCGTTTCTTAATCCATAGGGACTTCTGTTTTCGTGATGTTTCATGGTGAATATATCTTTGCCTGTTTTGTATTGACGATAAATTTCTAACGTCGTAATTTGCATAGGTCTAAAAATCTGTACTCCCAAGACTGACGTAAGGCGTACAACTTTCTTGGAGCAAAATATTACTACCAACTGCCCGCAGAGCTCTTTTTTGTAAAGTCATCATATTGTTTAGACTTTTCTGTGTAGTTGTCGACCATACTAAACAACAGTAACTTAACCTGAAATGCGAAAAACATCTGTCGTTTAATTGTGGTTGGAGCACAAAAGCGCAGTCTATTTTAAGCCCCTGTTGCCCTGGAAAGGTCCTTCCGTCAATTCAATAATCAACAACATCGAATCACTTCAAAACCGCGCAGTTCGCTTCATCTTTTCAGACTACTTCCGTCATTCCAATGTCACTGAGTTGAAAATTCGTGCAGAACTGCTCGACTTGTCGCAACGACGCACAGCTGCAAGGTTATCACTTTTTCACAAACTTTATCACCACCCATTGCTTCATAACGATTTCTTTTCTTCACCAGCTTCCATTCTTCCCAGACACGACCATCCTTTCAAAGTGAAGAGTTTACTATGTCATACATTGCACTATTCTCGGTCATTCGTTCCGCGTACAATCATTGACTGGAACGCATTGCCATCACACATAGCCACCGTCATTGATGCTGTTAATTTTAATCAACTAATACTCACTGAAGTTGTGAATTGAAAACAAAACTATCGCTTATTTATTGTATAATTTCTGACAGATTGTTCTTTTTCTAAAAAGTTTTGTTTGTTGTTGCTTCTACAGAGTTAATTTTTTACGCGTTATTTCGAGCTAACATTACATATATCATATTTGTGTTCGCGCATGCGTTGTCCTTTTTATGTTCTATTTTTCCCAGTGTATATATTTTGTTCATATGTTTGTTTCTGCTGCACTGACTACCCCCTATGTAATACCCTCCTGCGTGAGGGCCTTCAGGGGTACTTTGAATAAATAAATAAATAAATAAAATAAATTTCCCCTACTTCCACTGCTCACGTACCATCTGTTGGAATAGTTCGTTACTGTTTGACTTGAAATGTCTCCGCGAAGGCTTTTGTATTTTGGGATCACAATATTGTTTTCAACCCGTATGTCTGATCTGCTATAGAAAAATCAAGCTCACATCTACTTACAATTACGGAAGCATTGCGAGTAACAGTTGTGCATTGATGTTATCTTTCAAATATACCTGTTTGCTTTTTGCTCACCAATGTTAAAAACTATGAACATTGCTACGAAATTTAGTAGTTTGGAAACTTTTAGTCTATATAAACATATCGTGCAAGAATATACTTACTTTTGGCCGGGCGGCTGAATCGGCAGACAGACAGACAGACAGACAGACAGACAGACCGACAGACAGACAGACAGACAGACAGACCAAAATGTTGTCGTTTATGTACGCCAGGAACGAATATCGTCTTTAAACGCATTTATAAAACATTCACGAAATGAAAAGTCCCTATAACCTCACTTTTTTTTTCTTACACGGTAATTGTTTCACGTTTGTTGCAGTAAGAAACTGGAGTGCGGGGTGCCACAGGTACGAACAAGAAGAAACTTCGCCAGCACTGTAGGAAACAACTCCGTATAAACGTATCGGAACGTTTTGAGACCCATGGCAACAGCACGACGTCAGTGATGCAGTTTTGTTACAGTGTGCTACGTTAAATGTCGCCTGAGGTTAAGCATGCCCGGAAACAGCTGTACATTTCTCGGGATATAGCGAAAGGTCATTTGTCTTAACTAAACCACATTGTGCCGTGTTCCCTCCTCTGTTCGTCCCTGTCTTTCTCTCTTCTCAATTGTTTTTCTTTTCTTTTTTGTGCAGAAAGCGTTAAGCATCGATTATCAACTCGCCCCAAACATACGCCGTATTATGCTTTCGGAATCTGCAACCAGTGACGCAAGAAACGTTCGGGTGAACCGAGGAGCATCATTCCGAATTGCCTGCGTTCAACAAGGACGTGATTTCCGTGCAGAATTGTACTGCCAAGCGCTCTGATTTCCTTTTCTTATCACTTGTCACTATATTCTACTGTCAGTGTTGGCCACCGCCTTTAGCCGATCGGACGAACAACCGTTGACAGGTCCTCTGTTACACAACACTTATTCTTTTTTGAAATGCAGCGCAAATACTACAGAAGTCGCAGGAGGTGAAGATACGCCTGCGACTTTTACCTGGAACCTGTTAGTGTGTTTTTCCAAATCATGCTTCTATCGTGTACTATCGCGAGCAATATGAAAGGGAACACGGGAACGCGTGGAAAACAGCCTCGAAAGAGACTCGGAGCGATACGTGGATAGCGCTGTGAAAATCAAAGGGGGGAGGAGGGCGCTCTTCCACTAACTGTTGGCACTCCCACCACGCTGGGATCTCTACAAAGCAGCAGCTTACGTCATTTCGCCGATAGCATGGTATCGTCCGACAGGCAATCAGACGGTAATGGGTGCAATTGAGTGACTTACACCGATTCATTATCCATTCATTTACCCATTCTCTTTTTTTTACTTCGCACAACCCCTTGATAGTACTCTTAGACCAAGCTTGACCTGTAATTCAAACCGATTCTTTATTTGAATCAACGCACCCAGTTGTCAGTGAAACCTCAAACAGCGGCGGCGCTCGAACCCAGGATGACAGACGAATAGATAAAAAAAAAGAAACATTGATAAACTGTCTCTCGGGCGACTTTGTTGCGCAAATTTCGTTCCGAAAAATTCAGATCACACGCATCAGTGGCCCACGCAGAGCAGTCAACTGATTTTGTAGCCTCCATATGCCTCGAGTGATTCTCGAACAGCGGGAAAGTACAAAAGAAATGTCTGAAAGTGGTTAGCAGCGCAATATTGCTCTCGTGATACGCCGCCCTTTTAAAAACGGTTAACCGGATTATTCAGGCTTTTCGAGACGAAGGACAAACAAACGATGCGCTGCACCGCAGGCGACGCCGATCAACAACGAACGACCAAGACCTCTGCATCGTGGCTGCCGTCAGCGACAAACCATTTCAAAGTGCGAAGGACGTTCGCAGTGCACTTGGCCAGGACAACTTGAGCGACAGCGCGGTACGGCGAAGGCTTAGAGAAGCAGGACTGCGAAGTCGCATCGCGGCACACAAACCTCTGCTCACCGCAGCCAACAAAGCAGGTCTCTGAGGTTCGCTACTGAACACCGCAGCTAGAGCGAGAGCGAACGCAAGTATGCGGTTTTCTCTGATGAGTCCACGTTCTGGAGCCGCTGGGACCAACGAGAGGAAGTGTGGCGGAACGAACACACACGCTTTAGTCCGCAGAATATCCAGGAGGTGGCCGCCAGGGGACGCATGTCTGTGAACGTCTGGGGGCGATTTCCCACGAAGGCCCACTGGTGATAATTGATGGGAGGTACGCCAGGGCTGCGTATTGTACTCGGACATGGTAAAAGGTGCGACAAGACGGGACCCATGAAGAGGATAGTCCACGATTGCAGCTGTCGATTGCAACTAGCGTTCGGCCCGTCTCTTCCTTTGTCCCCGTCTTGTCGGGCCTTTTACGGTATCGTAGTCGTATCACCGACTAGCCCAAACTTCTGCGTTGAATAGTATTGCACTCTGCTCGAGCACTACATGATCCTCTATGTGTTGAACGGGACGCACCCATTCCCAGCAGGACTTGTCTTCCGTTCACACATCGAAGGACGTGGCGCGCCTTTTGGAAGAGCGACGGGTAAGGCAACTTCAGTGGTGCGCCAAGGGTGCCGACGTGAAGATTACAGAGCATATTTGGGGCCGTATCAAAGTGAACCTCTCGATGTTGTCCCTGGAATTGGCGAACTCCGACCCAACTATGGGAAGCAACAGAACATGAGTGGAAGCGCCTTCAACGTGACACCGCACTCATCGAGGCTCTCTGCGTGTTTCTGCTCCGAAGAATAGAGGCAGTCGTTCAAGTCGGCGGTGGCATGGCGCGTTATTATAGGCCACCAACGACCAAACAAAGGAGGAGCTTGGATGACGCTATTGCCGTATTA
Organism: Haemaphysalis longicornis; assembly: GCF_048455015.1. Taxonomy (NCBI): domain Eukaryota; kingdom Metazoa; phylum Arthropoda; class Arachnida; order Ixodida; family Ixodidae; genus Haemaphysalis; species Haemaphysalis longicornis. The sequence continues at coordinate 80,193,093 of NW_027526204.1, read as the reverse complement.
AAGACGATAGTGTTTCTTGGGCTGCTTAAACCCAGAAATTTTGGTCTGTCTATATGTCTGTCTGTCCGTCTGTCGGTCTGTGACTCGATTCAGCCACCCGGCCAAAATAAAACAATGTTTGCGCAAGAGTCTTATATAGTCACAGCTAAATCTACCCGTCTAAGTCCGGTGTAATGTTCGTACCTGTCAACATTGTTGAAGAAGAACAAGACATTACGCAAATATAAGAGAACAAATTAATACAGAAGTCATGTTTGCAGTGTTCCTTTATAAAAAATCATACATGCTTCACTTTGGCGAAATTAAATACTTCATCAACTCCAGAAAAAAAATTCACTCCGCCATCGCTTGCTGTCGCCCGCGCCACTATAGCTTCTTGCGGAATTTTAAGGAATCAACCGGCAACAGTTACGAAAGGTTCCACTAGATAGGTTTCACGTTCTGCTTGCAACGCACGTGGAGTATGGAAACGCGGTTCTATAAACGTTGAAGTAGGGCGCCTCGATTCACGCGCGTCTTCGCCGTACGGCAGCGTTGGCATCGAGACACCCGGTTTGGAGCAGTGGAACGCGGGAAATTTAAAATGATTTATGCAAACCTTTGGCGTCTTTACCTTGGGACTAGCGCGACGCAAGAGGAACAACATGAGAGGTGAGCGGGAAAGCGAAGGGAGGCATTTACTTGGCAAAAGTCAATAAAGACCATCGTCTTTCGACGACATTTGCAACGAAAGAAGCAGATACGCGGCCAATTTTTTCATTTGCTTCTGCGTCTTTTAAACATTGGGCAAGCGCCAATAAACTTATTTTCAACTCACCTTAGAGCTCTTTTTTGCGCTTTACAAGATTGACCATGAATCAATATCGAAGTAAGGAACAGTGCTACCTGTTGTAACGAATCGGCGCAAAAAGTTGCCAGTGACGCATTACCTAACAGAGTTATCACTGTCTGCTGGCGATACGAAGCTTCGTAATTTGCAGACGCAAGCGTAGAGTTTCTTACAATATACACTAGAGAGGAATCTGGCGCTAGCGTCTATGCGATTCACATCAAGGCCATTTGTGTAGTCATGGGCTGTCATTACATTGTGCGCTCGCCTAGTTTCATCATTGGATTGGATTGAAACGCTTTAGTGGCCGTATATTCAAACACAAAATCACAAAGAATGGTGTGTTATTATATAAGTGGAACATAAAACAGGCTGTTTAAAGGCTAATGAAAAAGGAAGCAAAGTGTATTTTCGCAGGAACGGTTGTGCCTACTGTTCTTCAGTCCAAGCTGGTAGTTAACAACAATTTCAATATTTTGTGGGAAACTCATTACAGAGTTTTTTGGTTACATTTATTATTATTTCAGATAATAAGTTGCTTGAAGAGTTCGGAAAGCTTTTTGAGCGTGCCTACGAAAACGTCGTCTTCGTGATGAACCGGTGCACCGACCGTCAGCTACAGTTTAACAAAACTTGTTGTTGAGTGAGTTGGTTCCTACCTGAAAAAAGAAAACATGGCGTTAATTAAACAGTCGCGGACGAAGACAAGATAGGACAGATATAGGCACCCGTATCTGTCGTATCTTGACTTCGTCGAAGAACGTTTTGCTTCTTTTTTTTTTTTTCGTTAGCTGCAACTTTCGAAGCGGCATATTACCCGCTCAGTGATACGTCCGCCGACTGCGGCATGACCAACGTCAGGTACGATCACGCACTGCCTGTCTTTTCACCGAACATGGCTACCACACAACAGGGAAGATTTCGGCTTCCTCGTTGATTGATTGTAGGTTTTAACGCGCCGACGCAACGCAGGCGATGAGGCGCGCCGTAGTGGAGGGCTCCGGATTAATTTTGACCACCTGGGGATCTTGATTGATTGTAGGGTTTAACGCGCCGACGCAACGCAGGCGATGAGGCGCGCCGTAGTGGAGGGCTCCGGATTAATTTTGACCACCTGGGGATCTTTAACGTGCGCCGAAATCTCGTACACACGGGCGTTTTTGCTTTTCGCCTCCATCAGAAAAGCGGCCGCCGCGGCCGGGAATCGAGCCCGCGACCTCGTGCTCAGCAGCGCAACGCCTTAGCCACTGAGCCACCGCGGCGGGTCGGCTTCCTCGTAGCTCGTAGATGTGTTAATGCATAGTGAAGAAAGCAAATCCCAAAAACCGCTTAAGAATCCAATAGTCATGCCAAGCCCAAGCCAAAGATCCAAAGACCGTGGGGGTTATGGGAAGACCCCAAGAGGGGTCTTCCCATAACCCCCACGACGACATAGCTTCTCAGGTGCAGTTTCCTCTCTAGTATACCCACTAAGAAACTCTATGCCCATAGCTATCTTAGGGTGTTACTACGTGTTCCTGTGTTCCCCATCGTATTACTCATAATATCAAACCCCTTGTAAATAAAATTCAAATTCAAGGAAACACGCTTCCTTCCCGTCAAATGTTCTGGTATTTGCAGTATTCTTCCGAGGAGTCATTGCTCGCACTTTTTGCAGACAGTTGCCGCATACCGCAGATCCATCTCCAGTGGTGTTAACTGCAATGCACACAGGTCACTGCGCATGCGCGTACGGGCTGTGCTCAGCAACGTACGCCTTCAGTGAAAAAGACTTTTTACCACCTGAAACACCGCGTGCCGGCATTCTTCACATGTCATACAGTCGAACACGGATATATCGAACTCCAAGGGGATCGCGAAATAGTTCGATATATGAAAAATTCGATATAAAAAATATGGGCTCTGAGACCTCACCTATGGCGGACGATCACTTACCGATCGTCGCATTCAAGAATGAAAACTAATTACGCACTCACGACGCAACAGGACGCTTTAATTCCGTGAAAAAAAATCGCTGATCATGGCCTGCTTCTTCGTCCTGGAAATAAAATTAAAGACACTGGTCTCGATCTTTTCGAGGCTGCACAACTAGAACATTCCAGCAGTACGCTGCGCCTTCGCACACCATGCACAACACGCACGCAAAAGAAGAACAGCGCGCACGTACCACAAGAACTTTGAAGGTAACAATTCCAAGGCTCTCTGAACGGACTCCAACAAAGCGCTCGCGATGGTCATCTCCGAGAGAAACAGTGATCTCCGAAAGGCGCGGGACAACTCGCCAAACAGCAGCAACAGCAGCAAAATGCAAAAGAAGGAGGAGGCCGTCAGCGCCTTCGTTCCCTCCTCCCTTTCCCGAGACGACATCGCGGGATGACAGACCCAGAGAGAGAGAGAAAAAAATTCTTTTTCGGCAAGCCGGGGAACGTACGCAGCCGGAAAAAAAAAGAACGTGTGCAGTCGGGGCATCCTTACCTCACACTGTCACATCTTCGGAGCGTTCGGGCTTGTGTGCCTAGAGAGCTGCGTTCGGGCTCCGGGCTCCGTTCGCTAACGCTACGGCGGCCGGTAGCGGGGCCCGACTGGGCAAGCGCAAATTCGTTCCGGTAGGGGGGATTAGTTCCGCGAGCCAGTCTTCGCCGTGCCCGCGCATTCCTCCACATCCTCCTCAACCTCAATCAGGGGTGCAGCGACCGCCGAAGAGCACCTCGCGCGGAGTTCGATATACCCAATGTCGGGAAAAATACGGTTCGATATAAACGTACGAATTCCTATACTTTTGCACAGAATTTTCAAGGGGATAATTTATGAGTTCGATATAGACAATAATTCGATATACCCGTGTTCGATATATCCGTGTTCGACTGTATTATGAGCAAAGAAATAAATAATCAATTATTCCGTGTCGCTTCGCTTTATTTATTTTTAAATACTCGATGGAATGCTCGATTCTCGGAAGTCGCACAGTCGACGTCTTGACGTAGAAAAATCTGGGGGAAATGGTTTGTATAAGCACCAGCCCCCGAATACGCCCAATTGTCAGCTGTGACAGCAGTGGCGTAGGAGGTGCGACGTCATGTTTGACGTCGCCGAAAGAAAAAAAAAGCTAAAATGTATGTCGTTCTCGTCACGAGAAACGCCCGCTGTTAAGAGCGTTGCCTACGCACAAAAAATCGCTCGCTGACGTCTGAACGCCTCGCGCATCATATCTGCGTCTATAGACATCCAATATCCGCCACCTCTGCCGAGCTTTTGCACCAGCCGGGCCGTGTAAGCAGTGGAATAAAATAAAATGCAGCATAGAACACCTTGCCACCGAAGCCCGTGCATTTTCACGCAGCTGCACGGGATCCCCGATCTTCAAATTAATCGCCGTTGTGTCAGACGCAAGATGTGGCGCAGAAGTTGTAAAACCAGTTTGTTTTTATACCAAGGCAGAAAGGCACAGCCTTTGTCAAAACTTTGTAGGCCACGGCGAACGCGGTCGGAGCGAGCGCGCGGCCCAGCAGGGGCGCTGCGGTTGCCGCTGTCGGCTGGTTGCGCGGCTAAAGGGTTTGTGGGAACTTTTGCTCTTGCTTTTGCAGTGTGGCTGGCACAAGTGCGGCGCGAAGTGTCTGCACTGAAGTGAAGTACCTGCTCTGAAAAATTGGCCCCTCACCACCCTTATCGCCATCCATAACCCGAAAGCATCAGCGAACGCTCCCTCACTCTCTTAAGCGCTAGACACATGTACGACCGATCCTAACAATACGTCGTAACGATCAGTCGCATGCGAATCGCGTGCGCCCGTCGTACATGAGTCTAGCGCTTTAAGCCGTGCAACCAGCCTACAGCGGCAACCGCAGCGCCCCTGCTTGGCCGCGCCGCCTGCTCCGGCCATGGTGCCATGGGCTACAAAATTTTTACAAAGGCGGTACATTGTGGTCATCGCGAGGGGCAATGTGTGTGTTGCCCCAAACGAAACACTCTTTCGTATATATATATATATATATATATATATATATATATATATATATATATATATATATATAGAAAAGAAAAAGAGAAGAAAAACTTCGAACAAGGTAAAAGCACGATTGTGGCCTACGTTTCAGCAAAGAGAACTTGCTTTCCTCAGGGCCAGAATGTGAGCTCTAGAGGGGTTGGGAGAGGGGCCTGAGGAAAGCAAGTTCTCTTTGCTGAAACGTAGGCCACAATCGTGCTTTTACCTTGTTCGAAGTTTTTCTTCTCTTGTGTTCTCTACCATCTTCAAAGTTCTACTACTCCCTATATATATATATATATATATATATATATATATATATATATATATATCTTGCAACCGTCATCTACACCCTTCGTTCTCACTGTATAGAGCTGTTATGGTGTTTTTTCCCAACACTGAGGTGTATGGCGAGGTTGATGCATATGTCGCTGCACTGGTCTGTGCTAGCGTAGCCAGCGTAGGTAAGAAAAACGCCCTACTGCGAGGAACAGAACGGTGAGCGCGATAACGCCCATTCCATCGTGTCCGGGAACGAAGCTGCAGGCCAGAATGCCCAAAGTTGACCCACCGGACAGCGTATTCGACAAACCTGGCCGCTCAGACGCACCCCACATGCGCCTCTTTACCGCGTCGTATTAAGATGAGCCGCAGAGTTAATAAACATCTGAATAGGTTAAATCGGGCTAACAGATATCAAACCATTCTTATTTTGGGAAAGAATGCCTAGAATGGCCGTATGGGAATATATTGCAGTAAAAGAAAGTCTCTGGTGCTTGCGCGAAATATTGGCGTTACTGAGGCTTGAACCCCCGCCGTTGGCGTGAAAAGGAAATCCCACCATTTGTCTTATACACTCCCCAGGTCTTTTTTTTTTTCTTTAGCTGCGAATTAATTCCATTTAGCAATTGTTCAGGAGAATACTAGGGTTGTTCCGAGCGAATCGGTATATGGCGTTGAGGTTGGAAGTCCAGGTGGCCAGGTTTGTCAAACACGACTGGCGTTCGTCTGTCCCTTATTTTCCTCCCAAAAAATCACTCACCCTTCCCGCTTGAGACGAACAATATATCTTTCGGCTCACAAAAGTCGACAGTGTCACTTTCGAGGCGTCCTAACAGGCCCCTCTCCCAACCCCTCTAGAGCTCACATTCTGGCCCCAAGCCCATACTACTCGCAATGCCGCTTCTGCGGGTCTCCGGGAACACAATGTCGCCTGCGATCAGAACCCCAACCTACCCACTTGCCCTTCCCCTCCCTAAGCACTGGGAAAGATCTCTGTCCAGCTCGGACCCTGACGACCAGCTGTGGACGTTGGAGATGGTGAAGGACTGTCTCGAGGGGTCTTGGAATGGGGACTCTTCCCCAGGGCTGACTGCTCAACACAGACGTTTATTCGTCCTACTTCTGTTTATGATCATCATATCGGAGAGGATGTCGCTGGTCTTCCTGCTCATTTCAGTAAAGAAGCGGATTGATGAAGGTTTCAATTTACCCTTTAACCCGCCATCCGCGTCAACCCGTCGCTCCAAGCTTATTTTAGCAAGCACCGAAGCTGTTATGGAGTAGTTGGTTGGCCTACTTTAAGCGCTACGTTGCAGGAGGGCCAACAGAAAGCTGCGGAAGTGCACGATTTGGGAGTCACGAAAGCAAATAGGTGTAACCGGTAAATGAACATTCAGCGCGGATTCTGGATTCCTGCTAGCTAAAAAAACACAGCTCTTCTTTGTTTTCATAGGCACACGGCTTTTTTCTGCGAATGTTTGATTTCTGCGGTGCACTGAACCGTCCTTGAGCCCGCCGATCATGACAGAAGTGTTAACGTCGTATATTTCTAAATACAACGAACGCGAGTTGGAATTCAATTTGGAAACCTGTTTCCATGCGGTTCTCAGGGACAAATGGAGGTCGCAGCACACGCACACAGGGTGTGCCTCGCGACGTATGCGCCTTCTGAAGGGAATACTTGCCAGCTCCTGCCATACCGCGACGTCAGCATAGTTCAAGAGCAAAGTGTCGTGTTGCAGAATGTAGCAAAACAAAACAAAATTGCTCCTCCGTCTGTCGTGGTTCACCGGAACAATACACGGCTCTTGGAAATTCGAGAAATCGTTCTCCTGGCGCAGCTGTGCTCCGCAAGACTAACTGAAATGCCACTGCGCCCCCGCGCAGCGTCTTCACGTGCAAGCGTAGTTCGTAACGAGTGTGACGTCGCCGATGATCGACAGCCGTGACGATCGTCGTGCACGTCACGTGTTCCCAGAACGCTGTGGCAAGTTGTTCAAGGAGACAGCCCTCTGCGTTCCAGAGGTCGCTTGCCGACGTCATAATGTCGTGCGAATAACTACGCAAGCAGTCGTTCAACGGCTGTATTTACAGGACCATGGATTCCAACCATCTAGGCCATATAAACAGTGACGTCGACAAGACGTCGAAGATGACGGAAATGTTGGCTGGGGATTCGTGCGCTTTCTTAATTTATGGCTGGCCGACCTCCTCTCCAGTTAACCATTCACAAATGAACACCGGTGCGCTTCCATCTTGCCACACCAACCATAATATGCTTTCAAATATGTCGGAAGCCACCTGCCATCAGGAGAACGTCAATGTGTGGGTTGCCCCAACAAGACCTCTAGAGACAACTACTTTGATGATGGCACTTGAAGATTATATAGTTGCAAGTACTGCAACTGATTAGTGACGTCTTCCCCAATCCCCGTTCCCATCCCCTACCCACAGGGCTTTTTAGCCTCCTTTCTGCATCAAAGTCATCCATTCATGCATTCCCCTTCTGCAGTTCTCGTTGACTGCGCACGTTTAATGCGTAAAGCACTGGGATTGGATATTCACATAATTACGTTTTTGATACATGCACCGGTACTTCCATCACGCGTTAGGGGAAACTAATGCATTTCCCCAGACACTGGTTGGTTGAACGAAAAGCTCTGATAAGATATCCGGACACACGGCGCATGCGTGAAATCGTGCTTCCGTGGTGCCAGAACGGTTACTTGAAAATCTCAAAAAAGGAACCGTTCTAGGTGCCACATACAATACACGCGTCGATAACAAAGAAAAAGTATAATAGTATAAACCTTTTCACTCGTTAATCTTTCAGAAGATCAGGACGTGTTCTGGGCTGTGTTGCGCATGCGCAGTGGCATCTTGCTGTCGGCTGCGCCAGTTATAGGGCCGCAAGCACAGCCCGCTTATAAAATGGCAGCTCCCAAGACTAAGAAGTTAAAAAGGTCTTCATAAACCACGTATCGGTATACATTTAGATCGTTCGTATGCGATGCGTCTACTTGGTGCGAGAAAAATCGTCGCATGGGTTCGTTCTCCGTTTGCGATTTGGGTATTTGAAGGTTTGAAGATGGATTGAACGTACTTTCTGGGAAGGTTGGACGCACTGTTAGCTTTGGCGCTTCTTTCAACTTTCTTTAGGAAGGAATGGTAATTTTTTTTTATCTTCCTGGTCGTTTTAAGCCTTGGTAACATTGTGGCGTGTTATGGACTGGGCTGGGCATGCGCAGTAAGCCCGTTCTACCTGGCGCGAATTTCGCCTGCGAATTCGCAGATGCGCGGCGCCACGCTCGTGCGGCAAAACGGTCTATTTTTTCTATTTTCATTGCCGCGACAAATTGCCAAATTCCAATCGGCGTTCACAGGAGAAGTTCGACTGTTTCAAACATTTGAAAATTTGTCACAGCAACGGGAATAAATGCATCTGCGAATTTGCAGGCGAAATTCGCACCATGAAGAACGGGCTTTACACGATACTGTGGACTGCTTCAATTAAATTGGTGCTGGGCGGCACAACCGAACGACAAAAGGGCAGCTTCCATGCGGAAGAAGCAGGAAAGGTTGCCGTGTGCAATTCTGCGGAGCAGACAAATCTCAGAGACAGGAAACGAAGTCATAAAAAATGAACGTAAACAAAGAAAAATGACCTTTCTTGCCGATGTTGTTTCTCAGAACAGGCGGTGGCCTTGGAGAAAGTGGAAATTTCCTGCATTTCCGACGTGCAACTTTGCCCCCAATGACTTATTCAAGCATCGCCCTCACCTTGGAATAGTTAGCTGTGGAAGCAGTCGTGAAGGAAGAGTGACGTCATGCTTGACAGTGACGATCGAATTGTCGAACGTCACGACTATACGTGTACAGCTTAACGCGGCTCCAGAGCGACCTTTCTTTGTCCCCTGAGTTCGTTGCCTGACGTCAAAATGACGTCTTGCGTATAACCGTATTTTGACTTTATTTGTTTTCAACCGTACAGCCCCTCAAGTGCCGCATTTACGTCTCGTTTCGAACCAGCAGGGCCATCTACACAACTGGATCAAATAAGATAAGGTACTTTATCGGCGACGCTAGCCGCTCGCAAAGCGTATGGATTCTAAATTGGCTTTTTTTTTTTTTAAGCAATCCGCCTGATATGCCCCATTGCGCGAAAAGCCTGCGTTGTTGTTGCTGGTACCGAAAATGGCCGGGGCTGTAGAGTAAAACAAAACATACCGGAGTTCTTACTGGAATCGAACCAGGGTGCCCGGAGTAGGAACTGAGGGCGTTACCCCCACCCTACAACAGCACGTTGCCTGCGGCGAACAACTGATCATGACGGTACGTGAGTAGAACAGGTACACCCCAGCCACAGAGAACAAACGATTTCGAGGAAGCTGTGGTGGTAAGCGTGGCCAGTCTGTTTGCCAAAGTAATCCACGCCAAAAGACGGATAGCCGAAAGCGAAGACAGGGAGTCAAGAACAAGAGATATTGATTGATTTGATTAATTGTAGGGTTTAACGCGCCGACGCAACGCAGTTAGCTGTGGGTTAATTTTGATCACCTGGGGATCTCTAAGGTGCGCCGAAATCTCGTACAGACGGGCGTGTTTGCTTTTCGCCTCCATTTTCGCCTCCACAGCCGGGAATCAAACCAGCGCGCCACCTCGTGCTCAGCAGCACAACGCCTTAGCCACTGAGCCACCGCGGCGGATACGGTTCAGAATTGACATACTGCACATTTTTTACTGAGAAGGATCAGCGCTAGATACTTCACGATCGAACCCATTCAGAATGAATCGTATTCGAGAATACAAAAAAAAATGACACCATCTTCCCGTAGGGGAACCCTGAGTAGTATGCAAAGCAGCCATGGGGTCGATTCAAGTGCCCACCAGTTTTCAGTTTGTCGTTTCCGTTAGGTTGAGGTATGTAGCTACCGTTATATTTACAGTTTGGTTTCCATGGTAACTACCAGACTTTTCACTTACCGGAACTACGAAATGGGAAATTGCGTTGAGCCCATTGCTGTTTCGCATACTACTGAGGGTTCCCCAACGGGAAGATAGTGTAATTTTATTAGATGCGACGAGGATGTATGTCCCTCCCTTGTTGTTGCGCCGTCCACACCCCCACTGCGCATGCTCGGCTTGCTGAACGCCCGGTGGTGCCTTACCCTTTAATGGCTCCTGGAGCGACAGTGTTACCGGTGTCTTTCTGGGCCGGCCCGAAATGAGTCAAGCATGCGCAGTGGGGGTGTGGACGGCACCACAACAAGGAAGGGACATAGTCCCGACGATGAGATGCTGGAGCGACAGTGTTGCCGGTGTCTTCCTGGGCCGGCACGAGACGAGCACGCTTCCCCTTACAGGGCTCCTGGAGCGGCAGAGTTGCCGGTGTCTTCCTGGGCCGGTGGATGAACGGACGACGGACGACGGACGGTGGAGCCGAGAGCAAGAGATGCTTTGCATCTAAAACACTTCCCGTGATCGGAATCGAACCGGGGTGCCTCGCGTTATGAAGCCGAGGTGTATCCGACTGCGCCATTCTGACAAGGTCGAAGCAGTTTGGATTTGGGTAGGGGAGCATTTACGTGCAATATTAGCCAAAAAATCGTGCTCCCCTCCGTCTAACCACGGCGATGGTTTAACGCGAAGCTGTCTTCGTACGACATCAAGTGATAAAGGGTTAAAGCCGAAGCCGCTGCGATCAAGTCCGAACTCATACGAGATCAAAGGAATCTATCGCGAGAGAGCTTCGCGTTAAACCACCGTCGTCGTCGCCGTTAGACGGAGGAGTGCATCTTAATCTACTTTCCAAGTCTTCCTCCTCATCGGCAGGCTCGCCCGAAGCTACGACGACGTGGTTCCATGTTTTTTGGCGGCTGGTTGTGTGTTCAGCCTCGGGTTCTTGTATAGACGAGGTTGTTTTGCTTTCCTGCCACTCTAGTGGTTCCCCTGAATCGCTGGTTTGCGCGCACATGCTAAACGTGGCGCGCGAAGCAAATTTTTTCGCTCCTTAAAAGGAGACGGCAACATGTTGCACTTACACGGCTTTTGGAAGCAGCAACGTGTGTTTCATTCCTACCTTGTAATCGTCGGCGGTCAAACGAAGCAATCACAGGACGTTCTTGTAGCTTCGCTGCCACCGGCTGCACTCGTCACGCCCTTGTCGGAAAATGTTGTGCAGCCAGGCATTCCGAACGTTTTCTTTTGACGGAAAGTCATATGGTTGCACGGCTCCGAGATTCGTGAAACAGTTCGACTTACAAAGCGCCACGCACTAGTTTTTTAGGTGCGGAGTACCTTAGGAACGCACAATGTCCATCCGCGTCCGTGCGCATAGCATTTACAATCGCGAAAAATCACAGGCATCGGCAGGATTCGAGCCTGTGTCTGCTAGACCAGATAGAGTTAGTGTCAGTCGCCTTACCCATTAATTGGGCTACACTCTAAGCTAGTTAACACTTAATAGAGGTATACATTTTCGAATTTTTGTAACCTATAATTTATAAGGTACAAAAGTAGCCATTTGACACTCGGGGACTATAGTACCCGAGAGTCAAACGGCTTACTCCCTCGCCTGTAACCACGCGGAGTACCTTATGACCTCCCAATGTCCATCCGCGTCCATCCATGCGCACACCACCGTCAAGTGAAATTCGATTTGGGCCGTGAGTTGCAGTTTCATTTAAGGAATAATCAAGGTGCAACTCACGGCTCAATTCGAATGACGGTCGGGGCGCAACCTGGATGTCCTTTCGAGTCCCCGTGCTGCGCACCCTCGCCATCATCCACGCAGTGGAGATGCGGCCATTTTTTTTTTTAGCATCGCGACCGCTGTAATTCATCCACACAGCGGTAAACCTGACAGCAGTCACGAAAAAAAAAAAAGGAGGTTACATGCTGACCAGATGACGCCACGGTAAAAAGTGCTGCCGAGTAGAAAAGATACCACCCTCCCGGGAGGCGGTGCAAGCAGATGAAAGGCGCTTTCGATGATGATGATTAGAGGCCCTCCCTTTGTATACCTGGACGTCGGTTGTCACCAACCGGCTTGCCTGTGTTATTATACTCATTTGCCCCACCCTTTCTCCGCCAGTAAGCAGCGCCCCCAGCTCCCACCGTGGCCAGTGAGCAAACTTCTCCTTCCACGCGAGTTTTTTTTATCGCCAGACGAATCGCCAGGCCGCTCCGAAAGCGGGGTGGTCGAGTGTTCGTGGTTGGACCAAGGGTTAAAAAAAAATACCAGTAGCATCTGCGAAATCGTACCGTGCCTGCATTTTATCGATTGTCGTGTCTGGTGAAAACTATTATTATGCTTCGTAGTTGTAAATCAACTGAATCGTTATTTTTAATTTGCCGCGCTTGGTAAAATATTGGAATTATCGCTAAGACTTAAGGGGGACTTACTAATTCATGACCATCGGTTCTCAAAAGCGTCGTGTACCGATGCGAAAAGCTTTACAAATTCATAGCAATGTTCCTAACGGATTAGTTTGCTTATTTTAAAGATATGTCACTTCTGTACTGAACTAAAAAAAGCACTTGCTTGCTGGACTGCTAGCGCAATCTAGTGATAACTGGATAAACCAAAATGTGTTTATTGTTTGTTTTTATTTCATTGAAGACGTGACATATTTCCAAAAGAAGCAAATTAGGCCCCTAGGAGCATTTCTATGAATTTGAAAAGCTTTTCGTATCGGTACACGACGCTTTTTTAAAACCAGTGGTCGTGAATTAGTAAGTCACACAGGAATGTGATTAGGGGAGTCCCCCTTAAGAATATTGCATAACGCTGTCCAAAAACATCGGTTTGGGCATTTTTTCCGCGGCGCGATTGATGTCGTTGTGCGTGCTTCCCGGGTACAAATCATATTATACAGGCTGCGCTCCGATTAAAATCCACTGCGCATGCGCGCAGTGTCTAAAGCGGGGGTGCATATTCCTAGGACTAAGCTCCACGTGTATACTACCACGAAGCTAACGTAGTTGGAAAACAACGCGCTTTCGTCCCGAAAATAAACATGAAGAAAATATTTACTTCTATCGTTTCTGTTACCCACAACAATATGTGCGGTTCTTGGAAATCCCATGGTAATGTGTACGACGTGGAGCTGCGCTCCGAATGATTTATCGCAGTGTAATTGTGCTACCAACCACCCCGCCGAATCTGCAACTTCAGGAGCTGTCGGGAACGAATTGTGACGTTATGCTTGAGGGCGGTGACAGGGACCCAGAATACTGGGGTACGTTGCACGGTACGTCACGTCACGTACGCGCTCCCCAGAGATCGCCTGCTGACGTCATCATGCCTTGCGCGTAGCTATACGTATGTATACTTAGACGTGCAAGGGTTGAATTTACGCGGAGATTCATAACAGCCGGATCGTGGAGACCGCAGTATCCGGGATAGATTCTTAGTTTTGTCCGCTTCGAAGTCCGCCGCCTAGTATTGTCCGCCGCCCTGAGCGAGCCCTGATTTGCCGAAGGCAGACGACCCGGATGTGACGCAAAATGAGCATGGCATTTGCGCATGCTGGGGCACCGCAACCGGAAACACGTGACAACTTGGCGAAGGCGCAAAATTGGCGTTTTTTGAAACGGATACAACTCGTAATCCCCCCACGTGCAGAATGCAATAGCTTTTGCTAAAACCCATCGCTCAGAAAGCATTCGAATAACGACGCCTAGTTTACTGTTTCCAGTGGGTTAGTGAGTGCAGATTTGAATGCTGGATGAATTGCTATATGCTTGTTCACAAATAAAATGGATGCGCCTTCACCACCTCAGGGTGATTAGGCTTCACTGTCACATGTGACTGTCACGTGACTGTCATTGTCACACACTGTCACACTGTCCCACGTGGTTAGGTGTCACTGTCCGCTGGCTGCTGTTACGATCGTGATCCGTCTGTCTATAAGGGAAAAAACGAATGGCCATGGATTGACTTTCCTATGTCGGGTGCGTTTGTGTATGCCAAATTTTTTTATCATTTACAACAATCATTTGTGTTTTTAGAAGATGAGAAATTTCTTTCAAATGTTTATTTACACACAGTATGCACCTTCATTTTATGCTGTATGGTGCTTGAGCTATTCCGTATGGCATATACGTTACTGGAATTTTTGTTTTAGGGGCGAAGCTCCTAAAGTCATGGGTCTGTCCATCCCTTGTGTCTCGTGGTACGTGACCGCCGCATGCTTTCGGAGATGTCGCAAAGTGGGCCGCGTTGCACGCGCAAGAACCGGCTGCAACCGGCAGCGCAAACTCGGCACCGGGAGCGCGAGCTTGTCTGTGTTCGCCAACGGAGGCGCGAGCGCCCGTGCACTGCGAGGGGGAGATCTCGCAAGAGATCACGCCACGAACGCAGGCAGTCGTTCTCGGAGATCGAACGAGACGCAAGGACCTTTGCTCGTTTCCTCTCGTCTTGTTCGGGCACAAGTTCGCCCTAAATAAAAGTTCCTTCTTTACCGTTGTGTCCCATCCTACGTGACAAATTGTGGTGGAGGTGCGGGGTAGTCCTCGATGGCGCGGGGTCTTTCACCAGGTCTGGGCCTGGGAGCATTGACTCCGAAAATAAAAGTTGATTTGTACAATGTACGCACACAGTCTTACGTCTTTCTTAATGATGTAATGGGCGAACTTTCATGGGAGAGTTACGGTTACCGATGATCTCCCCCTCTCGAACTTCGCCCCACTTATCATCATTCATTCCGTGGATATGGCGTGATTTTTTTTTTTTTTGCTTTCTTGGTGTTGTGGTTCAGTTGCCGACACTCCTTTTCCATTAAATAAATGATCAAAACAATACATACTCTCTGCTTTTTGCTTCCTGTAAGACATTTCCCTCCGATACATAGCATATATACAGTGAATCCTCCCTTATTCAATGTTTGTCGGAAGAGTGCACTTTCAGCTCTGACTAGAACTTAACGCTAGAAATCACTACAGACGTGCTGGGATCTGCCTTGCAAACATATTAGGCCCCTCTAACTATAACTGACCAGTCGCCCGTGCACACTGCGTACTTCTTTTTTCTATAGTTTCTTCAGCACAAAGCTAGCTCAGCGTATTCTCAAAATCATTACGTAGTGCCGCAAGGTTTGTTTTCTTCTATGTGCTCAGTATTGTATTAGCTTGTACTATCGTATGTGCTTAGTATTATGCGAATGTGCTGGGTACAGAACAGCTAGGACGTTTCTTTTAGTGTCCTTGGGCCTTCCGCTTTCTAGAGGACTTTCTAGAGGACTAAGTGACGTGTGCGGCCCTTGGGCTAACTCTAAAAGAGCATCTCGAGCGACAAAAGCTCTTTTGTCTTTCCTGCGAAGCACGGGACTGCATCAGACTCTGTAAGCAGGACTCTATTAAAGAGCGCATCGTCGTCCTCATAGTCCTCATCATCATCACTTCATCAATTTCATTTTTAGATGCGAAGCATCTCTTGCTCGGGGGGATGTCCCACGTCCGTGCCCCGGCCGCAGCGCTTCTGATGATGATTTTGGCAGGATGCCCTAGGGACTGGCCAACCAAAGAATCCATCACGAGATAGCTTCGCGTTCAACCACCGTCGTCATCTTCCCGTAGGGGAACCGCTGAAGGAGAAGAAGGAGAAGACAAAGCTGCGAAGAGGACGACATGTTGCTCTCAGCCGGTGCACCAACGTCAACAACCTATACCTCACCAACGCTGACGGAGACTACCTATTCTACCACAAAGACGACAACATCGACAAGAACATGATGGACGAGATTCGGCGCCTCGAGAACCACCGCCTACTCACCGTAACACAACAGTACTTGCGTGCCTTTGCCACCGGTGTGGACCCGGACGCGGAATTCCCTCTGGCGCTACTAAACACCACATCACTCAACATAACGGCAACACAATGGAACCACACGGAACCCCCATGATGCTTCGCATCCTCATCAGGGTTCCCCACGGGAAGGTGGTGTAATTTTTTCATACATCTGGTGCAGCAAGCTAGGCGCCTTGGCCGGCTAACCTCACCACTAACATTAAAGACTATTCTCTGCCTCTCAGGTTTAGTCCACGTACCAGCACGTGGAGGAGAATGAGGAATATATTTTACACTAATTAGAAAAGGGTGTAGTTTTTGTTTGAGGAGGAGAGATGCCCCTAATCCAGGGCCCCTGCAGCTCTGGCTGCACTCGTGGCTACCGTCGTACTAGTTACCAGCGCGAAAAAAATGATTATTTGCGTAGATTCCTTTAGCGGGCAACTTTCGCCGCGCTCTCCGCGCCTTCCCGTGCCACCCTGGATCCGTCCCTGGTAAGAAGCCGCACACCACTCATTAAACAAGAAAAAAAGAAAAGACACCTTTTCGAATACCTGAACATTTCAGCAAGAACATTCGAATTTACCATGACCTTGTTCAAGACCATGTCTTTCTGCGTACAGTCATGAACAAACGAAATTTGAACACGAAAATATGAACCAAAACACGCACAACTAAAAAAAATGTTCGTGGAGGTCCAATAATGGCGCATTATTTGTATATTTGCAGAGTCACATTTCCCAAATTTGTTACTGTAATTAAGCTACGCGTCACTTTGGCTGGCATGGAAAGAGATCGTACTATTTGCGTGTTGTGGTTCATATTTTCGCGATCTCGTTTCATTTGTCTATGACTATACACAGAAGAAGAAAGTTTATGACAGCTGCATCTTACCGGTACTCACCTAAGGGGCAGAAACTTGGAGGCTCACTAAGAGGGTTCAACTTGAATTCAGAATGACTCAGCGGGCAATGGAGCGGAAGATGATAGGTGTAACATTAAGGGACAACAAGACAGCGGAGCGGGTCAGGGAACAAACGCGTGTTAAGGACATATTAGTAGAAATTAAGAAGAAGAAATGGACGTGGGCAGGGCATGTAATGCGAAAGCAAGATAACCGTTGGTCATTGAGGGTAACAGAGTGGATCCCTAGAGAAGGCAAGCGTGGCAGGGGGCGGCAGAAAGTTAGATGGGCAGATGAGAACAAGAAGTTTGTGGGGATAAATTGGTCGCAGTTAGCACAGGACCGGGGTAACTGGAGATTAATGGGAGAGGCCTTTGCCCTGGAGTGGGCGTAGATAGTCTGGTGATGATTAAGATGCTGATACACAGATTGGGCTGCAATGGTGAATGCGTCACGTGAGGTGGCTTGAGACCACGACACCGGTTGTTGAACGCCACGGTGAATAGAAACTGAGAGAGAGAGAGAATGTTGGGTGTCGGTTCATTAGCCTGGTCGGTACTTGAAATATCCTTGAGTTGAACTTAATACGTATGCATTTGCGTAGCATGATTTATGAGCGCCCAATTTCAACTCGATATTGTTCAAATGCGCGACAGAGTATGCTTTGATATGTGACGTCGTCATTTTTGACGTAGGCCAAAAAAAATGGAAACGGAACAAAACATCAGACGTCACGACACGGACTCATAAATGTGGAAAGCACTTCCCCGGCTCCAAGGTCGATTCGAGTGTAATTCGTCAGGCTTCGTGACGTGTACATCTAGTTCCACGAAAATACCCACATCATCAGCTGCTGCAGTTATTTTAATTTCGAAGCCAGTTGGTCGGTGTAAACAAATACTTTAGAAAAAATACGTCAGCAAGTCTCACGGAAGATTGTTGGGCCGAAAATCGCAGTTATTTTAATTTCCAAGAGCTAGTGGGTGTAAACAAATATTTTAGACAAAATACGTCAGCAAGTCTCACCGAAGATTGTTGGGCCAAAAAAAGCAACCTTCATATGATATGCTTCGCGCAGATATGGTGATCTCGTGATTCTGAATGTTTCAAAGCCACACCGCTCTCGAGTCTTTTTTTTTTTTTTTTCAGAACCGTACGCAATACATAGCGTCAGCAAATCTCTTGACGTACTACCATGAACGCGTGCGCGGTTTCTTATTGTTTTTGTTTTGTTTTGTTTTGTTTTTGTCTGAAGCTTTAAGCTGAAGCTCTATCGATTCTTGACAGCCCGCTTCCAAAAACACGGCGCGCAAGTGATTTTGCCTAAATAATATTTGTCAAACTAATCTAACCTAAGTAACCACCCATTTCACCACTTACCACATGTCTAAAGACTATAGATCGGAGGTAGGGACAACACCAGCGCAAATTGTGGTGACGTCACGAACGTACGCGGTGACGTCACAACGGTTTGGAACGCGGTTTGATGCTATTTGACTCGTAAAAATAAATACTTGAGCTGCTTCATACGCAGTAGAGACCTTTTTTTTTGCCACATGCAGTTTATCCCACTTTGTCGCACGGAGTCCCTGAGATTTTTCGTTGCTGGGAGTTCTTTGTCTCTGAGAGACATATAGAAGACTTTGTTGTTTAAGCAGCCGGACCGTCGTGTCACAGTCTCTTCATTAGGAGACGGCCGAACCGTAGCTGTCCCACACTCCCTCACTAGCTCGAAAGGCACTGGGCCGCCAGGGGTGCTTGCATCGACTTGTCGCCAACGCCATGACCCGGGTTCAGCCGGTCCTCCCAGGAAGCGATGCGGGAGTTAGGGTTCTGGCTGGCGCGGCTTAGGCCTAATCACTGTATACACGCCGTAGAACGTTTACGGATATTCGAAATCCGCAGCACCCCGTCAGAGCCAGTTCGATGCCTGAGGTGCCTCTGCAAACATGTCCAAAACAACGAATAGTCTATATATGGTTAAGAGTTCCGGCTGCATCAGCAAGCCGAGTCGATGGTCAAGCAGCCTTGCCGAAAGAACTTGCTCTCCCCGCTTGATCCAGTGGCCTTCACGAAACAGGCCTTCAGGAAAAAACGGCTGTCTCGCAGAGATTGTCGTAAATAAAAGACCATTCCACTTCTGACTCCACGTCCCATCATCAAAGGGGCACATAACCGATGTGTGCGAGGTTTGTGGGATGCTCTCTATTCCGAGTGGAAGAGAATCCCTTAAAATACCTTGGACCGAAATGATTTCCCTGATAGGGCTCTAGAACACCTGAAAGCGGAATTTTAGGTGCGGAGTTCATTAGGACCGCACAATGTCCGACCGCGTCCGTGCGCATAGCATTTACAATCGCAAAAAATCACACAGGCACTGGCAGGATTATAGCCTGTGCCTAATAGACCGGACAGAGTTAGTGTCAGTCGCCTTACCCTTTGGGCTACGACCGTGAGTTAGTACCCGACAGTCAAATGGCTTACTCCCTCGCCTGTTACGGTGCGGAGTACCTTAGGACTTCCCAATGTCCGTCCGCGTCCATCCGTGTGCACACCACCATCAAGCGAAATCAAGCGAAATTCGATTTGAGCCGTGACTTGCAGTTTAATTTAGGGAATAGTCAAGGTGCAACTCACGGCACAAATCGAATGACGGTCGGGTCGCAAATCGGATCTCACTCGGGGCGCAACTTGGATGTCATTTCGAGTCCCCGTACTCCGCACCCTCGCCATCATCCACGGAGTGGAGATGCTGCCATTTTTTTTTCGATCTACCGGCCTTAAGTATGCTGCGAAAATGAATGCTGTCAACCTTAACAGTGAGCCGCGCAGAAGCATAACTGTACGTGAGATGAAAAGAGGTATTTGAAAACTTGTCCCCAGCTAAAATAATAATAAAGTGTAGTCTTTCCGATTCCTTTATGCTGTTTTGGAATCTAGTATTCAAGCTGACAGAGCTATTTGTCTACGTACGGTAGTGTCACGTTTAGACACCAGGTGGCGCCACCTTTCAGACTTTCAACATGAAGGGAATATTGGGCTTCCAGAAGCTCTAGGATTTAAAGGAGCCATGAAGACAAAATACAAGTTGGGTTTATTAGAAAGACTGCTTAATACCGATAACAATGATACCAATATCATCGCAATCTTCGAACAAATAACGGATATATGAAAGAAAACGTTTGAAGCAGTCGCGACCCCCCAGCCAATTTCCCGCAACTTTTCTATGACGTCACGGAACCTTTTTTGTGCGATTGGCGGCCGCCTAACTGACCTGTCGCGACGACACAAGACTGGACGTCTGTAATGGGGCCTCTAGTTCCATTTGACCGCATCACTTGAATGCTAACGGGCAGTTAACGCACTGAAAATCATGTTTTATTGTTGGCCCGTATGACGTCATTCTTGCTCATAACACGTCACTGTGGCGCAAAATTTGAAAGTTTTTAAATACTTCATGCTTTTTTTCGTTAAAAAAACATGCTTTGTGGCTGTAATGGAGCTGAGTGAGATACTAAATCCTAGTTCTTTCAAATTAAACGAAGTTGTATTTTCTCTTCATGGCTCCTTTAAGGGTATCATAGAGGAAGTTAACCTCAAGGCTCTCGAGGGGACGAAAAGAAGATTAGAATGCTGGTGGACGAAAAGCAGAGAGGGGAATATTGCCTAGGACAGCTACCACCTGTAAGAGGAAAAAAAGTATTTTGTACGTAATAAGCTTTTTGTGCCTGCCCTAAGCAGTGCTAGTATTAAACCAAGAGTGTAAAACGTGGGTATACTAGTCCTTTTTGGTAAGATGACATGTCATCACCCCGCTACAAAGGGGAAACCAATAGCAATTATCATCATCATCATCAGAAAGTTTAGAGCCATATTAAAATCATAACCGCCAATTTATTAAGGAATCACTTACGGTTACCCCCCTAACTACAATGCTGGCTTAGACGACATGCACTCCACAAAAATCTATTGTCTGTCCATTTAACATGGCTAATCCCGTGATAAGCGGCGCCGCGTAAACCCACTTTTCGCTACCGTGACATCCCCTACCTCTTTTCACTGAAGTGAAAATTGGGAATGCTTTTCTTCTTGTGGGACGCCCCCGGAGACCGAAAAAGCTGAGCAGAGCAGTAAGACTTGCAGTATAAACACGCCATTGTACGAGCCCCTTTCGCATACTGATTGCCCGCTGCATGCCGAGAACCCTATAAAGCATCCAGACGTAAACGCCGGCTGAACGACCTATTCAGCTTCCGCTTCGATTCACGTCGTTGTACAGTATGACCCGAGATGCGCATGCGCACTCCTCACAGTACGGCCGCGCACCTGACAGCACAGCCAAGACGTACGGCCCACTATCGCGTTCTTCTCATTTAAGCGGACCGGCTTGCGGACTGAGGAAGAGGTTCGCAAACTGCACCATGCACGTCGGGGGTTAGATTGAAACACAGACTTACTCGAACTTTTAGGCTTACTTCTAGAGATATTGACGAGACGCTTGCTCTTGCACAAATGGCACTATGTGTTACATGCGCGCACGTGCGAGCGCGTGTGTGTTGCCCGCTAAGTATTGGCGGGGCATTTGATTGTGACTTTAATCGCTGTTTTCATGTTGAAGAAAAAAAAAAAGGCATCGAGATGGCCGATTTGGGCGAGTATGAACACAGCCTGTAACGGTGTACTGAAATTACTCTTTGATTTCCATTCTTGGGCACCTGAACCTTGGATATAAAGCGGGACTCGGTGAAGAGGGCCTGGACGGCAGGCAACAGCCAGGTTATCCCAGAGGGATACCCTCCACCACACCCTGACGTCAGCACTTGCACTCAAATTCAATAAAGATCTATTCCTTCTCCCTCTTAAAACGCGTTTCTATTGTATAAAACCACGGTGCTTCTGCGTTTTCCTCTATTGATTGATTGATTGATTGATTGATTGATTGATTGATTGATTGATTGATTGATTGATTGATTGATTGATTGATTGATTGATTGATTGATTGATTGATTGTATATGGTTTAACGCGCCGACGCAACGCAGGCGATGAGGCGCGTCGTAGTGGAGGGCTCCGGATTAATTTTGGCCACCTGGGGATCTTTAACATGCGCCGAAATCTCGTACACACCGGCGTTTTCACTTTTCGCCTCCATCAGAAAAGCGGCCGCCGCGGCCGGGAATCGAACCCGCGACCTTGTGCTCAGCAGCGCAACGTGCACCGCGGCGGGTCTCGTTTGAGAGTCAACAAAACGTCTTGTATTGTGTCGTTGATCTAAATCGAGACTCCTAGCATGCTGAGGCCACTTGAAATTGGATACGACGTAATAACCTCAGTAGATATCCAGAACCACGTTCTAATATAACGCACGAATTTTGTTTTCAACATTACAGTCAAAACTCGATCTAACAAAAGCCGATCTCACAAATTTCCCGATCTAACGAACGAATTCGGATTCCCCGCTGGTGCATATATATATACGGCTCAATGCTTTTATGAACTCAAACTACCGCAATACAATCAGCTCCATTCCCGTGTTAGTGAAGTATTTCCAGAAACAGAGATTTCAAAAAGGAGGAATTTTGAATGTGTTTCGTCAGAACTCCGTGAGGATTATTGCGCCAAGCAAGAAAAATAAAACGGGACATCTAGTTCAGTTTTTACGACATAAACTCAGCATTCCCGTGGCCGCAGACCATGGCATCTCCAGCCGGCACGCTTTCCACAGCATTGAAGGGAAAGGACGAAATCATAGATGGTCTTCAACTGCGTCGAAGAAAAAGAACCTCAACACCAGCCCGCACGAGAAGTTGGAGGAAGCCCCGTTTACGTGGTTCGAGGATATGTGAGCCAAAAACATTCCTCTCGGCGCGGGAGAGGTACAGCAAAAATCCTGGGCCATCCCCACTAATGTAAAACCTGGCGAGGGGCGAAGCATGCGCTGTACAAGTGTATTCTTGACGCCTTGGCGTTTTTGCCCACGGAGATGAAGCTGTTGGGGGGTAGAGGTATACACAGCTTTGCTGTAAAAGTCTCTTGTCTTAGAAGCACTGAGTGTCCCGGAGTTTCTTGTTTTTTTTTTTTTTTTTAGGGCGCTACGTTCTAGCGCGAGGCGTAAACGAGTGTCCCAGTGTTTTAGTACCGTTACTACATGATGCGATGCTTACGACGCCGACATGAGACGCCGACAGCTTCTCCCCTGAAAATCGCTGCGTTTCGCGCGTACGCTGGCAAGCTCCGGCTGGCTCATTATTTTAACCGCGGACTTTCAGCGTATTGCTAAATTACAGGCAGGCTAGC
Source organism: Haemaphysalis longicornis (assembly GCF_048455015.1). NCBI lineage: Eukaryota > Metazoa > Arthropoda > Arachnida > Ixodida > Ixodidae > Haemaphysalis > Haemaphysalis longicornis. The sequence goes on along the minus strand of NW_027526204.1, from coordinate 80,170,012 downwards.
GCCGCGGCGATTACGATGTCGTGGTAGCTGCTGTGATGCGCCTCCGTTTAGACATCGAATTTATGGTATCAACTTGTTGTTGTTGTTTTTTCTGGAAAAATAAAAATTGAATTGAATTGAACTGCTGGTAAGATGACAGTCCCGATTTTACGAAGTTCTCGATTTAACGAAATAATTTGTGGTTCCCGGGGACTTCTTTAATCGGGTTTTAGCTGCATATAAGAGTTATCGCGTGCGCATCGTCCCGTGTTTTCGCCGGAGACTGATGTGACACCGGCACACACCTGCAGGATTATACCAACGGAGAGGCAGAAGTGCGGATAAATTTTGTTCAAGGTGATTCCATAATTCTGTAATTCTACTGGTTCTGCAGAAAAAAACAACAAAACGGAGAAATGGGTCGCGTCGAATTTGCTGCACGTCGAACTTGCGCCTAGAAGTAAACTTTGTGCATCCAATGTCTTTCAATGCATTTCAGGGATTCTACAGGAGGTTGCTTGTGACTCTGTCTAAACGGTCAAGCTCCGCGTCAACACGATCGGATATGAGGCCGCAAGAGTTTGAGATGTTTTTTTTTTTTTTTTTTTATCATGCTCCTCAGTCTTCATAGTATATGGAGGACGAGAATGGCGGTGAGGAATGCGGATAGAAATGCCCGGCCTGTCAGGGAAAATTTCATCGAAAGCGTACAGTATATACGGGAAGTGTTTCGTGAAGAGGATGATCCCCCTGAGTGGTTGCCTGCGCTTGACGAATTAGTGTATCTTAGAAAGTTTTAAAGCCAATGAGTCAGCCAAGTATGGTTGACGGATCTTTACAATATGACATGATGTGTGATGTACTGTAGAAATGTCGAAGCAGGCAATAAATAAATAAATAAAAAACAAGAGTTTGAGATGTCGCACCCACTCTTATATGACCGGTATTTCGGAGCATGACGTCAGTGTCACGACGAAGCAGGTGACTGAATACTCCGGAAATCAGCTTGGCATCGGAGGTGCAAACTTGCTTTCTGAGCAAGATCACGTTTAATGTACAAGATAACGTTTCAACTAGCTTCTAGAGAAATGAAGGCTATGAAAGCTTCTGTGTGCAGCAAGTTTTTTTTTTATACTACTAATAACGGATCTCTACGAAGTTTCGTTTCTTTAAGCGCAATTGCATTTACCTTCTTTACCATTGCAACGTGCACAAGCCTCTTGTGAAGAGCGCGGCGTACTCGTCTTTACAGACACCTCTTGCGAAGTTTTGGCGGGCTCTTTTCATAAGGGCCGCCCCTTCCCTTGAATCTCAGCAGTGCTGCAAATTACCCGCTGGCAAAAACACGCAGCTCGCGCGTCGATGCTTCGTCGCACAAACCCCGTGTCAATTCTGCGCAGCAAAATTATGCGAAGCAAGGCGCTATTGACTCGGAACGAGAAAATGAAAGCCGTAGCTGCAACCGCACTCAATAATATTGCCACCCGGAAAAGCTTCAAGGATTCCTAGGCGTGGCGGGGTGCCACGCCTGGACGCCGGCTCTAGTTCACGCCGCCGCCGCTAGGGGCGCTGGCTGTGCTCCCGGGGATCAGCGCATGCGCACTACAGCCCCTTCCCGCTCTCGACGCCCGGGGCCCGGCGGCGTCGTATTGATCCGTGGTGGCGCGGCTTTTTCGTTCCTTTTTTTTTCCCCGTCTCTCGCGAGGGCGAGGTGGGCTCGGGGTTTTCATGGCGCCGTCGGGACTGGCGCAAATTCGAACGCGCCGGCCTGCCCTGGCCTCGTTGTCTGCTGCGCCGTGGCCGGGTTTTTCTCCCTTTCCTTTCCCGTCGCGTCGACGCTGCTGCCCGTTTTAGGGAGCCCGGCCGCTCCTTCAAAGCTCCACCAGCATCTGCCCCCTCCCTACCCTTCTCGTCGTGAAATAATGCGCGCCCGCGGAATTTCGGCCAGACCGACATTTCTGCAACGGCAGCGCGCGTTGTAGTTGAGAGAGCTTGACTGCGCTGCTGTTTTCTTACGTCTGCTTCTGCTCAAGCGCGCGATGCAATAGCGGTCTTGGTTGGCAGATGCAGCGGTAATTTATAACCACTTTCTACCTCAGCATGATTTAGTGCCGTTTCACCCTGCGCGTTGTGTGTGCACATCACTACCTGCAAAAGCTGCCTTCCTTGCAATTGTTCATTTCGTCTGGAAGGTATAGCCGAAACAGCTAGACGAAAGGACGTCAACTTGTTTCTTTATAAATTTTCACTCGAGAAAACTGGGCAAAATCCGCATTCCTGTTTAAACAAAATCTTCCCTGATCTTGCATAAATCGTCACGTCTCTAGTCAACAGAAGAGCGGAGCTGTTCCTATGTAGCTTCAGGTGAAAGCATCCCATGTTCCCCTTCCTCACGTGTAGGATAGCAAATAGGCCACAACCTGGTTGACGATATTCCTGCCTTTCCTTAACCTTTATTCCCTCCTAAGGGCTATCGATACAGACATGCAACTCTGAAGTCTGTCAAGGGCGCCCTCACATGCGCTAGCACTGCATTAAATCGACACCTACAAGATCTATGCGGAGCCAACCGGGCAGTTGGATTAAACTGAACACGTTACAAAGTTTGCTTCCACCAGAAACCCCACGAAACTTGCACTCTCCATCTTTACTTTAAACACTGACAATAGACAAGAGCAGTTTCAGGTTTGCATTCCCATTACCATTATTTGCCTTGTTCAATACAGGGAGCAGGTCGATCCCACTTATTTAACCTTTTATCCCCATTATGTATGCTCTGCCCTCCGTTTTTCATCTTGCAACAGCACCCATCGTGACCCTCTTGAAACTACATTTCAAATACTAGGCACGGTATGTGCTGTCAAATGTCGCAACTTGCATTTTATGCTAGAATGTTTGCCACACGGCTTTAGTAAATTCAGCTTTTGCTCATGGCGGCAGGCAAACGAGTCTGCCCGCCAGCCGAGCCAAGCAAACAGCCAGACTACAGCCACCGTACAGTGCACGTACAAGAGTTTATTTTCAGCATTTTTTTATAAAAATACTCTGTTCGTGACTAAACCTGTACAAACTATGTACACAATGCTTCTTTCAAAAACGGTAAGGGGGCGCGGGACACTCACAAACACTAAACCAAGAACACATAAATAAGAGGAACAGTGTCGCAGAAAGTGAGAGAGCACACGCGTCACACCCCGTTGCCAACAGGACAGAGCCCGCAGGAAACGAGGCGGCGAGGCCCTCAAACCGTTTTCTCTGCTTGAGGAAACAAATAACTTAAAACCATGGGGAGAGAAAAAAAAAAACTCCTTCGCGAACGAAAATGCAGACTCGCAAGATGGCAAGTGCTTTCTTACAAGAGAATGACAACAACAACAAAAAAAAAATCAACTGAACAAGAGAGTGATGCCTCTATGTACAAACTGCTTATGGTCGAAAAAAAAAAAAAACATGTTTGAGATGGAAGAATGCTGGTTTACAATGAGTCCTGTTTCTGATGCGAAGGTTGGGAGAGAAAACAGGATGTGGCGGAGAAGTAGTGTCATCTCTTATGTACACTCAAAATAAATACAGGCGGGGGAGGCGGCGCTCGCCCGATGGGAGATACATGGGCGCAAAAAATGGCAGCTGCGCTGTTTTGGGAACGGAACACAGCGGTGTGCAAAAAAGAACGACGACTGGCCTGCCGCTCTCACGACACTGATGACGACCACGGACGTCTGGTGAAGAGAGGGAGGGGAAAGGGGGCAAGCCCACACTTTTTTTTTTCCATCATATCACAGCTACGCAGTATAAGGAGGCAGTCCTTAGCTTCTTCGCCCCTTGACACACAACTGGGCAACCCCCAAACCCGCCCCTCACAGACGCCGAGACACTCCACTCTCATCGTGTCCTTTGCAGATGGAGAAATAAAAAAAATACATCGCCCGCACAAACCGAGTCCCCAGTCTCTCTCTCTCACTCCAGGCAGTTGTCGTCGACTTGGCAGAGCAGAGATTCCCATGCATTGTGTGATTCTTTTGCATTGATGAAGGAAGAAGCCTCGTTCCAAGTAGCAGCAGCAGGAAGACTTGTTAGCGGCTCTTTGAAAACTCTCGAATCTTCCAATGACGGGAGGGGCTGGGTTCATCGCGTCCACACTGGTCCACAGTTCCCAACAGAACGCAACGTCCATGATGATGATCTTCCCCAACAGAAGAAGACGGCAGGAGGGGGTTGGAGAAGAGGTCGGTTAGGAGGAGGCGAGGTCGCCCTCACGCAATGTCCAATGTGGGGGGATGGAGTTGATGTTGGGTGGGGAGTGAAGGGGAAAATTGGTGCTTTCTAGGTGGGGCGTGATCATCAAATGCAGATGCTGTCTTGACTGCCTGTGGAGTTCTGGTCGAGCGATGACTGTTCGGCACGCGCACACCGCATGGGGATGTTGGCGGACACTGTGCTGTTCAGGTCGTCAGCAACCATCCACTCGTGTTCCAGGATCTCCTCGAGAGAGGGCCGCTCCGACGGAACCACGGCCAGGCAGCGACGGATGAGGTCTTCGCACACTGAGGGGAGGCAACAAAAAAGGGGAGAAAATGTTTTAGCTTCATGCGCTGGCTACACACAGCATCTCACACCAGTCCACTCCTCACTACTCATCAGAAGGTGCAACGAGGGGGAAAGATACTCACTGGGCGAGAGCTTCCGGCGGAAATGGACTTCCGCACGCAGGATCTGCTCATCTTGTTCAAAGGGGATGTCTCCGCAGACCATGTCGTACAGGAGGATGCCCAGGGACCAGACTGTAGCGGCGCGGCCATTGTAGCGGTTGCGCTGAATCCACTCTGGAGGACTGTAGACGCGGGTGCCTGCACGACACAAGAGGGGAAAACTTGTAAGACACCTCCGAACTATTGCCGCACACACAAAAAATAAGCAAAGATGCAACACGGCAAACAACAAGCACACTATCAGCTGGAGCACGCAAGACGACGGCAGACGACGGGCCACGTTCAAGAGCTTAATCAAAAAGTGTCGCGGTCAACGGCTCCACGAGGACGGGGTCGACGCATCAGCACCCGCGCAGACGTAGCCAGACGGCGCGTACTTTCTCCCCACTTGCCGACTGGAGTTTATTTTCGGGCCCACCGCAGCAGACTACGCAAAATAGGATATAGCGCGGTCCCCGGTCTGGCGCCCACCGCGACGGCGCGTAGGCTACGCCGACGCCGGGGACGAAAATACAAACGCGGCGGCGTCACAGCGAAGACAACGCTGACAAGGAAAGGGCCGCGGCTCGAGTCACGTTTATAACCCACCGGGACCCTGTTCCCGAAGAAGCACGAACCATACTTAGCGCGACGCAGTCGCGTCCCCTGAAAGCGCCCGCGAACGAGAAAAAAAAAAAATCCTAGTCAAGGCGACGACGTGGGTTTTGCCAATAACAGAAGTTTGCAACTGCCAATTTAAAAAAAAAAACGGTGCCCCGGGATTCGTCTCGTCAAAGCACAACACAAGAAACGGCCCGTTTTTCCGGCTGGAATACGCGAAGGGAAAAAAAATCAAGAGAACAAGTTCACAAAAAGAGCCATTTATACAGCTCCCGGGGCCTTTCCTGCAAGAGGCGATCTCAATTCTCAGAATAGGTGGCCAGCGTAAGGAATGCGCTATATAAAAAAAAAAAAAAAAACACGAGACGGGCAACCCGATTTACGGACCAGTTCGTTGTTACCGCGGCAGGGGTTTCCAAAAAGCCAGCAGCCGCGGGCGCCTAGCGAAGCCCAACGGCCTCAACGGACGTCGTTCGTTTTTTTTGAAATGCGGGCCCGCCGGCGGGCAGCCCGCCCAATCAAGGTTTTCGGCGGCAGACGCCACGACGAGAAGGCGAGGAGGAAATGCAGAGAGAAGGCGCCGTCACGTGGTCAAAACACCAGCGTAGCCCTCGCCTCACTTCCGGCAACAACAGTGGCCGCTGGCGGCGAAACCCGCGCGCGAAAGCGAGCGTCGATACAACCGTCGTCTAACTAAACAAAGATGGGTGAGCGCGAGTTGGTTGGTAGTTCGTAAGGCGGGGGCCCGAAATCGATTGCCGCGCGCAGCCAGGAGACTACTGCCATTCAGATCCACGCAACTCCCGCACAAATTCCACCCCAAATGACTGCTTCATCGAACCATTTCACGCAAAAAGCTGAAAAACGCGGCCGCTGACAAATAGCGATTACTGAATGAAATCTACATGCTAGAAAAGAATTAAACGCGGTAGTTATCAAGGTCGGAAGCTAAACCTTCCGCTGCGAGCACCGGTGGAGAGACGGAACTCACCGTCAAAGTCTGTGTAGAATCCCTCCCGGAGGAAGGCCCCCGAGCCGAAGTCGATGAGGTTGACCGACAGGGTCTTGAGGTTGACCAGAATGTTCTCGTCCTTGATGTCGCGGTGGATGACGCCCGCTTCGTGGCAGGCGATGACGCACTGCACGATCTGCTTGAAGAAGAGCCGCGAGAGCGTCTCCTCGAGCACGCCCTTCTCGGTGATGTAGTCGAAGAGGTCCTTCACGGCCTCCGGACGCTCCATGATGAGGATGAACGAGTCGGGCCGCTCGTACCAGTCCAGCAGGCGGATCACGCCCGGGACGTGGTCGACGCGACGCAGGAGCACGATCTCCAGGGGAACCTTCTGGCCGTTCGCCTGTTTTCACAGAGGACGAGAGAAACAGACGGCGGGAAATTTGAAACTTGCCCTTCTTTTACGCGGGAAAACAGAAAAAGCTCGCTGTATATTTTTTATGCACACGTTCACAACTTCCACAGTTATTGGAAACGTTGAGTTAGTTCAAACCGTATCTTACTACGCAGAATTATGGCATTCTTGGTAAAAAACTGCGTCTGTGCACAGGTTGAATGACACAAGGTTGATGCTAGCAGACGAAACGTCGGTTACGCGAGAAAAAAAAAATTAGGAAATTTTCGCAACCGCTCTCGAGCAGAGAAAACAGTTGGGAAATAAAAGCGACCCCAATTTATTAAAACGCATGCCACGACCGCCTAAATTGCGGCCTTTAGGGTACGTATTCGCGCGCAAATATCGGCGATTTGCTACCTCTTCGGCGTAGATTTGTCTTCCCGCCAAACAAAAAAAAAAATCTGTTTCGCGCCCATCGATCGAGTTTGAGACGCGAGCGCCGTGCTCGTGACGGCAAGGTGCGACCCGCTCTCTCTCGAGGTTAGAAACGCGAGCGGCGACCTACACAGATAGCAGCAGCGAAGAAAAAAAAAACGCGGGAGCGAAACCAAAACAATCGGCCGCGAGTATCAAAACAGCCGCTCAGCGCGCGCAATGGTAGCGGCGCCGAAGAGGCGGCGCTAGCTTACAGGCGCCGGCCGACGACGCCGTTCAGTCGAGCACGCCCCGAGCGCCGAACAATGCCCCCTCGCGAAACTACACGCACGCGTTCGCCGCCGCCGCCGAGCGCAACCGCCGCCATTCCACGGCGAACCCGGGCGGCGGCACGACAAATACAGCGAACGGGGGGAGAAGCCCGTCCGCTTCAAACATGGCGCCGACGCGGCAGCGCACGGAGGCATCTAGGTTGCGAGCGTCGCCGCGTCGTCGTGCACGGGGTGGGGGAGAAGCACGGACGCCGACCTCCTCGCGCCGTCCCGAAAGAATCGGGCAGCTTTAACCAGGTCGGCAGCATTCCTGGCCGAGGGAAACGGACGCTCGCGAACTCTGCGCGCCCCGAGGGCCACAGGGAAGCGGCGGCCGCGCGCGCATTCCGACATTCTTTTTTTTTATCGTCTGCGTCGCCTGCGAGATTTCGTCTGCTTCGGCGGCGAGCGCGACGCTGAGAAGACGCGACGTTTCGTCTGCTAGCGAAGACACAAACAGCAGGAAACGAGAACTTACCGTGCCCCATTCGGTGACTTTGTCCCGAGAAACGTGCTTGATGGCCACCTGCAGAAACAAGGCGAGAGCGTTCGTTAGTTCCGGTGCAACAAACCAAAACACTCCGCACCTACACTAAACTGAATGACGCCAAGCGCGCCATCCGCGCGGAGAGCGCGCGCAATGGTTTCGCTTGGTGCGAACCACAGTGTTACGTTTTAGCACGCCTTCTCGTGGCAATTTTTTTACAAAACGGCCAGACGCCTTCACCAATTGGGATTCATTTCGAAGGGCGGCGTTCAGTCTAGAGACTTGGCGCCAATTCAACGGCCGAAACAGAGTGGAGGGTAGAGGGAGATCGTAGTGGAGAGACCCGCTTACCGCCAAGTTATCGCGGTTCCGGGTCCCCGCGTAGACAGTGCCGAAGCCTCCCTTGCCGAGCAGAACACCGACGCGGTAGTTCTTTTCAAACGAGTTGTTCTTCTCGGCTTGCACTGCAAAGAGCGGAGCAACGCTGTGAGTATCCAGGGACGCCAGGGCACAACGTTTGGGGCAGACGCCGCCGAGGACGCTGCTGCTGGGGTTATTACCTTGGCGGTCCCACAGCATCGCGCTTAAACCGGGTATGCGCCGTCCAACCATCGCGGTATAATCCAGGGCGGAGCACAGATACACAACACGTTGATCCGACGGCGGCGAGTAATCCAATGGGCAGATGAGGCGCGCACGAGATGAAGTTGACGGTTTGGCGGGACTTTTTTTTTTTTAAATCAGCCACCACGAGTAGCACCGACCACCATCACGCGCTGTCGCGGCCCTCTATGAATCGCAGAGGTCCGCGCACTTCTGCTAAATATCAACGGAGAGAGGCGTCTCGCGGCGGTTGTATCCCTCCGCTCACTGACGAAGCCATGAAATTCCCGCCACCCCCGCTACACATACCCTGCACTAACTTACACGAAATTGAATACCTTTATTACCCGTAAGTACCAAATTTTAAAAAAAATTTTTCTAAAATTTATTGCAAACTTTCGCTTAGAAATTTCAAACCAGACGGCGCACTATTTTGGCGGCACCCAGCGGACGAATATGCGCTCCGCGGTTGTCGCCGCACTAGCAGCAAAATAGAACAAAAACTACCCCGACGTCATGGCGCCTTGCTGACGTTGGGAGCCGACGTCCAATGAGCGCACGCTCCGCGCCCGACCAATGGCTGCGTGGGAGAGGGAAGCCACGCTGTGACGTAGGAGGAAAAGGCGCGCGGAATGTACGCTATGCACGTGTGTGTGTGTATGAAAGCTGCCCTCTCTTTTTATTTTTTCCTCTTTCCGCCACTTCTTTTTCCCGCGCTCTTCAACTCTTCTCTTTCGTCCGCGCTCTCTCAATCGGTCGGCGGCGGCGAGCCGTTCAGTGTTGGTGGGGCCGCCGGTAAAGTTTCGTTCTGGCGCGCGCTTGGCGGGCCGCTCTTTCCGCGCTCGCGCGGCTTCTTCGGCGATTTCGCCGCTCCGTTGGGGAGTGGCGGCATCTGGTGGCGGAGGCGCGCAAAAGGCCGAGAAGGTCGCCGCTCGCCCTCGGAAATACCATGGAAATACCGAAGTCGGGCGAACGGGCAATTCCAGGATGATGAAGGCGGTTCGCGCAAGTAGCGTTTACGTCTGTTCTGTTTATTTTGCCTAGCGGGTAAATGGCAAAGAATGAGCGGTGAGATTTGCTTTGGTGTTACTAGTACTTAGTTTGCGATCGGGCTTCTTTGGCGTTTGTTTCGAGGGCGAAATAAACGGACGGCGAACCGTGTGTGCGTGTGTGTTTCTTCTCTTCGGCTGTCTAGTTACCGACCGGATTTTTTTTTTTTTCGAAGCCTTGTACCACGCCCGTTTTATGGCGAATAACGAGGTTCGTAGGGTATGCGAAGTAATGTGGGAAATGAGGTTCCGCTCGGTAGGAGGGCAATGGTTCGTCAGAGAAGACGGGCCCCAAATAGGCTGGAGATGGATGGAACGATATGCCCGTCTGGTGGCTACGGCTACTTTGAGGCGGCGGCGTTGGTATTTTTGTTGCTCATTTGTTTCTGCGCTGCAAATTAGCCGAATTGCTCGAGTACCGGTGCCGGTTTTTCGATAGTGGCGCAGCACAACGTTTTCCCGCCCTTTTTAGTTGAGTTTACGTCCGTCTAAGAACTTGCGGAGTAATAGCAACCGGTGCGTCAGATTGACGAAGACAAGGACCCCACATGTCGGCAATAACGCAGCTCATGCTACAGTAGAAGTAAATAACACATTGTATGAATGTTTGCGACAACACCCAAGAAGCTTGACAATGGTTGGCGGCGGTGAGTGTACGATGGATTTTTTAGAAAGCGGTTTAGTCTATCCTAGCCATTTTTCTTAATTTTTTTAGCAAAATCTTGTCACTCCTTTTTCTTCTTGAATTTATTTCTACACACTGGTAGTTGCCTCTGCAGCCGGAGATTGGCGGAGGGGGAGGGGGGGGGGGGTTGTTTTGAGGTCTGTGGAAGCTCTCAAACGGGTTCATAAAAGTTCAGACAGCAGTAACAAGGACTAAACCAGCATTATCGCTTTGAAGAGCGTAGGGTTTTGATAGGCAGTGAATGCCGCCCATTAATTGACGATGGGGCGATAATGAGGTGTGGTAATTTCAAATCATTGGCGCGACAGAACGCGCAGTGCGGCTGAACCGGGGTTGCAATTTTCGCAGCCTGCAGTGATAGATATGTGAGTTATCAGTGTTTCCCGCCACTCGTCTTTATAGTGAACGCCGCAGTTTTCGACGTCGTGTTTTGAACAACGTCATCGCCGTACTGAATTCCATTTGAAGCCAATGAGAGCTTGTTTCTGGGCTAGTTGGTACATTATTTCTTGCAAAAACACTGCGCTAAATTGAAATTACGACGACGAAGGACGTAAGTCTGCATCGTAAGTATGCATCGTGTGTTCGTAAGTATGCATCGTAAGTCTTTCGTAAGTCTGAATCGTGTGTTCCGCCGTCCTTCGTCTTCGTAATTTCAATTTAGCGCAGTGTTTTTGCAAGAAATCCATCTGAAGCATCGCTTTCGCGCAGTCTCGGTGGAAAGTTTCAAGGCAGTTGCATCGGCTACCACTCGATTGATTGTAGGGTTTAACGCGTCGACGCAACGCAGGCGATGAGGCGCGCCGTAGTGAAAGGCTCCGGATTAATTTTGACCATCAGGGGGTCGTTAACGTGCGTCGAAATCTCGTACACACGGGCGTTTTTGCTTTTCGCCTTCACCAGAAAAGCGGCCGCCGCGGCCGGGAACCGAACCCGCGTCCTTGTGCTCGCTTAGCAGCAGAACGCCTTAGCCACTGAGCCACCGCGGCGGGTACATCGGCTACCACTCAAAAGTCGCTCCTGACCACAAAATAAATTGGAAACAGTCGTGGTTACGATTCGGCGTTTTATTATAAATACGATAAAGACCTGAAAAACAAATAGACGACTTCTTACGGCAAACTTTCATGTGGTGACATTCAGGCAAGTCATGCTATTCACCTGCCTCAAACGCGCCGAGCTAACGCACTGACTGGCGTCGTCTCGAAATACACAAACGTGACTTCCGGTCTGGCCTAAAGCACGGAAGTGCGGACAACGCTTTGGCGTCTGGGCCGTTAAGGAAAACGAGGAATGCGAGACGGGATAAAAAGAAAGTTTGGGCGGGCAGGGTTTTTTTTTTTTTTTCGTTGTATCCTGCTTTTCTGCAGTTTTCCCGCTATAAGTTTACCATGGACCAGTTTTCGCAAATGGCGCGCTTCTGCGCAATGTGTGGCAAGATAGTCGGTTGCACGGAGCAGTCACACGTCGGTGCGTTATTTCCTACGAACATCGGTGATGTGAGCAAGCATCTCGGTAGGCGTACTGATCACAGACTGTCTTCGCGATACATTTTGACAGCTGGCGGAGTTCGTGTATTACAAGACCTGTACTAGAAAATGTATCTCGTGTTACGAGAATTCTGCATCACAAGCCCACGAAATCGGCATCGCACTGTCTGCGAGGTTATTTTCGGATTTCGGATGAAGTAGTAATGGTGCAATCCGCAATTGAGCCTTGGAAATCCAGCCATGCATCGGCTGGGGCTATATTTCGGTTTGTGAGGATGCTGTGACAGAATGGGCCTGACGCAGGCCGCTCAGGAAAAATATGAGTGTCTACGGCCATTTCGTTATTAGATGCGAGGCATCTCTTGCTCTGAGGCATGTCCCTCCTGCGTCGGCGTCGGCGGCGTCCGCACGCCACCTGCGCATGCGCGCTTCTCCTGCGCTCTTCTCTCCGACAGCTGTGCGCAACACTCCTCACTCCCTCTCATTATCATAAACAACAGCTGCGTGCGCCCGCTTCGCTCGCTTTGCGCGACTCTCCTCCGCTGTCTCCTCTCCTTCAGGCGCTGTGATTATTACCCCCATCGTCCCGCGTATGAGAACACCCGCATGTGATGGAAGGGCATCCTACGCGTTCACAACACGTTTCACTCGATTTAGGGAATCAACCCATTGGAAACGCCAATTGAACCCCCAGATGCGTCGCATCACACCAGGGTTCCCTCGCGGGGAGATGGGGGTAATTTTTTTCCGTATATGTGACCTCTGTTATCCACACAGCCTGTAAAGCCAGCTTTGCTTCTTGCGCATATTTTTTCGTACCCCTCCCTTCTTTCTTTCTTTTTTTTTTTTTTGGGGGGGGGGGGGGGGGAATGCAATGTACCGCGGCGATGTCATGAAAACTATCTTTTTGTATGTGCGTGTGTAGCAAAGCTGCTACACTTGCCTGCAACTACACGTTCTGTTTAATTGCCCACTGTTTCCATGTACCCAATGGGCTGGTGGGCCCCGTCAAGCTGCTTCGGCAGCTTTTTTTCCCTCAGCACTTTTCATGTAATCAATGTATAAACGGGCAAATAAACTTTATCTTTAAAAAGTACAGCGACCATGCGAAGAACCGAGATAGAAGCGCGTTATAGCAAAAAAAAAACCTATCGTTCCGCTATTTAAAAAGCGATTTGAGGAAAGTTTCGAATACCAGGAACAAAAAGAATGCAGGAGAGTTCACCACACTTTAATTTAGTATCCTGCTTTGAAACCTTTACCTGCTGCCCTGACTATCTATTATTCATTCACGTTCTTCGCAGATGCAGGCTTACACACTGACACCTCAACTGTGATATTTTGCAATTCCCGTCTTTTTTGTTGGCACTCACGTAAAAGCTGGTGACACTTGGCAGCGTTTAATAAAACAAAGAAAAATGGAAATTTCCGAGTGGGAATTGTCAGATAGTGCGCAGACATTCTTCGCAAGGGGCTTTCCTCCCGATATCCATACACCTCTAGGAATTTCTGCCTTAAACGAGGTTTGATAAACTCAGGAGCGTCGTCTGCACAAAATCATACGTCCTACGCAGATCGTCTGCGCGCGCTACGTTATACATAGCATCCGATCGAATAGATTTTCGGTTGCAGGAAACTCACCAAAACCTGATGTCATTACATTCATTTTTAAAGCAAAGCTTTCTTGGTCTCACGAATGGCGGTGTCGCTACCTACAACGTACTGCAGGAAAGCCAACTTTTCACAACAGGAGGGCATATGATGGGGAAGACACCAAGAAAAAAAGCTACCCGTACCTCGCGTTATATCCGATTGCGCAATTACGACACGGTCAAAGCAGTTTGGATTCTAAGCGAATTTGAACGCTTCAATTTGACGACGGTGATGGAGCGGGGTATTTAGCTTACTGGCAAGGGATTCGTTTTGCTGCCGTGTGAGCTTGGAATTTTGCAGACTCGAAGGCAGTTTGAACTTTGATCGTTGACCCTTGGACTCGGATTGCAGCGGCTCTGACATTGGCACTTCGGCAATTTATTTTAGCACGCAATAAAACTTCGTGTTTCAACGGTCGTCGTCGTTGGGCAGAGGGGATTTGGATTTTCATTTTCGATTCCTCCGACAGGAGGACCAGCCCAGAGTTTCGCTGCGGTGTACATCATTTACTTCGTTTGATTAAAAACACGTTTGCGTCGTCTGAGCACGAAGCCGACGTCTGAAATTACGCCGATCTTCCGCGCCGCGCGCATCATCCGACTGGGAAGTTTGCGCTAGCAGGAAATGCACCAAATCACCTGTCACCATTTTTATACCCGTTACCGATTCGTTCGACATAGGGTCTCTTCCTGGATTTAGCTGTGGCGTACTTCTATACTGCATTCGATAAACTGAATGCGCGTGGTCTGAGCACAAAACAGTCGGCCGAAAATATAAAGATCGTCTGCATGCGCTGCGGACCAGAGCTCTTCGATGCAGGCCATATCAAGTAACTCTTCTGCGAATACATGAATACACCAGAATCAGACGTCACCCTATCCATTCTCTTTACCGTTTCCTTAGTCTGAGGGTCTCACATTGAATTTTGGTGTGGCGTACATCACACATTCCACTCGATAAGCAAAATTTGCATCGTCTGCACACGCAGCAGACGGCGGAAAATACGTAGATCATCTGTATACGCATATCACTTGTATTCATTCTGGTTACAGATTCTTTTGCTAGAAGGACTAACTCTGAACTTTTCTACGACATACATAAATACAGCGTTCGATATGTGTGTCGTCTGCACGTGCGAAACTACGCAATCGCCTGCACGGGCGCGCACCTCCGATTGAGGAGGTTTGCGTTTGCAGACAATTCCCCAGAAATACCATCATATTCATTCTCATTACACATTCCTTAGCTAGAAACTAATCCTGAACTTCTGTGCGGCATACATCATTTCATTTTTTTCATTCTGCATTCGGTAAAACAGCTCGTGTCGTCTGCACATGAATTGACGTCCGAAACTACGCAGATCGTCTGCGTGCGACGCCTATCATCCCACTGAGGAAGTTTGCGTTTGCAGGAAATGCACCAAATCCCATGCGATTACATGCAGTCTCATTACCGATTCCATCGTCTGAGGGACTAACCCTGAATTTCGCCGTATTCCACTCGGACAAACAGTTTCCGTCGTCTGCACGTAAAGCAGACGTCCGAAACTACGCAGATCGTCTGCGCGCGCTCGCATCGGTCACGGCCGTTCCGTGAAGCGTTACACACGCTGGCTAGAGGGGGGCGGTAAAACAGCCCCTGTCGTCGATGCGTCATGGGCCCCGCGTCGCGCATCACAGCGTCCCGGTCACTCTCGGCGGATCTGCGTTGTAGTATCTGCTCGGTACGCGCGCACCCGGCAGCCGTCCCACGCGCAAGGAAGACCGCGTCATCGGGCCGTGCACTGGACGCCGAAGAGATAGTGGCCGCGGATGACAACAAACGAGGAAGACGAGGCGACGAAGATTTAGTACCGAGCGAGCGGTTCTTGGGAAAAGGTGCTCCCTACGCAAAGGTGGAGCGGAAAATGCAAATCTATTGCATACGAAAGTACAGTGGTCACCACGCCTATCTTAACTGGCTACGTCTGTAGAGCGCTGACTCACGCTCTTCGAACAAGTGGACCCAGTCAAGCCCGTCTGGGGAATTTTCGTTCCCGGTCCCCAACACTGATTTTGCTGAAACACAGATTGATGGATTGATACTGAAGCCAGGATTACAGAGCAGCGCTACAGTTATTTTTAAAGCTGCATGCATAGACGAGTGTGTTTGCCGCTATGCATTGAACATTGATAATGGCGTTCGGGGGGGAAGGGGTAGCCGCTAAGTGTGCGAGCTGAACGGAAGTGGGTCTCTTGCGATTAATCGAAATTTAGGGGTCCAACGAGCGGCAGACGAAATTCGCGATTGAGGTTAAAAAATCACGGGGTTGAGTGTCCTAAAAGAACTATGTGCAAGCAGGGCCTGATTAACGGGGGGGCTGCGGGGGCTGCAGCCCCGGGCCCCCAGCTGTCAGGGGCCCCGATCGATCATATGAAAAAAAAAAATCTTGAGTGTGCCCGCTGCCTGCATTGAAAGTTGAAGGTAGGAGCTTCAACCTCACCTTCACACCGAAGCTTACTAACTCGTGACGGGTGGGGAAGAGTGGGGGGCCCCTCACGGTATGGTTGACAACCTTCGAGTCCGTTTCAGTTTAATTTCGTTATTCCTACTCCTCTTCCTTGTTTTCCAGAGGTTTATGAGAAGACGTCTTGGACCAAAAGGCCCCGAGCTCGTCTCCGGTCTTTTTCGGCACAGGTCTTTTCGGTACACGGACATCTAAGTACGCGGACGTTTCGGCGCGCGCACGTTTCGGTATAAGAAAAGGTCAGGCATGCGAATGACGAAATACTGTCCGAAGAACAACTTAAGCACTGCCATACGGGCTCATACACTGTCTCTGCCACAAATTTCAATGCATACGCTTGACAAGGAAATTCATTGCGATGAAGACCCGTTCAATAAAGCCAGTGGAATAGTTGAATCGCATAAGCGTCATTGATATCGATTACATATTTCTGGCTGAATGGTCAGCGTATTATGATTATTTAAATGTTCAAAGGTTGTGTAGGTCACTAGCAGGGTCGTTCGGCTTCAGCCCGCGCCTCTGTGCTATAGCCTCTGCAGGCTGAGCAACAAGCGTTGCGGAAGCTAAATGTCCGCGCGACTCCATTCGTAGCGCAAGTCTCTAGGCGCCACTCCGTGTGGACGCAGACGCCGCCGGGCCAGCCGGACCCTAGCGGCTCCCTTCGAGCTGGGGAATCAGCAGGCCTAGGCGGTGCGAAGAGCTCAGGCGTGGACGCCAAACAAAGCAACAACGACTGTTTCCTTTCTTGATGACGAAAACTGTATCCACTTAAAAACGCATCCTGCGTGTGGCCCCTTCGATGCCATCTTGAAAACGGGCCTCCGCCACGACTATGGAACGGTAAGCTGTTTGTCCCCGTGGGCGCTTTTCGCTTTGGAATGAGCCGGCGGACGGCGCGGACCAAAGGGCGGCCCGCACATCTGGTCCGGCTTGGGCGCGGTGGCAGGAGGAGAGGAACCCCCGAAGGAGCGCGGGAACACAGTGGATGCGGCAGACGTGTTGAGGACTCGAAAACGGGAGGTCCACCCATACTCGCCTCCGTCGTAGACCCCGAAACTAGACGAGAAGCTTCAGCGTGTTTCCACTGCCAGTTACGACCAAACAACGACCCGACCGATCGACAACCAACTACTGACTGCTGGAACTATTGCACCGCACCGACGGCAGCAGCAGCGCGGGAGTGAGCAGAGACATTAAACTGTTGTGCGGTGCCATCTCTCGTGCCCACCTGTCGCTCTCCAACCCAAAGGGGACCCGTTAATGTGCAATGGCTTGCCGGCTAGCAAGGCCATCACAGCTGCGCAACAGGAGTTCATTGCCGCTGAATGCTCGACGACCATGCGCAAACCCACGCACGAAGTGGACCGCTCCCCAACCCCAAAAGCGACATTTTTCTGCGTATCGTCTTTGTGCTAATAGTGCTGCGATAGGAAGGTTGCGTTGCGCGACACGTCTGAGCCTCCACCGCCCCCTCCCCAACCTCCTTCAAAAGCGGCGCGTGTTCTAAGCGCCACGTGCTTTCTCGTCTGCGCGGGTAACCTACAGGATTTGGGTCCGCAAGCCGTGGCGGCTGTTTGGCAGATGTCTGTGAGTGACAGCTGCGTGCGCGGACTTTGAGCCCTGGCGAACTTTACAATTGAACTAAAACCTTACAGGCTTAATCAAATATGCTTCTTGTAAGAAAACACTCTTCTGTACCATGGCGTGTGCAGGCCGACACGGCGCTTCGATTAAATGCGAATCTGTGATGCACCGGCAATCAAACCATACTAACTTTTACGCCTCATAAAACCGGTTCTACAATACTAGACGTCAAGCCAAGAAATTAGTTTCCGGAAAGCTTAAAATTATGGATAATTTACCACGGATCAGAGAGCATAACATGGGCTTCGAAAATTTTCGCACATTAAAGCGGAATCATTTTCATCATCGTCGATATCATCATCATCATCATTAGGGGGCCCCAAGGACGCAGTAGCCCCGGGCTACAAAGTTTCCTAATCCGGCACTGTGTGCGAGCAGTGGACTGTAAACGAAACCTCAATGGATATTTTTCCAGTAGCTATCTGCGCAAGCGCGGGCTGCCGGATCGCCATTCCTTACAGTAGCCTCCGGTGAAATAAACAAAAAGGGTGCCCCCTCAGCTTTCAGCTTGGGGAGTGGGTATGCTGCGTAGCTTTGCACGTTTCTATTTTTTCTCTTTCGACAGCTCATGGTAGGTCCCTACGTGCACACAAAAAGTATTTCTAAGGAAAGCGGCGAAGACGTTTGAGGCCAAGGTTGCTGACCACGCTGCGAGCACATGACTGCCAGTGAAGGGAGCAACGAAAATGAAAAAAAAAGTAAAGAGACAGGGATACTTCGACCAGTGCAGATTAGTCACCCGAACTTGTGCTTGATACCGTGATCCAGGTGAAAGGAACGGGTGACGAGTGGGTGCGGGAGGGACTGCAGGACCACGATATTTCGTGCGCGAGTTCTCGGAACGCACGACATTTTTGGGGCCCTGCTTTGCTGCTACTTTTTATTCGCCGTGGCCGCCGCTAGGGGGACCGGTTCATTATCCGCGAATAACTGGAACAAGCACAACTTAAAACGAGGAGGCTGCCCAATTTGCGTTAAGCTATTATTAGGGGTCAGTTCTGTTTGATTTTTTTTTGTTTGTTTAGAGGCGAAATGAAATGTGGGGTTAAAGCCAGATTCATGGCAGTGCGCAACATGGCGGAACACAGACTTTGCGCACACTGCAGATTAAAAGAAAAAGACGGCCGGTCATTTACTACAAGATTTTAGAAGAATGTAGCGAGGCCAACTGGGTTGCATGTGTTATCCTTTACAAAACGCAATATATTACGTCCCCATTGTTATCAAGAATAAACTGACTGCCCGAACCGAGAGTGACGAACTGCTTCTGCATGCTCGCAACGGTCAAGAGCGTTCCGCGCATGCGCTGTTGGGCTACCGACCTGTTGGCAGTCTGGCACACAGACAGCGAAGAATGTCGGGTTAAAACACTCGACTAACGTGCAGATCTACACTAAAGCGGAGATGTCCAGTCGACCACACAAAGGCCCGTCCACACTTGCGACGAAAGCGACGCGAATTCCGTCGCTTTGTCGCGCGGCGATCGTTTTTGCCGGCTGGTCGGGACCAATTTTCGTCGCGCGGCAGAATTCCCGTCGCTGTCGTCGCAAGTGTGAACGGGTCTTACGGTACGACCTACGCGTCACGTATGAAAAAGTCGAGTACGGACCCTTCTAATATCAAGGCCGTTCAATCGGCGCCGAACGGATAACTAAAGACGACACGAAAGGGCAAACGATTGCATTAAAAGCGCGGCCGCATAACACGTGTTTTTTCTTACCGTGGCGTCGACGCCTCGCTGCCGCGAGCGCTTGGTTCCGCACGGTGCTGTAACTTCCGACGCTTGTAGCGGCGCCGGAACACGTCGTCGGAACTTCGGACGCCCGCTCAAGCTCCATCAGATCACTGGGGAACCCGGACATGGCTGTCGTCGCACTGTCTTTGAGCACGACTGCGCAGCACAGGATGACAAACTTGGAAGATGGAGACGACGGCGACGAATCTGCCTCTGTTGGTGGCTGCGCTTGGGGACGATCTCGTATACAGTCCGCAGACGTTCACTGCTTTACCGATGTCTAACGGACAGACAGCAACGCTGTTTTTCTTTAAAGACGAGTTCGTTGGCGATGACGGGCGCCTTCTCGGGGAGGTTCGAAGCAGTTCCCACGCGCCGTAAACGAGTGGCACGTCTTTCTGGCAGTCACACTTCGCCGGGATCCCCTTCCTTCACTGGACGAAACTACTCTTGTTGGTTTGACTCGGCTGAGGGGGACTGGTCGCCCGAGGCGACATCCAAAGCAGGCACGCTAATTCTCAACAAGGCAGAAAGTGAACCTGCCTCCCTCCTTTTTCTTCGTTTCGTCAGGGTGGGGGTGGTGTACACGCCTTCAAAGAATGCGCGTGGCTTCTACCCTTCCTCCGGGTCTCCCTAATCACTCAGCTTTTGTGCACGCTTTCTGTTTGGTTACCTTTTTCTTCGCTGCCCCCCGCACGTCCGTCGAGCGAGTTGGAAACACGTGAATCGAAAATTCCTACGCTTTGTCGAGAGGCAGCGGGGAGCGATGAAATAAGCTGTGCAGGGCCAGGATCTTCGTGCCACGAGGTATAGTCGGGTTCGGCGAACTTGCTCGGGGCTTAACTCGGTCGCTTTTGTTCGAAAGGCGATTCTTGCAGCTGCAGACTTCGGAATTTCGAGCCCTGGAGCGGCCGGAATGCAGGTTCGTGTCCCTTTCGCGACGGCGGACGGTCGTGGGTGCGTTGGTAGATCGTAGAAGCGTCGCCTTTTCGGTGCAGCCCGATAGCGCGTTTTCGAACGGCTTAGGGGAGGGCGGTGTGGTTTCGGCGATTACGTAGTCACGTGTCTGTGGAAGGAACACTGCTTCGCCTCTATTCGCATTTTATTGTTGGACGCTCTTTCGCCTGCCTTGACCCCTCGGTTCGCAATCTCTAGGCCACAATGGTCGGCTTTCGTTCTTATTTTTGTTTATCTTACAGAAGATAGTAAATGGAAGGGTCATAGAAATGCCACGCGCACAAAAGATGCGCGAGCGGCAAAGTCGGCAGGCATGCGTTGACGAACTTGACGGCTTTATTCTTCATGCTGTCTTCTTGCTCTATCTCTTTCAAGGGCACATTGATACCTTTCTAATCGGTGCATTAGCCGCTGTTGTAGTCAAACGTCCCCCCCCCCCCCTTCCCATTAAAAAAAAATCCCCCCTCCCCCTTCTAGTTGAAGTGTACAAGCTCATTTTGTATATACTCGCCGCAGGAGCTTGGTGCCGGTGAATTGGTGCGACGTAGTTAATGTAGCATTCGTTCGTAGAACTTGCGTTCTTGTGTCCTCTTTTTGGAGCTGTTATTTTTTTCTTTATTATAATGGCGCGTACGCAAACACTTCGCAATCGCAGTGCGCCAAAGAGATGCACCCGCTCGTGTTGAAATTCATATGCGTGATTAATGACATTATTACATCACTATGATTAATGACAACAAATCCGTGGCTAATGACATTAATAACAGCCCTTAACATGCGTGACTGTGCTAATCACCATTTCTATTATCTTCGTTTTCACACAAGAGCGTTAAAGGAGCCATTATAAGAAAACTCATACCGGCTACTTTTGTAGCCGGTATCGTGTGTCGTGATGCGTCAATCACAAGCGTTCGTCGTCTTCAATGTAAGCGCGGAATAAACGTTCCTCGTGAGGACGGCGCATCATATAGGTCCTTTCGAGCCCACATTTAATTGCGTATAACCAAAGCCAGGAGATCTCATAATGCACTGCCCGCACCACATGAATCAATACCAATTATAGGATCAATTATCAGATTGGCGATGTCCACTAGGTGCCATTGTTGACATCAAAAGCAAAAAAAAAAAAAAACGTTTTTGCGAACCATACTCAAAGATACGCTCTTTAAAAAAGAAAATTACTTTTGTGCAGATTTCGACAGAAAACTGTGCGTCAAAACATGAAGGCAGCTGAATGGCTGGTATTTTTAGTTCAAAATAAAAGGCGCAAATCGACGCAGACTTATTTTAGTAGCGGAGCGGATCACTGTACACCGACAGCGTAAGCGTCGTTTAAAACTGAATGAATCGAGTTTCATTGAAATGAAACATTGACTCTCAGCCCTGCTTACATGATATGACAGATAAGCTGTTAAAATACCGGTAAATAGGCGATATCAAAATTAGACAAATTGGGCTTTGAATTTCAAACAGATAATACTTCATTTCTGGGGCGGTATTCTCGTAACTGTCCCTTTTGAAAACGTCCCTTTTGCGCCCCTTCCTCGTGACGTACTTCCGGTTAAGCAGTGAGCGCTGACAGTAGGTTTGCCGCGCTTGCGTTACGTCATTTCGGGTTGTTTGCTTTCAGCCAATCAGGGCTTGCCAAAAGGGTCACTTTTGGAAGGGACACAAAAGGGACAAAACTCGAGAATACCGCCCCTGATCGTATTGTTCGGGGCGTACTCCCTAAGACTGCAACAAACACCAGTGTCTGTCGGAATCTTGAAGCGCTAGGACAGAGGGACAAGCGAGTGGGACAACACAAGGCGCTTAGCGTTCTTCTCGGTTTAGTAGCTTAACGAAACTTGCAAGTCACTACTGTCTTATCCTAGCTATCAGACAAACATGGGGCTGTCCGTATCACGACGACTTTGTGATGCGGCTCGGACGGGTTAGGAGCGACGACTGCCTGTTATTTTTATCAAATCTACGGATGATAATTGCCCACGATACCCGCCGAGATAAAACAAATAAAGCTTTCCTTAGTTATGTGGTTGTCTGAACAGTCCGGCGTCGCCCTATTAATTCGGTACAACTGGAACTGTTCTACTCGCATTCATCGACGCGCAGCGAGGCGCCACAAACTCTGAACTGCGAGTCAGCCGGTGTCCCTCGGAGGGTGAAACGAGTCTGTTGTGTGTTTGTTCTTGTGCGTATGTGCGCGCTTCTCCTTCCCTCTCCGAGCCGGGGACGGTCGGAAAAGGAATTCCGCCCTTTTCTCCGGCTGTCCTGCAACCCCGGCGAGGTGTTGAGTTACGTTTCGCAGAACCGTGCCGCGCCTGGGTCCAGAGACGCCACGACCCCCAGTCTGCTGTTGCCAGCCATCGAGACAGCACTACTTTTTTTATGGAGCTAACCAGAGGAAGGAACCTTTCTTTTTTCGACTTGTAACCTTTTCCTGTTTTCTTTTCATTTATCCTTAATTAAAGTTTGCCTTTAAGCATTCCAATGTTTACCCCTTATCTTGATGGATAGCGGACGCATCGACCCCCTCGAACAGCGCACCGCGAGGCCAGAATAAAGACAAAACTCGCGTCAGAGCCGTTTTTCGCAACTATGCTTCTTCCATAGAGGCCCATGTATCGGCAACATGAGGGAATCACAAAATGCTTACAACTCCACTGTGAACTATGGAAACTGAATTAAACCGAGCGTAAGGCTAGAGACGTCTTAGAGGCCGATCGCAGCACGATTTTTTTTTCTTCTTGAAGATATCCACGTTAATATACAGTGTGAACTACAGAGTATCGGAGGGGCCGTTGGCTGTGCCGCAAAGCGCGCGCCGTAAGCTTTCAGTAAGGGTTCATGCCTGTACAGATAGTTGCGTCATGTGCACGGGGGAGCGCGGTAAGTAGTCTGGCCGACGGCCAACAACTTAATGTAATCTTGATGCGGGTGATTCTTCGGTCACGGTTCACGAGTTCCGATCGACGGCCGCCAACGCAAAGCGCAAACTCAACTGAGTAGCTGGCATTCGAACACGTGGCATTCCGTTAAGCCGCTTCGGAAATGTTTTCGGTCCTCTGCTGTGTATTCAACGAGTGGAATGCCACAATGACTGATTTCCTCAAACGTCTCCTCATCCGTCGTCGGTCACACCTTTCTGCTTTGAACGTCAACCGGCGTTACAGTCACTTCGGATGAACTATAAATGTATACACAGTTACACACACGATGGGACAACGTTCCACGCCACACATTGCTGCGTTTATGTGGTGAATATAAAAATAAACGAGGTATACACCTCAAGCTTTCAAACGACAGTTCCCATTTGCTGATTGGGCAGCTATTAGCTCGATTATTCTCTTTTTCATTCCGTCCGCCCCCTACTGAGAGGCACTGTTCAGGGTCAGTGCATTGCCGTATAACAGCAGCAAAAGCAACAAGAACAACCGTAAAGAGGCCGTGTATCTGCTTGCTTCGGTGAAAATGTCGTCGAAAGGCGGCAGTCTTCTGCACCCCTGCCACCATGCATCTCCCTCCCTCCCTCCCCCCCCCCCCCCCCCCCCCCCCCCCCCTCTCCTCTCTCTCTCTCTCTCTCTCTCTCTCTCTCTCTCTCTCTCTCTCTCTCTCTCTCTCTCTCTCTCTCTCTCTCTCTCTCTCTCTCTCTCTCTCTCCCTCCCCCTCTCTCTCTCTCTCTCTCCCTCTCCCTCTCCCTCTCCCTCTCCCTCCCTCCCTCTCTCTCTCTCGCTCTCTCTCTCTCACACACACGCACTCTCTCTCTCCTCCCTCTCTACCTCCCACCATCACACTCCTCCCGTGATGAGCGCAAATGACGCGTACTCAATACAATTCAATTTTCTCGCGTTTGCACGGTTAACGAGGGTTTACTACACGTCTATTTCGATTGAAAAAAAAGTTACTGTTGTTGGTATACAGCCACAATACTCCTCCGGGTGGGAAATGGTTGGTTTTAAATAAATAAATAAATGAGCGAATGAATGAATGAACGAACGAACGAACGAATGAATGAATGAATGAATAAATAAATAAATAAATAAATAAATAAGTGAGTGAGTGAGTGAGTGAGTGAGTGAGTGAGTGAGTGAGTGAGTGAGTGAGTGAGTGAGTGAGTGAGTGAGTGAGTGAATGAATGGATGAAAAATAAATAATATATTGTTACGTGTTGAATCTCTACCGAGTTCAGTGCACAGAACTCTGATGCAGAATTGCCTGTCGGTAGCGACCATCACCCACAGTGGGTGTGCGCCATTTTTATGTAATCGTCCATCGTCACCGTCATCGTTAGAACGAGGAGAAGCATCATCATCAACGTTCAGCCGCGAAGAAGACGATGACGGAGCATGGATGAGCGCGTGCTCTTTGCGTGACTGCGACCAGGCCTGTTCGCACTTTTTCCTCGACAGTTGTTGGATCACGACAATACGCACAAGTTCGACGGCAGCTCCTGGTTTAGGGAGAATACGCGAAAAGGGGACGGAGCCCTTTCCGGTAACTGGGAATTGTTCTCGAAGTTGTGAACTGTGAACTTAATATTGTGAGCATAATCTTTCAGGCTTAGTTATTAGACCACCGGCCTGACACTTCGTATTCGTTATACCATGACCCACCCGCACATAACAGAAGCACTTCGACCGCCTATACCTCGATTATGAGAGAGTAAAAAGAAAATAGTATGGGTAGGACTGGCACAGCCAATTACGGATAATTCCTTCGAACTTTCCGGACGCACTGTCCTAAAATTTGTCTTCCGAGAAAACGGCCTCCGAAAATCACCCATTCCACGAGACAGCCGCGAACTCTCAACGCTTCAGCCGTTCCGAGCTTCTTGTTTTGTGTATTTATGAAATATAAGATATATGTTGAAAATCGCGCAAAGGAATCGCGCACTCGCATTTCACTGACGCAAATCCGGTAGGCATGGAACGCATGTCCGTAGCATTGTATCTCGCTGACCTTAGCGCGGAACTCATCGCTTGACGTTTGATCCTCATAATACCACCGAAAAAACTGGATGAATTTATTCATTTTTTTTTTCAGAGAAACAAGCGTAGTTTGGGGTCGCGAAAAAAAAGGTATGACCCTGTTTTTCGGCCCTAAAGATTGCCGAGTATATGGACTGACATTGTGCCCGCAGATGTGGCATTTCGTTGTGCGAACAGCCAGTTTCGTGCGAAATCGACTAAATGAACGCGCTCGCGGCTCCATTCGATTATACGCTTCCGGCCGCAGTTTCCGTTCACCTACTACCGGCCACTTGTTTCGATCGAAAACGTTCGAACGACGGAAACGACCGCGCATGTGTGAAGAGAAAGCCAACAACGTTTAATAAAGCGAGAGAGTGAGAGAGAGAGAGAGAAGTCCCCAGCGTCTCTGGACGCTGTAAACGACGCTAGAGCGGTTAGCAGAAGCGAGCTTCGCTGGAAACCGTCTGCTTTCCTGTAGCAGACGACTTCTTTTCAGTGTCGTAGCAGACGACGCGCGGTCGTCTGCAACTGCCGCCCGCTTGACGTCTGTCGATGCGGCCGCCGCTGCTGCCCACTGTACAAACGTCGCCATCTTGTCAACGCAGCGTGCAGGGAGTGCTTGATATTTAAACAGCACTCTGGACTCCGAGCAGGCGATTCGCGTGCGCGCACGTCGCCTGAAATTGTGATAATGACCTCCCTCGTGCGTTTGGAATGCGTCCGTCCGGCAGCGTTTGACGCACATCGAGTTGGCCGTTTGTTAAAACACAAAATACCTGGGAAGCCTTTCGGGACGAAGAAAAAAAAAAATGTAACGGTGGAGATGATTAAAGGGGCCATGAAGACGAAAAACAAGATAGGTTCATTAGAGAGTCTGCTTTCTTCCGATAACAATGATACTAATTATTCGCCAACTACAAACAAATAATGGAGATATCGCGGAAGACAGATCAGGTTGCGGCGGCTACGGAGCCACTTTCCGGCAAATTCTCTTTGACGTCACAGAATCTTGTTTGTGGGGATCAGGCTGTGGCGACTACCGAGCCACTTTCCGGCAAATTTTCTATGACGTCACAGAATCTTGTTTGTGCGGCCTTCGACCTAAAGGCACTTCTAAAAAGCATGATTTGGGGATTTTAGTGTGGTCTGCAGTTCCGTTTAATCGTATCGCTTGAATGTTAACGTGCAGTTAAAACACGGTTAAGTTATGCTGATCCTTATTACGCCACTCCTGCCCATATTACGTGCCTAAAGCGGGAACTTTGAAAATAGTTCGAAATTTATTGCTTTTTTTGTTAAACGACGTCTTTCGAGGCTGAAATGCCATTGAGTGAGTTGCCAAGGGCTGGTTCTTTCAAAGTGAGCAACGTTGCATGTTTTCTTGATGGCCACTCCTGCCCATATTACGTGCCTAAAGCGGGAACTTTGAAAATAGTTCGAAATTTATTGCTTTTTTTTGTTAAACGACGTCTTTCGAGGCTGGAATGCCATTGAGTGAGTTGCCAAGGGCTGGTCCTTTCAAAGTGAGCAAAGTTGCATGTTGTCTTGATGGCCCCTTTAAAGCTAACCGCAGCTCAAGACTGAGGCCCAATGGTGCCATAAGAAATTCCACTCCCTGCATACGGAGAGAAGCAATTTTTGAGAGACGTTGGCGAACTAGCCAGACGCGGTCTTTTGCTCCACTTGTACTTTCTGGGTTGTTGCGGATTGCAGAGGAAATGCTAAACACATCTACGACTTGTAGACGAATAGCAACAGCCGGACGCTGACCTTACCGCACACTTTTATTCTACGCGCCGTAACAAGGATCACCTGTAAAATATTCAGACAACAGAATAAACGAGTAGTTATTGATTCTATTTTTTGTGTTTTTTTTATTTGCAGAAATGCCCTTACGTGATATTAGTAGAGGTAAGTACGTGCTTGTACAACAAATTGTAACTACTCGCCTGTCTAAGTGATTTGCCGTCTGCCTTTGCATAGGGCTTTAGTCATTGTTTTTACTTTTCAGCGGAATATAAAATAAACCAACTCCCTCAACCACAATTGTTGAACCGTGCCTACTTGATTCCAGGCCAGACACCTGTTGTAGAATCG
The DNA here is from genome assembly GCF_048455015.1 of Haemaphysalis longicornis. Taxonomy (NCBI): domain Eukaryota; kingdom Metazoa; phylum Arthropoda; class Arachnida; order Ixodida; family Ixodidae; genus Haemaphysalis; species Haemaphysalis longicornis. The sequence goes on along the minus strand of NW_027526204.1, from coordinate 80,142,753 downwards.
TTGCGGGCTCAAAAACGATTCATATTTTCAGGGGCCACTAACTTTGTTTCTGTAAAGCAGTTGCGACAATCCTTTACGTACTGAGTGGCGTTTAGGTACAGGACGTTTTGGTGCCGCTTGTTCGGTACACATACGGCTAGGTACACGGACGTTCTGGTACAATGGAGGTATGATTCACAAAAATGTAGTTCACATAAGCAGAGGCCATGACATCATCATCTAAGGGTTCTTCTCTCTCTTTTTTCGGGGGTTTAAGGCGCCGAAGCGACGTCCGGGCTATTCGGGGCGCCGTAGGGCTTCGTATTAATTTCGATTACCTGCATATGTTCAGCGTGCGCCGAAATCTCGACACAGAGGCGTTTTCGCTTTTCGCCTCCATCAGAAAATCAGCCGCCGCGGTCAGGATCGAAACCGCGTGCTTGGGCTCTGCAGCACAAGGAGCCAAAGACAAAGCGCACACCGACGGCGACATGCGGTTTCACGCTATCAGAAGGCCGGTACAACTCAAATCTCCAGGAAGAAGATGTCAGAGTTGTCGCGGTCCTTTTTGTGCCGAAACGTCCGTGTACAAACTACTGCAACGTCGTGTACCGAAACTAAAAAGACGGGAGCCGTACAAGATATCGAAACCGACTGCATTTTTAGCCGGCGTTTACCCTATCGGACTGTTCCAACAAGCACGACGTGCTAGTCGCTGATAGCTGCGCCCGTGCTGAAAAGACAGCTGCAAATCAAGAGAGCCAAAAACGAGCATTCAGCCCATGCCAAAAAAAAAAAAAGAAGAAAAAAAAAAGATACTCGTAGCAGACGATCGAGCAGATGCGGACTCGGAAAATGGGTGCGCGTACGGGGAGGCTCACGGTTGGGGCAATGGTTACCACCTGCTAGCAGACGAAAATCGGCACCGGCTGCATCCGGCCTAATCGCCCGCGCGCATCGACGGCTGTCGATGGCCGGTTCCGATTAGGGCAAGCGGAACGAAACGGTTAGCGCGGATTGCGCACCAGGCGGTCGTAGAGAAAGAACGGGTAAGTACGACGCACCTATCGGGACGCCCAAGAGGTCCACCCGGTACGATTCGCCCGGACTCCGTTGCGGGTGTTCTTGCGCAAAAGGCAATTGCGGTTTTCCTCGCGATATGCAAATTGGCTGTCCGTACCCGTGCACGCGAGCAGAGAACGCGCTTTCACTGAACCTTCGTACCCGCCTCTCGCTTCGACGAATCTGCGCAGATGATCGTCTGCTCCAAGTTGCGCGAGCAGAAGATCGTCTGCGCGCTTCGGCAAGGCCTTCCACATCAAAGCGAAGACCCGCATCGACGACTTCTTGCAAATCTTTCTCCCTTGGAGTGATCGACAGTTGATGTTTTACTTTCGGCGGCGTTTCGGGGTCGATTATGATGACTGATGATTGCTGTTGGTATCCCCTTTGTAGAGGGGTGATGACGTGTCATCTTACCAAGAAAAAAACTAATATACCTATGTTTTATACTCCACGTTTAATACTAGCGCTGCTCTTAGGGCAGGCACAAAAAACATTATGCACAAAATACTTATTTTTTCTGGTACAGGTGGTAGCTGTCCTAGGCCATATTCCCCTCTCTTCTTTTCGTCCACCAGCATTCTAATCTTCTTTTCGTTGCCTCGACAGCCTTGAAGTTAACTTCCTCTGTGCTACCTTTAAATCTCAGGGCTTCTGGAAGCCGAATGTATCCATAATGTAGATTTAAATTTGGATGGATACCCTCGTATTCCAACACTATGTGCCGCATGGTTTCTCTTTCTTTCCCGCAGACCACGCATACCCCATCATTTTGTGAATACTTTCCCACAAAGCTCTTAGTTCGCAAGCAACCTGCTCTAGCCTCAAAAAGCAAAGCACTACCCTGGAATTATCGTAGAAATTTTCCTTTTTGATGTCCACTTTCTCCGCTCTGTAAATCTCTAACGACGTTTCATCAGTTTCATCTTTAATTTTTTCTCTCCATTTATTCGCTTCTATCTGCCTTTCCTCTGTTTTCGTTACCTTGGCTGTTTTGAACTTTCCGCTGTTCTTTCCGTATTTCATAGTTAGCCTTATAGTGTTCCCTAGCCACTGCGTGTCCACGCTTTTCAAGCATATGTACCTAAAAACCTTAGCTGTCCACCAACGTTGATGCATTGCTCTCAGCCTCCCCTCAAAACATATTTTACACTGCGCTTCTCAAACTTCAAACGACGCCCAGCCCATATCTCCCTGCACTGCTTTGTTTGTTGTTTTTCTATGCACTCCTAAGGCCAAACGGCCTACCGTTTTCTGGTTCACTTCAAGGCCTGCTAGCACGTCAGATTTTAAGCAGAGCACTGCATTCGCAAATGTGAGACCCGGAACCACCACTCCTTTCCACATTCCTCTCACTACTTCATATTTGTTATACCCCCACAGAGCTATATATGCTTCATAATAGCTGGGTTTCGCTTCCGAACTAAAGGCGCAACCACATGCAACGTTTTGGCCGCGTCTTGCAACCGTCTGCGGCGCCTGGCGCCGACGCGGAACGGGCGTTGGAGAGGGCGAGCAACCACATGAGACGCGCGAAGAGCGCTTCTCCGATCCAAGTTGCCAGACTTACTTTGGTAAAGGCAGCATCGTTCTGTTTAAGTCATTTTTAATAAACTGAAGAATAATCAAAACTTCAACAAACAAAACACGTTAAATTGATGTTCTATTAAATAAAGTGTTAAAGAGCCGCCAAATAAAGAGCCGCCATGTTGCGTGCGGAGGGGGACCGGAAATTGAGGACAGCCACATCCGGCGCAGACGCCGAAAACGGACCGAAAATCTGGGATGCGCAGACACCGGCGCTCCGAGCGCGCTGCTGTGTATTTGGTGGCGCGCGCTGAACGCGCGTCGCCGCGGACGGTCTCCAAACGCGACCAAAACGTCGCATGTGGTTGCGCCTTAACCGTTCCGAACTAACTCGGAACTAACCGTTCCGAGCGCCGAACAGGCAGTGCCTCCTTTCCCGCCAAGAAAAATGTCGCGCACCGCCGGCCGTTGGCAGCTGCTCACGGCGTCCCTTTCTAAAACAGCCGATTTTTTCTCGGGATACAGGCGCCATCGCGTGAGAGCTTCTTTCTCTAGAAGGCGACCGCCTTGAGAACAAAAAAGCGCGGTTTTTTGCGTCATGCGCTCCGCACACGCGTTCAAATGTTCGAAGCGCAACAGGTTCTGTCGGTTGGTCCGGGTTGATACAGAGTCTAGCCCCACGGACGCGCAGTACCTTAGTATTCCTTGGGTACCGGGTATATCGCTAGAACACTTCCTATAGAGGTAAGCGTTTTTGCAAGGGATATTGCGCTGGGCTAAAGAACAAAGCAATCTGCTTACGTCGTTTTAAGATGCTTACACTCACGACAACGAAAGAAAAAATTAATGGAAACCAGAGAAATGCGAATTGCGGCAAACTTCTGGGTCTTTTCTGCTTAGCCACATTTGATGCTCAACATTATTGTCTATCCGCTGGGGCAAACTCATTAACAGTTGCAAGCCCCCGTGGGTAATACCGTTCCTGTCGAAATAATGTCCCACATGCATAAGTTTGGAGCAAATCGCCATTTCAAATACGGCGGATAAATATCAGGAAAATTTGTGATGCCGATTTAATTTAGCAGCATTAGAAACATCTATCTGGCAAACAAGAACGAGATATTCGTACAATGTAAAAAGACGACAGAGATTTGTACGCACGCACGGCTACAGCCGCAGGACGAACCTGGAACTGCTCGGCTGATCTTTAGGTCAACGGCACCTGCAACCGTACTCCTTCATACGGCCGCAACCACTCACTTGACCTAAACCCGTCAGAACATCGAGTGCGGTTGAGGCACATTAGAAGTTATGGTGGAAACCTTGTGAGGTTTAGGGGCAGAGCTACAGAGCTACAGACTGACGATACTAACAAACCAAAAGGAAACAAGCGTTACATAATAAAAGTGTCTGTTTCGTTTAAAATATTCCTGGTATAGATGAACATAAGAGGAACAGCAGCCGTATGCGGAACCGAGAACGTAAGTGATACCAGCTGAAGAACATACTCCACTTTTAGATAAAAGGAAGGAAATGAAATAAGCGGAACAGCAGCTTCATGTGGAACAAGAACGTAATTCGTATCTGCTTAAGAGTACCCACAATTTTAAAGAGGAAACGAGTATTGCTCAGCAAAACCGCCTGTTCCACTAAACGTCTCAGTGGATCGACGAAAATAACTAAAACCGCGTCTTTATACGGAATAAAGAACGTAGCCGGTACCCGATAAAGAGTGTACCGCAATTTTAAAGACAGGGAAGCACGTGTTACGCAATGAAATCGTTTGTTCCACTTAAAACATTCCCGAGATCAACGAAAATAAGTGGAACAGCAGCGTTATGCGGAACCGAGAACGTAAGTGACACCAGCTGAAGAACATACTCCACTTTTAGATAAAAGGAAGGAAATGAAATAAGTGGAACAGCAGCTGGAACAAGAACGTAATTCGTATCTGCTTAAGAGTACCCACAATTTTAAAGAGGAAACGAGCATTGCGCAACAAAACCGCCTGTTCCCCTAAACGTCTCAGTGGATCGTCGAAAATAACTAAGAACCGCGTCTTTATACGGAACAAAGAACATAGCCGGTACCCAATCAAGAGTGTACCGCAATTTTAAAGATAAGGAAGCACGTGTTAGGCAATGAAATCGTTTGTTCCACTTAAAATATTCCCGAGATCAACGCAAATAAGTGGAACAGCAGCGTTATGTGGAACCGTGAACGTAAGCGGTACCCAAATGAGGCCCCCCGCTTATACGCTTGAATGTTACTCCGTCCCTTCTGAGGGTGTCACGGCGGTCAATATTGAAGACGAGGAAGAGCATCCCCCCCCCGTGTGTCGAAACACCCCTCTTCCCATGTTCAGGAGCGCCATGATGAGTGACGGTCGCCAATTGCTTGCTCCTCGTCTAATCAAACGTGTAGCGTAATACCACACGTACACGAAAACTGACGTTAAGTGTTTAAGGTCTTAAAATACAGAATGACATTAATTGGGTGAGCCGTGCTACACGCTAAAACGCAATTGTGTTAGGCATATGATGGTGATCATGACCAAAAAGAGAAATTCACTCATACTTTAGAAGTTCTTAACATGCATAAAAACATCTTATAAGGGTTAAAAATGTTATGTGAAAGAAAACGTTATCAGAAATAGTGTTTTCTTAAAAAAATGATGTGAGCTGTTTCTAATAGACGCTTCAGCAGCTGCCGTTTGCCGCTGTTTTAGTGAACTTCGTCTTCTTCAAAACTTCGCCACAAATAGTGCAAAAAAAAATCGACTTATTTCGAAGTTCAGCTGCATTTCCGCGTCAACGTACACTCTTGTACTGAGACTTTCGTTGGTTTCAGTTGGTGCTCATCGCGTTCGAGAGCAGGCAGATTTAAGGCGTTCATGAAGGTGAATGAGTTTTGCGGAACTCCTTAAACAAAAAAATGACATCACAGCGAATGACATTAGATTTTTGCGTGTACGAGTGAATTAATGGAATTAAAACTTGAGGGCGGCCGCTTTTCTGATGGAGGCGAAAAGCAAAAACGCCCGTGTGTACGAGATTTCGGCGCACGTTAAAGATCCCCAGGTGGTCAAAATTAATCCGGAGCCCTCCACTACGGCGCGCCTCATCGCCTGCGTTGCGTCGGCGCGTTAAACCCTACAATCAATCAATCAATAAATTAAAACTTGAGGCACTAAGCACTTAATGTCATTTTTCGTGTACGTGTGGCACAAGTATAACTCGTCAGCTACCCAAATAGTGCGAGATTTCCTCGCCGGACAATCTCAACGCGCTGTTCGCTGTTCGACGGGCCGCGCTGTTCGACGGGCCGCGCTGTTCGACAAATCGGCGTACACCCTCTCCGTCTGTTACAAAGCGCCTTCTACAACATCTCTCCGCCAACAATGCGGCGTGCCTTCGGGCCCCGTGCGTCCGCGCTCTGCCCCCGGCGTGCGCGCGTTCAGTGCTGGCGCCACGTTGTCGACGTCGCAAACGCGTCCGCTCTGGCGTCCGACGGTGAGAGGGGACGAGATGGAGAGAAAGAGAGGCATGTACACCTATAGGGAGGCAAAGGGAGCACAACAAGAAGAAAGAGGAAATCTCACTATAAGCGGAAATTCATCGGCAAGGCCGAGCGCCGACCGACGCAAGCTGGGTTCACGGACGTCACACCAACGTAAAACCGACCGCAGCCTCCGCAGATCGCGCGCAGTTTGAGCATATAAACGCGCCGGAAAGGAGTAAAACTTGCTCGCGCTGCCTTTTTCTCGGAACTGAGCCTGCCCGAAGCGCGCATTTCTTACGCGTTTTGTGCGGCGTTGTACATCCAGGTGGAGTTGACGCAGTGCGTGCCGGACCAACCACGGACGAAGGGGCAGCTGCGGAAAAAATTACAGGCAGATATTCGATGACGGTATTCAAATGCCAAGCATTGTTTTTCTTTATTGCTTATAATTTATTGGAATTACAGTGACCCTATCGGGGAACTAGAAGCGTTGAGCGATCCACGATTTGACGTCAGTGACGGTGGGAAGAGTGCGTCGTGTCATCGTACGACGGCCACTGTGTAGAAACATGGGGATCGTTAGGGTTCAAGAAGCAATGATTCTTAGCAGATTTCAGTTAGGGTTCAGCGCGTCGAAGCGGCCCCTAAACGTGGTGGTAGTTAGTGAAGGACTACTGGTTGGTTCAAACCCACGTTGTAATATGGCGTCAAAACTCCCAGGCGTGATGACTATACAGAGGCCATGGTTTAGAATTTTAAAAATATATATTGGTATATACAGCGTCGCTATATTCACTATTTACCCTCTATTATGCAAATAAAAGCTAGTTGAAAAAAGGAACTTCGGAAGCAAAGGTTGTATTCCGGCAGCTCCGGATAGGAGCGGTTGAAAATCAGCAGGAAGCGCCTACGTAACTGTCGGGCGCTTCGACGCACTAACTGGCGCGGGCCAGCGCGGAAATACATAGGTCGGCAAAACAGAAAGAACTCACTCAAACTCAATCACAATTTTTTTCATTCACGCTGTACTCAATCAAACTCAGACTCAAAAAGCTGGTCTGTTCACAAAATCACTCGTGCTCACTCATCAAATACTTATTTGTAATCATACTCACTTGTACTCAAACTCATTTGTCCTCACGAGTATTCGTACTAAATCTGTACTCATGAGTACTCACCCAGTACTCATGAGTACTCAATCTGTACTCATGAGTACTACTCATTCTGCAATCATGAGTACTACTCATTCTGCAATCATGAGTACTACTCATTCTGCAATCACGAGTACTACTCATTCTGCAATCATGAGTACTACTCATTATGCACTCATAGTATTCAATCTGTACTCATGAGTACTTAATTTGTATTACTCACGAATAATCAACTTATCTGCACTGTTAGCTAGGTCGTATCTTGAATGAAAGACTAAATAGAAAAAAATAAAATGTTTAATTGATTAGAAAAACACAGGATCGGGTGCAGGGGAGCCGGTGCTTGTCGGTGCGGCCGTGGCCGTAAACTGCTGTTTTCTGCGTGTCTTCGGGTGGCAGCTTTTGTCGTCCGTTTTCGTTTCCAGGCGCGCTGATACTCTCCTAATCGTGCTCCAAATCAGAATTGTGCCTTCCCCCAGGCACAATGAAGCGTTTCTGTAGATTAACGTCCGTTCGTATCGAGATCACTGTCCGCTTATTCACAGATGCTCGATGCTGGCGTTTGTTTTTTGTTGTTCCGGATACTAGAAACTTCATTAGGAGGGTGTTCGTCTCATTGAGCTTCGGTGAATTTCAAATCTGCTTTCTTTTATTGTGTGTGTGCCATGGGATTCACTTCGTCAAACCTGAACTTGACAGTGTTTACGGCGTTGCGTTAGTCGCGCCGCTTCCGTCGGCGATTGTGTTCGTGTAACTCGTCGCGTGCTTGATGCATGTGGGGGCGTAGACGTCCGGTGGCGAGCTGCGCTGTGTAGGGATGGCATAGTTCGGCGTGTTGAGGACGTTGCTTGAATTGACGTGTGCGTTGCGTATGATGCGGGAGCCGATTGGCTTTTCGTTTAGTGTGCGGTAGCGTGGCGTTTTCGTAGGGTGGCATGGCTGATCGGTCAAAGTCATTGCGGCTCCGTGCTCGCAGTTGCCGTGGTTGTTTCGGAAGTGAAACCATTGTGGTGGGGAAGCGGGGGTAGTTCGTGCCGTCCGTTCGGTCCCACATTCCTCGGCGTCGCAAGCGTGACTTCATTGTTAGGGCATTCGATGCCTTCGTCTGGATCGGGTTCATTCGTTGTCGTTTTTGTTGTGTCCGTGTCGTCGCTCAAGCCCTCGTCTTTTGCCCGTTGTTTCGAGAATGCTCTAATCGCTATCTCTCCCATACAAGCAGGCTCCGTTCGTCCCGAGTCCGCTTGCTCGCGGTTGCGTCCTCTTGTACGAAATAGTGTTTATCGTGTGAGTCTCGGTCGGAGCGCGGATGCCGGGGATCTTGTTCGTTCTGGCTCGGACATGCCGCATGCGCTGGCCGTGTCGTTGCTCGTCGACGGACCTACTTCACGAGTGTGATGTCGTTCGTCCGCTGGACTCGGGCTCAAGCAGCGGGTGTCGGAGAGCTCGTACGTTCCGGTAGGGTTGAACCGCGTGCGCTGGGTCTTTTGTTGCTTGTGGCCACGTGATTTCTGAGGTTGTAACATTCGCTGGCCAAGTCGGGATAGCAGCAGCGCGAGCGGAGGATGTCGCGAATAGCAGTTTCTTCTGTGTGTGCTGGCTTGGTGGCGTTCCATGCGCTGTGCATTTCGTTCGCCGTGGTCAGCTCGACTGGTTCAAGTTGGATGTCGTTCGTCACCTCTGGTGCGTTTCGCGCGCTGTGCGCCTCGTTTTATCTAGGACACTCCCCTATAATTGGTGTGCGGTCGTTCGGCACGTATGGTGCATTTCGGGCGCCGTGCGTCTTGCTCGCTTGTCGCGGCCATATCTAAAAATCCGGATGCGATGTCGTTGGTTGCGTGGACCGGCGCCGGGACAGCACGAAAGAGGAACGGGCGAAAGAGGAACGGACGACACTGCAATACCTCGCGCTACGCAGCGCGAAGTTGCAAGTTTCACGGCGCAACCGCCACAAGTACTCCCTCCCTGATGTGTTTACCTCTTGGCTAAGGCTTGCGTGTTCGCCGATCCACACGGCGGACCAAAACGATTATTTGGACCGCGGTCCGCGCATCCCGTGATAAGACGTCACCAGTTCGCGCGCCGCCGTTGGACCGCGCAGGACCGCGGCCTTCGCGGTCCAAATATTCGCCGAGGCTTTTCGGCCCGCAGTCTCGACGGCGGACCACGACATCATAACAGCGGCCGCGTCGCGTGGGCGGAGCCGCATCCAGTTGCGCCAATAGAGAATAGCGCGGGCAGCGCGGCTGTTTCGAAGCGCCCGAAGGAGCCTGTCAATCACCCGCGGTTGTATAAGCGACGGGCTAGGCTTACAATCGCGACGCATACTTCATTCGCGCTTTTTCTTGAGTCCTGACTCTTACTAGTGCGATGTTAGCTATGATTATCACTTTGTTTCACGCATGTGGACCTCAATTTAGGGAAGAGTTCGGTTCCAGCGACCGGTGACGAGCCGTATGCAGCCCGGATCGCCCCGCCGTCGCCGCTCGTCGTGTCGCCTTCATGCGAACGACGGCGGCGGCTGCGTGAGCACGCCCGCCCGGCTTGCATGCGGGTGGCCGTTATTGTGGGGATGAAAGGTTTCGTGCAGGCTCGTGCTTTACAACATGTTGTCGCGGCCAAACGGCGCCTGTGTTCACCCTTCTGGCTTGTGAGTTCAGACGGTCGGCCATTCGCAGTCCGCTCAGCCGGCCCGCCGTGTGGATGCGCTCTGCTTTGGATCGGACCGCGGCGGACCGTGACGTCTCATCACGTGACCGATTGGACGGCGGACTCCGTCCGTCGTGTGTTCGGGACGCAGGGAAAGGCGTCAGGGTGGCGCGTCGCTTCTTTCTTTCTCTCCAGGGATGCTATCACGGTGCCAGGAAAGGAGCTGAGGGCAACAGGCAATGGGATGCCTCTCATTGGTCGATGGCGTGGGTTAACCGAGGTCAGCAAAACAAACAAACAAAAAAGCGGATTTTTCGCCGCCTTGTGCCACCGGTTGCATACTCTTTCTTTGTACTTTCACGCTCGCGCTCCCGGTGCCGGCGCGCCAACGAGGCGGCTCAGCGAAGAGGGAAAAAAAATCGCCCTTCAGATGCATTTCTGACTCCGTGCTCTGTGTTTATTTTTTTTTCTTAGTTTCATGACGTACAGTTCCCGTAATAGCTCGAAAGCGCGGCAACGTTTAGTCGTTGTGTGCTCCATTGTACATATAAATAATGCACTGTCGACGCCCGTAGCGTCAGAAAGCGCACGGCTGTTAGCCAAGCTTGTATGGCTACGGTTCCGTGTATAATTCATGTCTGTAAATAAGAACTCCCGAGACTCCATGTGTCTTCGAAGCGCGCGGGGTTGTAGCCTGAGACTTTCACTTTCATATCACTTTCGTATTTATGTCTGGGTTCAAATATCCCTGTTTTATTTTTGTTGAACAAAGCTGATAAATAGGAAGCATGGTACCAGCTTTAGTAGCGAGGGAATATTTTGCCAATATGAAGCCCTCGATTAAGGATTCTTTTAACTTTTGGCCGAGCGGCTGAATCGCGGGGCAGTTGGCCAGTTGTAGAGAGGGCACATTATGTACATAAAGCTACTTAACGGTGACCCCAGTAGCTCCCATGTATACAGCGGGGCGTGATATTAAGTTGCAATAATAAATTATCTTTATGACAGACACAGACAGACTGACAGGCCAACATTGTCCCGCTCAAGTGGCCAAAGAAAGGCTATCGTCTTTAAAACCAGCTGGAAAGAGACGCTGCCGCCACTGTTCCGCATTCAGCGAACATTGCGCAACCGTACCCCTCGCAAGCGCCGCCAGCCCGCAATGTAACAGATAAACAGAAAGACGAAAACCGGCTACCGCGCGAAAAGCCAAAGAGGGAAGTCCCCCCGCGAGAAAGGGACAGGACAGGGGCGCTACGCGTCATTGTGTCTATTTCCGTTAACAACACGGTCAAAACCCCCACGGGTCTGACCTTAATCACTTATTTTTGTGTGTGTGTGTGTGCGGTTAACCAGAGCGCCCGACACAAATTTGCTGCACCTGGCGACACGACGACGGTGGGCCCGATTCGCGCCTCGGTCAAACAGCTCGCGGCAGACGTGCCGCGACTTGGCGGCACACAGCGCCGCCGAGTCTACTCTCCTTTTCCCATCGAGACGGCCGCACCAAATCATGCCTGGGACGACCGGCCCGAAAAAGACATGCAGCAAGTAGACCCTGGAGACGGCGCCGCTGAGTAGCCTTCCCTTTCTTGTCGTGGCTCGGCTGACGCAATCCCTTCGCTTTCAAACTGCGGCCAGTGATAGTCCTGATTGGAAAGATTCGAACTGCACGCGGCTGCGGCGGAACCCCGGGGGATAAAACCAGCCCTGAAGCAGCGGCTGTGCAGCGGCATTTCATTGGAGGCACTGAGTTGAGAAGTGCTATCGCCTTTGTGCGAGCCATGTAACACTCTTGCTACCTTTGTATATAGTGTATATAAATGCAGCTTAAAATCGCTGTCGGCTCGACAACTTCATCGCTCTGCTCTGCGCCGCGTTGATGACGGACTGAGCAGGGCAACGTCGCAACAGTGGTGACTGAGCAGGAATGGCCCAGTCCAAACAGTGTGCGTGTGTGTTCGGGGGGGGGGTGGGGGGGAGGGGGGGCGTGGAGGGGTATCGCTCGCAGTCGAGGGCCGCAGGGCACCCAGTTGCTGCCGGTGCTTGGCAGCCGTTCCAGCAGTGTCGAACTGCGCTGCCGTGCTTCGTGCACTCGAGAACAAAGTTTGCAAACGCGTTTTTTGGAGGCGTGATAGCTTGCATTGACGTCACTGTATTGCCGTGTTGGTTGGTTGGTTGCACCGTGGAAATCTGCAGCTCTTATCTCGAGCAGTGCGGATGAAGCTGACAGCGATCGATCAAAAAAAGCGGTGGCGTCGTTATGTGCAATCCACATGTTTTACGAGATGTTCCAAGACGTGAGCTTAAGCGACAATCCCAGCGTCTGGCGTTGGCGTTCATCACTTCAAAACGATTCCTTCAGGAGGCCTCCCACAGTGCGAGCTTAAACTCGACAGTAGCTGCTAGCGAGGGGTGTGCGCCCGCCTGTAAACAGTAGTGAAGGGTAGGGGAATAACAACCACCGAAATTCATCATCATCGTCAGCGTCGTCATTACACGGTGGCATAAACGAGAAGCGGCGAATGGGGTTGCCACTCGAAAGTAAAGCCATTCGAAAGCAAAACGCTCCTCCAGCGACAAGATGCCAGAGCTCTGCGACAAAATATGTGAGGCTAAACAAGGCGTCTCACGCGTTCAACTGGATATTATGATGTCCGATTCACAACTCACAAACGTACTTAGGTGTACCCGGATATTTTATTTCCATTGCTGGGGCAAATTCCACCGCCGCGGTTGCACGGTGGGGCTGTATGCTCACTTGTAAATGGCACTACACGAGACCATATTACTAGCGAACCTGAGCAAAATGTTTCAAAACGGGAACCTAATAAAACCATATGAGCGCACGTACATCAGCCAAATTGTCGCTTCAATACACACAGCGAAATGGTGCGGACAATTTCGGTGAGACAAAAGTTACAAACCACGTAGTCGGTTTGACGCGAGTTACGTAAACTAACTGCGACTGTTGAAATGAGCGGTTCGGTTCACAAAACGACTACACAGCGCGACATGCGTCTACGGAAACTTCTGAAAACCGAAAAAGAGGGATTTCAGTACGCCTAATGCGTCCATTGTTAGCAGACTCCACCACCTCTCCCCTAAAACAACTGGAAGGGAGCACGCGCAATGAAGCCGCCATGCGTTCACAGGCCGCGTCAACAAAAATAACTGCGGCAGTCAACAAGTGCCGTAGAAGAGCAACTGCGGCCGCGTTTCCCGCCGGGCCCTCACCCCCTCGTTTTTCCCTCTTCACCGTGACCCCTTTGCAAGCGACCGCCGCGATACGCCTACAGCGCCAAACATGGACCGGGAAAGGGGGGAGGTGCAGTTTTCGTTGTCTAATTTTGACATCCTTGACAGTTAAGCTGCACAGCGGCACTGCTAATGTTTGCGACTCGTACACGCGCGTCCAAACTCGAGCTCGTGATAAAACTTGCTTGCAGTACTGTACTCACGAGTGCACATAATCAAGAGTGCAAGCGGTCGCAAAACCAGTATTCATGAGTATTGTACTCATGAGTACTGTGTACTCATGAGTACTATGTACTCATGAGTACTGTGTATTCACGAATACTGTGTACTCATGAGTACTGTGTACTCATGAGTACTATGTACTCATGAGTACTGTGTACTCATGAGTACTGTGTACTCATGAGTACTCATACTCATTAGTACTCAAACTCGTGAGTACTCATACTCATGAATGCTGTACTCATGAGTACTCATGAGTACTCATACTCATGAGTAGTGTACTCATGAGTACTGTACTCACGAGTAGTTGACTTACCCCTGTACTCACTCGTCATCATACTCACTTTTTTTTCTGGGTGTGTACTCACTCATCATCGTACTCACTCGTCAGTTTGAGTACAAATGAGTGTACTCACGAGTGAGTACGCCGACCTATGGAAATGAAAAGAACGTGTCGCGCGCATTCCGAGAAAGGCCGCGCCTGCTCACACCGGATGTCCTAACGGTCACCACATGGGGATGGACCCCGGCGAAGGGGACTCGCTTTTCCCCCTTCCCCGGCCATGAGCGGCAAAATGAACGGAAGATGAAGACAGTCAGACGCGGTCCGGGCGCTGGAGCTCTCGGCCCGTCGTCTTCGGGCTCCACCGAGCACTGTTTCTTAGTCGCCTGTGGGTTAATGTAACTAAATGTGCAGTTTTGTATCGGAGGCTGAGTTTGACGGTTGAGGATACCCGGGGTGAGATCCTCAGCGCTGCGGCGGCTTGAAGGAGGAGCCCCGGGGAAAAGAACATCTCGAAGTTAACTGTAACTAAGTACGAAGGGCCTAGGCTACTAAGGCCCAACAGTGGAGTTACTTTAGCAGTTGCTCAAAGGAATAGAGGGATTGTTCCAAGCGAACCAGTAGATGGCGCTGCATGGTTGAGTACACCGGGCTTGTACCTATCTGGGATCGGAATGTTGCGATTGGCTTACAAAAACCGAGCGTCGGGAATTACGGAAGAAAGTTGAGTTTGGACACCACAGCCCAAATTGAAGGCGAAAGAAGTGAAGTTGGGCCGGACATGTGACCCGGAGGATAGGGAATAGATGTATAACCCCGGCAACAGTAAAACCTCGGCATAACTAAGTCCTCGTCACCGGAAACTGACTTAGTCATAAGGAATACTTCGTCAAAAGCAGTGATGATTTTCTCTCCGTACGCTCTAGTTTGGATCGCAAAAAAAAAAAAAACTTCGAATAAAGTGATACTTCGAGTAAAGCGATTTCGTTATGACCAGGGAATGCTCCATTTAAAAGAACGGAGCGAGAGGAGCTCTATACGATGAGATAAGGACAAAGGGATTTAGACGACGCGTGGTTGGAAGTATTCTCAGAGATGTCTTCATTCTTGCGAGCTGACGACAATGATGATGGTATCAGACCGCGCACGCCCTCTGTGTACTCACGCACCAACGTGACGATGCACACGTATCCATGCGCGGCCTCTCGCACACACCACCGCATGGGTGAGGCCTTTTTTTAGAGCGAAAGCTCTACTACGCTGTCTCGCAAGGTCATTCATCGCGTCGCAGTGACCTTGAGCCAATTACAAGTGTGGCAGGTGTGACGTCTCGCCACGTGATCAGCTGTGGAGAGGCATTGCAGCTGCGCTCGTTCGGAGCCTCGCCTCTGCGGTGCCACGCGACTAGGCTAAGGTTTAACCGCTGCTTCGCCGGCGCTTGGTCGCTCAGTCTCACATATGGATGGCGCGCCGTCTGAGCCGTCTGTGCGTACGCTTCACCCTTCGCTCATCCATATCTTTTGGCTACGTTATTCGAAGAAAGAAGATTAATAAGGGGCCGAATAATACGGGCCCAAGATTTTTTTACGTCATCATATACTATGTTCTTACCAATGCCCGTAAAACAATAATTGCCGAAGCACTTTTTTTTTATCTTTTTCTGGCTCAGAACCTCGACTGCGCTTCAACTCAGGAAGTCCTTTCAACAAGCATATGGCGCCGAGTATACGCGAGCAAACGAGGATGTGCGAATCAGAGAGGAAGGTGTAGACAGACTCATCGTCGTCTACCTTCGACCTTCTTTCTCGTACAAGTTCCTACTTTCTCCCCCTCCCTCTACGACCTCAATGTCAGAACTTTCAGCAGGCGTGTTGGAACTTTGGAAATGGCCGACTGCGTATACCACAATGCCTTGAATAATAAATCAAATCAGAGGCCATCGAGGAGACCAACCAGGATCGTATTGGCATCAGCTCACAGCGGCATCCCCGGCAACGAGATCGGTTCGAAATTTGACCCCGCGAGCCGGTGCTCAAAAAACCTAACCCGAGCGCAATAATCCTCTAGTCACCTAACAGGGAATCACTTAGCACTAATACGCTCTCCCGCGGAACATATCACCCCCCCTCCCCCCCCCTTCCCCACACACACACACACACACAAAAGCCGCTACCCAAGGACCAGGACAGATCATTCCGCGCCCTACAGCTTCAAACCCCTTTGATACCACACAATCTTCTCCGCTATGCCGCTTCTGTGGAGAATGACACATAGTGGCTGTCTGCTGCAAATCTACCCTAAAGCCCCTTCTCGACCTTTCCACAGAGTTTTGGGAGAGAGCCTTGGCAAGCTGTGGCTTCCAAGACCAGCTGCGCTTGATCGGAAGGGCTGCCGATGGCGTCAGAGGTCAAGGAATGAGAACGCCTTTATACAGCCTTTCCTTGATTTCATTAAAGTTTATTCTTGTCCTCTCTCTGGCACCCTACGCCATCACTGTAGCCTCAACGTCGCCACCTCCCACTTAGTCTACTCGTGTTCACACTAGGCACATCCTCCACCAACCCAGGCCATTGAGTAGTGAGACAGCGCTGTCCAGGTCACCACCGGAGCAACAAGCTCCGATGACACGAGCACTGGAAGTGCCGGGGACTTGCGGCCGACCAATGAGAAAATGTTCATTACCGTACTACTACTACTACTACTACTACTACTACTACTACTACTACGACGACGACTACTACTACTACTACTACTACGACTACTACTACTACTACTATGTTGTTGTTGTTTCTTGTTCAACATGTACAGTGCGATTGCCCGTCTACAGTGCGATTGCTACGCATGGAATATTACGCATAAACTCCTCTACAGATCAATTCTTCCGGTTCTATAGATGCCGGCGCCATTGTTATCAATCCTCAGATGTGAGTACGAGTTGCAAGTTGCTGGTGCACATCGTAAAATGCAACGCGAAATGTTCAAGAAACCTCCCTAGTTTCAACGTCCCTGTCTTCAACCTTACACCGCTGTCCAGGGGCTGAGCGGCCATGCATATCTTCCATCTCTTCCAGGCCATTGAGGCTTCGACGAGTAGCTTTGAATGTATCCTCAACGCGACGTCATGGACAGCCTTTCTGAATCGAAGGCAAATGAAATCGTGTCGCAAAACAGGAGTTCCTACATGACGCAGCCAGCGCGCGCTGTCGCTAGACATTCTATGGTGATACAGAAAGGCTTAATAAAGACAGAAAGAACGAACAGGGCACAGCCAGGCGCTTCGTGGATCGGGTGAACTCAAATTGCCATCCCTGTCTACAAGATGTCTAACTCCGGTAAAGAAAAGAAAAGAACTAGCGTCCGTTAGCCAAAATGAACCGCGGTCATCAGTTTAAACGAAGTATCAGGGCACGCGCCCTAGCTTCGCGTTCGTTCTTTTCTTCTTCGTTCCGCCGCTACCAGTGCGGCGCTGGTCACGTGACACGGGCCACGCCAAGGATTGGCCGGGCGACGCAATGAGCCAATGGCTTCGCTTCGAGCGCTGGCCTACCTACCCGAATCGTCGTCTTTGTTGGCGACGACAGCAGCGGCCTCCCGCCGCCCGTCGACCTCCTGGGTCCCGCCGGAGACGCTCTTGGCTTCCTCGTGGCGTTGCATTCAGGGAAAATTGTCCTCTTCTTCCGGCCGCTTCTGGTCCTGTCAGGAAGCTCTCTCGGCCCTTCCGCGATGACTCCGGCCGCTGCGTTCGTTGTCCCGCTTCCCGGTCGCGGCGCAGTCGGCGTCGGTGGCAATGCGATTTCGTGGTGCCTCGAGAAAGGACACAGCGTCCGGTGTCCTCGTGCTCTACACGTGAACCCGGCGCTTTGTAAGGCTCCAGAGGTGGCTGCGGCGGTTCGGATGGTTCTCGAGCGGGCTCCCACGGCTGGTGCAAAATAGAAGGAATGAAAGAAGGTTTGATGAATTATGTACTGTCGCTTTATTTCAATATCCTTCTTGTTTTCAGAAGGTCAAGCTTGCGTGTAATAACGGAATGGGTTCCTCGGCACTGCTGCCACCATCATCATCGGTAACAATAGGGAAAACGAAACCGAAAGCAGAGTAAAGGCTAACAGGCGATCGTAAATTGTCGCGTCATAACTTTGCTCGTTTCACGTTTTTTGTTGGAAACGAAAATCTTCTTGCACACATGCATGGGCCGTCATGTAGTTCTCGCCGACAGATATGACGGCGCAAAAAATTCTGCTACTTCGGATAATAATAATAATAATTATGATAATAATAATAATTATGATAATAATAATAATGATAATAATTTATTTATTTATTTTTATTTATTTTTTTACAATACTGCCACTCTCATTCGAGAGCATAGCAGGAGGGCGTACAAAATGTGCGTACAAGAAACATGCGAATCTGCGGCTTGCTTCATGAGAAAGAAGAAAAAAGAACATATGCACTCAAAGACAGAAATAATTACACAACTTTACGCATACACACGCCTATATTACAAGAAGAAAAATAAACCAAAGGAACAAGTCCATCAAAAAGGCAATAAGTGCCAGTACAAAGCTGCAGCAACAAAATACACAAGAAATTAACAGATTTGAATGCTGGAAATGCTACACGTGTGCTGTTCGGTTCGCGCAACAATAAGTGTTATTTCTGCACTGAATAATCCAGCATTTCGACGAACTTAGATAACGAGTCTGTGCTTGTTATCACCGGGTCCAGTTTATTCCACTCGCGTATTGCCATGGGAAAGAAAGAGTACATAAACGTGTCGTTACTGCAGGAATATTCAGATATGGTGCGGTCGTGTTTGTGACGTGTAGGGCGGGTCTGAGAAAAAGATACGTATTTATGAGTATCAATCTTGTAACTGTTCTGAATTAGCTGGAACAAGAATTTTAGGCGAGCGTGCCTCGCTCTAATTGACAAACTTTTTATTCCTGAAACAGCCAAGAGGTTAGTGGGAGAGTCAGTCAGTTTATATTTATTGTGGGTGAACCTTATTGCCTTTCGTTGGACACTTTCAATCTTTTTAATAATAATACTAATGACAATAATCTCATATAGCGGACGCACGGGCCCTCTATCGAATTTCTACAAACGATGCACATTTTCATGAGGACACCGGCGTGCTGACGTTTTTAGGCCTAGCCCTTCGGAGCATTATCTGCATGATAATTGGATATACGAAGGTTTTTGTGTTATTAAAGCTCAATCACCTAGCGTCACGACCCGATTCTCGGAGCTGATTAAAACTCAAAAGTGGTACGAATGTCACATCCACTTTTAAAAAAGCCTTTGTTCGTCCCTCTCGGGGGATAATCCTTCTCGAGATGTGGATCTGACGAAAAAGAAAAGGAATAAGAATAAAAATAGAAGGGTAATGGAACAAAACAAAACGAAGAGGGAAATAAGACGAGGAAGAACGACAAAGGAGAAAAAGTGAAAAAGAAAGACACAAAGACAAAGACGAATATAGACGAAGAAAAAATAAAAAAAAGAGGAAGAGTAATACAAACAACGGAAAATAGCAACGCCAATTGAGAGAACGAACAAAAGGTAACAAAAAGGAAAACAAAATCAGAAGATGGAGGGATGAGAAGATGGGTGAGAAACAAAAGAAGAAGTTTGAGTCGCCTGTCCCGTTCTACGCGTGCCCATTCTTCGGCATATAATTTCGGCAATGTGTATACATTATGCCTCGTTTAAGAATTATTGTTTCTTTGTGGGTGAAATAAAGAAACAGGTCGGACTAAGTAAATGATGATGATCGATCTTACCGAGTGCGCCGAATTCCGGTGGAACTTAAAAAAAAAACACTGTAAAAAAAGACACACTAATTTCAAAACTGTAGCTTTGTATCTACTTACCTTTGCGTTGCTTCGCCCGTTGGCCTGGCGTGAACCAAAATATTCCTACAGAAAACGTACATTCGATTAATCACGTGACCGGTTCGGCGAATCATTAAACATGTTAAACCTTTTCCGCGATGGTGCTCTTACAATCAGTATATAAGACGCAAAACCAAGACTGTCGTATTTGTTCCTATACAGCTCCGGTAGTACACTTTACATAGATTTAAAAAAAAAATAATGACAGCGAGATTGGCGCTATAATCGTGACCAAGTAATTTCGCACTGCTAATAGCAAACAACAGCAGAGCCAATCGTTATACTTCAAAGAGTTTCAAACTCTTCTTTATTTCACTTTCGCTCTCAATCCGTTCAGGATTGCGGATTGATTGAGATTAACGCTTGGCTTGCGCTCAAATAAATAGCTCTAGTCGCAGCAGTTCCGTGATACGACTACACAGCATTGACTTTTCGTTGATAACTAATGCGAAACCTTAAAATAGCCAGCGAAAAAAAAAAAAAAAAGCCGGGAGAGGCGTGTATGACGTCTGTAGCCATGAAACGGCTCTTAAACCCATGTGACCGCGCGGCTTCCTCGCCGAGTGCTTAGCATTAGTAAAACGCACAGAAAAGGACCGCATTGTTAGGCGATGCCTGGACATGTGCAGAGCACCTTTGAAAGCGGAGAGTGCGGCGTGCAGAGGAAGTGACAGGTCATCAAGCAGTGACCCCACGGGCCTCAGTCACCGGCGCAAAAGACGCCTGCAAGCTACGACACTCAGCGCCTTAGTAGTACCCTCAGCAATATCGCCCAAGTTATACTGGTCTGCAGCCAACATGGTAACACGAAAACATTGAAAAATTCCTCGAAACGAATTTATTCGCGAAACTCAGAAACTTATCCAGCGGCAAGTTCCGAAAAGATTTCTCGCAGTGCAGAGCTTGAAAGGTCACTTAGCGCCGTTCAATTTAATATTAATGCTTGCGAAGAAGTGCTTGCGTATACTCGGATTTTTTTTTTTACTTGTGATCATTCCCAACATTCATAAAAATAAACAAAAAGTAGAGAAACAGACCACTTTAAAAAGTTAGAAGCTTACCTTTCGTTAACACAAAAAACTGCGTCTCAGACTGGTTGCGCAATGCGCGGCAAATCGTTTCAGACGGTAAAGTCACACGCTTGCAATCCAGAGAGAACTTTCAGTAAGCGGGTATTGGATACATCAACTCCACGCGTGAAGACGTCTAACAGGCGTGGCTCACTGTCATATGCTAACGTCACATTCCCGCTATCCAAGCGACGCGATACCCGCACTTAGTTTGCTTGTTTAAGTAACGATTGCTTACTTTTGAATAAAGGCGTGTCGGCATTCGTGCCTTGCGAGTTGAACAGAAGAACGGCAGAAAAACGCAACTGAGCGGGCTCGGGATAAATAAAATAAATCACCCCGTGTAGAGTAATGCGTGCGGTTTAACGCATAACCATTATTCTGTCCCCATACGCACGCAGAAGACATATACACAAAGTCAATGTCCATGATGAATAGGGCTGCATGCGCGCTCGCAAGCCGACGTGTGACGTCAGACGAGCGGGAACATACGCGGAGCTTTAAAACGGTTCCATATATTTTCCACTGGTGTGGAAGAAACTAAGTCCGCAGAACGATAACTTTTCCAAAAGGCGGACGGCGGTAGCCAATGAGCGTTATTTGTTACAGTTGCGAAAGTTATCGTCTGCGGCAGTCCCTGCGTCCGTCTGACGCCATTTCGCGCGCGTTCGAGGCGCGGTCGACGGTCGTCTGCTTAGGATCGTCTGCTTGTATGGAGCTGTAGAAAAGAAACGATGTTTCTTTCCTAAGAAAAGAAAATGCCGTTTCGGAGATATTTTCGCGCTATTGTGCGCTAAGTAGGGTACTGATCTCCTAAAACCTTTAAAGTTCTCAAACAATTACAGCGCGACAACCTCTCGAAGTGTATTTGCGATCAAAAAAAGAAAAAGAGAGGGAAAAACTTCCGCCCGCAAAAATGCTCGCCTGCTTCAGTATGTTCCTGGCCTCTGTCCCCTAGAGATAACATGTATCTGTAACTGTAGAATACCTACACTATTCTAAACCAACCATAAGTAACGACCCCCCCCCAAAAAAAAAAAGAAAAAGAAAAATATTTTTGCCGGACAGCTCGTATTCGAGTAGAACTTTGCAAAGAAACCCAAGTGTCACGCCTAAATATCCCGACTTTTTTGGGCACAAATACTTGCATAAGGGCCAGCGTGCTTGGGCCATTTTTATGGCCTGCAGTATTTTATAAATAAAATAAATAAATAAATACTTGCTCTACCAGGGAGAGATTGACGACTGAATAATGTCGCTCCGTGCTTTTTGTTCGTTCGTTCGTTCAAATGTTTAATTCATTTCGTGTTCGCATGCGGTTGAATCTCGCATACACGCGCAACTTCCACTTTAAGTTGAAACGAGCTACGTCGCCACTCTCTGCCCACACTGTGATGTGCGAGAAACCCTCCAGCACCTGCTCTGGGAATGTGCTCGATTCAGTGCTCCAAGAGTGTGACTCGGAGTGTCTTTGGTACCATCGCTTTCCGTGGACATTCAACTAAAGGACGTTTTAGGACCATGGGCTTGTCCCAAACGTGTTTTTGCGGGCTACAAAAGCTCCGATAGAGTACCTGCAACATACAGGCCTAGACCAGTCGCTGTGAATAACTCGCCGTTTCTGTGCGCATCAAGTTCTTGAACATCATCGCCATCATCTGCATCACGTCATCAACTGGCGTAGCAAGTTAGGCATTCTAGCACGGCTAACATCGCCAGACTTCATTAAAGATCGCTCGCTCTCTCTCTCATTTTGTGCCAGCTGAGCCGCTCGACTATGCCGTTGCAAAACATGGTGCAACTGTAAACGGAAACCCAAATTTTTGCCTGTTCAAAATTTGACATTCATCGCAGCATTTCAATGTTCGTCTCCCGAAATAGCGGCGTTCTTCGGCCTCATGCCAGATGCGTGGAAAGAATTCTGTCGTTTGTGCTACGTATAATACCACGTATGACGACAATACGGAGTTTCTTCCGAAGAAAAAGTCAGAGCCCCAATTCCACATACCCGGAGCGGTTCAGGCAGGGATCAATGCACTGTAAGTCCCAGGGCGGCCGAACGGAACCTCGTGACCGTCAAAGATCGCTAACCTTAATGCGTTTAGTAAAACAAGGTTGAAAGAGAAATTGATTTTTTTCCCGGACAGTTGGGTTAGTATTGTCGTCTGACGTGGCCTTATGCAGATCAAGGCACACAATGTCGTCATTGCGACTATGGCTTTACTTGGAGGGGCCATCGAACTTCACCCCTGACGCTTTCTACCTCAATAGCCTCGTTTTTCTTACCTGTTTGGTGTGCTCTATAAATCGTCTCCATTCTCTCGTTCTCGTATTCTTTTTACTATTACTCTTTCACTTCTCGATATCTTGCTGCTCCTTTTTCTTTTGGAAGCTAACTAGCAAACTGTATTTTGATAAGAACCTCGTAAATTATTATAACTTCTTCGTCTTCTGCTTCAGTTCCTCCTCTACCTGTTCGACCTTTTCTACTCCATATACACGTCTCTAACATCTGATTAGAGCTACGGCCTACCGAACTTTTCAAGCCCTGCATTCCACTCGCTGAAGGACTACATTGCACCCTCCTGAAGATAACTGAACTCCTATTTGAGCTCAATCTAGGCCACTTATGGTCAGTAGATCCAACGGGTCATTAGATCCAATGAGTCAGGAGATCCACTAGGTCACGTGATGCCCGAGTCAGAAGATCCAACGAGTCAAGAGATCCATCTGAGTCCCTAGATCCTACGAGTCATAAGATCCAAAGGAACGTTACATGCGTCCGGGTCATTAGATCCAACGCGTCATAAGATCCAAAGGGCAGCTACATCCATCCGAGTCATTAGATCCAACGAGTCATAAGATCCAAAGGATCGCTACATGCATCCGGGTCCAACCTGAGCCCATTTTCGCCCCTTTCGCCTCCATTTACGTGGACAAAAATACGCCTTGCGACAGCTGCAAACTGAGGATGATGGTGATGACGTTCATTCGTGAAGGACCGACTCAAACCCAATCAGGTGGGGTCGTCTAGTCTAGGATACAGGGCACGGTTTGAATATGGCGTGAAAATAATTTTGAAGCAAACGAAAAGGGGACGAAAAGAGAGAAGAATTGGATAAATAAGAAGAAACTCAGTGAGTTGCAAAGGATCAAAGACCAGACTCATGTACGTTACGCTTAACGTCACGCTGTAAGTACTAACAGTGACTACCGGCTCCCACTGGGAAAATTATTCATTACTCTCTAACTACATCAATCTGCAGGTACCGGTTGACGTCGGAAGACCTAAAAGTGGACGAAGTAGAGCTACGTACACACTAGCGGCGAACTTCCCGTGCCGCCTTAACGACTGCCGCCCTCGGCGTGGCGCGGCAGCACTCACCGCCGTAGGGAGCCTACATGCAGACGGCGGCATGTAGGCTCCCCACACCGCCGCGCGGCGCGACGCCGCTGGCGGCCGTCGGTAAGGCGGCACGGGAAGTTCGCCGCTAGTGTACACGTACCTTAAGGCCTAAGCTCCGGCGCTAACGGTGCACATACCCGACAGCGGTTCTTTTTCAAATACCAAAGTGATCCAAGCCCACAAAGTTGCCAGCATTGGCGGATCCAGAGGGGGGGAGGGGGGGGGGGGGGTTCGGATGTCCTGACCCCCCCCCCCCCCCGCTCTCAATTTGGGAATTTGTACCCCCTGAAGATGACCCTTCAGGTCGTAGAAAAAGTCTAGTTTAATATTTTTTTCTATTTCTTGTATTTGTGGTTTGAAATATTTCAGTGAATAAAACAAAGACTACTATCCTCATCCTCCTTTTCATCATCATATTCATCATCATCACTGGTAGAAGCTGACTCCCCCCCCCCCCCCAGAAAAAACCTGGATCCGCCCCTGGTTGCCACTATCCTTAGCGAAGTAGTGGGCAACTCTTTTATAGATCATGATAGACAAAAATGCATCCTGGCGCGCGTTGCTGTTGCGGCTTGCACCAAACAATCAGTGAAGTAATCGATCGACTACTTACAGCGCACGCGGCATAGGAAGGTCAATCACAAGAAATCTAAGCCCTGAATACTGTGCGCGTACCTTGAAGCCTATAGCAACGTTTCATAGACACACACAGAGTAGCGCATGCGCCCACCGCGGCATTGGACAACGCTTTATACGCCGTAATGTGTTTCGCTTTCACACAAAATTCCACGGTGCATCCAAACTGTGTAATCGAAGCATTTATGACACTGTGACTCAACGCGCATGCACGCGATTCCCGTTCCCGATAGGGAAATGACAGTTTTTTTTCCCCTTAATTGGCAAACACCGCTACCAGGAACGCGGAAATGAAGTGACAATCGCTATTCCAAATTAGGGCAAAGCCGTGCACAACCGCGAAGCTGGAGTTTGTTTTAGAAGCGCGGGCGCGAGCTCAAAACTGCAGCTGTTTCACAACGAGCGGTGCGCGTCACTGCTGGCGTGTGTACTTGTTTACTGACTTCGCCTGCGGCAGTGTTGGGCGCTTCTGACGCGATTCTCTCGCGAAATGCGTGCGAATCTCTCGTTTCTCTCTTTCTTTCTTTTTTGCGACCGAGTGCTTTTTAAGGCAGTTTTTGTAGTCGCTCATGCAAAGCCCGTTTTTTTTTTTCTTTTTTTGAGGCGCTCAATATTCTCAGGGCACAAATAAGCAGCGCGCTTTTGTAGTGGAAATAACTGCCGATAGTAAACATCACTCCCCTTCCGACATCTCCCCGCAGCGCTGAAAAAGCATGGGTAAACTTAAGCTTGGAATAGTGCCTGAGAGCACATCTTCTAAAAGATCCAGTGGCGTAGCCAGGGGAGGGATCAACATCCCCCTCCCCCAATTCTTATTGATAGCTGTTTCCTTCTCTTATATATATATATATATATATATATATATATATATATATATATATATATATATATAGATATATATATAATCACATAAGGGCACAGGCACCCCCGCGCCCCCTTCCGAAACAAATTTCTGGCTACGTCCATTGGATGTGTTATAGCGTAAGATAAATATAAAGACCTAAATTCTTACCTACGGCGCCCATGTCTGTTCATTAGCCTCACGCAGTAACCGGTTTCATACAGCGCCGATCTCACAGCAATTTCATGTCCTTGTCTCACCTACCAACACTGGAACCTCAACATTTTTCGAACGGCGGAATTGCGAATGCCTTGAACTGTTGCACAGTCTCATTAGTAATCTGCGTCACTCATTACAAAAAAAAAAAAAAACTATTGGTCTCCAGCTAAATTTAAACCTAATTTAATGCCCAAAAGCTTTACCTTGCACCATTTCCGTGTCGTACTAACCTATTTACGCGCTCACCGAACACAGTCAAAAATAGAAATTACTGCACAGGTGAAACTAAGACGTGGAATTTAGATTATTGCTGTATAAATTAAATTGATTTATCCTGGTTATTAGCACGTGTTGAGACGTTGTTGATTTAGAAAAAAAAAATCGCGTTTCTGTGTTTCAACAAGTTTCTCTATCGGCTCCTTTCTGCGCAATCTCGACGACATGGACTTGGATTTCGTGACATTCCTCGGTATCGTTTTTGTTTTTTTGCGCAGGGGAGTGGGTGGGCGGGTGCGTTAGGCTATGAGCTATAGGAAGGGAGATAGCACTCGCTTACGCCGCGCTGCATGCAAAAAAATTGGTGGGGTGGAGTTCAAACCCCCAAACACTCGCCCCATGGCTACGTCCCTGGTAAACACGATGTATATGCACGAATAAATTCCCACGCGGGGGGGGGGGGACTGTGCAGGTCTGGGTGTTTCACTTCACCCGTGACGACAGTTGAATTGACCGTCTAAGCACACATAACCTGGCGCCGAAAGCAACGCCATGATGCATCTGTTACACCGTCTGAAGCTGAAAGAAGAAACAAACCAACACTTTCCCCGTTGTGTATATTGGACGTTATGTAACGTGTTTTTCCTTCAGGGGGAACGCTCGAGCTCAGCCAAACGACCAATTTGTAAACACGGTAACATTACCAGTCATTTATATTTTTAATCATCACAGCGATTCGTGAAAAAACGAAATGTATGTCGGGGCAGCGCGTTTATTACGGAGCTTCCAAGAATAGCAATGGCTGGATGAGAGAAATTAATTACACCGCTAACAAATCCTGCAAGCTCAAGTATCCTGCGTGACGTTTACGTCGCACGCCGGAGGGTTATTAACTGCGGCCCATTCGCCGGCCTATACAGTGAGTGGCAGTGGCATTTTCTTTAATGGAATCACGAAACAGTCAAATGTGATTTCACAAGGCTTATCTGTATTCCCTGAAGGAATCGTGTAATAGCATTCGAGGAAGTACTCCGCGTGGCCCAATTCATCAGAGATGGGTTATTTTCAAAGGTGTCGCACTTGCGTGAACTTCGCCTTGCGTAGAATGTGGCCTGTACCAATTCGCGGTTACGAAATGGCACATCCGTGAAGGAAAAAAACAGAAAAAGGTTCTGAATGATGGGAATTTAATCGGGAACACATGTATGAACGGGACTTAAAAAGGGACAGAGAAAAAAAAAATAGCGTGGAAAAACTACGAAGGGCGTATAGCTCGGTTCGCTGGCCAGCAAACAAAAATAGCGGCTTAGTTCATGTTTTACAGTAATTGGTATGACAACGAAGCATGACTACAGTTCACGAGTGCATTCGAGATTTACGGTAAGGACAAAGTTGCAGTAGTCCTTATTGCCAGTGCTACTTATTCGGCTGTTTGATGAAAGTGTTTTAAGATGATGTAAGATTGTCATTTTTGTGATACCGGAGCGATAAAGACTGGAAATGGAAGTAAAGAAAAAATCCGCCATTATACAAATACACACATATATATATATATATATATATATATATATATATATATATATATATATATATATATATATATATATATATATATATATATATATATATATATATATATATATGAGCGACAAGTCGGAGTCGGATTCGGAAAGAGCAATAACAAGGACGCATACTTGCGCATCGACAAGCGACTTGCCTTCATCAGAGGTAGGGGTAAAGAGTTAAATAACGTGAAAGTTGTGTAGGTATATGAAGGTATGCATGGGTTCAGAAATTACGCACACACACGCACACACGCACGCACACACACACACACACACACACACGCACACGCACACGCACACGCACACGCACACGCACACGCACGCACGCGCGCGAGCGCACACACACACACACACACACACACACAGACACACACACAAGGACCTTGTTACCTCAGTGGTATGCGGGCCACGCAGGCCCTTTTACACGCCCGACTCCGGGCATCAGATCTTTTTCGCGACTTCGCAGTCCACGCAGCGCCAAGAAAGAAAACCCGAAATCGTGGCCACGTGGCGAGCAAGCGTAGAAGGATTGGGCGCACGAAGAGGGTCGCGCGGTGGGGTGCCACGCCGTGGGCGCGTGGACAGTCGGACACAGTCCGCGTGGTCGGCCGGCCGATGGTTGACCCCGCGTACGCACGCGACCGGTTCGCCTCCGTCGCCGAGATTCCAGGTATCGCAGTGGCCGCGGTTGCCTACCTGGAGGAAACTGCGGGCCGGCTTTGCATTCCTTCGCAAAGGCGCGCGGCAAATATTCCGACTGGAGAAGGAAACTGGACGCCCGGGTCCACCCCAGACGACAGGAAAGAAAAAACAACGGGTGACAAGTTAGGACGCGAGGAACCATACGCGAGAAAGCGTGCGCTGCGGTGCGCATTTAGGGTGTCCACCCGTTCAGCGAATCGCGGGACTGCCCGTGTTGAGGGCTACTGCACTGCGTCCCGCAAGAAATACGAAAGTTTTCTCAAATTTCCCGGGTATTACTAAGGTCCCTCGTGGAGTAAGCAAGTAGAATCTCATGTTTCGTAGGTAAATGCCAACGTTATGTCTTGGGGAGCGGGCGTTGCCATAACTGGGGAGCGACGCGTTCGATTAGTCGTGCGCACTGAGACACCCGCAAGTCCAGGAAGGAGCTCAGTGAACGATATAGGAGCAGGCGGGGGCGTACTGCAAACACGAGCTAAAAGCTGAAGCGGAGCAGGGTGCGATGCCAGCGCCACCGCACAGAGTGGAGACACCCGTTGAACGGTCCCGTGCCGCCGCTATTCGATCAAAGTGCTTCAGACATAGTTGTTTTCGTTTCCCACAAGACTCAGCAACGCGAAATGCATAAGATGATTCAAACTTCGTGAGTAAACGACGTTGCGGCGAAAATGACAGCGCGGTGTCGCTACAGCGACTTGCGGCGGCGGCGGCTGAGAGCGAGCGACCCAAAATGGCGGCGCCAACGTATACGCGTTTCCACCCTGTACGGCGGAGCCGCTTCGTTATTTTTGCAGAGTACTGAGCAAGCAGTAATGGGCCAGCTTTTATCGGTGGCAGCATTGGCAGAGGGGAGATATTTACCTGGGCGAATACCTACAGTGTCGCAGACGTGAATGTTGAAAGAACCCCCTCCCCAAAAAGTTACGAAATATATGCATTGTAATCACTAATGTCTTATTGTGTGGTTTCAATCTTATCCCTCCCCCCCCCCCCCCCCCACGTCATCGTTCCCTTGAATTTCTCTATTTGGAACATGGTCCCCCTACGTACGTTCCTCCCCAATCCGTTCACCCCTAATCTGAGGAGAGGATGATGATGAGACAACAGTTCTCTTGCCGCGTGGAATGATGATTCTGCTTCCGCTCGGTGGCGCGTTGCAACAAATTCATTTCAATTCAACTTTATCACAACATCGGTGACGTAGGGGTGAAAAAAAGTAGGGATGACAAATCGGCCGCCTGCCTTTTCTTTCACCGCAGATGTCGAAAGACCCCGGTCTCCTTTCTCCCTTACCACCCGCCACGCTCTCTCTTCTTTTCTTGATCCGCCTATTGGTGAATGCAATGAAGGTTTGTTCAATTCAATTCAATTTTCCCGCCTTCACACGTGCACTTTTCCCACGCTATCTGTTGAGGCAGCGCGCGTATTCCTTGTTTTTTGTGTCTTGATTTGTTGAAACCAGCAGTAGCCGGAATGTATTTCTTTATTGCTTGCTTTTGTCTCAGCTCTCTTCGACACCATTCCTTTTCTTTTAAGACGTATTTTTCGTTCATTATTGTGAAGACCACAACGACGTGTTTTATCAATCCCCCCCTCAAAAAAAAAAAAAAAAAAAAGGAAAGAAAAGAACTCGAGCATTCGCCGTTATCGTGGCAACGATTGCTTGTAACGAGAAAGACAGGTCATCTCGTGCGCTCCTCTGAGAAGGAAGCTCACACTTACAGCAACAATGATAGAGTAAAGGTCGTTGCGGCGGCAGCGAATAAGCAAATCGGCTGCAAACGTGGACCTAAACCGCCGTGATGGTCGTGAACACGGAGCTTCCTTAATATTTTTAAAACAATAATAAACATCACAAAAACAACGAGACACGACAAAGAGAACGGAAAGAGACTGTCTGTTCGTACTTTTTGTCTTGTGTTTCGCTGTTTTAACGCTATTTATTCTTTTTTAGATAGCGCATACACTTATATGTTACTTCTGAAAAATGTTCTTGCAATTTGTACGCTAAATTTAAGGTAAAATTGCTTTTCTTTTCTCGCAGGTGCGTGTATCGGGACCGCGAGAGAGTCACTCACGAGCTGAGCAACGCAGAACGGGAGCTTAAATAGATAATTATTTTCGCAAGCCCCTCTTGGGCGGCTTCTTCGGCCCACGCGGTGTTCATTATAAGAAGATTGAAGAGCGCTCTTAAACCTCCAGCGATAAGTCTACACTATTGAAATTCTGGAACGGATATACGGCCAGCCGCGCCCATATAATCCAATTGCGGCGTCTTGAATGAAGCGACTCCCCGGCTGCGCCTCGGGAATACCAAACGGCACTTTCTGAAATGTAAATACTTTAAAAACACACACAAAAAAAGAAATGAGCGAGAATGTAAAAATCCGGTTGATGGCGAAATTCCATGACCGACAGGTTAAAAAAAGAGAGAGAGAGAGAGAGATCGCCAGTATCGCCCTGAACTTAGAAATCGTATTCGATACGCGTAAAAAATAGACAGCCGCGGCAGCGGCGACGTCATTTTTTGTCTTTTGGGCTCCTTTTTTTTTATTCTTATCTCCTCCTCATCTTCAAAGGTCGTAGTATACGGGCTGACGCGACGAGCGTGCGAATTAATTCCAGTCGTGCAACGTCGGATCGGAACGCCTTTAACGCGCACTCTGAACGACTTATCCCTAAATCAAGTTACTTCATCCGGCTGGGGCGTTTGTACGGGCAGAGGTGAATTAACGGATGCATAAGGCATGCCAGGCGTGATTCGACTGCTTCTAATAATACGCGCGTGCAGTCGCTGATATTGTTTAATGGGTTAATAAAATAATAATAACGGAAGCATTGAGCTATAAGCTTTTCCTTGTGAGCTCGCGCATCCGCCGGCGAAGAAGCGGCGCGTATACCCGAAGGACATTTGGGTGGAGATTCGAAGGGTAATGAAATAAGCAGGGGAGAAGGGTAGTTAATTTACATCGCATATTTATTGGCCAAAAACTTGAGGGGGGGAATACGGATTGCGGACAAATTTATTCCTACACTTTCGAGCCGTGCATGCCGATATCCCGACGCGTTCACGCACGCGAGTGATCTGAAAAACGCCGGCGGTGATTTTCGAAACATGTGCAAGCACAGTGTTCTACAGTGGGATGCGGGGAGAATAAACGGTACATAATTACCCTACTGTCCTGTATTGGGGTTTGTAGAATCGGTTGGGGGCACCCAGAAGAAGGCAGTTCCGCAGCCAGAACTGTTGGTGAAATAAAATCCTTGTCAGTGTTTTCCAAGCCGTTGCACCAAAGTTTTTATCTATGACTGCAATAGTCCTGAACTGGCGATATTCTAATGACGATGATGCCCCTGAAATACTTGGCATGCACCCACTAGGGGGGATGGGCGAAAAGTGTTCACTGGGTCCCTGTTGGAGCATATAGATTTACGCGCTCTTCGGGCGCAGCTCCCGCTCGCTGTTCGCAGGTTGGTTAGCAGCTGGCGCTGGCGCGCGCGTACAAGTGTCGCGCTATTTCTGCAGTAGGAATTCGACGCACTCAACTCCGGCATCAACCTTTGTTGCACTAGTTATAATTCCTCTGCTTTCACAGAGGCACAGTCTGCTTTTTGTTCATCTTCCGATGGAGACGCTCCTGGCTTTCGGCGTGCCTTGACCGCGTTACTGTGTGTGAATCTACTCGCAATCGTCCTAGTTAGCATTATAAACTGGTCGGAGCCAAGGTCTCGTTTAAAACACGCGCGCTCCCCTTAGTGGACAAGGCTGGAAGGCATCACGTGACGGCTTCGCAATGAAGGATACCGGAACGGGTGCTTTGAACGTGCTCGGGCCGATCGTTGTCAACATTATGTTCTGGCATTTCGTTCATTTTTTTCCAATGCCCAAATTTCATGCTAACTTATACCCGCGCCACGCGTACACGAAAAATGATATTACGTGTTTAAGGCCTTAAGATATCGAATGACATTAGTTGGGCGGGCCGTGCTACGCGCGAAAACGCCAAGGCATTAAGTGTGTAGGCATGGTGGTGATGCATGACCCAAAAGAGAAAGTCACTCATACTTTAGAAGTCGTTCATATAGAGAAAAACGTCTTAGAATGGTTACAAATGTGTTTTTGCGGAAGAAAACGTTATGAGAAACAGAGTTTTCTTAAAAATGGTGTGAACCGTTTCTAAAAGTGGCTTCATCAGCTGCCATCGCCATCAGTGATAGCCAAATCCGAAAAATCGAACACGACGAGTGACACGATGTTTTGGCTTTTGCCACGAACTTCGTCTTCTTCAAAACTTCGCCACCAAGAGCGCAGAAAAAAATCGCCTTATTTCGAAGTTCAGCTACATTTCTGCGTCAATACTCTGGTGCTGAGAGTTTCGTTGGTTTCATTTGGTGCTCGTCGCGTTCGAGGGTAGCAGATTTAGGACGTTTGTGAAGGCAAATGAGTTGTGAAGAACTCCTTAAACCAAAAAATTACATTAGAGGGAATGGCATTACATTTTTGCTTGTAGCAGCGAATTAATGGCATTAAAACTTAAAGTATCAAGCACTTAATGTTATTTTTCGTGTACGTGTGGCACAGGTATTACAGTATTTCCCTTGTACTTCACTTCTACGTACTTCCCGCCTCACCTGCTCTCATTAACTTCATTAACGTATCATTGACGTCAATGCCCTCAGGAGTTAATTGCTTGGCGAGTGCATCTGACGCATACTGTTAGGTTGCAACTGAGTCCGATAGCTCGAAACTTTAACAAATTTTAATTAAATTCTCCTGTAGGAGCATTACGAGATGCCGTATTTACATGAAGTGCTGTTGCAAGTTGTCCCATGGATGATACTGAGTTTGATATACGCGGAATAGAGCAGATGCTTTTACGTTTGAAACCGTCCAGTGCCATGAGGCCCGATGAATTACCTACAGCGTTGCTATCGTCATGTGCAGCCGCGTTATCAAAATATTGTCGAATTCTTTTTTCGAGGTCACTGAAATAAGGAGTCTTACCAGATGACTGGAAACTTGCAAACGTTGCGCCGTTGCACAAATCGGGACCAGGTAGCCTCGTACCCAATTATAGGCCTGTTTCTTTGAAGAGTGTAGTATGTAAAGTGTTCGAGCACGTGCTTTTAACTCGCATTATTAACCACTTAAATTCATTCTCACTGCTTAGCCCGCAACGGCGTGGTTTGCGAGCTGCATTTTCTTGTGTGGCGCAATTAACAGAATTAACGCATGATATTGCTGGTGCATTGGATCAAGGTTTCTCCGTGGACTGTATATTTCTTGATTTAGCAAAGGCGTTTGACGTTGTTTTTCATTCACTCCTCCGAGAAAAAATGGCGGGGTGTTACATAAACCCTTAAATTGTTCGTTGGATACAAGAGTACTTGAACTACCGGAAACAGCGTGCTGTCGTAAACGGTCAGCAGTCTGAAGATGTAAGTTCGGGAGTACCGCAGGGTTCTGTTTTGGGCACACTGTTATTTTTATTTTTTATGCATGATATTTGTACCGGTATTTCTTCTGAAATACGATCCTTTGCAGACCACTGTGTATTATATAGAATTAGTAATCACTAGTATGACTGCACTGCGCTTCAACATGATCTGAATAGGCTATTTGATTGGTGTCAAACTTGGGGAATGCAGATAAACCTGCAAAAATCTGTGTACATGTGCATCACGGGAAAGAAAACGCCTCATGTTTATTCCTATACCATTAATGGTACATGCCTTAACCAAACGTTCGAACATAAATATCTTGGTGTGTATCTTCCCTCTGACCTGTCTTGGCGCCATCAGGAAAATTATAGGTGCGTGAAAGCTTGTCGTGTTTTAGGCTTCCTACGTCACAACGCGAAACGTTTTCCAGTGAAGACGAAAGAGTTGCTGTACAAGACCAATGTTCGTCCTATACTCGAGTTTGCTTGCACGGTAGGGGGTCCACGAATCGAATCTTAAATCGAGAAACTAGAAAGAGTGCAAAACTTGGCTACTCGCTTTGTTCTTAAAGATTACTCAAGGAACTTCAGTGTGTCCACTGCTAAGCGCTGCCTAGGTTGGGATTCGCTTCAGCATCGTAGGAGAGTACTCAGACTAAATTTTTTTTACAATATATTTCATAACAAAACAGGGATAGATAGAAGTTGTTATTTAATGAGTCCAGACTATGTTTCACTAAGGACAGATCACTCCTGTAAAATAAAAGAAATACACTGTAGAACCGAATTGTTTAAGCATGCTTTTTTCCCCAAAACTATTCGCAAATGGAATAAGTTACCCAAAAATGTTGTGACAATTATGTCTAATGATGTACTTTCGTGTTCTTTGTAATGTATCTTTGTTGAACATGCAGGGTATTGGCTTGTAATTGCGCTTTAAATGACATTTCTGTTTTGCCTCTATTTTGCACAAATTTCTTCGTTATCCCCCCCCCCCCCTGTAACCCTGTAATGTCTTGAAAAGGCGCTGTGGGTACTATGATAAATAAATAAATAAATAAATAAATAAATAAATAAATAAATAAATAAATAAATAAATAAATAAATAAATAAATAAATAAATAAATAAATAAATAAATAAATAAATAAATAAATAAATAAATAAATAAATAAATAAATAAATAACAAGGCAGTCAATCTCGTCAACAACGTTAACCAAAATTGCAAACGAATACGCAGTACATAATACGACAGCCAGTGCGAGCCTTAAAACAAAAACAAAAAGATTTCAGGTTAACTGCCCGTGCATTTATCACCGGTCCCCCCCCCCCCCCCCCTGCCCCTGAAATTACGTCGATGAGAAACAATAGCCAAATAACCTTGGCGACCAGGATTTTTGAGACGAGCCTTCTTCAGATCATTTTGCGTGTTATTCCTCGAGGATTGCGGCGACTCTCTTCCATGCTTCCGCTGCATAGCGACGCTTTCCCAGGCTTCGGGTGACGGCACCATGAGCGCCAATTTAAAATCATCGTAGCAACCGCGGCATGAATTGGGCCGCAATTATACGGTTACCTGCACAGCACGATCTTACCACCGCTGCCATCAGCACATTCGACCTGGCGCGAAACTGACCAATTCATATTTGGCGCCAATCGGCCACGTGACGCGCTAGGCCGTATGGTGTAGCATTGAATTTCGCCATAGAGATACTCGAGAGCTGGCTGCTCAAACTCGCATCTGACCAGGCGCCGTATAACTGGTTTGTTTTATTTATTTGGTGCTCACAACGCCGATATGGCATTAATGGAGGGGGGGGGGGGAGGATACAAGATAACACAAACTCAAACTGCAACAAGTACAAAACAGTCAAAACACACAATACCATGTATACTCAATGCAGTAAGAAACTCATTGACAGCAAGTTTACAGAACTCAGGTTGACAGAACTCAGATTGACAGGTTGAGGGAAAAACAAATCTCATCTCGAATGTCTTTTCGCAATCCTCACGGTGACTGTAGCTACGGGAGGTAGAAAATCCGTCTGCAAACACGCAAAAAGGAAAGGAAACCAGGGTTGAAAAATATTTTCTTGCACGACCCTGACACGGATGCATTTATTGCAGAAGGGCGATGCCTCCTGTCCGGAGTATACAGTCAGAGTTTGGTCACTACCGAAGCACAGTGATCTCCCGGAGTGCAGCTACTAATTAACGCCACACTCTCACGCTATACGCGTTCTCAGCTTCTTAGCAGACGACCCTCCGCCCCTGCAGTCTGCTCACTCACCTCCCTACGCTACGTTGGAGTAGGAAAAAAAAAAGGGCTCAATCGGTCTTCGAGCGCACGAACACTGCAGAAGCAAAAGACGAGCGCAGACGACCCTGGAACTTTTTTCGAGCAGACGAAATCGGCCGGCACAGCAGCGCGTAGTAACAGGGACACAACGAAAGCGAAGCAGACGACACCCAGAACGCAACCCGGGAGGCCGCCGGCTGGTTCGTGAGCTGCGTCCCATTTGCGGCGGCGGCGGCTGTTGATATCGCGCCGATCCGGATTCCAACCGCGCCGATGTGCGGTGTCGGGTTACGCGCGACATCGACGAGGGAGAGAGGGGACAGAGACAGCGGGCGCTATTCCGCCCAGTTTGAGGTCGTTCGAGCGAAAATCTCAACCGCTCGCAAGGCCGAAGGGACGTTATTAGTATGCCCGGAGGTGTTTGCGAGCCGTAAATCCTTCAACAGGCGATTCCTCCCCGATCGACGACACGCTCAGACGAGAGGGCCCGTGGCGCGCCGCGAAGGGGAAAAAAAGAAGTACGTACTGTGCGGTTATTATGACTGGGTTTTAGTTTTTAGCCTTGAGACAAGAGCGAGCCGGAACTTAACCCTCTCAGATGGTGTGTGAAGAGCGCGTGCTAGCAAATCCCGTAATAGGTGTTGACTGCCGGCATTTGTGCCGTATTGAGCTCTGCAGACTGCAACCATTTATAAGCGCTACAAAGCATTTCCGATTATGTCGGCTGGGAATCCTATGTGGGGTGAAGAACGCAATGCTGTTCATCATCATCATCATCACCACCAGCCTATATACGCCGGCAAAGGCCTCTCCCATTATTCTCCAATTACCCCGGTCCTGGGCTAAACCGCGACCAATTTATCCCCGCAAACTTCTTGATCTCATCTGCCCATCTAACTTTCTGCCACCCCCTGCAACGCTTGCCTTCTCTAGGGATCCACTCTGTTACCCTTAATGACCAACGGTTATCTTGCCTTCGCAGTAAATGCCCTGCCCACATCCATTTCTTCTTAATTTCTACTAATATGTCCTTAACACGCGTTTGTTTCCTGACCCACGCCGCTCTCCTCTTGTCCCTTAATGTTACAACTATCATCTTCCGTTCCATTGCGCGCTGAGTCGTCCTCAATTTAATTTAAGCTGCTGTTAGCTGATCCGTAAAAGGGGGTTAAATGTCGGTATTAGTGTGGCAAAGGGCCCAGCAACGATTTTTAAACACTGAAAAGCGCTTCCAAGGATATCCACGGGATGTTCCAAGTGGGCTATTGTTTGGCGCTCTTTGCCCTTAGTCGGCCTTGCGCCATTAAACTCCAAACATCATCATCATTTGTTCCAAGTGAGGTGATGGTGGCTTTTCATCAGTTCTGTTCACCGGTTTCACGCTTTGTGCGACACTGTGTGACCGGGCGTCGGCATCCGCCGTGGCTGTGTCGGCAGCAAATGTCAAGAAACCGAACAAGAAGAACTTGCCTCCTTCCGTTTGAAAGTGTGGGATATAGATATGAAAATGGGGAAAGCTACGTCATCGAAATGGCACGACATCGCAAACACCAGCCCATTCATGAACTGTTCCCTTGACGCGCCCCAGAAGCTTGACGTACCGCTATAAAGCTGTCAAGCAACTGGACTGAAGCGATGAAGTAATCACCGCCGTTCCGCTTCGAGCTATCCCCTCGGTCCAATCTCTCTCCCTCGGCTCAATTTCCTCCGCTGATAAGTCCCGCCATTTTGCTTCGCGCGCATCCTCTAAACTTACGAGCGCACATCATGAGTAATTTCCCGCCGGCCGCCAGAGAATCGCCGGAACACTTTCCCCCTCGGGGAAATTTTCGTCTTCCAGCCAATATGGCTGCCGGGGAGGATGGCCACCCGACGCTCATCACCGCCCCTTCCTAACCACTGTACTTCAGTCAGCGTTTTCGACAACAACAACAACAACAACATAAATCGAAAGCGGATACTGCTATCGCTGTTTTCTCCTATCGATAGTTCCGGCAGTCAGGGCTACAAGCTGGCATGCCGGGAGCGATTCGTGGAACAACAGAAGCCCGCCCCCCGAGATTCAGCGCTCCCATTCTTTCGCGCTCGTGTGGGTGATTCATTCAAGTTACCGTACAGTTCCCGACAAAAGCGCTTAGGATGCCTCAAGTCCTGGTAGCGCACGAGTGTCTCTTTCCTGTCGCGCGCGTCGCCTTATCTCGGTTAGAAAGACCTCGGACACTACTCGTGACTCAATAGCCCAAGGGAGAGCGGGCGGGCGGCCGGCCAAGCGCGATAATCGCGTTCTTTTTTTTTTTCTTCTATCCCCCTCTCTCTCTCTCTGTTTCCCCGAACAAATCTACAGCTGGGAGCATTTCTCGGATGAGGAGCATCTCACGCCCTACATAATCTTTCCGAGTACTACTACAACTAGGAGGGGTGTTGTCGCCGCCTGAAACACAAGGCCGCGAGGCATCTGGTATCACCGCCTCCTTTTTAAATTCGAAGGCCATTTTTCCTCTGAAGTGTACCACGTTCCCGTTTTTAAATGCGACCGAAATTAAAAGGCGAGCTGGACGCAGCATAATGAATCACTTCCTGGTCTTCTCCTCTCTTTGCTGGGACTACTACTACTACTACTACTACTACTACTACTACTACTACTACTACTACTACTACTACTACTACTACTATACTCCGTGGCAACTTAAGAACGGCAGCGGAAGTTGCTGCTGTGCCTTATCACCGTAGCCGGATGTTTCTCCGCGCGGCACAAGTAGGGCGTTACTGCGAATATTTTGAACATGGCGTGAGCCGTTCCCGTGATTTTTTGGACTTCATATGCTTATAAACGACTCCAGTGACGACAAACAAACTGCGTGAGACAAGGCAGACGATATCACGCATTCGTAGTAAACCCTTTTCAAAACGCGCGCGCACTGACGTCACGGGTCCGGCGCTTTGGTGGAGTGATCCACTACATGAGGTGGTGCCGTTCTTGAGTTGTAACCGAGTATACTACTACTACTACTACTACCACTACCACTACTGCTGCTGCTACTACTACTACTACTACTACTACTACTACTACTACTAACCATGATAATAGTAATTATATTATTATTAATAATAATTGCTTTCTCTCCAACTATCGTAGCCTCCCCCACAGCGTAACCTAGTGCAATTGCTGTACCGGTAGTTCCTCCGCGAAGTCGTAATCATCATCATTATCTCTAAATCTATTCCTTTCCGTCAAAGCTAGCTCTTTTCATCTTCATAATAACAATAATGTCAATACCAATGATATATAAACCTATATTCATCCATATCAAGGCTATCTATTCTTCCGACTGTTCATCATCAATATCATCATCGTCAACAGCTCGTTCCCCCTTTAAATCCAACTTCTTTCTCAATAAATTTTATGATGATGACGATAATGATCGCTGTGCGCACGAAGCGTATCAAATTTATAAGGGCCCCGGGATTGCGAGAGGGATGCTTCGGGCCCGCGATCAGTGTAGCCCACAACTTCTTATTTTGATACGGCTTCAATTAATATTCCTTGTCTGGCCGAGCTGCTTTTGCTTGAACTGTCGTCATGCTGCATCATGATTCATCCCAGCCCCGTCTTTGCTTGTCGGCGTGACAGGCGTACCATAGACACGACCCGTGATGTGATCGCTGATATAACGTGTTTATTCGACGACGACGCTACAAGCTTTCGAAGGGAAAATAACGACACTCACCCCATAATCATGACGTTTCAATCCCACAGAGCAATTAGGCGTTTCGTCGGTCTAATTAAAACAGTTTTCATGAGGGGAACTCGCTTATCACTGCATCAAAATTTCGACTGTCAACACCAATATCAATTGCACAGGCGTAAATGTTTTGGTTCCCAACCGAAGGCGGAA
Organism: Haemaphysalis longicornis; assembly: GCF_048455015.1. Classification (NCBI taxonomy): domain Eukaryota; kingdom Metazoa; phylum Arthropoda; class Arachnida; order Ixodida; family Ixodidae; genus Haemaphysalis; species Haemaphysalis longicornis. The sequence continues at coordinate 80,102,940 of NW_027526204.1, read as the reverse complement.
TTCTGAGATGGTTTTGTTTTACAATCTTGGCTTGTTGCAATACTAGCCACCTCGGTAATGGAGCTAAATTTTCTTTGAGATGTAGTTTGCTCCGTCTAGTTGAAATGCAGAAGATACCATCGGTATTGAGCGTTCGTGACTGGCGGGGGTGGACGAAAACAACAACAACAACAAGAAAGAGCGCAAGAACTATTCACAGTTGTATAGCGGGCTTTGACCGTCTATATACGCACTGAATAGCAAAACAATATTTGCATGCGCGCTTCGATAACGCCTAGACTGAGTGGACGTGCACGAGCGCGGGGTTGTAGGAAGCGTGGCTACGTGCATATCCGGAGTTCCACGCCACTCTCCTGAACGCGAAAAAAAAAACCTATCGTGGACCAGTTTCTGGTTCTCCTCGTACGGCAATGGTCCCCTCGCCTGAAGCCCGTTCTACACGGCACGATTTTCGCCAGCGAATTCGCAGCTGCGGCGCCGCTCGTGTGGCAAAACGATCTATTCGCGTTGCTGTGGCAAATTGCCAAATGTTTGTATACTGTACTGGTCGAACTTCTCCCATAAACGCCGCTTGGCGTTTGCCAATTTGTCGCAGTAATGAAAACAGAAAAAAAAAGCAGATCGTTTTGCCGCATGAGCGGCACCGCAGCTGCGAATTCGCAGGCGAAATTCGCGCAATGTAAAACGAGCTTGAGAGGGAATACTTCCGCCGGGTACCGTTTTTTTCCCTTCAGTGCTGAATGACAACATACACACACGTGCATTCATTCCCTTACGATGTCTGATAAGAATGCCATAGAAGGCCATCGCGAGATTGCCCGCTGATTATAAGCACTATTGGCAACTAACCCGCTGCGGTGGCTCAGTGGCTATTAGCTTTGTGCTGCTGAGCCTAGCGTCACTAAATAAGCTACACTTATGTGCACCCCCACTTCGTGCACCTGAAAGCATCTGGGGACCATTTTGTTTCTGGCTTGCAGTGTTGCCATCTCTCCCAAGAAAACCGCCGCCGGTTTTGATGGGCAGAGTGTGACCGGCCGCTCTAGCGTCCTTGAAGCAGACAGAGAGAGAGAGAGAGAGAGAGAGAGAGAGAGAGAGAGAGAGAGAGAGAGAGAGAGAGAGAGAGAGAGAGAGAGAGAGAGAGAGAGAGAGAGAGAGAGAGGAGAGGCGCCCAGAAATAAAATGGCTGCACCCATATGTAAACAAATATCACGTGGTGCCGACCGACCAATGAAAATCCTGTCGGCACATTACAACGAGAGAAAAGAGTGCCGATACTCTAAAAGCCTTTATTTAGTGACGCTAGCTGAGCCCAAGGACGCAGGTTCGGTTCCCGATCGCGACGGCCACTGTCCTCACGGAGGCGAAAAGTAAAAAAAACGTCCGTGTGCAGATATCGGCGCACGTTAAAGATCCCCAGGTGGTCGAAATTAATCCGGAGCGCTTCACAGCGTGCCTCATAGCTTTGGTGCAGCTTGGGCGCGTTAATCCCCCAACATCAATGAAATCAACAATCAACTGTTGTCGACTAAATCAAGAGCGCGAGGCCGGTGGCGTGTTCAGCTTGAGGAGGAAGGCGTTGACGAAAGCATAATATTCCTCGCGAGTGGAAGAAATCTGGTCTTGCTACACACAAAAAAAAAAAAATCTTAAAAAATCTGGGGCCTTTTTCGCTAATGTGAAACCTGGGGAGGGGCGAAGCATGTAGTGTATACGCGTATTCTTGGCGCCTTGTCGTTTTGGATTGTACGGTTTAACACGCCGACGCAACGCAGGCGATGAGGCGCGCCGTAGTGGAGGGCTCCGGATTAATTTTGACCACCTGGGGATCTTTATCGTGCGTCGAAATCTCGTGCACACGGGCGTTTTTGCTTTTCGCCTCCATCAGAAAAGCGGCCGCCGCGGCCGGGAATCGAACCCGCGACCTTGTGCTCAGCAGCGCAACGCCTTAGCCACTGAGCCACCGCGGCGGGTGCCTTGTCGTTTTGGCAACGGAGACGAAGCCATTGGGGGGTGGAGGTGTACAGCTTTGCTGTAGAAGACTCGTGTCTTAGAAGCGCGAAACGTTCTAGCGCGAGGCGCAAGCGAGTGTCCCGGCGTTTTAGTGCCGTGACTACACGAGACGACGGTTACGACGCCATCAGGTGCAGACAGTCCGAGCCCCTAAGGGTCTTCGCCCCTAAAAATCATGACCGATGCATTCCGCTCCCTGATAGATGGGTAGCGAAGAAATGTGCCTTTCTTTGAGCCTGGCGTGTCCACCACATCCGTCATCAGCGGCGACTCAGATTAGAGCGAACATCCAAAAGTAGATAATAGCAGCGCCCCCACACGCATGCGCAGATAAAAAAACTAAGAAACGGTCCATTAAAGTACTCAGGTAAACGATTGCAATATACTCAAACACCTCGCCTTCCTCTGTGATACACTCCGCGCGAATTGAAGGGAAGCAACGTAGTTGGCCTTATTTTGTTTCGCTTTTGTTTCGGAATTAATGCTTGGACTTCGAAAAATTCGCGCCGGCAATGCTGTTCTCGAGAAAGGGAGCGCGTTACTCAGTGATAAGATAACAGTATTCAGAAAGGCGTACGCCCACATGACGATCGTTCTTTCTGCCTTCGATAAGATATTGCGCCGAAGAGAAGCGGGCGTTATCGCGCGCCGTATAGCCGCGACAATTGGCACGTGCAGCTGTTTCTGGCGATGTTCCTCTTGTACTGTAGCTCGCCGTTTATAAGTGCAACCTCGAGTATTACGCGGTTCTGTGACGTGCGAATTCACGTGTCCCATGTGTGCTTGCGCTGGAGTGGGGTGCAGGTATAAGGATTGATTGATTGATTGATTGATTGATTGATTGATTGATTGATTGATTGATTGATTGATTGATTGATTGATTGATTGATTGATTGATTGTAGGGCTTAACGCGCCGATGCAACGCAGGCGATGAGGCGCGCCGTAGTGGAGGGCTCCGGATTAATTTTGACCACCTGGGGATCTGTAACGTGCGCCGAAACCTCGAACACACGGGCGTTTTTGATTTTCGCCTCCGCCAGAAAAGCGGCAGCCGCGGCCTAGAAACGAACAGATAAGGCCTGTATCAGAGCTTCGTGGTAGTCAGCTGGTGCGTCCTTCAGTGCTCACATAGAAAAAAACCCCCCAGCTTCGCTATGGTTCAAGTCTGGTGCGACTTAGTGCAAGCCTCACAATTTTTTTTTTTTTGGGGGGGGGGGGGGGGGGGGGGGGAGGGAGCGTTGCCTAGTGTTGCCGGTTGTCGCAAACCACAGTTAGGTTTCACGCATACACGCAAACTATGCAAGCGTAAATTGTATTGTTTGCTATAAAGAACGACTACAGCGAGAAACGACACCTTTTGAAATTCATCTTGCATTCTGGTCAGAACGTATCTACACGATATCCACGCATTCATTGCTCAATCCTCGCGAAATGATTTATACCGAACGCAGGAAATGAAAGCATGCACGCTTGCGTGAAGCACCTGCGCTTGGCTCCAGCGTTTAAAGACCCCAGGTGGCCAAAGTGACTCTGAGCCAACGCGTCGCGCCTCACCAAGCCAGGTGTTTGTTTCGCCGCACGACAACCCTTATTTAAATGCGGTTTTCCATCTTCGCGACACTCGGCTATCTTTTAATCTGCATCTCAAACGCGTAGGCTGAAAACCAGCATTTTAGGCTAAAGTACTCCGCTTAAGAGTTGCTTCTCTGCTCGGGTCCACGCGAACTCGAGGAGCGAGACGACCAAACGGCAGGACACGTGAACCGGTGTCGCGCATGGCGCAATGTCACGTGGGGAGAGGCAGTCGACCGCCATGGTGGCATCAAAGATTCGGCAAGGAGGGCGAAGATGCTTATGAAGGACAACCCGCCGCGGTGGCTCAGTGGCTAAGGCGCTGCGCTGCTGATTCCAAGGTCGCGGACTCGGTGCCGTCCGCAGTGGCTGCTTTTCGGATGGAGGCGAAAAGCGAAACCGGCCGTGTGTCGATATTTCGGTGCACGTTAAAGATCCCTAGGTAGCCAGAATTAATCCGGAGCCCTCCACGTATTGCCGCACTGAAGCATGTGCAAAACCAGTGTTCCTGAAAGATTTTGCGCCCCTCCGTGCATTAACGCTCATTCTAAACATTCTGATGGAGACGAAAAGCTAAAGCTCCAGTGTGTTGGAGATTTCGGCGCGTGTTAAAGATCCCCAGGTGGTCAAAATTAATCCGGAGCCCTCCACTACGGCGCGCCTCACCGCCTGTGTAGCGTCGGCGCGTGAAACCCTTCAATCAATCAATCAATCAATCAATCAATCAATCAATCAATCAATCAATCAATCAATCAATCAATCAATCAATCAATCAATCAATCAATCAATCAATCAATCAATCAATCGATGGATCGATCAATCGATCGATAGGAGCATAGGAAAGGCGTCGTAGCACAGTGAACCTGACAGAAATCACGAAACACGCACACGCCCACGCAAACACGCCCACAACACATTACAAATTGTATTGCTGCATTGAAGCAAGTTGCTGAGTTAAAAGAAAAGATTTGCGGGAGAGAGTGCTTGCATCGACGCCCGAAGCCGAGCAGAGCTTTCTGAGTATATTAGAAATGGATGCATTTAAATATCGAAAAAAAAAGTCACGCCTCGTGTGCGGGGATTCTATTTCACCGAGGTTCAAGGGCGTCATAGTTGGAGCATCCTTCTTGCGGGTACATTGCAGCAGCGAGAGAGGACACGAGCAAACTTTTTCTAAACAATCTCCGAACGCCGAGATGACGATGTGATCATGCAATTGCACATTGTCGAGTCATTGCGAGGCGAACTACCTTACGGAGTCTTGCCTCAGAGCTTTAAGCATTCCGGCCCTCATTGCATTCTCGGTTGCGGTCCTTGAACTTTGGAACGTCGTAGTCAGCAGATTAGAAGGTGGAAATTTGAAGCCGCAAGTTATTAGCTCCCGGACGAAACTGCTAATTAAGAACCGCATTTAATATACCCCGTCCGCGAATGCCGTCCCATTGAGAAGACGTTTCGCAAAGGCTGGCGGCTCGGAACGAGTTATTTTTCACTCGAAGCTTATATATTTATGTGTATGTTTATATAAATCCCCAGGCCTCACCAACTCCACGCGGCATGGCCATGACCGCTGGGTATTCTCTTGCCTCGACAACCACTGGCCAGTTTAGAAAGCTCCCGCGGTCTCCGCGATTAGAATACGGCGGATCTCCGGCTCGAGAGTCCCTACGGCGCCCGGACGTCGCGCCACGGACAATAATCTGTAGAGCTGCTCTGGAACTTTCGTTCGCCGCGCTATAGTGTGCGGTGGTTTGTGTTCGGGGTGTCGTAACCAGGACGTGGACGCGGCGTGAATATGCCGCTTGCGTCTGGGAGCTGACAAGAGAGGCCTGGGAGATAACGTTCGCGGGGATTCCCCGGGCCGTCCCGCAGAAACGGAAACGAGACGGAAAGCGATTGTGCCGGTTGTCCGGCGAGCCGAGGTCACCGGAACGACCGGGGAAAATGTGATTCCCTGACGGAAGGGTTGTCGAGTGCTTGGACGAACACTTTAGTGCCAATGACTGCTGGGAAACACCGTGTTTGTGTACAGAGGCGGCGAGAAAAATGACAGTCCTTCCCACTGCGGAGAGAAAAATAGAAAGAGGAGGGTGTGGTGAACGAACACTATCATGCTGGTTTGTTTTGATGCGGGAGAAACATTACTGGCGTACCTGTCAAAGAATTTCGCGCGCCCGAGTGCGCGCGTGAAAAAAAAACAACAACAACAAAAAAACAAAGAAAGGGAAAACTGTCTTTCAAGTCGAAACGACAGTCATCTGAATGGCAGGCTTTGTTAGGATCACAATGATGTGACGAACCAACGTATGGACGCGTTTCAGCTTGGATACATCACCCCGAATCTCGACTGGTTTCGCACTCGCGACTTCGACGACTGTCCTGCAGCAATGCCTCGAAACCTGCGCACGCATGCACAAAAACTTGCCGAACGCTCTTCTGCCGAGAGCTGCCCGCAACAGCGCATTCAGAACGAGAGCCTAATTGGCGACAATGGCACGCCGTAGCGTGTACTAAAGCGCACGCCTGCTCGCGTTAGAGGACCCACGCAGACAAAATAAAGCCAAATTTATCTCAATCATCTCGCCTACACTCTTAGGCAAAAAGGACTAAAATATGGACTAAAATACAGCCGTTAGTCTTCGCGGGCGACCGTCAAGGGGAGTATCTGCGGCAGAGTACGTGCCGTGTGCATAAATGCGGACTAACTGTTCGTCCCCGCCGATCTATGAGGATTAACGGGAAGACGAAACGCATGCAGTTAGTCTCTTTGCTGCGTCGTTAATCCCCTAATGGCGTCGTCGTTGCCCTTTCGCGCATATGTCTGCGAAAAGTTTTATATTTCCAAAACACAAGCCATTGCAGTCACTGGGTGCTTTAGATGGTGCCACGGGAGAAAATATTGATGTTAGTTATAAGAAAATCGCCTAGTGTTAGTAGAGCGGCGGATAATGGCAAGGAGCGGCGAAGCGCGATTGCCATACGCTTCTCGGCGAGGTTATGTTGATACGCTGTGTTGCATACGATTCGTGCGAGGTAATAACGGCCAATGAAAGCTTTCAAGCGCCTTAACAGTAACGCAAAAATTAGTGACAATAGCAAAAGTGGATTCCTGAGTGTAATGAATATGTAGATGTTTAACAGACGAGAAAAAAACGCATGTTGCTGATGACAACTGCTAAACAAAAATGCTCGCTACAGGTAAGCGTCTCGAAGTTATCTTTTACACTCGGTACACGATTGCCTTGGGCACCAAAGCTATGACAATGCTGCAACTGCTGTAAAACCCGCTTGCATTTCCCAGTCGCAATCGTCTAGCGACGCGAATTTGAAGAATTCAGGCTAAGCAACACCGAATTCGCTTTCGCCGATGCAGGAAAATATGGCATGTTTCCTTATTCTGACAGTCACACAGACGACACCTTTCACATACGTTACATAGAGCACTTAACATATGTATCGAACACTAAGAAAGCACTTAGCTTGCGCTAATTTGTGCGGAAACAAATGAGTCGTCCGATCACCCAGCTATACCTATCTCAACTAGGCGACGACGAGTTGATTGTTATTTACAAGAAAAACTATGGTTGTGAGGCTCTACTTCGAATCGAACTGAGCAATAGTCCCTAAACCTAGCAAAGCGCTAAGCGCAAGGCGCAAAACGCGGTCACGTTCGCTTGCACAGATAGAAATTCGGGCACCAGTTGCAATGGATCTGTGGCGTTATGCAGAGAACTACACGCTGTACACTTGAATATTATCTAACGCACCAACCACCCGGCGGCACAGTCCAGTGGATAGCGGGTCAGGTTTCTTGTGTATATTTCCGGGCCTCAGAGGTTCGATCCCTGCCGGTGCCGGAGTTTTTTCCTTTTTTCTGCGCTATACGCAGTTCGTCCTTGGAGAGTATCGGAACGGACCATCCGGGTGGGGGACTAACCGTTCGTCCCCTCGCAGTTAGTCCCCAAAGGGACTAATGATTGTGGCAGAGGCCGTTAGTCCCCGAAAGGACGAACTTTTAGTCCTTTTTGCCTAAGAGTGTATGGTTACTCACTCTGCCCCATTGCAACCACAAAAGACGGTTTTTAACCCCCCCCCCCAAAAAAAAAAAAAAAAAAAAGAACGCAAGAAATATCGAAAAGCAAACTTCGCGCCACGGTGACGAGATGGGGTCGTGAGCGATTGAATATGGACCGGCACTACAAGCATTGTTGTTAGTGGATTAAATGCGCGTTAGCATTCTATTGGTACGATTAAGCGCTACTAGAGGCGCCACTACAATCACCCAGTCATGTATGTATCTTTGATATTAACTGACTATTTCCATAAAAGAAGTGCAATTTTAAGGAGGGTATTTAGGGGAACAAGTTGCGAGTAGGCAACTTGACTAGCCCTAAAATTCATGCTGACTGGCAGCAGCGGAGAAAAAGCACTGATTGACAAATAAAAAAAAAAAAATAGAGAAAGAGGAGACAAAGTCTTGTTGGTGCGGTCAGTTCGCTTAGATCAGACTTTGTGACGTCATTGAGACATTTCGCATGTCTCTATGACGTCCCTTGTACGTCCCTTGTCTAAACATTTGGCGCTTGAAAGCCTTATCATGCAATACCAACTAGCTCGAACCCTCAGAGAAATCACCACACAGTGGCTGGGGAGACTCCAGTGCTTTGATAAGTTTTCTTCAACATCTCGTTTATTTTGTTCGAACTGTGCGACAAATAGGGTAATCGCCGTTATCGGGAGACAAAGCAGTACTTTTGTATTTTGTCTTCAAGGTCCCTTTAAATGCGACGAAGCCGACATTTTAGCTTGTTGGGTGCGCGGGTAGCCGTATCCCGTTCGCGTTCGGCGCGTAATGCTCAGAAACCGGCCGGCTGAGTTCCTTTCGTTGTCCTTTTTTTTTTTTTTTTCGTTCTTTTTTTGTTTTCCTTGGAAGCAGATCCTCCCGATAGAGCCGGCGTGGAACGCGGTGCAAATGCTTTGCATTCGCTGCGCGTGCATGCGCTTCCAACGTGGCGGAGACCTTGTCGAGGACGTTTCGGCGCAGTCGGGCGGGGCCGGAGAGGACGACGCGAGTCTCGCTCAGCATTCTGCAGGGATGTCGCTGAACTCGCCGCGACGCGGGGACAAGCACTTGTGCAAGTGTTGTGCCTGAGAGCGCGTGTAAAGTAGCCTTATACCCTTGTCAAGTGGCAAATATAATGTCATTCAAAGTGAAGGACATTAGCTGCTAATGACATTCGGTTTGGCTGTGTGGGTCTACACGGCGATACAACTGTCATTTCATAGTGATAGCGGTGACTACAGTCGAGCCCGCTTACAAAGAACTTGAGCGTCACGCGGCCTCCGTTCGTTATATCCCGAAGTTCGTAGTAAATGGACCCCAGTAAAAAAAATCACAAGTCAAAACATAATTTATTTTTTCGCTGGGAAGTCCGTGATGGCTGTCTGTTTCTGCAGTGCAGACTTGATGAGGGTGGTCTCCAGTTTACTTAGAGCAGCCGCATGCTCTTCGCCGAGGCCCTTGGCGTAAACAAGTTGTTTAAGGTCTAAGTAGCCCATTGCAACAGGCGCGCTTATTGGCGCAGGCTCAGAAGTTTAGTCGTCATCCGCGTCCGATTACTCCGCATCGCTCTTGCCCCGCACTTCATTAACGATGCCCTCGTCCATGCACGGTTCCGCAGTGTCAGCATCTTTATCGGCACAAACGAAATCGTCCCAGCCGAGGTCCCGGCCCTGCGCCTGCCTTTCCTCTGCATGTCACGGTCAAACTCGCTCAGCCACTGGGCGAATAGATGTGCCCAGTGGTTGTGCCTGTAGCGCACGGGCACATAGCTCCTAAAGCACCGCGGCTTCTTCGATTTTAGATGCGACTGCATCTCATTCACTCGCCTTGTCCCTGCATCCGGCGTCGGCGTTGTTGTCGGCGTCCGCCCCTCCCCCATTGTCCTCGCCGCGTGAGCTGCGTTCTCCGCCGCTCACCCCCTCTCCTCTCCGATAGCGAACACTCTCTCGCGAGGGGCATTGGATTGAATTCGAATGGATTGGCTTGGCTTGGCTTGGCTTGGCTTGGATGGGATGGGATTGGATTGGATTGGCTTGACTTGGATTGAATTGGATTGGATTGGATTAAAGTGAATTGTGTTGGATTGTTCTGCGTCATAGCCGCGGCAGACGCACTGGCGCCGGCGCGTCCCCTCACCGTTAAGCGCGCTATAAAACGCGGTGCCTGCGCCGCTCCTCTCCATCGTTCCAGCGCCGTTCCTCCGCTCTCCAACGCTGCAACGTGAACCCCCTATGCGTCGCATCTACACAGGGGTTCCCGCGAGGGGAGGTGGGAGTTTTTTCCGATGACGAAGGGCACGCACCCGTGGCTGCCATCCATGTTAGTGCCAGAAGTGCTGTGACGCGCGCGTAGCTATGCCTCCCGCAAGTGCATGTAACGCCTTTCACGGCGTGTGTTTTATCCCGCAACATCTGGTAAAATAACGCAGTTTCATCCGCGTTGTAGACGTCACGCTCTCACATAGCTTGAAATAACTTCTCCGTTCACCCGGCTTGCCCGCGAGGATGTTCGGGAAAGCGACTTGTGCCGGCCGAGCTGGGCAGAGGCCGTCATTTGAACTGACATCGCGGCGCCGGCCGTTCGCTGTAACCGATCGGCAGGGCTCAAAGACGTTAGTTGTACGTGGGATTCTATGCCATTGAAATAACATATTTTGACGGTCACGCGGGTTTTGTTCGTTATAAGCGAAAGTTCGTTTTAAGTGGGGCCGTTATACGGGGGCTCGACTGTATTAGCAAGCTAGCAAAATTGCAAAGATATAGTTCAAGTGCGTCTAGAATGTCTTTATACAGAATAGTCATTTAAAACAAAACAAAAAGTTCGTTTTTTTTAATTAGGAAGAAGAAAATCAGCGTTTTAATTTAGATAATTGTACACATCACAAGCCGAGACAAGTCCGCAAGAAATCCGTATCAGGGGCTACTAGAGCCCGCATTGGGGACGAAAATTTTTTTGTTAGTACTTGTGTGCTCTTTTTTTATTTGGAACACAACATAAAGGAGAAAATTTAAGTTTACTGACAGTTTTCATAAACAGTATTGTTTATGTTATTACTGAACTTTCTTGTCTAGTGACGCGCCACTGTTGTCGAGGCTACTCATTTGGCCACTGAATGAGCTGCCAAACCTCATTTAGCCGCTAAATGCAATTTACCTCGATTGTTATTCGGTATTCTCGTTTAATGCCGAACTAATGACGTTTATAGTAAATGACATTTGCTTTAGATGTCATTAGATCTGCCGCGTGACAGCCGTATTAGACCACCTGCTCTCTATAAAATGGTAGTCCATTCTGCATTTTGGTTGAGGGTCCGCGTTCGTACATAGTTAAGCAGTTGAATAGGCCATGAAGACAGAATAGAAGTTAGTCGCATTAAACACCGCTTTGTCCCCATAACAATCGTACGAATTTCATCGCAAACTTCAAACAACTAATGGAGATGTACGAAAAAGTGGTGAAACGGTGCCGAGTCCCCATTTTTCTATGACGTCACCGAAACTTGTTTGTGCAAATGGCGGCTGCCCACTTGAGCCTCAGCCAAGAAAAATGGCTATGACATTGTTGAGGGGCCTGCGGTCCCGTTTGATCATATCGCTTGAATACTCATCATCATCATCATCATCATCACCAGCCTGTCTACGCCCACTGCAGGGCAAAGGCCTCTCCCATTATTCTCCAATTACCTCGGTCCTGTGCCAACTGGTACCAATTTATCCCCGCAAACTTCTTGATCTCATCTGCCCATCTAACTTTCTGCCGCCCCCTGCAGCGCTTGCCTTCTCTAGGGATCCACTCTGTTACCCTTAATGACCAGCGGTTATCTTGCCTTCGCATTACATGCCCTGCCCAAGTCCATTTCTTCTTCTTAATTTCTACTAATATGTCTTTAACACCAGTTTGCTCCCTGACCCACTCCGCTCTCTTCTTGTCCCTTAATGTTACACCTATCATTTTCCGCTCCATTGCCCGCTGAGTCGTTCTCAATTTAAGTTGAACCCTCTTAGTGAGCCTCCAAGTTTCTGCCCCGTAGGTGAGTACCGGTAAGATGCAGCTGTCATACACTTTCTTCTTCAACGACAATGGTAGGCTGCTATTCATTATCTGAGAATGTCTGCCATATGCACCCCACCCCATTCTGATCCTTCTAATTATCTCTGCCTCATGGTTGGGATCTGGGGTCACAACTTGGCCTAAGTATATATATTCGCTTACCACTTCCACTGCCTCGCCATCTATCTCAAACTGCTGTGCTGTCCCGAGGTTATTGATCATTACTTTAGTTTTCTGCATATTAATTTTCAGGCCCACGGTTCTACTCTGTTCGCCCAGTGGGGAAAGCATGCTTTGCAATTCGTCCCCCGAGTTACTTAGCAAGGCAACGTCATCAGCAAATCTGAGGTTACTGAGGTATTCTCCATTAACCCTTACTCCCACCTGTTCCCAATCCAACGTTCTGAATACTTCTTGTAAGCATGCTGTGAATAACATTGGAGAGATTGTGTCTCCTTGTCTGACACCCTTCCTTATAGGTATTTTACTGCTCTCCTTATGGAGGATGATGGTAGCTGTAGACCCATTATAGATATCCTCTAGTATTCTTACATAATGCTCATCTACCCCCTGGTTCCGTAATGCCTGAATGACTGCTAGGGTTTCGACCGAGTCAAATGCTTTCTCATAATCTATGAAGGCTATATATAGGGGTTGAGTATACTCAGCGCACTTCTCTATCACCTGATTGATCGTGTGAATATGGTCCATTGTTGAATAACCTTTACGGAACCCTGCTTGTTCTTTAGGTTGACTGAAATCTAAGGTGGCAGAGATTCGGTTAGCGATTACCTTGGTAAATACCTTGTAGACGACTGACAGTAAGCTGATCGGCCTGTAGTTTTTCAAGTCCTTCATGTCGCCTTTCTTATGGATTAGGATGATGTTCGCGTTCTTCCAAGATTCCGGTACCATTGCGGTCATTAGGCATTGCGTATACAGGTTTGCCAGTTTTTCGAGTACAATTTCTCCGCCATCCTTCAAGAGGTCTGCTGTTATCTGATCCTCACCAGGTGCTTTGCCCCCTTTCATTTCTTTCAAAGCCTTCCTTACTTCTTCGGTCGTTACTGGTGGGATGTCTATCTCCTCTGAACTACTGTATCGTTCGGCATTATACTAGCTTGAATACTAGCGTGCAGTTAATACACTGATAACTGCGTTTTTAGTGGTAGCCTCTATTGCGTCACGTTTACCCATATTACGTCCCTGTAGCGCTGAATTTGAACGTTACCCAGTCGAAAAAGAGGGCAAAAAATATGGCGTGTCGTTCATCCATGGCCCCCCAAAAACACCCTTTGTGGCTCCTGAACAGCTCCTATTGGCCACCCCGATCATGGTCGTATTAGAGTGTCCTCGCCACAACTTCCAATGTGCATACCGTGCTAAGTGAACAATCGCAATGCAATGAAGAATTTATATGAACCATCTTCCCCTACCCTTTTTCCCATGTCCCCCAACAAGGCCTATTGGCCTCCTCCTATGATAAAGTCATCCATTCCATTCCATTCTGTAGTTTGTCATATTTTCGCGTGTCGTACTGTCGTCTTATCGTATTCTTGTCATGTCGTGATTCTGATTTTCTGTCGCGTGTCGTATTCCTGTCCTGATATTGATGTTCCGTCGTGCCGAATTCCTGCCTTGTCGTAATCTTGATGTCCCATCAGTAGTTGCACATGGTTTGAATATTATTGCCCATTGTGAAGAGTAGAGTAAATGACAGATCTGTTGTGATGAAAGAAACGTTTGTCGTTGAGAAAATTGACTTTGTTACGACAGAAATGTGTGTCGTAACAACAGATGGCTTTGACAAAACAACGGGACTTCTGTTGTCACAACAAAGTTTTTTGTCGTACGATAGGAATTCTTGTTAGGTTTTTGCGGTATTCCTGTTCTGATTGTAGACTGGGTATTTATTATTTATTTCGTTTTCTTTCAATTACAAAAAAAAATGTTTTTCGTGGCTGCAATAGTACTGGGTGGGTTACCAAAGGATAGCTGTTTCCAACTGAACAAAACTGTATTGTGCCTTCATGGCCACTGCAAGTTCACATCCAAATGCAGTCAATCGTAATAGTACCAGTCAGTTAACAAGGTCGCAGTGGTTTAGACGAGGCGCAATTTTTTTTCTCGGTGAAAATCGGCCATGCTGTGAGAAGTACAGTAAGTACAGTTCAAAACAGCCACCGATGTATGAATACACTTTGAGATGCGTTTAACAAGTCAAATCTAACCTGTCAGAAAAAGTGACAGTCATGGTTACAGTTTGTGTAATAGCGCAAATAAATTCAAAGTTCCCGCCACGACTCTGTGTAGATTGTTCTGCAGCAAAGGGGCAGTTGGGGTTTCATGCTCTTCCTTGTATTTCGACGTCTGACCGTCACTTAAAGCGATGACCTCTGTTTAAAGGAGCCATGAAGACAAAATACAAGTTGGGTTTATTAGAAAGACTGCTTAGTCCTGATAACAATGAGACCAATATCATCGCAATCTTCGAACAAATAACGGAGATATTAAAGAAAACGTGTGAAGCTGTCGCGACCCCCTAGCCAATTTCCCGCAACTTTTCTATGACGTCACGGAACCTTGTTTGTGCGATTGGCGGCCGCCTAACTGACCTGTCGCGACGACACACGACTCGACGTCTGTAATGGGGCCGCTAGTTCCATTTGACCGCATCACTTGAATGCTAACGTGCAGTTAACGCACTGAAAATTATGTTTTATTGTTGGCCCGAATGACGTCATTCTTGCTCACAACACGTCACTGTGGCGCAAAATTTGGAAGTTTTTTAATACTTCTAGCTTTTTTTTTTTCGTTAAAAACATCTTTTGTGGCTGTAATGGAGTTGAGTGAGATACTGAATCCTAGTTCTTTCAAATTAAACAAAGTTGCATTTTCTCTTCTTGGCTTCTTTAAACTTTGCCACTCGCAAATGCGCTCTTTGCTTGTCGCTTTGCGAGTAGGTTTTCCTGCGAGTTTTACGAGCACATTTAAGGTAGGCTAACACAATTAGAGGTGAAATGTCTCTAACAACCTCGACAAGTCGGTTTTTTCCGCCACTTTTGCGTGCATATATAGGTATACGCTCAAGGGGTAAGTGTAGTAATCTCTCAAACAACCTCGACAATCAACGCCATTAAAGGGTTATGTTTAGGGTATCTAATTAACGCCCGTGACAATACGCAGACGTTAACGTACGTTGGTGCGTACAGGCACACTACGGCTTAGCGATTAACGCTTGCGGCATTTGTTCACTAGATGGAGCACCTGTTAACGCAAGGCCTCATTTTTCAAGTCGCCAAACAATGCAGGCTTCGCGGCCACATCTCTGATTAACCGGGCGCAGTTGAAACTGGGACGCTCTAACGCATGCGCGGTGCGCACTTTAAATAGCAACTTAGAACAATCACGCAGCTAGCTTCTTCGCCTGCGAGGCATGACAGTACAAGCGTACGAAGTGTTTGTTTCGGTGAGCCAAACGTACGGGGACATATAGTCTAGCGGTCACGCCCACCTAGTTAATCCCACCAGTTCGCAATCACTGCAGCAAGGTATTGAGTCGCAATTTACCGCTTGGCCTTGTTATCGCCATTGTTGGAATGATTAACATCTCTCCCACCGCATCCTATGAATAGAACTGCCTCCGATCTTCCACTCGTGATTCGAGTACCTGTTGCGTCATGCGGTCGATTTATGGGGAATCAGAACAGCCATTCACTGCAAACGTAGCCTTGTGCGTACGATTAAAAGCTGCCCATACATGAACAATTAAGGCTGCGATAAGGTGTCCCTAATCTTGCGTGAATGGCACGCACGCAAAGCATGAACTGCTGGCGTTCGGCGAACATCGAGCGAAGAGACTTGTACTACACACTTTCCACTCTACCGCGTCCATCGCAGCCCCCCCTTCCCCCCCCCCCCTTTCCAGAACTCAGTTACTAGCATCTTTCGTCCTCCATTACGTCCGATAGAGTTATCGAGAAAGCGTTTCAGGTGCTCCCAGTAAATATTCTTTGGCTACGGGGAAAGCCGGCTTGATTAGACGCGATACGCATGACCGGCGACGCCCCTCTACAAACGGGTACCGAATATCACGGCTGTGGTGCTCGTAACGCATTCAAAGATTTCAAAGATTTTATTTCCTCAGAAGTACGAGGAGGAAGGCTGGGACTAAAGGCTACAAAGCCTGACAGAGGCCCCAGCCCCCGTTGGTACAGTACAATGATAAGGCAAAATCAAACAAGCTAGAAATTCTAATGTGAGTTACAAAAATACAAGCAACATGTAGAGCACAAGACATTACAGAACAATATGGAAAAGGTACAGTAACGTACATTAGAGTACAAAGGAGTAAATTAAAACAAAATACAAGTGGACAATCGGAGTACAACTATGATTGAGTTTTAAAGATAGACACAATTACAAAACTCGCGCATTTAACAGGTCCAGACGACATCCACAGTTCTAGCCATTGAAGCAGATATTCTGATTTAAGAGGTATTCTTTCGCCTGTGTTTTAAATATCCATCCTCTATACATAAATGCACACACCCATCATGATCATCATCATCATGCTTTTTGCGTACACTCACGGTGGAGGCACCGACAGAGAAGATTTTGCAGCAAAAACTCTGGATATCAGGCTGCGGCCGCGCTATACCCGCGAACTTCATGCAAAGGTTCTTTCACTGTAATCATTCAACTCCTATTCCGGTGCGCAGCACTTCTCAACTTCAATTTCAGTCACAATCGTGACTGAAATTGAAGTTGAGAAGTGCTGCGCACCGGCCCATTTCTTTAGCCCATTTCTTTAACATTCCGTCCGTTTTAAGTTGAGAGAGGATTCGCGCTCAAACGAGCAAACGGCGGCCGTTGAGCCGTCGCTCGGTGTGGTGGGCTGGCCTTAGTCCAGGTAGCCTTGGGCCTGGGCTGCAGCCCCGGCACGGGTGACCAGGAATGTCTGGTCAGCGTGGTGGGAGCTGGCCAGCAGGCCCTCCTGGAGTCACTCAATAAAGGCTTTTAGAGTATCGGCACTCTTTTCTCTCATTGTTATGTGCCGCCAGGATTATCATTGGTCGGTCGGCACCACGTGATATTTCTTTACATATGGGCGCAGCCATTTTGTTTTTGAATGCCTCTCTCTTTCTCTCTGCTGCGCGGACGCTAGAGCGGCTGGTCGCACTCTGCCCGTCACAACCGTCGGCGGTTTCGTTGGTAGAGATGGCAACACTGCATGCCAGAAACAAAATGGCCCCCAGACGCATCCGGATGCACGAAGTGGCGGTACTCTTAAGCGCAGCTTATTTAGTGACGTTAGGCCCTCCCACTGTTTCGGGGTAGGTCGAGGATCGTAGCTGAGAGGTAAGGTGTCTTGGCACGCCCACACCATGGGGCAGGTAGAATTAAGAAATACGTTTTTTTTTTTGCACTATAAAAGAGACTCTTGTACAACTCTGCTGATATCAACCACAGTTGCTGGAAGTTTACGCGTCGCCTTACTAAACGTATGCGTACGCGGTAGCTCGCTGACTTGCCAGGTGGGTAGCTCCCCGTCCCGTCTGTCGAAGATTTAGGCGACGGGTTCGAAGGGGCGAAATTGGAAAATTCGGAGGCATATAATGGATTAGGGTCGCGCAGGGCAGGAGCGGGCGAAGGTCAGCGGGAGAGGCCTTATTTCATGCAGGGGTAAATAGGCTGCTGCTGCTGCTGCTGACGATGATGATGGTGATATGATGATGATGGGCCGAATTCCTTAGCTGTACTTTGAGAGCTGGATGTTCATGCGTTTCTCGTACCTGTTAGTATAGGATTGCCCGGAGGTATACCCTGGACAGAAGGTTCACATTGCTCAGCTCATAACAAACAGACAAAAAAAATTGAAGGCAAATGAATATAAACCATTCGCTCTCACGGATGTTATCGCAAACCGGCCAGACGAACGAGAGATAAACCCCAGCCAATGTAAACGAACAACATATAATAAGAGCCAACTACTTAGGTCCTTACGGCCTTTTAATTTATTCCTATAGCGGTCGCTTGTCGGTACGCCATTTGACAGTAACCGCCGCCCCGTGATTGTTCCCTGGTTCTTTTTATTTTCTTATTGCTCATCAGTTAGCTCTAGCGGTGACTTATCGGTAGCCTACTTGACAGTAAGTGCCGCCGCGTGCTCCCATCGGCCGGTGGCGTCGCCGGCGAGAATGCGAGCAGCGTACACATTTCGTATGCGTCGCGCGAAGTCGGCGCGAAGTCCTTGTCGAGGACGTGTCGGCCGGGTGGCGGTGGGAAAGGCGGAATGCGTCCACCGATTACATTCCCAGTCGGCTGTGCCGGGCCTCGAAGGGGACCGTCGGAGGGGAGTCGCTGTACATGCAGATCTGGCCGATTCGTTCACGCAAATCCGCGCACGCGTTCGTGCTCGCTCGCAGACGATCGTCTGCTGCGTTGGGAGCAGACGACGTGACCGCGTCGTCTGAGACGAGAACACGAGTCGATGGAGCGTGGCCCTGTTATACTGCAGGTCGATCGAGGCTTGTAAGGCGAGGGAGGTAATGACAGTACTGACACATATCTAAGGAGGTGTGATGACCGACAGCCGCAGCTTTGTCGGTAAGAAGTAATGACAGTACTGACACATTTTCGGCGGTAATAACCACACCCTTTTGAAACTTTATTCCCGGTGAGGGCCAGAAAACTTAACGATCCCTTTCTGAAAAAAATGACAGAAGCGCGAAAGCTTCGTCCAATCCAAAGACGTCCAATCCAATCCAATCCAATCCAATCCAATCCAAGTCCGTCCAATCGATCGTCCAACCTTCAAAGGCCCAAATCGCAAATGAAGAATGAACCCACGCGAGTATTTTCGCCGCAATAAGTAATCGCATGTACGAGCAATCTAAGGGCGTACCGATGCGTGGTTTATGAGATAAAGGTATACCATTGTACCCCTTCTTCATGATCGATGCGTGTATTGTCTAATCTAGAACCAACGTTCCCTTTTCGCGACTTTCGAGTAACCGTTTTGACACAATGCAAGCGCAGTTTCTCGCACGCGCCCGGTGTGTCCGGAGATATTATCAGAGGTTTTCGGGCGAACAACCGGTCTATAAGGAAATGCATTAGTTTTTTTTTTTTTTTTCATGGGTGCCATCGGTTCCACTGAGAAAGCTTCCCCTTTAAAAGTCAGCGGTCAGATTCCCAGGTGGTCAAAATTAATCCGGAGCCCTCCACTACGGCGCGCCTCATCGCCTGCGTTGCGTCGGCGCGTTAAAAACCATAGAGTTTCATACTAATATACACTAGACGGAAATCTGGCGCCACTGTCTAGGGGAGCCGCACTTCAGCGAGCGTGCCGTCATGTACCGAGCAGGCACGTTCCACTTGTCCTTGGCATGGCTCACGAACAGGCTGCAAAGTTGGCTCTGGCTGAAAAAATGCAACAATATTACTGCAGAAGATTAACCGAATTTGTTTTGTTATTCTCCAGAAAGATTTATTTGTCAGGGATTATTTAGAAGCTTCATGCAAGATGAACAAAAAAAGAATGTTACCCCTTTTGGCTTCAAGACGAAAAAGAAGCCATGTGGCTAACCAAGCCAAGGAGGCGAGGAACGTCGCTAGCTGCAATGGCGCCGCCCACGGCGGCCCGCGAATGCAGCGCCAGATTTCCCTCTAGTATATATTAGTATGAAACTCTATGTTAAAAAACCCACAATCAATCAATCAATCAATCAATCAATCAATCAATCAATCAATCAATCAATCAATCAATCAATCAATCAATCAATCAATCAATCAATCAATCAATCAATCAATCAATCAATCAATCAATCAATCAATCAACCAATCAATCAATCAATCAATCAATCAATCAATCAATCAATCATCAAACCTTCATGCTGGTCACCGGTGGTCGGATGTGTCCCTGATGTCCTTACGTATATGAGCTTTCTAGTCCTTCATGCTGGTTTGTAGCTGGTGGTCGAATGTGTGCCCTACGTCCTACGTATATTTGAGCTTCTTGTTCCTTGATCGTGGTTGGTCGACCAGTGTTCAGATGTGTTCCTTATCTCCTGAATATATAAGCTTTGATTTCCTTCATGCTGGTCATTGTTGGTCGGATATGTCCTTTATGTGCTACGCATAAGCTGTCTATTGCTTCATGCTGGCACTCCACAGAGTTCGTATGCAATTGAAATAACTTTACCGGCTTTTTCCTAATTGTTTTTAAGTTAGAGAAGAGGAATCTTGCTGCATCCAAACTGGAATGATTAAATTCTAGTTAATGCTGTAAGTAAGTGAAATAAGGGTCCACAAGTAAAATGCGACTAATAAAGAGAGACGAAATATCACCTCCACGCGCTATCGTACTAGAATGAAAGAGAGGTATACATCGATGCGGGAATTTCCATTTGCATGGAAATATGACTCGGACCTCCCGGCAGTCACTATACCAGCGCTCCAATTTAGGTCCCTCTTTTTAGTTTTGCCTGGCGATGTGTGACACCGTCTTGTTGAGTGATTCGGGAGAAGGCGCGCAAAGAATGCTTCAGGAAACACATTCGAAAAGCTCATTCATATAGGTTTGAATATGGTGAATGTTACACCAGATTAATGTTACAGCGGAAGATGATAGATGTAACACTAAGTGACAAGAAGAGAGCGGAGTGGGTCAGGGAACAAACGCGTGTTAAGGACACACTAGTAGAAATTAAGAAGAAGAAATGGGTGTGGGCAGGGCATGCAATGCGAAGACAAGATAGCCGTTGGTCATTAACGGTAACAGAGTGAATCCCTAGAGAAGGCAAGCGTGGCACGGAGGGGGTGGCAGAAAGTTAGATGGGCAGATGAGATCAAGAAGTTTGCGGGGTTAAATTGGTCACAGTTAACACAGGACCGGGGTAATTGGAGTATAATGGGAGAGGCCTTTGCCCTGCAGTGGGCGTAGATGGGCTGGTGATGATGATGATGAAACTAGTGTGAAATAGACATGCCGGAAACGCTTGCTTCAAGAGAATACGCCCCCCTTCAGTCGAAGTCAATAGCGCATTCCCTAGGCCCTCCTTTAGACTGCTACAGCTGTCGAGCCGTGGTGGCGTTGGTAATTCCTGGTCATTTCGCTTTCCGAGGATCAGTATTCAATTCCCACTCAGGCCTCGAACTTGTGTATAGTTTCCTTTTCAACTCTATTACTTCTTTTCGTACACAGGAGGTTAAAAGAAAGATCCCGGGCCACCTGCGCTAACGTGAAACCTGGGGAGGGGCGAAGCATGCAGTGTATACGTGTATTCTTGGCGCCTTGACGTTTTTGCCCACGGAGATGAAACCTTTGGGAGGTACAGGTATACAGATTTGTTGCAAGTCTCGTATCTTTGAAGCACAAAACGCTCTACGCAAGGCGTTGGAAAACGAGTGTCCCAGTGTTTTAGTACCGTGACTACGTGATACTACGACGATATGAGACGCCGACAGCCCGAGCCCCTAAGGGGTTTCGCCCCTGAAATTTGGCGTCAACTGAAGCACATCTTTGCTCAGTTCGGTCAACTATTTCTTGCGACAGCGCAAAAAAAAGGGAGAGAAAAAAATACGCCGACAAAACACGCAGACAAGATGCGTAGAGGAGACAAGCGCTTTGTCGGTTTACATCTTTTCTAGCTGCGTCTTATTTTTTTTCCTTCTGCTCTATAAAAAGTTATCTTTTTTGTTTCTCGGTGCCATCGGTTGCTTTGCGTGCGAGTTCTCGGTCATGCCAGACATTTTTTGTTACTTGAACTGGTGCAGATGAGTGTAAAACCAGTGCAGATGAGTGCAGACCAGTGCAGAGGGCTACTACAGCTATAAGTTACCAAAAAGAGAGAAGAAAAAAATAAACGTATGCAGCACGACTTGCACTGGTGCAGCCAGTGTAAGTAAAGAAATATAGCTCTGCTGTTGGCCATCTCCCGGCCACAGTGACGCCGGATTTGTGACCTATCTAGTTAACTACTTCTTTCGTATCAATAACGCGTGAAAAGAAAGAAATGGCAGGAGAGGAGAAAGAAAAGGACGGAAAGGCCGGGAGAATGCTCAGCAAAGTTTCGAGAGTATGAGTGCCGGCCGAAAAAGTAAAACTAAATCGTCAGAAGAGAGAGCGCGCGAATGTTATGGTCGCAGTAATATGCCGCAAACAGCCTTAGCCGATAAAAATGCATAGATGCCTTGACGATAGGAAAAGAGAGCGCCGAGGCCCCTAAGTGAAAGCAGCTCCGGGCAAAGCCTGTGAATGCTTTGAATGCCGCGCGAAGAAACGTCCTTCGTTCTTTTTCACACGACAACTGCAAATGGTCGAATTATGTCTCCAGAGAGTTACAGCGTTGCCCTGAGTAAACACGTCGAAAAGAAGGAAAAAGCGTGCCAGTCCCTAGCGCTAATTTTTATACTGATTGCATGCGTGCGATACGGGCAACGTTTCGTGAATAATTTATGTAGGGAGCAAACTGGAATATACAGGTTAAAAAACCCTCAAAGCAGTTACTACTGAAGCTTGAATGTCGCTTTGTTTCGAGGGCCTATGAACACTTTATTGCCGCCAGGATTCCGCACACAAATAGGCTTTTAATGTCAAAATTGATGCTTTACAGGTTGTTCAAGTATAATATGCTATCGAGCTAGTTGGTGAATATTGATTCAAGAAAGATAGCGCTAAAAACCACGACAGAAAAAATGAATAACAACGTCGTGCTTCGGTTTTTTTTTTTTTTTGTCTGTCGTGGTTTCAAGCCTTTTTTTCTTGAAGCAATATGCACTAGTAAATTTTGAGGATTACCATACGTTCACCATAAATTACCGACCGCGAGCCACCATACGAAGAATGGTGCACTTGCAAGACAAATATGCTTCACCTGCGAGTTCTGTTCAGTGTAATAATAAAGAAAGGCGCCTAAAATCGTGTGGGGTGCACGTCTACGAACAAGTAATGAAACGTGTCTTAAGATGCCTTCACCGCAATGCTATACACAGACGTTCGCGCGATCGGCATTAAATGAATGAACGCTTGTTTAGCCAACCTTACAATCAGCTGGTGCCGCATGGCAGAGGAACAAATGTGCTAGTAATGGCGCGCTTTTACTTACTTATACTTGCTCTGCGAAAATTAAAGCTGTGATTGCGAGGGGATCAAATACTCGGCATTACGGATTGGCGATTGAGTAGCTAGCTTTCCGACAATTCAATAAATTTGTGTTCACTATTAATTACTGTAAGCAGGTCATGGACTGAAGTAACATCACCAAAATAATGTAACAAAGTAATCTTAAATTGCTAACCCCTGCAGTTGAAGTAACCGACGTACACAGCAAAAAAAAAAAAGGGTAAACTGTGCTCCTGGACTGGAGATGAGAGCTACAAACTACTCGAAATATGAAAATATCCATAATTGTTTTGCGCAAACATAAGCGAAGTGAGGGAACACGGACAAACGGATATTCATAAACACCGCTCTTTGGTCATTGGGAACATAAACTGAAGCAAAAATTGGCAAGGACTGCGTGCCGAGCTAAGGCTTCATTCGAAAAATAGCTCAAATGGTCAGAATGCTGGTGTACGCCCCGGACGCATATAAGCCCCATGAGATCGATGATCTCTTTACTTCACCTTAAAGTCTGTGAACAAGCTCGAAATGCAATGCTATTTGAGAATATGAACAAACGTTGCCTGCGCAGTTTTAAAAACTTGCTGCTTAAGTTAGAAATTATTTCAACTTCACCGTGTCGCCTGCGTGGGTAAAAAACTCGTTGAACGCGAAATATGAGAGTATTTGGGGAAGGGGGGAGGGGGGAGATGGAGGCGAAAAGCGAAAACGCCGGTGTTCGACATTTCGACGCACGTTGTAGATCCCCAGGTGGTAAAAATTAGGCCCGAGCCCTTCACTACCTTCGGCACGTAAAATCCCTGTAATCAAAGAAAGTGCGGGAGCCAAGAACTGATACAGACATTACAGGATACGACTTGTTGGAAGTCTATAGGAGAGGCCCTCGTCCTGAGTGGACATTAATTATCACATCATGATTATTTATTGCCGTTTGAATATTACCAAAACCAGTTGGTAGATCCCTTGTGCGATCAAACTTGCTGTTCATCGGGTTAAAATTCTGTAGATACTCATCGCGCTAAAGATCACTGCTGACAGCAATAATTTTACAGAGAAAGATCACTCAGAGTCAGTGTCAAATGGCTATTGTGAGGAGGATGTTGCAGCAGAGGAAGCAGTGGTGGCAGAGAGGTTGTAGGCGAAACCAAGTGTGACAAGAAAAGTTGGTGACGGCACTGAATTGCACTTATAACGGCACTAAGAAACCTACTTACTAAGTTTTCTTGCTCTTAGCAGTTGCTTAAAAAACAGAGAGGTACAAATAGGAACTAAATTATGGTTGGAAAGCACAAAAAGTATTTTTTTTTTTGTCTCGAGATGCTCATTTTGAGAAGCACTGTGTGAGGGGATTTGATGACTGACTGACTGAATTACTTTATTGAAGAGGGGAGGCTATAAAGCCCTGTGGGTAGGGAATGGAAAGGAGGATTGGGAAAGACGCCACTAAGTTGTTGTAGTACATCTAAGTAATGTTCAAGCTTCACTGTAGCTGTCACTGTAGGTGTCTCTCGAGGTTTCGTTGGAGCAACACACACACACTGGCCTTCCCCTGAAGGGAGGGGTTGTCCGGCATAGTTCTTGATGGCACATTACGGTTGGTGGGGCAAGATAGATGCGCACCGGTGTTCATTTGTGACTGGTGAACTTGAACAGGTAGTCGGTCAGCCATTGAACCATCTTGTAGCGACCATTTTTTAGGGCAAAGTCTGTGATTTTTTCTAGCATTTCGGAGTTGTCCCTAACATACTGGACATGCTCTATCGCCGACGTCGGAACCGTGGCGCTCGCCAGCAACTGCGCAAACAACGTCAACATCATTGCGCTTACGGAATATATTTAAGGTCCCACGTTCCCGAATAAATCTCGATGCTGACCGATGATTTCCCCCCGGGAGGACGTACGCAGAATTCGATTTGCCTCCGAAAATTTGTCGCTTACGCGAACGGACCCCAATTGAGGCTGCTGTTTGAAACTAAACACTCCTCATGTTATTATTAATTACAACTTTACGCGGCCATCGGACGTAACACAACGACATTGACTGCTATTTTAGGCGCCTCCTGAGATTAGGCGATTTCTGTAACCTTGTTTTCGCGTTTATAGCACGCAGATTTGAGTCGTAAATCCGTATCAAATTATTTTGCATCTCATAATATAAGATTGCTGCTGAAGAGTAATTCTGCATCCAGGCAAGTAAAACCCCAATTCCCAAGCCCGCTTAGCAACATTCCAGATAGCGTACCGCCTGTACCCATCGAAATTAAAAAAGAGAGAGAAAATACCGGTGATAGAAGGACATGCAAGGTTGGTCGGGTGTTTTCATAAATGACTGCCAATCCGCTTTTAGAATCCGCTTCGGCGACATAACAGCGTGGCATGCATGCAACGGGGATCTTACGCCGAAGCGGATGCTATTCGTTAAAATACAAATACTGGCACATCGGATTTAAACAGAGACGGCGTTTTACAGTGCACATAAATGACGTTCATTCAGATGCCCGAGGCTGTTTGTAAGCCGATAAGGTTGTTGAGAATTCAAGAATGACCCGACAAACGGTGCGCGAGAACATTTCGTCTTATAAAATTCTAAGCAGACGCCGCTGAACATGCATGTTCTGCGAGCCTTACGTGCCGGCGATATGCGTGTGCCGTAAAATTAAGCAACGCACACGCATTTTATTTCTTTCTTTAGTTTGTTACTTCGCCCGTCGTCGCACAGGAACATTTTGTTGCAGTGACATTGCAAGAATAGCAAGCAAGCGAGGGAGAAGAAATGCGGACTTCGGATACGCCCGGCTGAAAAAATTTCCAGAAAAGTCTGTTTGCATAAGCTCCGTGGTGTCGATTTTTTTTCCTGCTGGAAACTTTCCGTAGGGTAGACGTTTTTCAAGTTTTAACGAAGTATTCGGCCTTGGAATATGCCGGCATGTTCAGTGGTGGCACGCCTTAGGCAGAGTGAACACCGGCGGGCTGGGATTTGATTGCCTGAGGCATCAGCACAGGTTTGTGTCGGAAATATTGATTTGATTTGATTTGATTTGATTTGATTTGATTTGATTTGATTTGATTTGATTTGATTTGATTTGATTTGATTTGATTTTAGGGTTTTAACGCGCCGACGCAACGCAGGCGATGAGGCGCGCCGTAGTGGAGGGCTCCGGATTAATTTTGACCACCTGGGGATCTTTAACGTGCGCCGAAATCTCGTACACACGGGCGTTTTTGCTTTTCGCCTCCATCAGAAAAGCGGCCGCCGCTGCCGGGAATCGAACCCGCGACCTCGTGCTCATTGTGTCGGAAAGGAATGCTCTTGCCCACTCTTGTGTTTTTTTAAAAGACGATAGTCTTTCTTGGGCTATTTAAACCCAGAAATTTTGGTCTGTCTGTATACGTCTGTTTGTCAGTCTTTCTGT
Source organism: Haemaphysalis longicornis (assembly GCF_048455015.1). Lineage (NCBI taxonomy): Eukaryota > Metazoa > Arthropoda > Arachnida > Ixodida > Ixodidae > Haemaphysalis > Haemaphysalis longicornis. The sequence continues at coordinate 80,076,700 of NW_027526204.1, read as the reverse complement.
GGCTCGATTCTGTCACCCGGCCAAAGTGAAACAAAATCTGCGCAATAGTCCTATATACTCACAGCCAAATCACAACGTCTAAGTCCGGTGTCAATGTTCATACAAGAACGAGACATTACACAAATATAAGACAGAAAATGAATACATTTACAGTGTTCCTTTATAAAAAAAATTCATAGATGCTTGATTTTTGCGAACTGAAATACTACATCCACTGCAGAAAAAAAAAAAAATCACTCCGTGGCCTGCTGGCGGCCGCGCTACTATAGCTTCTGGCGGCATTTTAGGAAATCAAGCGGCAACAGTTGCGAAAGGTTCCAGTAGATAGGTTCCCCGCTCTGCTTGGAACGCTCGTGGAGTAGAGCAACGTGGTTCTATAAATGTTGAAGTAGGGCGCCTCGATTGGCGCGTGTCTCCGCCGTACGGCAGCGCTGGCATCGAGGCACCCGACTTGGAGCAGTGGAACGCGGTAAATGTAAATTTACTTGAGCAAACCTCTAACGTGTTATCTTGGGAGGACCGAGACGGGAGAGGAACAGCATGAGAGGTGAGCGGGAAAGAGAAGAGAGGCGTTTACTTGGCAGGGGCGCCAGTCGACTATCGTCTTTCGTCCACATTTGCAACGCGGCCATTTTTTTTTTACCGTGAAGCATTCCTGCGCTATAGGCTATGACGAAAATTGCGTTGGTCTATCGGTTCGCGTCGGCAAGAATTGCACGCGTCCGCTCCAGAGCCAGTGTAAAATGCTCTAAAGCTCTCTAGACGTTTTGGAAAAAATTAGTAGTGGCTTAGCTCTGCTATGCCAGGATATACGTAGCGTGAGCTAAGGTTCAGCAACCCAGTCCAGTCCAGTCCAGTCCAGTTCAGTCCTGTGACTGCTCTTCGCGCATGCTCAGCACGGCTCTTCACGAGCCACGCGAAACGGCTATCGAGCGGCTTCGGTGCAGCGTCAGACTTGGCTACTGCGCAATTGAGGCACACACCTGGGCACGCGCCGTCACCAGTGCGCCTGCCGCAGCTATGACGCAACACAATCCACTTTAATCCAATCCAATCCAAATCAAATTCAATTCAATCCAAGCCAAATCAAGCCAAGCCAAGCTAAGCCAAGTTAAGCCAAGCCAATCCTATCGCATTCAATCCAATGTCCCTCGCGCTTGCGCAGAACAGCCCTTCACGGCACACGCAAAACTGCTCAAACTCGGCCAGTGTAGCTTACGCTACAAAAAGTCATACTGCAGTCGGCCCCTATAGGACGACCCCATCATTGCGTTGACTTTAATTAATTTCCATAATTAGTCAGTTCGGAGGGAAGTTGTAAACGTTGCCGAACCGCCGTCTGCTGTCAAGGCATGACCGTCCGTATGAGGAGTGTGGCTACATACTACTACTACTACTACCCCAAACGATCCCGGAATGGATTACATGAAAACTAATTTAGAATTAATTGTAAGGCAGCTACGTGTATGTGGATGTACTCGGTCAATATAGTAAGTCACCATATATAACTCAATATTGTTATCCGTCCAGCTTCGGTGGTATTTCATCTTCACAGCAGTGGAAGGGCTCAGATTTGTGTGTGTGCGAAGAGGTTAATTCCATGGAGGGGGGCGTGCATGCATAGGGATGTCAGGTGCGGTCGCAAATTTCAGCAGAAACTTTAACAGCGGATCAACAGAACGACCACCTAGGTTTCTGCCGTCACATTCTTAGGTAGTTCTTGGCGTCCCCCGTAATTTCTCGTATTCGCATCAAATACCGTTTCCTCCCAGTAACCTTGGCCGGTCCCCTTTGGGTCTATTTTCCTCACTGATAGGGTCCAATTGACTGTTGTCGCAAATCACGAATACACTGATGTCAATGAAATATCCGGTGTTCCGCAAGGGTCCGTACTTGGGCTCCTAATATTTCTGGTCTTTATTAATGACATTCCGGACGAAATTTCATCGACCAGCTGGGGCCCAATTCTCTAAAACGACGGGGCGTCGCTTTGAAACGACGGCGTAGCGCCATGCAAATGCATGTGTTCTGGGGTTGGGGCTGTCGCTTTGAGGAGCTGTGCACTCAGTGTGAGCCGCCGAAAAGCACTGTGGCAAGGGCACGAAGCGACAAGTGAAACGATGGGGGGCAGTGGGTGTCGCTTCGCGCCCTTGCCACAGCGACGGCCCCAACCCCCGAACACATGCATTTGCATGGCGCTACCCCGTCGTTTCAAAGCGACGCCCGTTTTTTAGAGAATTCGGCCCCAGATCCGCTTGTTCGCCGACAACTGCATACTTTAGATGAGATGTAATAAAATGCTCTTTGAAGGTGTTATCGGTGCGCAGGGGAACGCGCTATCACAGCTTGCGGCGCCTGACGGCAAAGGAGATATGGAGCTCAGGTTGTACTGTCCTTTAAATATGCTTGAACTAGCTTTCAACTTTCTCCAATGATAAGAACCTGCTGTCTGCAAAACAGAATATGAAAGTGTGCACTTTCTAATCTTCCTCGCTGTTAATTCACCACCTCGTGAGAGCGCGGTGAGGTATGGTATGAGCTCGTATCAGTAGCCTTATCCGCTGTCCTGCCGCCGTCAGAAAGAAAGGGTTTAATTATAACTGTAGGTAAAAGTTGTTCGATTGATGTGTTCGAGCTGAAGTAAGGAAAAAAAATGGCTTGCAAGAATAAACCCCATTCTCGAGGTAACCAACTGATATATGCCTTATATCTGGCAAGTTAAAGTTACGTTCTGGATGAAATTGAATAGATTGTCGTAAAACGAAGTCGATTGGAGATGTTTAAGGCGGGGACAGCATGAAACCGGAGGTTGGGTACGCGTTGATATGATGGTGGGCTCGAAAATAGTAGCGGTGATAAAACTCGAAGTGATTACTGCTGTGCCTACTAAACGAATGCTTACGCCTCGGGCCACAAAATATGACTGTTCGTCGGTTCGCCAACAGCGTGATTTATAAACAAGTTAATCGGTAAAATAAATAAGGGAGGGGAAGATAAGAAAATTCGGAGGAAAAGAATACGGTCGGAAAACTAGGGAAATTAGCTGGCTTAGGGAAATGGTAGAGGCCTTCGTCCTGTAGTGGACAGAACTAGGGAGATGAAGACGATGATGATGATGACGGTCGTGATAATCGGCTAAATACCGAAGGAACCGACATATTGTGGCTACGCGTCTTCCCCGCATCTTGTATCTACCCCGTTCGAGGGATGATGCTGAGAGTCGATAGCGCGGCAAGGCACAGACGCGCGCTGGCGTCTTCAAATGAAAAAAAAATACTGCGAAATCAAGTCGTACTGATTGGATGGCACGGCCAAAGGTCATGAAAAAAAAAGTAGGCACTGGCAAGAGTTAAAAGAAATAAAGAAATAAATTCTCAAGGTTATCTTTGTGCTTATGTTCCTGATCTCATGGAGTCCTACCAGCAAATTGGGAGGCCAGGGCAGTAATCGTCAGCGTGGCGGCAAATCAGTGGCAGCGGTGTAAACATTTCAATTTTCGCTTGACATGAGCGGAAGATCTACACCAGATATATGTTTCATGGCGCCATATCCCTGCAATACAAGTGCAGGCAAAAAGTTATTTGCCAAGGGCGGTGACCGGTCGAGACGAAAAAGGATAGTAAGCAATTGATCTCACTCGAATAGCTCGGCACGAATCTGGATTGTAATATGTGCTGGACCCGCAGGTTAAGACTTCATAAATCATCGAACCTCTTGACTTCCTGACCCCTCTCAGCATGTCTCTCTTCACTGCCTGCACGCCTCTCCGCGACAGTTTTTCCCCTAGAAGAAACTTCCAGGCTATAAACGGATTCCTAGCCGGCAAAAAAAAAAAAAAAAAAACCAACAATGTTTTCCGGAACCTGCGTCCGAGCTCTAAAAAGTTGCAATCCACGCGGCGACCTCCTGGTCATCCTCATGTTCGGGGTCGAACGACGATGACGCTGTAAAGATAAAAAAGGGACGCTCAGACGACAAGTCGCGCGACTACCGTGCACCTTGCCACCATACTTTATTTTTTCTTCCCCGCCCTATGTGTTTTTCTGGAACTTTTTGTTGTTGCGACTTCTATCCTGTTGCCTTCAGAGCGCCGGCGTATAAGCTCGCACACTGGCGCCAGGAGCACGTCGGAACGCATTCCAGTCGTTCCTGGCGCGCGATTAACGATACGCCGAGGCGTCGAAACAACGCCTCCTAAACAGAAAGGCCTGCTTCGTCGACCGAACCCGGGGCGTGATCAACCAACTGAGCCTTATCTTCTAACAAGATCTGGCTGTCCGCACGTCTGAATGTAAGGGGCGAAGAAGAAGGAAAAAGTAGGAGACCTGACCAAACAAAGCGAGCAAGGCCTGTTAATGAACAAGCGTCGCGACAGTCTGCGGCGCTGCGGGGTACCAAGGACGTCACGTGACACGAACGCCACCTTGCCCCCGACACGGACAGGTGAACAGAGGTATAGATAGGGCGAAAGTAAGACAGAAAAGGGGGACGTAGATAAGGTCGCGCGTGGCGGGCACGTGCAAGTACACGCCATGCATCTCGCCTTCGTAACAACCCGACTCGGCAGCCTTTTTTTTTTTTTGTAGTTTCTTCCACCATGGTCCGGCTGGGAACTCGACGATCACCCTTTTTTTTTTTTCCCCGGTTTCTTTTTATCAGTTTTTGTGCTGCGGACCCTCGGCCGTTTTACCGCCAATTAGTGTCGCCCTGGCATACACGCTCCCGCACTTGCTGCACGTGCGGAAACTTCCATCGGGTGGCTCCGCTATCACGTGTGCTCCCCGTCTAGACGTAAGTGCACCGCCGCCGCGAGCAGTGTTGAAACCTTCCACTGGAGGTTTCAGTGCCTGAAGGTCCGACAACACACTGAGCCGAAAGATTCATCGGTGGTCATGCAGCCTTGGTGCACCTTTAGTATCTGCGTAATCAGGCGCAGATGGGTGTTCCGTCACGCTGGATACTGAGGCTCATTTGACATTTAGTATCGCTAATTTACGCAACTGATTACCGTACTCGTTGCATGTTTCTTCTAGTCGGATATTCGTCGGCAATGTGGCGCCCTCCTCGGCGATCTTTTTATCTTACAATGTGCCGAAAATGGTTCCGGCCACAGGCAACAGACTTTCCGTATGTTACGTCAGCTTCATCATCGTGATGACATCTAAAACATACAAATATGAGCGGGATCGTTATTGTCATTAGGGGATTGTCGCCAGGGGCAAAACTTGAAAGCCTGCAGTCACAGCGAATGCGTTGATAGTGCGAGAGGCACCGAGCAGAGGCAGCTAAATGACGATGAAGGTAGGGTAAAGAAAGAAGAGGAGGGCAAGTCTCCGTTGGCACCAAAGCGAGCCACTGTGCGCACGCCGGACGCGCCTGGGCGTCGCCTAGCAACGGGAATGAGCCATATTTGCAGGCTGGGCGTTTTCTTTTCCTCAAGCATTCTGTCGTTCAAGAGGCTTCCGAATCATGGCTTCTTAGGACCGGCAACTCATACGAAAAACGCGGTCATCATATACTCCTGCTTTTAGTGAAGAACAAACTGAGAGAGGTCCGGGTAATGAAAGGCAGCGTTGGGATGAATAGAGGGCAGAATAATACGACACAAGGTAGTCCATTTTCAGAAGCGATATTATGACATCATGACGGTTAATGACGTGTCATGCTCCCTTTACTCATGAGTGTGAAATTGTGTCATCTGTACCGCCCGACAGTGACGACCGGATTCAAATGGAGTGTGCGCGTGTGCGCGGCCGCCCATGTTTACAGCTGAGCGGGTTCTTACGGTTTCATGTCGCATGGCCGAAAACCTGCAAGCATGCTTCACTGTGCACTCGCACGTAATGCGGCGAAGCTCACCGACGTGATGAAGGCCGCATTTCCTACAGACGCGTAATACAATAATTCGGCAAGTGATCACGACTTCATGGTGTTAATTCGTGGCTATAGTAGTTGGGGAATTGGTTGACGTTGCGTTGTAATGTGATTTCACCTTGCGTCAGTATTGCGTTTTGATTTTATTTGCTGAATTGCATGTATAGCTGGAGAGTGAGTCGGGTTATTTTAAAGTATTGCCCTCTTTGAGGTACCCAGAATGGGTTTTGTGTTTCATTCATTCGCCTTTTCTATCCCTGTTCTTCAGACATGTACGCACAAACCAGCTGCGGTGCCTACCATAGATGTGATGACATGCTCGCGACCTGTAAAAGTACGCTGCTTACATCAGTGTCGGCACTTCCTAGCATGAGCGGTCTCCCTGTCAATTAGTATCCCGTCCCTGTGATCGACAGCCAGTTTTGTACCAGAATGGGTTTTGTGTTTCATTCATTCGCCTTTTCTATCCCTGTTATTCAGACATGTACGCACAAACCAGCTGCGGTGCCTACCATAGATGTGATGACATGCTCGCGACCTGTAAAAGTACGCTGCTTACATCAGTGTCGGCACTTCCTAGCATGAGCGGTCTCCCTGTCAATTAGTATCCCGTCCCTGTGATCGACAGCCAGTTTTGTACCAGAATGGGTTTTGTGTTTCATTCATTCGCCTTTTCTATCCCTGTTATTCAGACATGTACGCACAAACCAGCTGCGGTGCCTACCATAGATGTGATGACATGCTCGCGACCTGTAAAAGTACGCTGCTTACATCAGTGTCGGCACTTCCTAGCATGAGCGGTCTCCCTGTCAATTAGTATCCCGTCCCTGTGATCGACAGCCAGTTTTGTACCAGAATGGGTTTTGTGTTTCATTCATTCGCCTTTTCTATCCCTGTTATTCAGACATGTACGCACAAACCAGCTGCGGTGCCTACCATAGATGTGATGACATGCTCGCGACCTGTAAAAGTACGCTGCTTACATCAGTGTCGGCACTTCCTAGCATGAGCGGTCTCCCTGTCAATTAGTATCCCGTCCCTGTGATCGACAGCCAGTTTTGTACCAGAATGGGTTTTGTGTTTCATTCATTCGCCTTTTCTATCCCTGTTATTCAGACATGTACGCACAAACCAGCTGCGGTGCCTACCATAGATGTGATGACATGCTCGCGACCTGTAAAAGTACGCTGCTTACATCAGTGTCGGCACTTCCTAGCATGAGCGGTCTCCCTGTCAATTAGTATCCCGTCCCTGTGATCGACAGCCAGTTTTGTACCAGAATGGGTTTTGTGTTTCATTCATTCGCCTTTTCTATCCCTGTTATTCAGACATGTACGCACAAACCAGCTGCGGTGCCTACCATAGATGTGATGACATGCTCGCGACCTGTAAAAGTACGCTGCTTACATCAGTGTCGGCACTTCCTAGCAAGAGCGGTCTCCCTGTCAATTAGTATCCCGTCCCTGTGATCGACAGCCAGTTTTGTACCAGAATGGGTTTTGTGTTTCATTCATTCGCCTTTTCTATCCCTGTTATTCAGACATGTACGCACAAACCAGCTGCGGTGCCTACCATAGATGTGATGACATGCTCGCGACCTGTAAAAGTACGCTGCTTACATCAGTGTCGGCACTTCCTAGCATGAGCGGTCTCCCTGACAATCAGTATCCCGTCCCTGTGATCGACAGCCAGTTTTGTAGTTCTGCTTGGGTCAGCAGACAATAGTAATCCCGGATCATCTCAGGCGGGCGAACTTTTTCATTGCCGAATGTTGTGGACAGAATTTCAGGATTCATGGGTTCGTTCCTCAGTTGGGAGCGGTTAGCGACGACGTTTGGAGATAAGTCGGCCCAAAATGCAACAATGCAATTATGCCGAGGATGCATAGAAAACCTGTGCAAGGCCAATGTGCAGACTTACTTTTTCAGATGTGCACAGCATAACAAGAATGCCATGAGCTCGAAGTAAGCAGTTCTGGGACGAATACAAAACGCCTCGGCTAATAAGGGCTTCCGCTTGATAACACATTTGATCGATAGGTAAATAGATGGAGACTTTATTAGACACGGGCTGGTGGGGACCAATCAGCCGTCTCTGTCCATGCAGCCGCTGGGGATTATGATGATGAGGGGCTCTAATTCCTGTTGTTCCTCCAAATTTGCCGCCACAGCCAGCCAGCCACTCTCTGGTGTAATTGTGCGGTTGTGTAGGATTGCGGGGCAGTCCCACAGAAGGTGGTAGTGGGTAGATTGTGTAAGGCGGTGGGGAGAAAGTGGGACAGGAGTCTGGACAGGAATTGCACAGTGGGACAGGAATTGTCTGCCTACACGTGTCTGTAAGTAGACAATTGTTCCGAAAGGCGTACGTTTCTTCAATGCGCTATTACTCACTTTATTCTCACTTTATTAGCCGGAGCTCTGAATCCGTCCCCGAATTTCAACTGGCTAATTCCACTTCATCGCGTCCATCGTGCCCTCCTCTTCACATGACGCGTTGCTCAAAGCACAGCGTTTGTCTGCGCAGACCTTTCGCTCCAGTTGCATTGCTTTGCGGCGCTCTCGAGCTGCAACACACAGCTGCTGACCGCTATATTTCCGGCAGTTTTTTTTTTTTTTTTTGAAGCGTAAGCTACACTGGCCGAGGTTGAGCGGTTTCGCGTGTGCCGTGAAGGGCCGTTCTGCGCAAGCACGAGAAGCATTGGATTGGTTTGGATCGGATCGGATTGGATTGGCTTGGATTGCATTTGATTTGGCTTGGATTGGCTTGGATTGCATTTGATTTGGATTGGATTGCATTAAATTGGATTTATTGGATTGAAATCCAATCCAACTGAAGTACGGGTGCTGAACCTTAGCTCACGCTACGTATATCTTGGCATAGCCGAGCTAAGCCACTGCTAATTTTTCAGCCTTAAGTCGAAGTGAATTCAACGGTCTAGTTCAAGCCCGCTTTCCTTAACCTTCCGTGCTCTACAGCCCCCACCCCTCGGCTCAGCTCTCGCTCCCCGACAGAGCGGTCGATGCTAAGACGGTTCATCAATTCCCGTGAAGAAAGAACCACTCCGACACGAGCGTCTTAAATGCTCTTGATAAACGCGTTTAATCTGCACCCCCTCTCTGTCGAAACGCGCGAAAGGGTTGGTGAAGAACGCAGCGACCGCAGCCAGCGATTTTTTGCTCCGCTCTCGTTATCTCGTCGTCTTCGTTCAACCGGTTAGCGACCGCGGTCAGGGCACCCTGTAGAGCGGCTGTACATTTTGTTTACAGGTAGCGCGCTGGACGGAGCGGGCCTTCCCCCCTCATGGAAAACACGCCACCGGCAGCTCCGTTCTCTACGCGACCTTGCGACGCCGGTCGTCAATCGGAATGTGCCGCTCAGGCGGACGCAAGGGCGTTGTTATTTCGCTGCCGCAGGTCGTCGCCGTGAGAATGTATACACACCCCGTCGATGCGTAACGCGCTTAGGAACGACGGCAGAGATGACGGACACTGATACCACCGACAACTTATGTTTGCTGCCTCTGCGGGGGGAATGTTAATGTTCTATGATTTTTACAGCACTCGAGATGTTACGCCAGAGGTTGTTTTCCAGCGTCGATGTATTTTTGTATTGACGCTGCGACATATAGACCGAGCAGCTGCCAGAACACGGAATGTTGGGATTGTGATAAAATTACTTTTCACAAATGAGAAAGGATGGATTTCAAAGAAACTTGTGCTGCAGTCTAAAGTATGTTTTCTTCTCTCTCCATGCTATATAGTACACAAAAACGGTCCCCCGACGGAAGGGTTTCTGTGAAAAAGCTCTCTTTCGTATAACCGGTTTTGGGAATACGGAACACTGTCCGTTGAAGCCGGTTTTTGCAGCGAAAACGGGCCCTGGTGGAAGAGGTTCCGTAAAAAGGGCTTTCTCCGTAAAACCGGCTTTTCGGGAATACAAAACCCCATCCGTTGGGGTCAGTTCTTGCTGTGAAAACGAGCCCCCAAGGGAATGAGTTCCGTGAAGGCTCTGTTTCGTATAACCCGGCCCTTTTCGGAAATACGGAACCCCGTCCGTTGATGCCCGTGTGTGCTGCGAAAACGTGCCCGGAAGGAAGGGGTTCCGTGAAAAGGCTCTCTTCCGTATAACCGGTTTCGGAAAATACGGAAGCTGTTACGTTCAGCTTCGTGTTTGCTGCGAGAAGGGGCCCGACCGAAGGATATCCGTCAAAAGGCTCTCTTCCGTATAACCAGTTTTAGAGAATACGGAACCCCGTCCGTAGAAGTCCGTTTTTGCTGCGAAAACGGGCCCCGACGGAAGGGGTTTCGTAAAAAGGCCTCTATTCCGTATAACCGGTTTTTGGGAGAACAAGACCCATTCCGTAGAGTTCCGTGTAAATGATTCCTTCCGTAGAACCAGATTTTGGTTATACGGAACTCCGTCAGTCGGGGTTCCGTACACAAAAACTACAACGACATCAAAAACAACCAAAAGAACGACAACAAAACAACGACCGCGACAGCTAGCAACAGCAATAACAAAAACAACAACAGCAGCACCAAAAAGGCGACGAAAAACGAGAATGAGTGCACGAGGAGGAGTGTATCGGAGCGCTTAAAATTACTCACTACGCGTGTGATTAGTGGGATTGATGGAGCAGCCGGACCGATATCGGGGGAGATAACACTGGCGGCGTTTTATTAACCGCTTAGATAAACCCGAATGAAACAAAAATGACGCGTAACAAAAAAAAAATTAGGCAATCGGAAGCATGTTAATCCGTCACAGTAATGCTGCGTTTCAAGCACATGAAACAAGATGACACCATTTAAATGCCCTTCAAAAAAAAAAAAAGAAAAGAAAAGCTAATGAATGCCCGCGTTGCGTTCCGGGTATTTTCATTCACGTTCGTTATCCTTATGCACCGAGATATTGGGTTTTACCCATTGGTTGGTTGTAATGGGAACCCGAAAGATCACCCTCGAAACAAAATGTACATGATTTTTTTTTCTTCAACTGTGTAGGGTTCAACTGTGTCGCACGGGGAAGGCCGTCCCCGTGTCCGGGTCCGCAGGATAAGGAGGGCAGGTTTCAATGGGACGCACGTGAGGCCACACGTTTTAAAATTGTTAGTGGTGGTATCGATGGCTGCTGTAGGTGGTCTTCTTGCTCTTGGTTGCCGGAGATTCGCTGTTGGTCCAAATGATGAGGTCGTCCGCATAAAATGCGTGTGAGATACCAGAGATAAGTTGAAGTTAAGGTGGTAGTTCCCACAGTGCAATGTTGAAAAGAAGAGGCGAAATAACTGAGCCCTGCGGGGTACTCTTGGCTGGCGTGTTAAACTTACCATCCCCTTTATTTCAATAAGCGTTTTCACCACCATTACCACCATCAACAGTGTACGCTTTCGCTCATTTCATGCTACGGTCGCCGTTTAATTACAATAAATGGTATAAAATACAGTTCTTCAAAAATGACTAAGCGCGGCCAAGAAACTCATTAGGTTTCATAAAAGAAGGTGTGAAAGCCTTTAAAGGGGGCTGTCAAAACTTTTGTGTTGTGCCCATTTTTTAATCGAAGGTAAAAAATTGCAAGGTTGGAATAGCTGGTAGTAATAACTGTACAACTATGTACTCTTGAGTCATTTTCTTCAATTTGTACACAGTGTACTGGAAGAAGAGGGTACACAATACCCCATGGAGTGATTGGTTAGGTAAATTCAAGGACAAAAACGGCAGACGGTTCGGCTGCGCCAACCTTGGAATACCGTGCGATAGCACACGTTAATTCTTATGAGACTTTCTTCGATGTCCTACCGAGGGTACGTTCCACGGTGTGGGTGTAAACCACATTGGAAGAATTCAGAGAACGAGTGCAGGATTCATAGTACGGGTGCTGATATTAGACAATTGATTTATTCATTCTTTTGTTTAGCACACATTTCTGACATCCCCCCCCCCTTCCTTTTGGTAACATGTAGATCCCTTACCTGCAACCCGCGAAATAAGAGTTAACCAGCGGTCACTAATTGCCCACAACGAGGTACCCCGTGACTATAAAATACTTATGGCAGACCGCCGACCCGCTAATGGCTCACGCTTAGGTCACCGGCTAGTGACGTGACCATTAACCTCAATAACTAGCGACCTACCGTTCTACCGCTTGTAACCGTGACACGCGAATTACTAGTGACTCATCAATCATCCAGTGTTTACCAATTTACCACCGGCGGGTGACTAGTGACTCGCCAGCAGGGCCACTTCTGAACATCGTACAAGCTTCGGCCACGTACCCGACCTGCGCCACCTGCACCTTGCCGAGGTCGCTACGGGCGTTGCACTGGTGCCGTACTCGTGTCGCACTGGTGTACACTAGGGCAGCAAGTTGAAATAAATTATGAATCCTTGATGATATGCGAAATATGCAATCGACTACCGAATTAGAGAATAGAGGCATACCTGGCCCGAACATCCATTTCCAAGTCAGTCCGTCCGGGCACGTACTGTGACTCCTATAGCGGCATCTAGCGGTTAGCTTTGAACACTGTCGCAATGTTCTTGACTAAGTGCGAAAACGAGGCGACTGTGCCGCCTCCGTGGCCTTGCAGGGAGCATCGCGGCTTCTAGCGCTTGCATCTTGAGTTCTAAACCCAGAAATTCAACGTTTCTTTTTTAAACTTCCGGCGTTTTTAGCAGCGAAGCAGTTCTTGGTCAAGGCTTTCGTGGCACGAAATTCAGGAAAGCGGACGCAGTGATGAGGAGAGGAGGAAAGCAAGGAGGAGAGAAAGTGCCAAGCACACATGCTGCAAGTTACAGCTATGCTTGAACGAGACGCTTATATATAGGCAAAGGTTTCCTAAACTGCTAATTCTGGTGGCAATGTTTACACTTGACAACATTGTCGAGCAAAAAGAAGACACTAAGTATATTCGAGGCATGACACAACTGATGCACAAGTGATATTTGCATTGTTCATTTGATTAAAAATTGTAATTGATTCCTCTGTCATAGGAATCCGTAAGACATGAAAGTGAAATGTGCAGCGAAATCTGCAGCTGAGCATGATTTACGGGTCGGCGGCTGTTTTATGGGTGTGCTTGGCGAGCGACGTCCTGCTCGCGGGTCGCTTCGACAAAGGTGCACCGGTGTCATTTCCGTGGCGGATATGACGTCAGTGAAATCTGGTGTATCCCGGGATAAAACACTTCGTTTGAAAATATAAAACCCGAAAACGAACAACACTAAGTATAACGTACTCTGGCTCTAAAGGTTGCTTCTCCGCAAGAAGACCCTGCGTGCAGGGGTGCACCCTTTACAGGCCGCTTGCTTCGTTGTAGCGGCGTCACTTCCTTGACGGATATGACGTCACTCAAATGTTTGTGTACCCCGGAATAAAACACTTTCGTGTTAAAATACATGTTTTGGTTAAAAATACTAGCTTGATTTTTTCAAGTAAGGAAATACACCATGAAAAAACCAAAAGCCATCGCGGGGCCTCCTCGTGGCAGTGTTTCCAAGTTCAAAGTTGCAAAAGGTTCCAGTAGATAGCGCGAGTAGTTGAAGACGACAATATTGAATCGGTACGTACTGCAACCGAGATGCTTGCTTTGAAATGTTCTATAAAGCTGGTTGAGTACCCTTTAGGCCGGTTTAGTTGCGCACAAAGGGCTATCACGACGTTTAATTAAAGTTCTGCATTTCAGTGTAAGCACCCTTCCTGCATTGACACAGAAGATCATTTCTGCCGCCAGGAATCAACGTGGCCACATCATGCTTGGCATATATCGGTAAATAACAGCACACATTGATAACCACTTCAGCATCCAATCATGCCAGCACAGCAAATGCGGAGCTCTTGACTGACTTGGGTACCCACGAAACGGGTGTAGACTTCAGAGGTAATAACGTACAACTGCCCTGATACCTGACCATTGGGAAACAGGAGTGCAGCTGTACATGTATCTTTATCAGCAATCAGTATTGTCTATCATTCGCCTACCGACCAATTACAGTCACTACATGTTGATTCATTTCATCGGGGGTCAATCGTTGACGAAACACGTGCAGAAAATCCAGTTGTTTGCGACGCCTACTGAGCCAGGCAGACATCAAAGCGCGATTAAAATGCACCGATTAGCGTTATCAGACGTTTGGCGAGCGCTCAAACCACGTGCCGTTCGGCGAAACGTCTATATCATCACAGTACGATGTGCGACGGCCTCCAACGGAAAATCGTACTAAGCGTGCGCACGGACCAACTTACGTACGCACGCCACAACGGATCGTCATCATCGTATCATCGTTATCATGGTGAATGTAATCATTATCCTGGTGATTGTAGATTGCTATTTGTTAGAGAGGCCGAGTGAATGGTCCTCACGAGTGAGTGTAGGGCTGTACGAGCGGTAGCTAATTTTACCAGCTTCTAGCCTAAACTCCGTTGCCCTCGTGGTCCACCCGTGTCTGCTATATATATATATATATATATATATATATATATATATATATATATATATATATATATATATATATATATATATATATATATATATATATATATATATATATATATATATATATATATATATATATATATATATATCAGTGTGTCGAACCGAAAAAAATACCGGTTCGGTTACGGTTCGGGTTCAGGTGAAATCATTTCGTTCCGGTTCAGTTCCGGTTAGACAAAATCACGTACCGAACCGGTTCGCGAACCGGTTCAGGAGCTTGAACCGGTTCGCGAACCGGTTCGATTAGTTGAATTATGACTGAAATTAAAAAAAATCATTTATTAGTTTAAAACGACAGTCAAATAAAAAAACAAACAAAAATTCAAAATGCTGTTGTTCCCCAAGGTCAATGGCGCAATTGCAAAGCAAAGTTTAAACAATTACGAGATATTAGAAAAACAGATGAAGTGACGACGATTTACCACCTACTTTCCCGCCCAGAGTTTATGTTGTCCTAGCGACTATTCATAAAGCCACCACGAAGAGGTATGACAGTGGGATATATTTTCTGCCCTTTCCTTTTTTGTTGAAATCGCAATCGTCGCTATGGAATCGCCCATCACGATAACCTTGAAGCCTTAAATTTAGGCCTGCATAAACCATTGGCGTACATTTTTAATATTTGTAACAAAACTATAAAGTCATACCACAGGCACATAAATACTACCAATGAATTAGATTATTTGGTCACCCTGAATAATTTGTTAGCTGTCACCTTATCGAATGTGTTAGCCACACTTTTGCTAAAAGTAAGCTTCAGTTAACGCTCTGTCACTGCATTATTGCTCTGACCACTGCAATTCCTTTGGCGGTAGCTATACCGGATGAGTGCATTACAATCAGTATGTCATCGTACCGACTGACCCCCTGCCGTCGTTCCGTGTGCTACATCGCGGAATATTATAAGAGATTATGCTGTTACAAAATGAAAGGGAAATTTGACGCGCGGAGCATGAGATGGGACTTTTTTGGGTAGACGCTTTTTAATTCGTCCACAGCAGTACTCCCCTCAGGAACGAGTAGCAGTAGAAGTAATGTAGCGAGTTGTGCAGTCACTACAAGTGCACCTTCGAAAAAAAAGCAGATCTTAAAGAGACAAAACTGCATCAGCAGCACGGCTTAGCCACTGAGCAGCTTCTGCGGTCACACTTGTCAAGTATTAACAATTTGCAGGTGTCGGACCTTTTAAACAAATTATGAAACGCAAAAAGTTTGCACAGATCGGGTGTGGGCTTTCGCTGTTGCACAGTGGAGCACTCCTGCAGCCTGATTGCTCCAATAAAGTCGCAGCTAAGGAAGGGCAAAGTCGTTTTTTATCCCCTGCAAGCTGCCGAGAATGACATTTCATTTGGTCAGCTTGCACTACGCTCGCGCTTCCAGCAGCAACAGACCGTTGCTGCATTGTTGGTCGTTCATTTCCCCTGTTGTTACATAGAGCGTGATAGTGTTGAATTGTCTGGAGGGGAAAGTGCGCGAGCGGGTACGAAGTTGATGGTACGTGAAAGAAAAAAAAAAGGCCTGAATTGCATTGACTGTGCAATATCAACCGCGGAGGGTCGAACCGTTTCGGCATAAACCGGTAACCGTTATTTCTTTTTTCGGTTTAGTTCCGGTTCGGGTTCAGCCTGCTCAAAAAATAACGGTTTGGGTTCGGGTTCGGTTCCGCCAAAAATACCGGTTCAGTTCCGGTTTTCGGTTCGGTCCGGTTCCGGTACGACACCCTGATATATATATATATATATATATCGTTGCGGCTCTTTCATCAACCCGAGGTCCTCAGGCTAACCAAGCAGCGTCCGCAGATAGTCCGAGCGTAACATACACAAGCCTATCTTGAACATCTTGCCCTTCGAACAGAAAACAACGCGAGAGCGTTCGAGTCAGCGAAACTGGAAGGGCAGTGGTGCTTTGTGCGCCTAAGTTTGGTCCATGCTAGAGTTTCTGACCAAATGTAAGGATGTCCGCGCCGTTCAGTGTTGGGCGAGGACAGACGGCTATCGAGCAGACCGAGCCGGCTCACAGTTCGACCTCCTTGAAGTCCCCTGGTCCGTGAGCTGTGGTCAGCTCAGCGGAAACCATGGACGCCGCCCATGAACGCCATGGCCTGCTGGCCGCCCAGGGGCGCCTTGCGCTCCAGCCGGCAAGCGTGAATCCAGGAGGCGAGCCTGTTGAAGCGGCTCGCGGCGATGGTGAACACGTTGCACCGGTTCTTGTCCACCACGAGCGCCCTGAGCTCGCTGTGGTGCGGGTGATGAGCCGGGTCAGCACTGACCGCTTCCGGCGGGGATCGGTCTCGATGGGCTTGCCCGGCAGCTCCCCCCGGCTCAGCTCCTCCGTGACGGCCAGCACCGCCGGAGCGTTTGTGAGCATCGGCGGCACCTCGAACGGGCTGCCGGGAGACCGGGAGCCCAAGGTCGCAAAGGGGAGAGGCTCTTTTGGCTGGCAGGCTCAGAAGCGGCGCCCGACGCTGCCGGTCAAGCTTCTGGCCACGGAGCGCGCACTGCCATGAGCGCATCATGGAGCGCGTAGCGGCCATTAAAGTGTTGGAAGGAATGCCTGCCCGGCACCACGCGCATGACGTCAAGGTCATGGCGCGAGGCGCGGGGCGTGAGAGCTTTATTCTCTTCACTATGCTACACGTGCGGGTGTACACTCTTAGCCAAAAAGGACTAACGGGGCATCGGCGTTAGTCCTTTTGGAGACTAAATGCGTTGCCACTAGAATTAGTCCTTTTTGGGACTAACGGCAAAGGTACCAACTGTTAGTCCCTCTACACTTAGTCCCTTGATGGTTCAACTGTTGGTCCGCCATAAAGACTAACTGTTGGTCGCTTGCAGATCAACTGTTAGTCTCCTCTGTTAGTTCACTGGAGACCAACCGTCGGTCTTCTGAGTACCAATCGTTAATCTTTCCCATTACTCCCCCTAGACCAATTGGTGCTTTCAAGACTAAATGTTCATCCCTGCAAATGCTCCCCTCTGGATTAAGCGTGCATACTAAAAGACGTAGTGCTGGCTCGTGCAAATACTCCATGAGTGACTGTCGTTCCATTAGACCGGCAATTCAGAAGGCACGAGTAAACACAAGAGACCAGAAACAGTATTTCTTGGCCACTTGAAATATTCACGACGAAGAAAATGTCACTTTCAAGCTTTTATTGCAACACCATGTAAGCAACATACACAACACAAGTAAACCGTACTCTACTCTTAATGCTGGAGTCTCTATTTCGAAGGCCTGTTTGGCACACCTTGTCAAGGCGATGCGCCCAGTATTGGGCTATTGGGTGTTCATGGCTGCTGTCCTTGGCGCAAGCGCGCTCCACTTGCACGAGGTACGTGTCCGTTGAGAGGAGACAACCATCCTCCGTGAAGCTATCGGTAATGGGCGATTGTCGTCACGCTCCTGCAGGAAAGAAATCGGGCAACAAAACAAGTGTTATTCGTGGTAGGATAACATTCGTGGTAGGACGCAAAACTGAGAAAGACAGTTTCCAGCAGCCCTAACAAGCATCCGTAAAAATACCCCCAAAAGCAAAAAGACAGAAGCAAAATCAACGCTTTATGTAGTGCAGCCAAACGTGGCCCGTGAAGTGCACTGAGTACAAGACTACGGATTAATTAAGACCATGGCCACGGTCGTTAACATGCGAAACTCAGACAGTGTTGTTTTTCCGACTCCAGCAGAAAAGACGCCACTCAAACCAGCAGTAGAACCTGGGGACTCATGCTCCCTAACTCAACGCGTTGAACCACTGAATCAGGGCAACAGAAAATATAAAGATTGCTCATTATTCGCATGCAGGTTCGCTATCATGCTCAGAGGCTTACGTAGCACGAAACAAGGGCCTCTTCCCTCCCTTTCACGAGGCATGTAAGAAAAGAGACGCTTCCTGTCAGCACCAGCTCTAAATCAAAATGGTTTGACTGCAATAAAAAAAATTCAATTATTGGAAGAAAACCTGCTTTTCTGCGCTTATAATGCGGGTTTGTAGAACAAGGTCATTATTGATTTCTGGCTGTGGTGTCGAACAATGCGTTTTTTATTTCAAAAATGTAATAAGAGCCAAATTTTCTCAATATTTAACAAATTTAACTATGTGTAACTAATAGCCTCAGGCGAAACAAACAAAAGGGCATCCCCTCAGTTTGCTGCATGGGGAGTGGCTATGGCTGCACGTTTTTATTTCCTCTCTGCGAAAAATGTTTGAGGCTGACCACGCTCCGAGCGCTTGGCTGCCAGTGAGGGAGCAACAAAAATGAAAAAAAAAGTGAAGGAAGCTTTCGGCCACTGTAGATTAGTCACGCGAGCGTCGGCCTACTACTGTGAGATTCATGTGAAAGGTGCGGGTGACGGGTGGGTGCGGGAAGGACTGCAGGACGAGAATGTTTCGTGCACAAGTTTCCGGAAAGCCAAATAATTTTTGGCGGAAGGGGGGGGGGGGGGGGGCGCCTTACTGCAAGTTTAGGTTCGCCGTGGCGGCCACAAGAAGGGCCGGTACTGTTAAAGGGGCCATCAGAAAACACTATTCTGGAAAAAAAAAAAAAAAAACTCTCCGTGAGGTACAGAAAGATACTACGGTTCTGTTAGAGGGCTTTTATTACGGCGGTCAGACCGCGCCTTCGAGGAAAACTTCATATTGACGTTATGCGGTGGTCCGGCAGATTACAAGTTTGGGTTCCGCAAAATATGGAGAAAAATGCCGTATTCAGCTAATTTACACCAGATTTTAACCGTTATTGTCTAGTTTTATTCTGGACGTAGTTGCGGTTACGAGGGTGCAACTATTTTTGCCCTACTCAGCCTCGGAGTGTATCGCGTCCCTTGCAGATCCGGCGTTTTGCCAGACGTTTTCTAATTTTTCTGCTTAAAATATCCCGTTTTCATTTGAAATTTAATATTTCTGAGAGTAATTGTTGTATCCTAACAGCGCCATATTGTTATTTTAATGTTCGTATATTCGCCTAAAAAGTTAGAGCCCTTCAAGAGTCTCGACCACGTGTTAACTACGTTTTGAAATTTCTGGCTACAAATTTATTAAAACTGCACTTTCAAAAGAAAAAAAGTTAGCGGTTAGGTTCCTTTTTGTACGCTGCTTCCTCTGAGGTGGTTATTTATGCGGTTGGGCCGCTCGTTTGAAGAAAAAATGCGTTTTTACTATTTTAGGGTTAAGTAAAAAGTTAAGTAAATGTTGATTGAAACAAATAAAAATTAGGTCGTCGTCGGCAGTAACACCAAGCGAATCGACTGGCGTTGGTTTTAAAAAATAACTGACACTCTGACGCTAACATGCAAGCTCACGAACTTCAAAAAAAGGGCGAATCGGGAAAAGCCGCCGCCGCCGCAGCTCACCTTTCGCACGTCCGTCCCCGCTGGCCGCCGAACAAGCAGAAACAAGTCGGAGGGCCCCCGCCAGGGGGAGCAACAGCAACGTTGCGGGAGCAAAGGGTGCTGTTAGTCTTTCCGTTGGTCCCATTCCCGTCGGGGGTCCAACGTTTGGTCCCTTCATTTTGCGCACGGCCCTAATCTTGGCGCGTTTGGTCTTTAGGGGACTAAACCTCCTTCGCGAAGCGTAAATGCTGCAGTTCGTCTCATTTTCTCCCATTTTGGCTAAGAGTGTAGCAGATTGTCCCACATCCTCCCCTCTCTAAAAAGGTCACGGTTCCAACCGCGATGGCGGAATTATGCACCGGCCACTCTTGCTGTGAGTATGGTCACTGCTTTTGCACAATGGGTTCCGCGGGACTGTCTCTTGTTGCTGCAACTCATTGGCATGCTGAGGCATTGCGACCAGGTGAGTTCTGTTGCGGCGAACAGATCCATACTCCGTGTCGACCCAGTAGGACCTCGGCTCCTCCGCTTGCTCTTTGACCGTGCCAAATTTTTTAAGGTCCACGATCCATACGTCAGTGTCGGGGTCCAAGTCCGGAAGGTCTCGTGCCCCATGCCGGATGTTGAAGTGGTGCTGTTGCTTTTTCCTGCTTTCAGCCTCGTATGCCCTCAGCCTGTCTCTGTCCGGGAGGCAGGGGACTAGGCTGTCCGCAGAAGCCGGCAAAGTAGTGCGGAGTCTCCTACCCATTAGGAGCTCAGCGGGAGAGTAACCGTTCTTGAGTGGGCTCGTCCGGTACGCCAAAAGCGTTTTGTAGGGATCGCCCGTCTTCTCGAGGGAGCTCTTGATCACTTTTACGGCAGCTTCCGCGAGCCCGTTGCTTTGAGGGTACCGGGGACTCGATGTCACGTGTTTAAAACCGTATTCTTTGGCGAAGGCTGCAAACGGTGAGTCAGGTCCCCTTGAAAATTGTGGACCGTTGTCACTGATGACCACTTCGGGAATTCCATGCCTTGCGAAAATTGACTTGCAGTGAGTTACCACTGCCCTCGCATTCAGGCTCGTGAGTTTGGCCAACTCGGGATACCTTGAGTAGTAGTCGGTGACGATTAGCCACCATGCTCCTCCAATGAAGAACAGGTCGACGCCGACTCGCTGCCAAGGCCTGTCAGGAAATTCTGTCGGCTGCAGCGGCATCTTCCGGTTAGTCCTGTGCTGGAGGTCACAATATATATATATATATATATATATATATATATAATCCAACCATCATATATATATATGATGGTTGGATTGTTTATGGCGCAAGTCCAACTAGGGCAGAGAGCGCCACACATATACATGTTGTGGCGAAAACAATGGGCACATACTAAACTACAGTCAAAAGTTAAAAAATGAAAACAAAATACGCATGACGCGACCGCCGCTGTTGCTTCCAGGGCGCTCGTGCTCCTATGGTTAGGATTTGAAGGAATAAATGGAAAGTATGAAAGTAACCCGTGCATATCTGCGCCAATAATGCAGTAACGTTTGGCAGCAATAGAACTTTAAGTGAAAACGTAGAGGCAACTAAAAAACCTAAACTTATAAAGGCACTGGCAAGGGAACTTCAGAGGGGGGGGGGGGGGGTATCATCATCGTTTCTGCCCCCCAGGAAATCTCGGAGGGGGCTCGGGCCCCCAAGCCTCCTCCCAGTCGCCGCGTATGTGAACAGGCAAAACTCACAATATATAGTGCGTAGAATTACACTCTTAATAAAACAGGTGAAATGGTAAAAACGGCCGTATTTACTAACTCCTTTCGAACCTTACTACCCCGTGGTACGGTATACGTAGGCTCTGCCTTTAGCAACTGCATGGTTAGGAAATTAACTGGGCATAAGGGGTAGTATACAAAAGATTAAGGTCGTGCTTAGGACTATGTTATGCGTGGCCAGTTAGTAAACGCATGTAGCACAGAAGGGTTTTATCGCTAGAACTTTACTAGTGAAGGTAGCGGTGCTTACTGCCTCCTTCAGTTAGTAACCCTGGGCTGCATTTACTATACCTCCGGTTACTAAGTACCTAGTGTATATTGAGACAAGTAACTTGTTAGTGTTCCGCTAGTAAATTCTACGTTTTTTAAGAGTGTAGTTAGTATGAGTAAAATGTTGGACACACGGGAAGAACAATAACAAGGACGTTTACTTACGCATCAGCAAGGGACTTGCCGTCATCAGAGTAAGTTTACAGATTTAGGTCACGCATCGCTGTGACCGACTTTTCTCTCTCTCTCTCTCTCTCTCTCTATATATATATATATATATATATATATAGATATATATATATATATATATATATATATATATATATATACATGTATGTGTGTGTGTGTGTGTGTGTGTATACTAGAAATACATGCGCCATATGTCTTCATAATTATTTCCACTACTTTCCTCGAAAAAAGTTAACCCTGTGTTTCTTAACTCTTTCCGTTTCTCCGTCGTTTTTCTTTGTTTTCTTCATTTTGCAGGCAGATCCTGTTCGTGCGTCATGACGACGCACTGGATTGCACCGTCTGCTTCCCACGGCGATAAGAAATAACTGTGGGGGCCGCCTGCTGTATACAGCTTATTACTGCGTTTGCCTTTTTGTTGCGACACGTCTGCTCCCCAGACGTCCAGTCCGTTTTGCACGTGTGGCTGTACGGGAGCGGGTTTGCCCAGGAGCGATTATCTTGCCCTCATCGCTTTGTTGTCTTTATCAACGTCCACAGAAATAAAAGCCTGTTTACCTTCCTTTTGTTTCCTTTTTTTTGTGGGCACGGGTGCCTTCAGGTGTCTTTCGATGCCTCTATTTCGCACCTTCTTGCAAGCTTCTGGGGAAATCCCGTACTTGTAATCGCGAGTTATCTCTCCCGGCTACAGTTATCAGGCTGTAGCCGTTGCTCGCCTGACATTCGGTAGCCGGCATGCGGTAATCCACCTGCCTTATTGCAGACGCTCTTAGCAAGGCCAATTTAGGCTGTCTGCGCCCTGCACAATCCAGTCGGTAAAACGCTTGTCTAAAACGCAGCTTGCGTACTTTCAGCCTCATCCTGCCTCGCCCGAGCGGGATTTGAAGAAAACTACTGGCGCGTTCTGAGGTTCTGAGGTTCTGAGGTTCTCAGGTTCTCAGGTTCTGAGCGCGTTCTGACCCCACCCCTTTAAAATTTAAAAGTGTCTCCAACAGGTTTGTAAATAGTTTGTTTCGGCGGTTTTCAGATGTAGCTAAGTTGAAATCACTGTTATAGACGAGCGTTTTACCAATTGTACGTTCTTGGGGAGTTCTTGCGATACTTCTAATTTCGGGTTAGTTGCACAATCTTGCAGTGTTGCTGTCACATGCGGATCTATGCGTTGCTTCGGTAACGAACTGCTTAATATTACAACACTGGTGGAGTAATTGGGATTTTACATCGCAGTCGCTGCACGCAACTTCTAGTAGAGACAGTTTTTAATAGCCGAAAAACTTTACGTGCCCATGATATGTGCTCATGACAAAGACCATGACACGGATCACGATTCCTGGCAGCCGTCCTTGCGTTCTGCTAGAATTAAACGTAATTGCCAGAGGGTTGAACGGGAGAAAGAGAATCAACCTCAACAGTTTTAAAGGAAATCAAATGGGAACGTCCCTATCTAAGATATCATTAGAGCGAACCGGTTCGCCGGCGTGGTCGACATGACGTATACTGGGTTAGTGGCTGTCTGCACAAAGGCTGATAAGTGCCTAAATTTCCGTGTTCATCAAGCCGAACGAACGAGTATTATCTCTAAAAATTACTGACGAAGTTGAACGGGAAGGTTTAGACACTTAAACGTACAACCATAAACAAATGAAACGCGCACATGAAAATATAAACCAGAACACGCGAAACTGAAAAATAATGTTCATGGAGATCCAATGATTGCGCGCTATTTGTGTATTTGGAAAACGACATTTCCCAACATTTTTACAACTAAGCACCCGTCATTTTGACTTTCAGGGAATGAAATCGCGCTATTGGTGTGTTCATGTTCATATTTTCGTCTTTACTTCTTATCTTTCCAGGTTCAATGAAGATTTGAAAGACGCCTGGTACTCAACTGATTTTCTTTCTCTGAGCCTCAGGCTGTATTCGTCCCTTGCCGTTCTCACAGGAACGTCAATTGGTCGAGCGCAATAAGTCTATGGGAACGTTTTAAACGTCCGCACCGATGTCTCTCCTCTCGATTACGGCGGGAAACCGCTTGGTGGGGCGTGTGCGCGCCGGGTGTCTCGCGTTACCTTCGCGGCTTCGCGCCAGCGACAGCAGACGACAGGCTCGAAGCGGTGTCGGGTGTCGTCTGCCAGGCCGCGGCGCCGGCTTGGCAGACGGCGGGCAGGAATACCGCTTTCTCCCCGCTCTTCGCACCAGCGCCGACACCTCGAAATAGTGACGCTAACGCGTGTCGTCTATCTCCAGGAGTGAGACGGTGCGAAGGAGCCGCTGCTGTCTCGACACTGGATTTCGCTGGCCGGGAGGAGAAGTGCCGGCGGCAGAGCGGTTCGCCGTTTGAACTCGGCCGTCTCGCGTCGTCTGCTCCACGTGCGGTCGTCTCGTCGTTGATGTTCTCGAGCTCTGGGTTCCGGAAACGGCCCCTTGAAGATTGCGCACAGCTCCGCTTGTCTCCCGAGTCTCGGCCGGGGCTCGGAGTGGAGGGAAGGGTTGTACGATTGTATTCTTAATGCGAACTCATGAAGTGCCTCATTGTTGTAGAGGCCGGCGTTGTCTCGCTGCGCGGCATAGAAAACGCCCGCAGTTGTAAAACGTAAAAGGCACATGCAAATATGACCGAATTTGGCCGAAGTACTTATGTTTCCTGATTTCGGTAGAGTAAATTGATTCGTTTCAGAACAAGATTGGGCTTATTAGGGTTCGTGTGGGAATCAAGCCAATATCTGTTGGGTAGGAGCCCATGGGCTTCTACAGGAATTTTTGCAGTCGTCATTTTCGACTGGGCAGTGCGTTTCCATTACGCCACATCAACGTGTTGCAAGTGGTAGAACACGGTTTAGCTTATAGTGCGTGCGTTGCTAACGCCATATCACGTGACAGGTCCAAGTGACGGCCTGAGCGTCGTGTGTATACTGCCTCCTCAATATGGTCGCCGCGCGCGTGTGTACGTGCCTTATTGTGGGTGTTTTAGCGTGTGCTTCAGCAGCGCCAGCTAAATGATTTCGTATTCCCGCAACTAAGCACTCTTAAGTGTCCCGCTTAATTTTGTGGCTGCGGTACTGCGAGTTTGCTTGCACAGAGAAGTAATGTTTATCCATCCACAAAAACGTCCTCTCCGAAAACACACAAACAGGAACCTAAGAGCGGAAGCGTTTGAGCTGCTGAGCGCTGGTGTTAAAGTAGTACGCTTAAAGGGACCCTGCAACCCGTTTTTCAACGTTTTTCTAAATCCGAAATGCTTCCATAACAAAGCCAAGAGTACATAAAATGGGGGTTGCAAAATACATAAGCCAAAAAGTACATAACATAAGCGCTGTCCCCATCGTCTTATCTGCCTACTGGGCCTTTTTCCGCGGCTTTTTGGAGCCGACAATCGCATCCAGAGCTAGTTTTTTTGTTGTTCGTTTCCACAAGCTTATTAGCATACCGGAGAAGCGTCCCTTCTCCGTATAGTACGGCTTACCAAAGACCATCATTGTACTAGGAGTAAAGATAGAGAACGGAACGGTGCGTACAGTGTACAATAACGTTCTAATACGTGCATATTCGGTGCGAACAACTAAGCCATAAAGTGAAAGAAACGTTGTAAAGAAAAATATACCGCAGACCTAGCAGACCTTGCCACTTTCTGCGCTACGAATCTAGGAACTGTGAATTCGCACAGGCGGAGCTCGTTAAAATCCTACCATAAAGCGCGGTGACGCACGCGCTTGCTAACATGAGGGAGTTCATGAGTTCTCTCTCTCTCTCTCTCTCTCTCTCTCTCTCTCTCTCTCTCTCTCTCTCTCTCTCTCTCTCTCTCTCTCTCTCTCTCTCTCTCTCTCTCTCTCTCTCTCTCTCTCTCTCTCTCTCTCTCTCTCTCTCTCTCTCTCTCCGCGTGCTTGCAAAATGCGCGTGCGGCACATTGCGCGTGCAGCATACGCATTTGGCATAAGTGCTGCTTTTACGACTTCTTCAGTAATTTTATGGTTGCCTTGCCGCCTATACTTGTGACGCCATACGGCAAGTCAGTTGGAAAGAAAATTGGCGCCGCCATTAAAAAAAACAAGCGCGAAGATTTCAACAGGTGCAGTTATGTTTGCGACGGAGTGCCGTCTGACCAGGCATGGAAGCTCGAAAAAAAAAAAAAAAGCGAACGACGTAAAATTTTTACATCATCTTATTTCTCATCACGTCTCTCTTGACAACCTAGCTCTCTACACCAGTCATATTCACTATCTTGTGCTTTACTACCTTTATTGTTCCTGCAATGCTTTACATTTACTTTCATATTACTCTCACGAAATCACTTTCCTTTGGCGCTCTTTGCCCTCAGTCGGCCTTGCGCCATTAAAATCTAAACATCATCATCAGATAAGCTACTGACATTATGCAAAAAAATTATACGTTTTTTGGTAAAATTGCAGGACGAGACTAATTTTCGCTTATTCACCTAGGTGCTTCTCCTCCTACATTTCAGTCCGCTAGACTGTTACAGGAAGCAAGTATAATCGCATAAAATAGCTATATTGCACTCCGTCAAAATGGGCAGTATATATCTACGTCTGTTCAGCGATCTGCGTGTCAATTGTGTGCCCAGCCAAACTGTTTCGACTGGGAAGGCCGAGCACGAAGTAAAAGAAGAGCTAAAGTTCCTGCTAAAGTCCCCCAGGCGAAATTCAGAATAAATAAATAACTAAATAAATAAATAAATAAATAAATAAATAAATAAATAAATAAATAAATAAATGAATAAGAAACGCTCGATGCCGTTGGGACCGCACTGCTCTATATATTACCGCTGTCCTTCACCGAGTCCCAATCAAGACTGTTGGTGACAATTACGGCTATTGTTCACTTTCCGCTTTGTTTGGGACGTGCGCCACGTTTTCAGTGGGCGGTTTAAATCACCTGACCCCTGATGATAATGATGATGACTAGTGGCTCTCCCTTTGAATCGGGGCGTCGGTTGTCAGCAATCGACTTGCCTGTTGTATTCGACGTACCCACCCCTTCCCCACTTTTCCTCCACCACGATTCCAGCTGCCATCCCAAATCATGCTAACGGTATACACGGTAACAGCCTACACAACCTGATGGCGGTTCTACCCAGCGTGTCGTTTGCCGCAAGGAATTGGACCGGGTCACACTGTTCCTTAAATAAAAGAAGACGGACGTTCCGCCATCCATAACACAAACTTAATTGACTTGTCTAGCGAAAATCCACTGCCTCTTTGTCATTCCTTTCGCACCCCCCCCCCCCCCTCCAGCACACACACACACCTGCACGCCTGTTCCACGTCCAGGCCTCCGAAACAAATGATAATCGCTGGAAAGTCAAGGGGGGGGGGGGGGGGGGGGGGGGATTCCGGTGCCAGGAGGCGACGCCGCAAAGGTGCTAAATGCGGCCGCACGTGTCGGGACAAACGGGGTCTCCCTTGTCTTCTGTGCGCGCCGTGAGGGAACCACCAACTAGCACAGCCGCAAGTGTCTTGTTCAAGCGTGCAAGAATAGGCCCGAGGCCTCGCAATGACGAGCTTTGCCGGGGATTTTATTCTTTACGCATATGATCTCGCCCCAAGCGTACAGATGTTGATAACGATGGCATTCGTACTTCCAAATACCCGTTTCCAGTAAGCTAGGCGGTCATTGACCGGATAAAGTGGAAACATGGGCGTGTCGGAACATGACCAAAGGATAACAGCGCAAAAAAAGAGACTATTAGGACGACGCGAAGTCCCCACGACCTCATCCAGCGCAGTCCTCGGCGTCCACACTCTGTTCTTGTCTCTTTTTTGCGCTGTTTTAAAGCGAAGCTTTTGTAGCGTGAGCCACACTGGCCGAGGTTGAGCAGTTTCGCGTGGCTCCTAAAGAGCCGTGCTGCGCATGTGCCAGGAGCAGTGACGTCACACGGCGCACAGAACGCTGCTCGTTGTCCGGCGTCTGTCACGCACGCCACGCGCCCAGCGTCTTCGCCGACCTCCGTTCCGCCCGTGGCGGCCCGTCCACTTGGTGATTATGCGAGGGGTGGCCGGGTGTGGAACCGATGGCTCGTGCATCGCCGCAACAACGGCGTGCGCCTGTGGAACCAGCTTAGCTCTGGTGCAATTGGTGACGCTGCGGTGGAGCCGCTTGATAAATATACATGTTTCACATAATGCGTATACCGTGTGCGTGTCATTGAAGCAGCAGTAAGAAGGATAATAAAGCTAATCCTAGACAACCAGGAAAGCTAAGAATAACCAGGTGAACCTTAGCTCACGCTACGTATATCCTGGCATAGCCGAGCTAAGCCACTGCTAATTTTTTACCTCTCCCCCCCAAATGTTCTGTCGCGACCGTTGGTTTCAACAGAAAACTCCCGCACAAACAAATTAAAAAAGTTACTGGCACTGCCAGGAATCGAACCTGGTAGAAATAGAAAAACGCAGTGAGAACCCGTTGTCTTACCGATTGAGCTACGAGCACACACGGAGACGGGGAGACAGACGGTGCACTGACCGCCGCATGGTGACGTCGCATGGGTAATCATTGTGAATGTCGTTTACACCTCCGCTTTCCTACCACCTTCACAAGGTGGATTGGCGCGCTTTTTTTTTTTTGATCACTGGACGGGTAGTTTCGGCACTATTTCTGAGGATTGGTAGAAGCAGTAGCAAGGCATACAATGCACTGGTTCATTTTAACAATAGCTCTAGAATGCGTGGGGACAAGTTGGGGCCTACGCAGCAAGAAGCTCTATATTCGTATTTAAAAGAGGGTACGATGGGGGAATAGCCGCCACTGGCTGTGTCATTATCCATGCTTGTACCGAATGCCCCCTCCTGCCTAAGACCTTGTAACAAGGCTGGCAGTACTTGTAAAATAAATAAAATAAATTAGTAACGTTGCTTGTTACGCGCGGTCAGCCATTCTGTACTGGGTATACCTGCAGTTTTTGTGCGAAGGAGACGTACAGCTATTTGGGAATATAACAAAATATTTGTCTTACTGGCTTTGTGACAGCCATCACCGGCTTACAGGAGGCTTTTTCTATTAGGGAGGACTCCTTCAAGCGCACACCAATGCAGCCAAGCAGTTTCCAGAAGAAGAAATTTCTGTAAATTTACGAGACCATGTTACAATCACTTGTGACGGCACTTGTACATGACCCGAAAGGCCAAGGTGAGCCATCTTGGGTAACATTTTTTTCTTGCAATTTTTCTGCAGACTCCAGGCAGGGAACATTCTACAATCCCACATTCCTCTTGTTGTTTTTTTTCTCACCCGACTGCCCACAGTGCACGTTTCTTCTCACTGCATACCACATGGTACCACATAAGCTCAACCCCATTAAAAGCCTATATTCTTTCACAATTGAAAGTCCGCGCTGACCAGCTCGGCATCGTAGCTTCAACAAGCGCTGGGGCAGTGAGTTCTAAATTCGGAGCAGGCCGGCGGCCTCCTGGAGATGAGAGGCTGACCACATCCCCGTTCCTATACCCTCTTCTTCGAGCAAATGTTTATTCATCCTCCTCCTCCCCCTTAGAACGAGGTTGCTGAAAATTTTTCAATTTCGATTGGCGGAGATTTCTGAGATAAACTCAACTTCAAACTCCACACTATATATCGTATCGGCCAGCCATCCACGATCTGTTGTAACAGACAGGTTGGAGCAGACACAAGTTGAAGCAGACAGGTATGCCCAGCCCTGAAGCACTAAACGTCGAACTTCAGGGATTGCCACTGAAGGCTTTCAGTCTATAGTCTGGTGTTCAAGTTCGTCGCCCGTAGAAAGCTCAAGAGTTCCTTATTCGCCTCCTGAGCGGATGACAGAGAAGGCCAGCGACACAGAATCTTTTCCTCCTAAAATGGCCGCCGAAAGTCCAGGTTCTTCAGTGCTCAAACAAATGAAAGAAATTTTGGCTCGTGTGGACTTTAAAGCCTGCTCCCCAAAGCAGGCGCCAAGTGTGCTAAGCCCTGCACTAAACCGATACCCTGCCGGAGTGGGAAGCCTGAGAGGTGACAGGTGAACGTGAGGTCACGTGAGTGAGTGAGTGAGTGAGTGAGTGAGTGAGTGAGTGAGTGAGTGAGTGAGTGAGTGAGTGAGTGAGTGAGTGAGTGAGTGAGTGAGTGAGTGAGTGAGTGAGTGAGTGAGTGAGTGAGTGAGTGAGTGAGTGAGTGAGTGAGTGAGTGAGTGAGTGAGTGAGTGAGTGAGTGAGTGAGTGAGTGAGTGAAATAACTTTATTGGGGGTCCGGCGATGACGCGAACTGGTGCACGCGGTGTAGAGCTCTGGCGGTGAGGATGATGCCGAGTGAATTGTGGCCAGTCTGCCTGTCGCGTCAAAAGACGCAGAAAGGAAAGCAAAGAATGAGATGCAAACACGACGTAACAATAAAGAGGTCTTTGGTAATCGCTGTAGCTTTCGCCTTTAAAGCATGTAAGCAGACTTTGGTGGCACGAGGACTTTTCTCTAGCGGGTAAGTGTAAAAAAGAATTAGCAGTGGCTTAGCTCGACTATGCCAGGATATACGTAGCGTGAGCTAAGGTTCAGCTGGTTATTCTTAGCTTTCCTGGTTGTCTAGGATTAGCTGATTATCGTGCTTACCGCTGCTAAAACGATTTACAATCCAATCCAATCTAATCCAGTACAGTCCAGTCCAGTCACTGCTCCTCGCGCATACGCAGCACGGCTCTCCAGGAGCCACGCGAAACGGCTATCAAGCGGCTCCGGCGTACCGTCAGACTTGGCTACTGCGCAACGGAGACGCACAGCTGGGCACGCGCCGGCGCCAGTGCATCTGCCGCGGCTATGACGTCACTCCTGTGGAATGTGCAGACTGGCGAATGTGCAGACCTAATTCTCTACACACCCGTATTCCAATTGGATCGGATTTTCAATCCAATACAATGCAATCTAATCTAATCTAATCTAATCTAATCTAATCCAAATCCAATCCAATCCAATGCTCATCGCGCTTCCGCAGCCGCAGCACGGCCTTCAATGTCCACGCGAAACAGCTCAACCTCGGCCAGTTTTGCTCACGCTACAAAATGGCCGTGTGTCTGCTCCTTTCGTTGCAAATGTCGACTACCGTCTTTCGTCGACATTTGCAAAGTAAACGCCTCTCTTCTCTTTCCGCTCACCTCTCATGCTGTTCCTCTCCCGTCGCACTCCCCCCCCCCCCCTTCCAAGATAAACACGCCAGAGGTTTGCTGAAGTCAATTTAAATTTACCGCGTTCCACTGCTCCACGGTGGGTGCCTCGATGCCAGAGCTGCCGCACGGCGGAGACGCGCGTGAATCGAGGCGCCCTACTTCAATGTTTGTAGAACCACATTTACTTGCTTCACGCGCCTTCCAAGCGGAACGTAGAACCTATCTAGTGCGACCTTTTGTAACTCTTACCGTTTGATTTTTTTGAAATGCCGTCAGAAGTTATAGTGGTGCGGGCGACAGCAGGCGACGGAGTGATTTTTTTTTTCTGCTGTGGACATATCTTTCGTTTGGTATCGCAAAAAACAAGCACCCATAAAGGAACACTGCAAACATTCCTCGTGTATTGACTTTCTGCCTTATATTTGCGTAATGTCTTGTTCTTGTTCAACAATGTTGACAAGTATGAACGTTGCCACCGGACTTAGACGTTTAGATTTGGCTGTGGGTATACATATAAGACTATTGTGCAGTACTTTGGCCGGGTGGCTGAATCGAGTGACAGAGACAGACATATACAGACAGACAGACCAACATTTTCTAGTTCAAGTAGCCCAAGAAAGACTATCGTCTTTAAAAGCATTCCTTGTCTCAGTAAATAAGCACAGTTGTGGGTTTTCTGTCTATATCTGTGTGGTATCTCGTCTAGCTGACCCTGCTCGGGTCCTAATTGAACCACATTACTTTAGGATTCCCCCTTGAGTCGTTCGCGGTTTGTCACGCTAAGTTGAAAGGATGTTTAGGCAGTGTTCAAGGTAATTCAATCAATTTTTAAATGCCACAGCATGCCACAGCATGCCACATAACTTGCACGCTCAAACGGGCGCGTGGGGAATGCATTAAAATATTTACACGTACTGTCTGTTCGGCTCGTTCGTTGAGGCTTCGCAATACCTTCACGGCCGGCATTTCAGGCCGGCACGACGAGATATTCGAATTCTGCGGAAATTTTGCACGTGCTATGAAGGCGAGTCCGGACACCTTTATATATATATATATATATATATATATATATATATATATATATATATATATATATATATATATATCATTTTATCAACCCCTTCTACTTGCTGTAATATTTTTCTCCCTTGTCTCCATCCTGTTTTTATCGCTTTGCGCGTGGTGTGACGCTCTGAATGCCAAGCACTGAAGAACACTGCAAACATCGCCAGGAATCACCGACAGGTGTTGCCTTTTTCTCTATCCATCGCTGTTTCCCTTTCTCGCCTTCCGTTTCATTTTTCTCCAACCTACGCAACTACGAGCGTGTGTAGGAATGGCAGAGGCCGCAGTGCATGTGTGTGCGCGCGCGAGTATTTCACGTTACACGGGCAACAGATCCGTTCCTCCGCGTGTAATAATCTTTCCTCGTCGCCAGCGGCAACGAGTTGAACGCACTGATATCGGCGTGCGACGTTTCCCTCGTGCCGTCTACACTGCACGCTGCCTGACGGCTCGGTTGAGCGGAAAGCCGTGCGAGGCGACCGCAACTGCATGCTGCTCAGACGCTGCAAACGGCAGCAGCAGCAGCAGCAGAAAAACGGCGGCGACTGCTTTCGGTGTCTATGAGGGGACTTAGACGTCCACTCGCTGGGCGCATGTGATGCCCTCCCGCTTGGCACGTGAAACGACTGCAAGAGACAAACACGAGAGAGGAAAAACAACGGGACGCGAAAAAATTAAAAAGCCGAGGTGTAAGTAGGCAGCCTTGGGGGATGCCTCGCAGCGGCGGCATGCGTGGCAGTAATGAGAACTGGAAACGTGAAGAGAAAGGGGGGAGGGGAAGGCATATATAGAGAAAGTGGGATGATAGAAAACAAATTAACAAAATAGGAACGATGAAATAAACAAGACAAAACTAGAGGGAATAAGGTAAAGAAGAACGAAAAATAGATTATTGATGGCCAAAACGATGAGGATGATTATGATGCTGGTGTAATTTAAAGTGAAGGTACAAGGGTAATAAGTACAACAGCATCAATTACGACACGTAATATTTATTTATTTATTTATTTATTTATTTATTTATTTATTTATTTATTTATTCAAAATACCTTACAGGCCCAGCAGGCCATTGGGTAAGGGGGACAAAAGATCCTATAATCAAAAAATAACAAGAGAAGTTATACAAAAACTAGATATATAATACAGCAACAAGTCCGTGAAACAAGAAAAAAACAATATGATAGCAGTGAGCAAGAGTGGCAAGAAAATAATTACAAACAATAATAACATCTAGTGTGGTAGCCGCAACCGCAAAAAAAAAAGAAAAGAAAGAGAAAGGAAAACATCATGGTGCTAAAAGAAAGGCACGCCAGCGTTCCGGTTTGGTGGTTTTACATGGAAAAATGGTTGTGCATGTGATCGCGGAATGTTTCTGGGTTAGTCAGCGATACGATATTATCAGGCAGATCGTTCCTCAACCAGATAGCACGTGGGAGAGCAGATGAATTGAAAGAGTTTGTGGTTCCGTAGATTCTGGTGAAGCTGCGTTGATTAAATAATCTGCGTCATGTGGAAACAGGGCTTACTGTGGATAATGCGGAGGGTCTGGCACGATTAATTTATTTGTGAAACATGCATGAAACATGAAACATATCAACCAAAGTGCTTAGGGAGGAGGTCATCTTTGAAAATAGAACACACACAAATTCGCGCATATATATATATAATTAGAATGGTAAATGAGGGGCTCGTTGAATGAAGACAGAAATAAGGGTAGGCAGTCAAGAAAGTCAAGGAAACCAAAGTGAAAAATGTGGTAGGCCAGATATATTTTTTTCGA
The DNA here is from genome assembly GCF_048455015.1 of Haemaphysalis longicornis. Lineage (NCBI taxonomy): Eukaryota > Metazoa > Arthropoda > Arachnida > Ixodida > Ixodidae > Haemaphysalis > Haemaphysalis longicornis. The sequence continues at coordinate 80,042,826 of NW_027526204.1, read as the reverse complement.
AAGAAAGAAAGTTGAGAAAAAATGCCCGCCCGGTGGTATCCGAACCCACGACGTCCAGAATAGGTGTCTGGTGCGATGACCACTACGCTCGCTGCCGGTGGGGTTATTTTCCCCTCCACGTTCTTGGGTATTTATCTCAAGGTAATTTTTTCTGTTCTTGACCAACAACAATCTATACACACACACACACACACACACACACACACACACACACACACACACACACACACACACACACACACACACACACACACACACACACACACACACACACACACACATATATATATATATAATATATATATATACCAGAGAAGAAAAACTTCGAACAAGGTAAAAGCACGATTGTGGCCTACGTTTCAGCAAAGAGAACTTGCTTTTCTCAGGGGAAAGCAAGTTCTCTTTGCTGAAACGTAGGCCACAATCGTGGTTTTACTTGGTTCGAAGTTTTTCTTCTCATGTGTTCTCTACCATCTTCAAAGTTCTATTACTCCCTATATATATATATATATATATATATATATATATATTATGGGGGAAAATGGTATACTGCAGGGGTAATTCAATATGCCACATGGGGAACACGGCAGCACACAGTTTCAAGTGGGTGCAGCCAGAGAGAGAGATGGTTCGTCCTCTTCCTCCTCGTCGGTCAACCGTCCACTACACCAGCTGTCCGGGCTGGGGCCAATCCCTCGGTTTCCATATTCGTTTCTTAGGGTACATACCCATCCCGTGACAATATATATATTATGTGTGTGGTATGTGTGTGTGCCAAAAAATTCAAAATGCTAAATTTTAATCAAAAACAATCTAGACAGGGTGAAATATGTCGCCCTATCTCTAAATCTTGCAACAGATGAGTTGAATTAAACAGTTTTCTTAAACCTGCCAATCAAGCCGCCATTTCATAATTGCAAATTTTCGGAGCTTCTTAGAAAGCACGCCGATGGCCGATTTGGAATAAGCTGCTAAGGAGAAGCACCGCTAATTGTTATTAGGTTATGTGGAGAGTATGGGAAAATAAGAAAGAAACACGGTAGACTGCACTCTCAGAGGACATGTCAAAAGTAACACTTGTATGTAGTTTATGTCGAATCGTGTTTGTTAGACGATCAACTTTCTCACAATCCATAGAAAGCGTGAAAACGACTCACGAACCTTCATTGAATACATGGTAGTTACAACGTAGGTATTCTTGCATAATCTTCATTTGCTAAGACCCTGGGACAAAAATTCTTCTGCGTTTTTTGCGAGATTCAGGACTATAGACAAAACTTTGTAGTTTTTCTATTGTGCGCATGGCTACGTCTGTACGCATTTGCGTCGTCATGTACATTTTGACTCCTTTTTCTTGTCAGGCGCTCTGCGCTTCCTGGGCTCCATTCGCTCTATTTTTTTGTTCTTTTACTTAACTTTATTTCGAGTTTTTTCCCTCGAATTTGATTGCGTACCATTTTTTATTTAACTTTTGTTTTCTCTCTATTGCTGCTTTCCCTATCTCTCACATTCACTTCACTGCATTGTAATCATCCCCATCTGGCGTAGCAAGCACTGCCGCTAGCAGAGCTGACCTCTCCAGCCCACATTAAAGGGTTCTCTCTCTCTCTCTCTCTCTCTCTCTCTCTCTCTCTCTCTCTCTCTCTCTCTCTCTCTCTCTCTCTCTCTCTCTCTCTCTTCATTTGCTATATTTAGCACCAGTTGCCACGCTCTATGTGCACTGCAGAGAATGGGCTGTTTAAGGAGGACACAAGGGAATGCTTTAAAAGGTTGCTAAGTCTGTTTTTAGAGTACTCGACACAAGTCGGGAAGGCAAACGTCTTTCGTGGCTGGAACTAAGCTGAGTTGCTTACCAAAGGCTAGCACTTCAAAGTTGCATCGTATTTTTGTTTCATGGTCCCTTTCGATACCTTAACCACATACGAGATGCCGCAATTGCTGCCAAAGTACTCGCGTTGGCTATTAAGTAGATAAAGTAATTCGCTTGAAAATCAAATTGGCTGCAATCCCGCTTACATTCTTGCATTAAAGCCCCCCCGGCTTTGCTGAAAGTACCCATTGTTTCTGACGCGTCACCGCGAGCACGGGACGCCTATCGAGGGCTTAGTTATCTTTATAACTCGTGATGCGATTGCGTTCGGCGATGCCGCTGATGATTGTGAGCAACGCTCTCGTGATAACAAGGAAGCCGATGGCCGGCATCATATCACTGCAGTCACATGAATGGGAGGACTGCGACTCTTACTGATGACCGGAATATTCGCAATAGCACGCCATTGCAGAGTGGACGAACTGTAGCCAATCAGGCTACGGGAAATCCGAAGGTTTTTGCCTTCTAATCGAGGGGGCGTTGTTGTGCAACCGAGTGCCCCCAGGTCAGGAGGACGGCGGCAAGACTCCGGGACACAGGCGGCTGGCGGGTAGATACGCCCGGAGATTATTGCCAGGCCGCCCCGGATGACGTCACAGTCCGGCGACGGCGACAGATAGCGACTTGTGCCAATATTCACACGTGCACGCGCTGAGAAAATCAGGGTCAGTCTTGAAGTCCACAAAGCAGCGGGCGGCGTTGATACGCTTGTCAAGAGGAGTGCGTGAAGAACTGAGGGAATTTGCAGTGGGGGACATCTTGACACCTTAGATAATCTAGCCTGCTTGAGCCCGAGATTTTAAACTTACAGTCGAAGCTCGAATAGGTAAATTATGAACACTAACGAACAAGATATAATTACAATGAACAGATCACAAGAAGAAATCAAGCTGACAGGTCCACGTCTTTAGCGCTGTTCTCATTCTCGTAATTCCAATTCATTCGTCAATGCTTATAATTTTCCTGTCTACTTTTTTCCCTTGTGTCCACGTCTTTAGCGTAGTCCTCAGTATCGTGTTGAATTATTTAGCTATGTTTGCATTCTGCTTAAAAACATATTTTGTTTCGTGCGCTACTATTTACTTAATTCTCACACTTGAGACACGTGTTCTTTAAACCGCAGTAAATGCGAACCTCAACGACTTGGATCACCAGCATTAGTTCACCCGTTTGGCCAAGTTCGTCGCTAACTACGCCGTAGCGATGAATCAAACGTCTAACAGTAAACGCGCTAGTTTCTGCTTTTCGAATTTCCTCCCAATTCTATCATCATTGCAACGACCACCGGCGATATCCGCATTTACACTCAAAAAAGATTACATACATACATACATACATACATACATACATACATACATACATACATACATACATACATACATACATACATACATACATACATACATACATACATACACTGACCGAGCTGCGCTAGGCAGTTTCCCTACAAGAGGATATCTTCCATCCCCGCCCCCCGGTTACAGCCCATGCCCTCGACCCGGTGCGGCCGGTGACCACGGCGCCGGAGGGGGCGTTATAATAATATCACGCACTGCACTTATCACCTCGTGGAGGTCGCTGTTTGCGGAGCACACAGACAGACCACGAGACTGCCGCTGGCGGCTGACGCCGGACGCGTGTTGCAGCCAGCCGACGCAACCGCTACTGCCGCCGCCGTGCTTATCTCCTGGCGAATTTCCCGCGGCAGACGCGGAACTAAGTTTAAAAAATCGCGGAGAAAAAGGAACTATGGGTCTATCTGTTGCTTCCTGTTGTGCGGAGGGTGGGTCATTTGGTGCAATGTTGGATACTCTTCCGGCTACGTGACACCGCCTTTGCAGTGGCGTGTTTTTCGACAACAGCAGCAACAACGACAATAACAACAATGATAACAATGAAGTCATGTTTTTGATACAATTTATTGAACGTTCAGCAGGAGGATGCCGAGAGAGAGAGACAGGAAACATTATTTAGTGAGACCGAAGAGGTCAGCCCTGCATGATGCCGGGCGTGCTTTTTGAGATGGTTGGTGAACATGTGATGAGGGTCAAATGCTAGCATGAATAAAACAAACCAGAAAAGGAAACACGAAAGAAAATCCACCAGACAGACACACTCACGCATATAGAAAAAAAAAAAAAAAACGACAGTCACAAGCTGGTGGAGTCGAGTCCAGAGTCTCTAAGAAAACCCCGCATCGCACTGCGTTCGCTGTTCCAAGGGTCTAAAAAGTCCTTCATGCTGAGAGTTCTTGCCCGTAGAAGCATGCATGTACCAGGGACATTTAAGCCGCCACGGGGCTTGTAGAGCGAAGACATATGGTCACATACATATAATACAAATATAAATTTAAAACATTATTGTGGGGTAAGGCAACGATGAGTGTAATATAGCTATGAATTTCTTATAAATCTACTGCATCATAAGAATACAATGTTCTTAAGGTGGTATTATGAAAGAAAACATTTAAAGGTTCAATATTGTACACTAAATCTTTACAGCAAGGATATTATTGTCGTAAAAGCCAAACTAATTCTTTTTTTTCTTATGTGAGTCAACTGAGAGATAGCAATTCTAATATTACAGGAATATTTCATGTAATACCAGTAATTACAGTAATTCCAGTAATACCAGTAATACCAGTAGTGACAGTATATCAGTAAAAAATATCAGTAGTATTACTAATAACAGTAAAATAAAGTTCCTGCGTTTTTGCAGCCGCCCCTTTCCATGTAAGTTCACCCGGCTTGCACGGGAAATCACGGTGATTTCCCGTGCAAGCCGGGTGAACTTACCAAGCGACAAAGTCACACACAAGGGCCCAACGCCAGGCCGGGGAGTCGCTTGTATACCTATTCTACCGGTAGGCGCCCGGCGCCACCAAGGCACACGAATGCACTAAGAAGAATGGTCATGTCGGGATCTAAGGGGACCATAATTTCGAAAATGGCTGAAAGCAATGAATTCGTGGATGGGCCATAACAAAGCTGTGGAAAATCAAGGCCTTGGGCAAACAATATCAGTGTGCAAGAAAGGTTTTGTCTCCGCCTAGGCAATGCGGAACCCCATTTTCAAGTTCGATTATCTTAGAAGGAAAGAATGGATCATTCACACGTTATCGCTGGAAATGGAAGATTAAAATCCAAATGTCGTAAATCGCGCCGTAACATTATCGGCCGCAGCGAATTATATATGACGGTGATTAATGGAAATCGGCTATGGTAAACACCTTTACCGCGGTGAGGTCTTTTTTTCGTAACACAGGTTACATTGCAAACGAGTTTCATTATCGCTGTGGGCAGGGAGATAATTAAGGCACGCGTGTCACTGGAGATTGGTTTTATTAGTGACTCCTGCCAAAATTGATTCAAAACAAATGAATAAACGAATAAACAGAGATTTTCAAACTGCTCTCAGTGTACGATGCAGAAAAGAAACCAGGAGGACAACAGAGGTTCCAACTAAGTAAAACCAGTTCAAACTGAACTCGCTACAGTTGAAGCCTTTAATAACGAAAACCGTAAAAAACGAGCACGAATTCGGCCTGCTTAAACAAGGATAGGTTCTCATTTCATACCACGCGAAAGGACGAGACAGAGAAGAGAGCTACACAGTAAGTAGTTCAGTAAATCGAGGTCTCCCGTAACAAAGATTTTCGAGGTAGCGAGAGCAACATTTTCGCTGCATATATAGCTGATCAGCCAAAAGCACCGACATCGTTGAAATTCTCTCGTGAAAAAAATACGACACATAAGTTTTCCCCCAACAAGTATCTGACACAATTATTCATCTTCACATTCCGCACGCCGCTGGCAGAAAGGATTGGATTGGATCGGTAAGAGGCTATATTTCAGTTTTCAATGAGGTATCATGGAACTCGCAAAGTTAGCGAAGTGTATCCAGCTTTTCGCATGGTAACGCAGTGGAGTTCATAACGACGACGTCCTGTCAAAAATACGAAAGAGCTGTGATCACTTCTCCTTACTGTTTTTCTTTTATATTGCTGAGCACAAGGTCGCGGGTTCGATTCCCGGCCGCGGCGGCCGCTTTTCTGATGGAGGCGAAAAGCAAAAACGCCCGTGTGTACGAGATTTCGGCGCACGTTAAAGATCCCCAGGTGGTCAAAATTAATCCGGAGCCCTCCACTACGGCGCGCCTCATCGCCTGCGCTGCGTCGGCGCGTTAAACCCTACAATCAATCATCATGTTTTTCTTTTATTGTTTATTTCGCGGCGGAGGGAGGGGGGGGGGGTCCGTATTACTCTAACCTGTTATGTTCAGCCGTAAACTTCCTGTGGAAGGTTTGACTACGTCGACAAGTGGCAACAATACCCTTCTGACAGCATCGGCTCGACATCTTCTTTTTTTTTTTTTTTTGCATTGCGTGATGTTGCTTTCTGCGTAAACGAGACCGTTCTCTAGAAAGCGGAAGTTTTTGACACTCCAGGAGGAGTCTGATATCCCCACCAAAGCAGAGAAAGATAAGCAGAAGTTCAACGTCGAGGAACTGGGGTTTGCGATAGCCCCGCCGCGGTGGCTCAGTGGCTAAGGCGTTGCGCTGCTGAGCCCAAGGGCACGGATTCGATTCCGGTCGCGGCGGCCGCCTTTCTGATGGAGGCGGAAAGCGTGTGTCGAGACTTCGGCGCACGTTAAGGTTTACAGGTGGGCGAAATTAATCCGGAACCATTCACTATGGTGCGCCTCATGGACCAATGTGTTGCTTCGACACGTACGCCCCGCCCCCCCCCCCCCCCCCCCCCAAGGAAAAAAAAATTAAAGAAACATACTTGCCGCGTTTAGAGGGTAAAAAGTGAAAATCGGTGGCACATGCACAAATGGGCAATAAGAAAACTTTGTCTCCAAATTAGATGTATGTAGGTGCTTTCGCACCTTAGTGAAGCCTCGTTATGGCGACGTTTTTGTTCTTGTCTAAACGAACACGAATTTCTTTTTTTCTTGCATATGTTGTGCGGCCTGCATATGCAGTTAGTAGTAACATTTACCTATTTTTTACCAAATGTGAATAAATATACAGTAAAATGATGATTGATGGTAGGGTTTAACACACCGACGCAACGCAGGCGATGAGGCGCGCCACAGTGGAGGGCTCCGGATTAATTTTGACCACCTGGTGATCTTTAACATGCGCCGAAATCTCGTACACACGGGCGTTTTTGCTTTTCGCCTCCATCAGAAAAGCGACCGTCGCGGCCGGGAATCGAAACCGCAACCTCGTGCTCAGCAGCGCAACGCCTTAGCCACTGAGCCACCGCGGCGGGTTACAGTAAAGCGCACTAACTCGAAGTTCCTAAAACACGCGAGAGTAATCTTCGGGTTACACGGACCTTGAAAATAGATGAAATATTGAAAAAAAAAATAATCTCAAAGTTCACTCGTTAAAAAAGATTCACCACGTTCCCCAACCACCCTGACAAAGAACTGTTTTTGTTCTTTATTAGAGAATTTGCGGTTTTATAATTACGAGAAAATGATGGGCTCGTGATCGCAAAACCGTAAGAGATAACCGAACTTTCGAGTTAACGAGGTTTTTCCGCATGTGCCTCCAAAGCACGCGCTTTCGGTCACCGTCCCGCGTAGCCAGCGAGATTCCAGCCTGCAACATTCCAGACTCCTAAGCGCACGTCCCGTGACGCTAGGTGCGCATTCTTCGAGCGATAACTGCAACGTCGGCCTTCCTTGAACGCATGAAGAGGCTCCGAACGTCGCGATAAACACGGGAATGTTATTGTTTCTGCAGCTCCTCGCAATGTCGTCGGCTGGCAACCGTTTGCAGGCGCCGACGGAAGCATGCACAGAAACGTGACACTGCAGAGCGAAGCCTTGAGTAGATCTTATTGGGGGCGAAGCCCCTCAGGAGATCGGGCTGTCGGCGTCTCCTGTCGTCGTCGTCGTCGTCTCATGTAATTACGCTAATGAAACACCGGGACACTCGTTTACGTCTCGCGCTAGTGAGCTTCGTGCTTCGCAGACGCGAGACTTGTGCAGCGTTGCAACAACGGTTTCATCTCCGTTGGCAAAAGCTCCAAGGCGCCAAGAACACACCTATACACTGCATGCTTCGCCCCCCCCCCCCCCCCCTCCCCGGGTTTCACGTTAGTGGAGATAGCCCGGGATGTTTTCGCTCTCTTCCCCACCGAAGCCAACTACATCTACCGGGATCTTTCAAAAAGAGGCCGGATGCGGGTATATAGCGCCACTAAGTCTGAATCGCCAACAGAGGTCCAAAAACTGGACTTAATTATACATTTTGAAATGTTTAGAGCGTTTATAAACTGTATGTATGGAGTGAGGAGCGTTTTACTCGTATAAAAAATAAATAGAAGAAGCCCACAGAACGCTAGCTAAACTGCATATTATTTCCGCCATCACCAGCATAGCCAAAGTTTTTTCAAGTTCACTTCATTTATTGTAGAACCTGATAGTGACCACTCCGATAATGGATTCTGTTTCTGGTGAGGACGATTCCAAACATCGATGTTGCGTTGGTCTTGTGATTCAGCGTCTACAGGTAGCCTAATGGCTTTATTTCAAAATGCGTAACAGATTAAACAAAATGGACTAGACCGTAGGCTAAGCCTGAAAATAAGCTAGTCTGCTCCTTACTCTTGCCAGTGCAGACAACTATTACCCCCTCTGCCCAGTTTCATTCACGCCCATACTGTCGCGCCGAACGCTCTTCGACGCGCCGTTCCTGCGGAGTTGATTGATCTTTGCCCCCTCCTCGCCACTTCCACTCCACACTCTCAACACGCGTGCACTTCGCGACACTTGAGAGCTTTGCATATGTCCGTGACGCCGCGTCCACTACAACGTATACTATACGCGTTCGCGATACGCTTCGCCGAACGGAAACGACCCGTCGATCAGCACTCAATGTTTGCGTTGATAAGGGGCGGGGTGTGCGTGTGTGTGTTTGTGTGCTGCACCTACAATATACGAGGAAGCATGAGCCGGATATCGACGACGACCGTTCTGCGCATTTTCCGGAGTGTACACATCCGGCAGTAATATGTTTGCGTTCACATGGCTCTAGCGGACTCCCTTTGATATTAAAATAGTGTTAGCCATAGCCAAAAATTAGCAGTGGCTTAGCTCGGCTATGCCAGGATATACATAGCGTGAGCTAAGGTTCAGCACCCGTACTCCAATTGGATTGGATTTCAATCCAGCACAATCCATTTTAATCCAATCCAATGCAATCAAATCAAATCAAATGCAATTCAAGCCAAGCCAATCAAATCCAATCCAAGCCAAGCCAAGCCAATCCGATCCGATCAGATCCGATCCGATCCAATCCAATCCGATCCGATCCGATCAGATCCAAACCAATCCAATGCTTCTCGCGCTTGCGCAGAACGGCCCTTCACGGGGCCGTCCTTCACGGCACACGCTAAACCGCTCAACCTCGGCAAGTGGTGTAGCTTACGCTACAAAAAAGGGGGGAGGGGGAAGCGACGCTTCAAATTATGTGGTACACACCTGAAAAAACGCTTTAGGAGGAAGAAACACGGGCACAGCAAGTTTTAAAGCGAAAGCTTTCTTGGTGGGACTGATGGCGTCCTGTCAAGAAACTAGTGATTTCTACATAGACCGGTTGGTCGACAGGAAAGCTGTGATAAGATAGATATCCGGACACACGGTGCGTCCGTGAAACCGAGATTCCATTGCGTCAAAACGTTTACTTGGATCGAAAAAGGAATGCTTCTAGATAAGACACGCATCGATCATGAAGGAGGAGCGCAATAGCATACCTTTATCTCTAAAATTCCGTATCGGTATACATTTAGATCGTTGGTAGATGCGTTTTCTTAATGCGCGAAAATGATAGTCCATGTGTTTCTTCCTCGTATGCGATTGGGGTCTTCGAACGTTTGACGATCGATTGGACACACTTTCAGCGAAGGCTTTGACGCAATTTTGAGAAGGTTTTGATCGACGCACTTTTGACGCGAGACAGCTTTCACGCTTCTCGCAACTTTCTTCAGGAATGGATGGTGAAGTGTTTTCATTTGGAGTAACGTCTTTGGGAATCCGCCTCTTGTGAGACGTCGTGCAGGAGCCTCTTCGGCGTTGGAATTAAACTATCGCGAGATTTTAAGAAAGGTCCTGAAGCCGAACTGAAGGGAAAAAAATTGTGAAAACGTTCCTTCCTTCCTACTCTTGACACTTGCAAGCACCGAAATAGCTTCCCTGTACTCTTAGACCACTCGTCTAATAGGTCCAGTTAAACAGGCCGGTTGTGCCCGTACCGGCCCAGTTATAGTGATCTAGCTAAATGGGTCCAGTTGAACTTGTCCCATCAAGCTTGCACCCGTTCCATAATGCTGTTTAACGATATATTCTCGGCCACACAAACAGGAGTTTTCGATTTTTTTAGTCTTGGAACCTCTTAAAAATTGCTCATCCACTTTTGACTGCGCTGCGCATGCGCGGTTGGGTAATCCAGTCGACTACGCCAAGTATCGCGCCACTAACCGAGTACAATGCTAAAACGGCTACCCTCAAAATGCAGGTGAAAAAGGTATTAGTCTGTCCTGAAATCTGGAATACGAGACGAAATACCCCGTCTTCGGTGGACGAAGGGTGCGTCGAAATTGGCACACGTCACTGAAACAGTCGAATTCGACGTCTGCAGCGACAACCATTTGAACGGTTGTTAGAATACTAAATTGCAGTACTAAATTACTAGATACTAAATTACACGGAACGATTAAATCATAGCACAAGTTTGTTTGTCGCAACATTATTGTGCATAAATGTAGCGCTTTCATCGTTTTTGAGCTTAAACAGCAAAGTGCCCTGCGTCGTTGTTGACTGGGAGGCTGTCCCCGCGAAGCGATCTTCGTTACAACTTCCCATAAGGTTGATATAGGGCCTTACAGGGCGGACGATGCGCTAAGGAGGCAACGAAACCGCCTAACGGGGAAACTGGAACGCAGCCGAAGTGTGAGTTTTCACGCAGGGACTGCGTTGCACGCGTTTCGTTACCCGCGTGAAACACCGGTGCGCGTACGGTTTCATTGAGCTCGTGCAACGACGCAAGGTTTCCGGCTAGAAGGAAGCGGCTGGTTGTAAACAGCCGGGAAAAAAAGGTCGGCGCGCGTCACTTCTGGCATTCGGGTGAACTCGTCTGCCGCTCGCTGGCTTGCGAGCCGGCTAGAAGCGCGTGGCTCGCACGTGCTTCGAGTACCGAGGAAAGCGAACCAAGGGAAGAGGTTAACTGCGGGCTTTGGAAAAAAGAGGGAGAGAGAGAGAGATAGAGAGAGCTCTTCAGATTCCTGTGCACCGTTGTGAGCAACAGTTGCAATGCCAACCATGCAGCTTTCCCTTGCGTTTCGTCGAAAAGGGCAAGCAACACGGGTGAATGCTCGGGAAACGTGTTTGAGCTTGCGAAGGAACTGCCAACCGGAAATCATGCCAAGTCGAATCAAAACAAACCAAACTAAACCCAGGTGTGATACCTCCGGCGAGAGGGGTGGTTGGAGGCTAGATATTAAGTGTCGAATAATTTCGGGTAACGGAGAGAAGTAGAGAAGTACTGAATACCAATCAATCAAACAATCAATCAAATAAACAAGCAATCAACCAAGCAATCAATCAAGCAATCAATCAAATAAACAAGCAATCAAACATCAATAACCCACTACACAATCTTCCTGAGTTATCTGAAAATGATAGCAATGGGCCTTTTTTTGTCATTTTCGCCAGTTTAATTGAGGAGAAATACATAATGAAAATCGGGAGGGGTTGACCTCCAGGTCTTTTAACTTCTCAACACGCTCTTCTGCGGCTGCCTCGTTGCATTTCCGCGTTAACTGAAAACCGTTACCCAATGTTGGCAGTATTTGCGCCGACAAGAACGCTACGGACTTTCCCTTTTCGTCGAGGTCTATTTCATAAGAGCAGTATAATTTGTACAGAATCTAAGTTAGAGCTCGCTGCATCGTCATTTATCATCGTAACGGTCGCCGTCGCCATCATAAGTCTTTTAGGATCACCCAATGAATGAACGCAGCTTAGATGGAATTCCAAGCTCCCCTGCTCGCTTCTAGAATTTGGTCATTCGTCTCCAGAAAACATGTGGCTGTTTACCGGCAGATGGAGAAAGGTTCGTTGATTATTTATTTACTAAAATAAAAGGAACTCTTTTCCCGATCATAGTGAACATGAAAAAAGGGGAAGTATTGGTTTTTTTTTTTTTTCTTGGTACTCTCCGCAGTGAATACAGGAAAGCCCGTAATGTATACCGAACACAATGGCATAATGGGTGCACTTCACAAAGCCATGCAAGCACAATATTTCTCGTGCACATATGTCGTTTGGGCACATTTCAAAGATTCCTTGAGCAGATTCCACGGACTAGCCTTGTAGGTCCACGCAGTTCCCTTGCCGATATCATACGAAAAATGTTTCGAGAATCCGGCCGACCCCCACGGCTTAAAAAGCTTGAGTATCATTTATGGGCAAAACGTTCCGGTAAAACGATTTCGGTGAGCGTTTTCTCTCGAGGCTACGAAGAGGTACGCGATTGCATAGCACACCAAATGCCGCTACGCCGAGGCAGAACACTCATCCACTCTCGCTTTCTGGTTCCGAGCTTTTACCGCGCCCGCAACTGCACACGCGGCGTCAGACTCATCCGTTTAGCGCACGGCGCCTTTCAGCCGCTGACGCTGTCCTTTTTCTGTTTTCAGGCCTGCTCACTTGTTGTTTTTTTCTCTCAGTTTATTTTTTGTTTTTAAGCTTCGCTGTGTGTGTGTTTTGAACTCTTCGGTGAGCCTGTTGGCCGGTTGGCTGCAGCAACAACAGCCCTTTCTTTTTTTTCTTGCTCGAAGGCACGCGTGTTGCGTCTGGGTCACTGCACTGCAGTAGACGACGGCACGGTCTGCGCCGGGCTTTATTATAGCGGCGTCCAGACTCTCGTTTGTTTTGACCTACTCGCGCAGACGGGACGCTAATAACGGGAGCTGCCGGCGGACGACGCTCCGAGGTGTAGAGTTGCTGCAAATGCCTTTCGTCCGTTGGATAAGCCTATTTTTTTGTTTTTGTTTTTTCCTGAAGCTGGGCTTTTGGTTCCGCTGTTGAGCGTTCCCACAAAAAAAAAAATTCAAAAGAAAAAATTGCGCCCACCTCCGCGCGAGGGGAACCCTGTGTAGATGCGACGCATCGTGGGGTTCACTTGGTGTTTCCGTTGGATTGACTCTTAAATCTCGCGAAACGTGTCGGGAACGCGTATGATTATTATGTTTTATGATTATTATTATGTTTTATTGGCCAATCTTGGTCAATCTCTCTAAGTGGTATGCTTGGGGCTTTGCTGTCGCAACGACCTTTACTCCATCATTGTTGCTGTAAGTGGGAGCTTCTTTTCTTTTATTGCAAGTGTTAATCATTGCCCCATCATGCGTTGTATCAGTAGCTTCTTGACGTAGTTTGAATGAGTCAAGGATATAAGGCGCGTTCGTAGCATTTGATTCTGTCTCGGTTTTGTGGCGCAGTGGGAAGAGCACCATGTACCTCGCGTTCCGCCCACAGGGTCGTGGGATCGGAACCGGGCGCCGCTTATTTTTTTTTTTATAGTGTAAAGGGAGGGGTGTGGATGGACAACAACGCCGTATGGAGGGACAAGGCGAGTGAATGAGATGCAGTCGCATCTAAAAAAAGACCGAGCGCACGCGAGCGTGTGCCTCGTGAGGAGCGTCCAGCGTCGGCCAGCTCGACCTTCGAGAACACTCTGCCCTGCAGGTTCATGGCGTGATCTCTCGCGTGCTCTTCTACTCGCCAGTTCACGTGTGATCGCTCCTAAAGTGGGGGGCACAGACGCCGAGTTCGCGCTACAGACGCCGAGTTCGCGAAGCCGGTTGCACGTGCTAACGCGGTCCACTTTGGGAGAGATGCGAAATGCTGCGGCCGAAACAATCGGGCCCAGCTGCCAGCAATGGAGAACTTTCAGCGGCAAGTTCCGAAATCCATTTGAGAGGCAACAGCCGGTCCTCCGTCAAAGAGAGAGGTCGGCTGCTCCTCCAGCCTTGCACCACTACTGCAAGCTGCGCCAATTTTTTATTTTTAAAGCGGAGCTTTGTATGGCTAGGCGAAAGGAAAAGCCGGCAATCCCGAGTACGCAGAACACTTCTCCGGCAGAACGACATGCGCATGCGCGAAAAAAAAGGAAATGAGATCGTACTGGAGTTGCAAGTTAGGGGAGAGGGATTGACTGGGCATATACAAGACGTAACAATTAACCCTCTCGCATCTACCAACCCTGGCAAGTTGGAGCGGCTCATCGGTGGCCTTGCTACAAAAAAACCCGGGCCATCTCCTCTAACGTGAAGCATGCAGCGTATATGTATTCCTGGCGCCATGGCGTTTTTTGGTAACGGAGATGAAACCGTGAGGTGAAACCCAAGGATGGGAGAAGCATGCGGTGTATAAGTGTATTGTTGGCGTCTTGACGTTTTTGCCCCCGGAGATGAAGCCGTTGGGGGTAGAGGTATAAGGCTTGGCTGTAAAAGCCTCGTGCCTTCGAACCACGAAGCGTCCCAGCGCGAGGCGTTGGAAAACGAGTGTCCCGGTGTTTTAGTGCCATAACTACGTGATACTACGACGACACATGAGACGCCGACAGCCCGAGCCTCTGGAAGAGTCTCTGTCGTAGCAGAGTGAGAACCCAGCAAGCTACTGCGTGACGCACAGATCAAGCGATAACAGCAGGCAGAGACAAAGTTATCGCTTGTTCGCAACAGTCAGTCATCTGCGAAGGTTGGTATTAATTATAGTAAGTACACACAGCGCGAAGTCGAACAAAAACAAGAAAGGCAACGAGACAGGCGTTGGTATTCGCCCAGCAGTGCACTTTGCCAAGTCATTTATAAGCCCCGCATTTTAGTTAACCAGTAGCCGTGAACTCCTAACAAAATTTATAAAAGAAGCCATTCAAGCTAATTCCGAACAGCCGCAGTGGTGGACATTAATGACCCTGCTGACTTTTCGAGCGAAAAAAAAAAAAAAAGAAAAGCAGACAAAAGAAATTCAGGGAAGCTCGCACTCACTCGGAAGAGTTGAATAGCGAAGTTGTTTTAGGTGAGCATAATCATTGTCAGTATCATTGTTTACTTGCATAGTTCCGGTGCTAGAAATCGTGGTCATTTGCACCGAAGATGCCGTCGTGTTCTTCGCGACGAGTGGTGGATGCAAAGCCATCGTCAGCGTTGTAGACTTAGCTCAACTGGCGACGCTTGCACTAAGTTGCGCAATGTTTGAACCATACCAAATCTGCGGGATTCCTTCATACGTCGAACTTACGGCCAGTAACAACAGCTGCGCCGGCAAAATGATAACATCACTTCACGCGAGTGGTCGCTCGTCGAGATTTCTTCGTCCATCCGATTTACGCGGGACCATGTTTACGCGAAGACAGCTCGCGTCAACAGAGGCTATTCGAGCGTGCAAGACATCATCCTTGAGTTCACATTTCCTAGGAGCGAATTAAAGTCCGATCATGTCCGTGCGCACGAGGAGAATGCGTGGCGGCTGACGTCACGCGTGACGTAAGAGGAAAAATGGGCGCCGCGCGTCGTTGCCGTCAAAACTGAAAAAGACCGCCGAACGAAACAAAGCGCGGCGAAGCCGTACGGTACACGACTTTCCGCTGGGCGAACAAGCAGCGACGAGCGATAAACACACAGCGCGAAGGTGCTAATGGTATCGTTAGTTGCTCGCTGGGTGCGAATTGCTGTAATTTCGCTTAATCGCGCGGCCTCCATTAACGCTTTTAACGCTTATAGCTCGTGACGTTGCCGGGGGTTTGTAAACAACTTTCGTATCTTGGCCGCCTCCGCGTCGACTGATAGAGAGGTTGCTGCGAGCGTCGGCGAAATGGGGGGAGACAGGTTCCTGGTTCGAGGCTGGGAACGAGCAGCGATTAAAGTCGAGGAAAAGAAAAGTCGCTTTCCGCGTAATACGTATACTCGCGGCCGCCAGTCCGCAGTTGCGAAATGACAAATGTCTGGACGAGTGCCCGCTATGGAACTGAGTGGACGGTCGACATGCAAAGCCGCGGTTGCTGGAGTAAGCCGACGATCGGACTGTATTCGAGCTCTGTCCTGTCCTCGTCAAACAGCGGCAGACGACTGCCGTGTTAATCGAAGCTTTTGCGGTTAGGGTTATATGTATTTTTGTAGACAATAGTCTTTCGAATTGGGCTACTTAAACCGGAAAGTTTACCCTCCCAACACCATCAGCCACCTAGTTTGGACATGTCCGTTCAATTGCCCCCCTTCCTCACCCATCTCTGAGCATCGGGAGTGCCTGCTGCGCTGCGGCCAGCTCGAAGAACAGGAAGACCTGATTCTCCTGATCTTTTTTGAAGACGATCTTTTTTGAAGAAGATCTGAAGACCTGATTTTTTTTTTTTTGACCCGACCCCCTTCCCCTCTTTTCTCAATAAACGTTTTCAGCCACAATAACAATTGTCTCTTTGTCTGTCCGTCTATCTTTCGACTTAGCCATCCGGCCAAAAGTTTAAAAAATGCTTGAACGAGAAGTTTATATATTCCAGTAAAATCGACAGTTACCCGCCGCGGTGGCTCGGTGGCTAAGGCGTTGCGCTGCTGAGCACAAGGTCGCGGGTTCGATTCCCGGCCGCGGCGGCCGCTTTTCTGATGGAGGCGAAAGCAAAAACGCCCGTGTGTGCGAGATTTCGGCGCACGTTAAAGATCCCCAGGTGGTCAAAATTAATCCGGAGCCCTCCACTACGGCGCGCCTCATTGCCTGCGTTGCGTCGGCGCGTTAAACCCCACAATCAATCAAAATCGACAGTTGGGCTACTTGGTGTTGATACATCGTTAACCAGCGCTTGAAACAGGGCGACAGCAGACAAGACACACACGACGGCGCTAACTCGAAACTGACTTTATTACGCATAAACACAAAAATATACTCAGACTGAACACGTACTCCGGTCAACCCCTCGAAAGTGCGGTTTCGAAAGTGCGGAAAGTGCGGTAAAACCGCACTTTCGAGGGGCTGACCCGGGCACGTGTTCATTCTGAGTTTATATTTTTGTGTTTATGCGTAAACCGAGAGTTAGCGCCGTCGAGTGTGTCTTCTCTCCATCCGTCCTGTTTCAAGCACTACTGAACGATGGATTTATATATAGTCCAAACCATTCCGAACCATGGGAACATATTTCACACTTGCAAACATTGTCGAGCAAAAAGAACACATTAGTAATATTCGAGGCAAAACATCAATCCACAACTGGTATTAGCAGTGTTCTTTCAGTTGAAAATAAATGCATATGCTTGATATTTGCGATAGCAAACAAAGAACACGCGTTGAAAAAAGCTTTGCTCGCAATGGTACCTCTGTAAGTGTTGCGCGGATACCGGGACACATGACTTTACCAGGCTGCCCATGACGCAGCGCAGGAGAGTCTTCAAGTGTAACTCCGTCACTGGTTAACGACCCTGCTTCCCCGCTCTCCATCAAGCAGCAGATGGATCACGATCGCCAGGCTAGGCGAAACCGCCTTACCGCTGTCACTAATTTACGTTTCCTACACAAATTCATACAAAAACAGCACTCAAGACGGGACACAGACACAAAAAAGGCAACGCACACATAGCGCTGATTACCAACAAAGTGTTTATTCGCCTCTCGGCCATATAAACACTTATAAAACACTTATACCAACACTTTTAAACAATTATCGTTTATACACTCTTAAAAAAAAGGTCGGAGCATTCACTAATGGAATACTAACAAGTTACTTGTCCCAGTATACACTAGGTACTTAGTAACTGGAGGTAGTAAATGTAGCACTTGTCAAAATTACTAACCGAAGCAGGCAGTAAGCACCACTACCCCCCCTAGTAAAGTCCCAGCGATAGCACTGTTCTGAGCTACATGCGTTTACTAACTGGCCATGCACAACCTAGTCATAAGCACAACCTTAATCTAGTGCTACCACTTCCTACACTCAGTTAATTTACTAACCATGCAGTTGTTAGTGCCAGAGCCTGCGTACAAAACCGCGGGGTAGTAAGGTTCGTAAGGAGTTAGTAAATACGGCCGTTACTACCTTTTCACGACCTTTTTTATTAAGAGTGTATTGCCGAGAGGCAAATAAACGCTGTGTTACTCTTTCTTAGCGTCCCGTCTTGAGCGCTGTTTTTGTATGAAGTATGAAGCAACGAGCCCAAACACTTGCATTGCTTTCCTACATAACGCCACCTCACAAACTCGTGCTGGCGAAGTTTTTATTAACAAAGTTCGCGGCGCGAACGCTGCGTTGACCCCCCACATCACACGCGAATAGCATCACCCGACGGGCGACCCTCCGCCCAACTGACCAAATTTCAACACAGTTACACTAGCAAATCTGATTGATTGTGGGGGTTTAACGCGCCGACGCAACGCAGGCGATGAGGCGCGCCGTAGTGGAGGGCTCCGGATTAATTTTGACCACCTGGGGATCTTTAACGTGCGCCGAAATCTCGTACACACGGGCGTTTTTGAGTTTCGCCTCCATCAGAACAGCGGCCGCCGCGGCCGGGAATCGATCCCGTGACCTCGTGCTCAGCAGCCCAACGCCGCTTAGCCACTCAGCCACCGCGGTGCGCGCTCTCTATCTCTCTCTCTCTCTCTCTCTCTCGCTCTCTCTCTCTCTCTCTCTTTGTTGGGGGGGGGGGGGGGGGCTGCTATCTTTGAATTATGTACCAAGGGCATGCGAAATTATTGATCGCCCTCCCAACCAACATCTTCGCCTTCTGCCCTCTCCATAAAGTAATCAGCTCCGCTTATCTGCCTTACGCATAACCATTTCAATCTTCCCAGAGCAGCGACGTTTAGTTACATTTCCATTGAAAAACATCAAGTAATTAAACAGGCAAATCTGCTACAGCTCTCCCAAGTTCGTGCTTACCGAAATCCGCGCCCCACTGAAGAGGTACCCCACTCCGCCTCGGCGGGCTTTCGCGGTTTATCCTACAGCCCCCCCAGCGCTTCCTGGCTGCATGCTTCAGAACTGATTCGGACGCGTTCCGCAACGCAACGGAAACCCGGTTAGTCCCGAGTCGGTTAGCCGCACTGTTGGCGGACTCGAAAAGGTGGCCTCACTGCGGGCGCGTAGACATAATCCTACGCTAAGCGTAATCGATTTCTCCGAAATATTGCCCCTTAATCCGGGTTTTCCCCTTGCGTAACTGCACGCACGTAGGCCGCTACGAATTTTAAACACATTGTATAACCCGGTTTCGTGAATGTGCGCAAGACTAATCGGAACCTCGCGGAAGTCGGCTGGCTAACGTAAGCGGAGTATTAGGGCGTGGGAGCTAAACGAAAACGCGTATCTTGCCGGCGTTTTCAATTGCACAGTGTGCAACGTCGACCGGCCGAGCACTTGGTTGTGAAAAAAGTAGAATTCATTCGAGATTTCGGATTAGTAGTCCATTCGTATGGCGATAGTATCAGAGCCGCTTCACAACCGCTGGTCGAAGGGTCGACAGCTGTATAACAGCGAAAGGAGACAGTAAAGTTTACGCGGAACCTCGCTTCAATTTATATAATCACTAATTTTTGGGTCTTTCAGTCCAACTCTCGGCTACGAAGCCGATTATCTACAGACTACGGCATTACGGCCGTTTTCCATCGGATATGCAAAGCGTTGGACGTGGAGTCTGCGCAGTGCGAGTGTATACATCGCAAGTGCTGCCGCCTATAGCCTAATGCGCGACGAAACCCGCGAGTGCGTGTGTGTGTGAAATATGAAAAGTGAATCGGGATCGGAGTCGAAATAACTAAAGAAATTCGTCACGCCAAGCACTATGAACTGGGAGAGGTTTTTGTACTTGAACTCACCTTTACTACAGTGTATGCCTTGTAAGTAGCCGCGTTCACATGAATGCGACAAGTGGCGCATCGCATCGCATCGCATCAATTTTCGAGCGCATCGCATCCATGTAAACGGGGCTAATGCGCTAGGAAAGCGCGTCGCATAAATGCGCCAGGCCGGGGTGGATTGAGACGCGTAAGTCGACTTTCGAAGTGCATGTAAACGCGAGCGCATCGCATTAGGAATTATGTCGACAAGAAAACTAAGCCCTGCAAACGCAGCTTTGCATTTAAAAACGTCTAAATCGAGTGTAAGGCGCCAGAAAATGCGAGTCGTGAAAAAAGAACAAGAACCAGCCGTGCCGGAAGCTTTGGAAGCGCCAGAAACGCTGCTTTACCTTCGATGTGCGACATCGTATGACGCCACCATCGCACCAGGGGTAATGCGCTACATGTAAACGCTAGCGCATCGCATTACTCGTGATGCGCTAGAAAATGTGACGCGCTGCTATCTCATTCTGTCGCATTCATGTAAACGCGGCTAGTGAAAGGTAGCGCTTAGTCCGGTTGAGCAACAATCGAAACAGACTGTTTTTCAAACTCATTTAGAGCGGCGTCTTTCTGGATTTTTAACTAAATATGAACAATTGAAGCCACAGCACACGCACAGAAAAGTATTTAGACAGCCAATGTAAAAACTTCGGAGGAGCGCAGCGAGGTGTCTTCAACACACCACGTGCAATCCTAACAAAATTTGACAAGGCTCGACAATAGAAAATAAAGACACTCGGTGTATATGAAATGATAATAAACTGAAATTAACCAAAATCAGAAGAAGAGGAACGTGTTGGGGCGATCTCGTCCCCTACAATGTACCAAGGTCAGGAGGTCCATGGACGGCGGCCGCAGGATCACCGGGCCGTCGGTCGCGTTCGAGTAACGGCCGTCAGCCGCTTTCGACTTCTTCGTCGCCTTTTCATGAGAGTTTGTTATAGCAGGCAGGGTTGTCAGCGTCTGCTTCATGGCCTCGACAGCGCTCGTGCTTCTCTCGGTCAACGGAGACGTAATGGTCAACTCCGCGTCCGCTAGACGTGCATAGGCGCCGTACTCCAGCGGCGTACTCCATCCCGTTGTATTTGTTTCTCCTGGTTGTGGTTGTTTCTTCGCGCTTCGTTTCCCCATGAACCCTTACCAACTCGACCAGCCATCTTTGTTACTCCAGCGGGTAGTAATGGAAGGAGTAAGCCGCGGCACTACACCGTGGTTGCGACGAGGGCGAAGAGCAGGTCCGCGCGTCCGACGCTCACCAAGTGCGAGAAAATTGCGGACCACCATGCTTCCCAGACGAGCGTACGGCAGTGCCGCGCACGGGGGTCGGGTACAGCTCGATGACGTAGGCGAAATTGAAGACCAACTAGTGCCACCCAGTAGGCGGCCTAGGCGAGCACGAGACCGATATCGCTGACCACATACGGCAACGATCTTTCGTTGGAACGAGCGCACCGCTGGAAAGGCGGCACAGGGTTCCCAGGAATACGAAGGAACGGCGGATCAGTCTCGTATTTTCTACGCGATCGAAGAACTTCGAAAGCAGCCAGTAGGCGAACGCGTTGGTGCACAGTCGGGACCACTGGATCCGAGCCGTCTCGGTGCGCCACTTCCCAGGCGAGAGGAGGAGCGAGTACGTCATGACGAAAAACGTCGAGCCGAACATGATCACCGCCCGACGCCTCACGACTCTCGCCACGTCTGTAGCCATCGCTGTTGCAATTTGCACGCCCACTTCGGCCTGGAGCATCTATTGTCTTACTCTTCGCAGAAGGAGTGCCCCGTGGTCGTCACGGAAGCCGTTCAATTTGGCTGCGGCAACCATGAAGTTCTGCCGCTTCGAGCCTGCGGCTGGCTACCCAGTCGAAAAACACAACAGAGAAATACGACAGAATGATCCTGTGAGGGAATGGGACATTCTGTAGTCTGTAGTAAATCCTGTACTGTAGTCTGTAGTAAACCCTGTCCTGTAGTCTGTAGTAAATCCTGTCCTGTAGTCTGTAGTAAATCCTGTCCTGTAGTTTGTCGTAAATCCTGTCATGTAGTCTGTAGTAAATCCTGTCATGTAGTCTGTAGTAAATCCTGTCCTGTAGTCTGTAGTAAATCCTGTTCTGTAGTCTGTAGTAAATCCTGTCATGTCTGTTTTCGTAGTAAATCCTGTCATGTCTCGAATTTCAACTTGTTTTGCATAAGAAATTTACTTCCCGTGATGCTTTTTCTGTTAAGTACCTGAAGTATGCAGGATATGCATAACAATTTCAATAAAAATATGACCAACAAACATAACCATTTGGGGGAATTTTTGCCTTTCTGGAACGAGCTTAAAATTGTTTTCACTGAATAATTGATTTCAGAAAGCTGTACCAAAAGGCAATGTAAGCAATGCAACAAGTGGTACATTCATGCATGCAATACAAAAGTTTGATGTTACGCAGATTGCACATGCCTGATGCATGTGCAGTCGCGGAAACTCGTGCACAGGCACACGCGGAAACTCGTGGATCCGGCAGCCGCAGAACGTAACGCTGGAACACGCCGGAGACAACGTGGTCTCCAGATGCTCGCGCTAGGCCTTTTTTCTTTAATAGCCGTGTAATTACAAACCCGCGTAGCTGTTAAGAAGAAATACAGAAGTATTTCCTTCAGGGACACCTAAGTAGCGCTACGAAATTTAGCTAGAGTCATTTGGGCACTTTTCAGCTGATTTGGCCGTGCTTCTGAAGCAGGGCCAAATCGCGTCCCATCATCGCGTTCCATCAATGACGCTCAGTCTGTTCATGTAAGCAAATTTATTCACCCGGATAGAAAAAAAAAACTATTACACGAGCATGGACAATAACCGTTCGAAAATTCGTTCCTTATACTAGTTAGGACCATTAAAACACAAGCAAACAAATATTTCTTGAACCTGATTTATTTAAACAGCAAAACGCGAGAGAACGTGAGAGAATTAAAATGGAAAGTCAATATTTAGCTGGAATGCTTGCCTTGGTGAACCTTGATCCGTTGACAATGCATTCGCACAGCAAAACGTGGAGGGGTATCCTGTGGCGAAAAGCGCACGTTTCTGTCCTGCTGCACTATCTCGATGAGTATGCACGTCCGATACCTGCCGAAGTCACGCAGGGGTCATTGCAAGTTCAGTCGATTGTCGCAGCACATCGCACGTATTCGAGATCACACTGCCTGCGAAATTCGTCGTATTCACTCGCATCAGTGTGCCAATAATCCCAAGCACCACGGTTAGTCGTGGCTAGAGGAGTCCTCACTTCGAGATGCTTGAAATCCGGACCACTGATCTTGCTTTTACCACAGCTTCCGAAGCTTCAAATGTTGCTGCTGATACTTCGCGGAGACATCATATGCACGTTTTTAGAAAAAAGTTACGCGTAACTTCAGCTAGGCAAAGCGCCGATGTTAAATGTGAACGAGCCACTCGGCCACGCTGCCACCGCCAAATTTTGACCGAAAGACGAAACGCAGGAATGAACAAAGCAGGAGGGAACAAAGGAAGGGTAAGGAGGGAACCGGCCGATCACGAGAAGTTGTTTTGCGACCCCTCCGCACCCCTCTCGATTCTTCGTATTGTGGTCTCCCCGTCCCGCGAGTGCTGTCGCGCCGCGACATGCCTTCAGTGGTGACGATGCTTCCTCGAACTTCTTCCGAAGGGCCGGGCTAGAGGGAAGGCGTGCGTTTTCTTTCTTTCTACCTTTATTTTTTTAACACATCTCGGTAATGCAACGAGTTCACTGGCGCCGTTTCTTTTTTTTTTTTTTTTTCACACAGGTAGCGGCAACTGGTTCGCTGTTTTTAAAATATTTAACTATTTAGGCTTGATTGGACACAAGTTTCGCGTTAAAATAAACAAATTGCGTGCTAAAAAAAATAAAACAACAGCACGCAGATTGAAACAATGGGGCTCTCAAAGACACCCAGAAATACGTGTCAGAATGTGCACTGCAATTATTACACCACGTCTTCAAAAACCATGTCTTGCTTGTCCTTTATGCGTCCGCTTTGCCGACGGGCTACCCTTATTGCCTCATTCTTTTATCAAAGATTGTCCACAGTACAATATATGCAATTGCAATTCCCTCAAAGAATTAAAGGAATTTGCGAAGTTCTTTATGTATCCATTTCTTTGGTTATACGCTTAGATGTTGCAACATTACACTGATTTGGGCTAAGTTGCGTTGTTAATTGCAAATTTGTAGCGAAGGTTTTTTCAAACACGGCCGGAATGCTAATGGCATTAATGCAACAAACGTTCATTACAACAGACGCTTGCGATGCAATTCAACGAGATGACCGTCACTCGCACGCACCATTGTTTTCGTGCAGCGCACGCTAAAAAACTGGGAATTCGAGGCACCGCACAGGCCGAAAATACCAAGTTTCGGAGCATCTGCGTCGTTCGCGGTACTGGAATACAACCAGTCCACCCCTTAATTAAGCGGCGCGCGGCATTCCCGTGTCCAGCCAAGCAGCGGTACCACACTAACTATCCTGTTCGTGCTGTCCCGTTTGTCCTGCCTGAAGCTCTGTCCTCAAGGGCAATGGCCCCGTGTTATTCGATGCTCTCCAGCAACCACCCCGCGTTGCTGTCGTTCAGCGCGGCGTTTTCCAATGTTTTCTGTTGTCTCCAGCGTATTACATCGCTCTCTCGATGGAAAATGCGGTCCCCGCGTTGATGTGGTCCAGCTCTGCGTTTTCCAGTGTATTCCGTTCTTTCCGGCGTATTCCATCGCTCTCCTAATCCTGGAAAACGCGGGGTTTGCCGACAGGGTAAGCAAGAGATTTTGTAGCAATACTGAACGGTCTGTCGTGTGAAACTTTTGCAATGAATCTAAAATTCTCTTTCAGACTGTAAAAATCTGCAGGGACTTTCGGTCGCATGGCAGATAATAATAGTAATTACGGAATCCAGTCGTAGTTGCTGAAGGACAATCTGTGGTGCAACAGAAATATGTGTAGTGCCTACAGGGTGTTGCACAACAGAAGTTTCTGTAGTACAACAGAAATGTCTCATGCGACAGACATTTTGTAGTTCTACTACAAAGGTTTTTGTAGTGGGGCTACACAATGTCTTTCGCATGATAGATATGTGTGTTGTACTACATAAATACATAAATTTCTGTCGTACGACAGACATTCTGTCGTCCTACTACAGAGATTCCTGTCTGACAACGAACCATCCTGCATTCCCAACAGAAATTCCTGTTGTGCGACAGAAATGCCTGTCGTACGACAGATTTTCTGTAGTTGTACTACAGAAATTCCTGTCGCACGACTGACCATCCTGTAGTCCCAACAGAAATTCCTGTCGTGCGACAGAAATGCCTGTCGTACGACAGATTTTCTGTAGTTGTACTACAAAAATTTCTGTCGCACGACAGACCATTCTGTAGTCCCAACAGAAATCTCTGTCGTGCGACAGAAATCCCTGTCGTGCGACAGAAATTTCTGTTGTGCGACAGAAATTCCTGTTGTGTTTTTCGACTGGGTATCAGCCAGTGAGGAGACTCCATGACGTGGATGAACCCGAAAGGGAGGAGCCTCGAAGGAGCGACCATGATAAGTTGAAGGTGGAGCTGGTAAACGTTGTATAAGGCGTGCCGCGTGCCGCTTTTACGTGACAACGCGTGAGTAGAACAGGACAAAGCCTTATTCTAGGTATGCTGTGGCATCCCAGTCTGCTTCCTGACGTAATTCACACCGGAAGACAAGCAAACAAAAACGGAAAAAAGAAGCATACACACCCTAAGGAAAAAACAACAACAATGCACGGTGTAGCAGAAAAGAAGCTGGTTGATTGGATTGGATCGGAAAAAAACATTCATTGTGCCTGCAGTTGAAGTCCAAGTTAAGACTTTACACTTGGCCAGTGTCCTCCTCGCTGTCGCCACCAGGGTTAGAGGCCCTTTATAGAGCCCTTTACAGGGCGGCGGGAGCGCGCGTCTGGCGAGCCGATAGGACTTGGTGATCTCGTTAAAGCTGGTCATTCGGACTCTTGTGCTGAACCACAAGTGACCACCGCTCGACCCGGCGCGGTCCGTTAGTTCGCGCGCGGGGGCGTGTGCGGTGTCGTTACGGTTTGCGTTGGAGTCCGACACTTCCCCTGCGTGTGCCGGAAACCACTTGATTCTTGCCCTTTCCAGGTGTCTCGGTGTCTCGTTTAAAATCTTCGTCACAGCAGCAGAGACCCTGCCTCGGGCAAAGTTCCTGATTGCCTGCCGCGAATCGCTCCGGACAGTGTGACAGCCTGGGTCTTTGATGGCCAGTGCGATGGCCACCTCTTCGGCCTCTTCGGGTGCATGTACTGCTCGTCGTGCTGCCCGCCTCTCTGATGCTCTCCCCGGCATCGATGACAACCACGGCGAAACCTCTTCTGCTCGCATATTCGGCAGCATCCACGTAACGGGCGCCCGCGTCACCGGCGTGCAGGTCCGCCAGCGCCTTGGCCCTCGCCTTTCATCTGCCTTCATTGTATTCGGGGTGCACGTTACGCGGGATGGTGTCCACGTGAATTTTGCTCCTGGTCTCGTCCGGGACGGGCATCTTGGCTCCTTGTTGTTCGTGTCAAGAGACAAAGCAACGAATGCGATGAAAGAGTTGAAAATATGGTGTAGCATTAAACAAATAAATATCACCACGCTTTCGCTTTCACAACAGGTGAACATACTTAAGTGACCCAGGGCGACTTTATGTCCACTGTGAGTGTTATGAGTGACGCGGATGTCTTCAACTGATGAACTTCGACATATTAGAGACCCAGTTTTAAGACTCGAGAGATTTTGAGACCCAAGGGCGGAAGCAAGGGAATTATGAGAGTTCGGCTTTCAATTACATTCGTGATGGCGCAAGGAAGTTATAGTGGGCTTTTGAAGGCATACTGAGGATTGAACCAGTGAGCCTGCGCTAGAAAATGGCGGCAAGACTTTCATGAAATAAAAAGCAAGGAAGGAATAAAAGGACAAAAATGGCCGAAGTGAGTCTACACCTGCAAAAAATAAGTCGACCACTCAAAATGTGTGGCCCATGGACAGCGGTGGATAGTAGTTTGTTGCAAGGCGTCATCTGAGGCGACTCTGCTAAATAACACCCATAGAGAGGGCGACGCTCAAGCGTGTGAGTGGAGATGATCATTTTTGAACGAAAGCTCTACTACATCATGTTTTGCAAGACCATTCATCACGTCGCAAAGACCTTTAACCGCCGGAGCGCGGGTGGGGCGGCTGTGACGGGACGCCAAGTGATACGCTGCGCTTGTGCGGAGACTCCGCGACTGTTGTGGGACCACGTGAATAAGTCAAGGTTTAACATCTGCTTCACCTGCGCTTGGTCACTCAATCTGACCATGGATTCGCAACTCAGAATTAACAGCGCGACTACACAAATGTATGTAGTCTCGTACCAATACACAAATGTCGTCAGGAAACGTATGCAAGGTTTAATCAAAACAAGGATTATCACCAAGCAAGATTCACTACCTTACACAATTGTCACAAAATTATAGGAAATAAAGCACTGAGCTGGTTTTGCACCATTGTTTACAGTCAGTCACCCTTGCTTACAGCCCATGGTTGCTCCGCCATCAACTCGTCATCCAGGAGGACTTGGGCTCACTCGGGGAGTTTGCCATAGATTTATTCCGCTGTTGTATCGCTCTTATCGGGTTGACGGCCCGATGTCTTCTTCATCAAGTCAAACCCGTCTTGATTCCCTGCCTCCGGCGTCTGCGGCACCGTGACGCAGTGTTCAGCGTAAGCGTCGAAGGGCGTGAACGGTCGTTCCTCCAGGGGAAGATGACGGAAGAGCCAGGCCGACACGAACACCAGGACGGCCGTAACCGCAAAGGCTAAATCTTCGCGGCCGACCCTCCGCAACGCCGACAGCGCGGCGCCGGTGACGCCACCAAAACGACCGAAGGCGAAGGACAGGCAGGCCGCTGAGCCACGGACGGGCGTCGAGAAGAGCTCGAGCACGTACACGAAGTTGAATGCCACGGCCACTCTGCAACTGGCATGGGCGAGAACGAGGGTGACGAGGAAGGCGTAGTTCAAACAGGTCCCCACGGTCGCCCTGAGAGAACCACTGACGAGACAACAGGACACTCCTAGAACCGTGAAAGCGCTGGAGATGAGCCGTGTTTTCTCCACCTTGACAACCAGTACTAGCAGAATAGTGTAGGCGCAAGCGTTGGCGCCAAGGGCGGACCACTTAGTCCAGGTCCCACGCTGAACCGCCAGGGCTCGAAGAAGAATGTAGTCGGCCAGCATGATGGAGAAGGACGAGGTGAACATTATGGCCTCCTTGCGCCGAACGTCCCGCTCCATGTCGTTCCTCGAAGCTCTGGGGATGATTTTAAACTCCCTCTGAACGCGCAGCCTGTGCTGTATTTTGTCCAAGATAATGGTGGCGTTCTGAGAGTCGCAGCCGTTTTTCTTGGCGGCGGCGAGCATGACGCGTTTGGCCTCCTTGAAGCGGCGCCTAGATACCAGCCAACGGGGGGACTCGGAGGCAACGGCGAGGCCTACGGGGAGGACCATTGTTGGGGCGATCATCAGCAGCTGCAGACTGACCCAATTTAGGTTACGCATCTGGCTCAGCGAAATGAAGACTGTCTCCGAGAGGATGTGGCCCGTCATGGCCGAGAAGGTCAGGTAGACGGCCCTGTACGCGCAGCCACAGGACTCCGCCAGAAGGACACCACTGAGGACATAGAGAGTGATATCGCAGCCTGCGACGAGGAACCTGGTGCAGACGTAGTAGGCGTAGGACATGGCGAAGCTGCCGAGCAGACTGGCTAGAACCACGATGGTGCCGGACGCCAGAACAGCCGGCAGGCGGCCGAAATGGTCTGCACTGTATGCTGCGACCGCCAGGAAGGCGAGGCCACTGGTGATGTAGATTGCGTTCGCGAGTGCTTTCAACCAACTTCGCTGGCATACCAGGTTCCAGGCGCTTACCACTGTGCTTCTAACGCCTTTCGGATCGTAGTCCCAGGCGTCGCACTCGACGACGGCGGTGTCGTTGGGATCGCTCGCGTTAGCAAGCACCGTGCATCGGCTGCGACGTCCATCGGCTTCCAGGGGAATGGCCATGGTCTTCCACTCGTCCGCCGAAACGTTCAGGTCGGCTGGCTGTCGGCACCAGTGGTCGACGTCGGTTGAGATGAGCGGGAAAGCGAGTGTGTGGGACTGCGAGACCCAGAGGCTAAGCGTGGCGAAAAGGAGAAGGCCCATCTGGAACTTGCCGTGGCCAAAAGCCTCCTCGCAGTCGAAACCGTCACTCGCTTCGACATCGGCGATACAGAAGTCGAGCGGGAAGATTCCATCCATGAAAGAGATGGTGGTTGTTTTTTGTTGAATTGCCATCGCGGGGCAAAGAACCGAGGACGGTGAATGACGGCCCGCGTTGTCGTCGTGCCTTGCTTCTTCTTTGCTCTCGCGCTTTCACGCGGAGTGATCATGGTGTGAGCTTCTTCCATTGCCAGAATATTGTCCGGTGAATATGAAAGTATACAACAAAAAAAAACGATAAGTAATTTTCGCGTAAATTAAAATACACGTCAGTAAATGTCGGTCAAGTAACCAGTAAAGATTGTTGGTAACGGTGGCGCCTAATGTTCCGGAATACTAGTCGTAAATGTTTGCCCCTAAAAAAGCCAATATGATAAGAAAAGCGAAAAAAGAAGCAACCGTCAATCAAATTACAATAAATTTATTGTCTGCAACTAGCTTTAACTACCAGATTCCAGAAGGCCAAGGATTTGTTTACAAAGCATCGCCAGTGCCACTTCATGAAATATGCGCCATTTCCCCAGGATATCATCACGATCAGCATCATGTTCATCATCCTCTTCCTCGATTTAGTGTTCAGGTGTTTTATCCTGCAGTTGTGTAAGCCGACCGGCAATAGTTTGCAGTCTGCCTAGTACCAGTGAGACAGATTGATCATTTACGTTTGACCCAATTCACACCCATTCCGCTAGGCCTAATGAACAGCCGTGCTGTAGCGTAGAAACAAACAGCTGCCACGTGCTTCGTGCTTCCACCCAGACTCACCCTCACGTGTTACCCACCATTGACTGCTTCTACAGCTCTACGACCAAAATGTTCCTTCCCAGAATCCATGTAGGACTTTCTATAGTTTCTCTGAAAGTGTCCTCAAGCTGTCGGTAAAAGCCCGTGACCACCCGGGCCCGTTTCGTTCGCCGAAGTTCGAACCTTTTCACCACGTGGGATCCAGTCATGAAACAAACCTAATACCAAGAACACTTCTTCCTCACAGTTTTAAACGCCTCCTTCCGCTCGCTTCCACGCACCCGTCACCGCTTGTCCCATCGCAACTGCCTTCCTGGCGCATGGTTCGCCGCTTGCCAAGCTGGCATCAACGCGGCACGGTTGCACCATTTGTCTCACGACCGCCCCCGTACGAGCCTTCCGGCTTACTTCATCTCTTCGTGCGCTCCCCGGGGCTTAACGAGGGAGTCTGTCAATGAGGATAGGCCCGTGGAAAGACAGGCGCAAGAGGACATGTGTCTTCTTCCCGCGCGGGTGACAGAAGCTGCGCAACAAACCAGTCCTCGCACATGACGTGCGAAGCACGGCTCGCAACAACGAGGAAACGGTTTGCGTTGTTTCACCTTTCACGATTCCTGGAAACGGCACCTCGTGGTGTACTCGCGTTAAGTATTGCGTATGCTGGGAAACGAAAAGACACCTTGTTCATCGTAACTTCGACGGCTTGAGGTTACACAAACATTCTGTCCTGTAAAAAAAGAGCAAGTTTCCGGCCGCTCTTTTAGCGGAGAGGGCATTCCTGGTCTGGCAACAATGGTAGCCCGGCGGGAAAATGGCGGGAAAATTTTCGGGTACGCCAGCCGAAATGCTACCTGTTTCCGTGCTGTGTGCGCGTGTGTCCGTGTTTTATTTTTTGGTGTTGTTATTTGCGTCAACGACAGATTGAACAGCGTGATTCACGGCATTTCGCACCTTGCATTGCCGACGTAGAAGTGAAAGCGCAGCCTAAACGTTCACCACTATGACGCAAGCGAACATGAGCGGGCGCGCGAATATCAACGCGGTTTCAGACGCATGAGCAAAAAGGATGTGGCGTGTACGTTTCGCAAGTAGGATGAGAAGGGTCAGAGTGTTTGACTGCAGAGGAGGCAACGCGGGAACGCGAGAGCGTCAGAATTGCAGCGCATGTGCCCATGCAGGTCGCAAGCCGCCTGTTATGACTTTAGGAGGGGTGAATCGTCCTGGTCGCTGTGCGGAAAGCCAGAACGCCGCTGGTGTGCACGTACACTGCTACGTGCACACCACGTGCTACGTGTACGCTTAGCTTGCTGGTGTGCAGGTATGCTGTTACGTGCACACCAGCAAGCTAAGCGTACAGGTAACTTTCGATTAAGAATCGTTACTCCGGGGCTATATTCTTAAAGGGGCCGCGAACACCAAGCAAAACTTTGACTAATTAAAAAAAAACTAGCCCCTGGTAACTCACTTAACTCAATTCCAGCGAAAAAAGACGTTTTTTTTTTTTGCAAAAAAAAAAGAAAGAGAAAAAAGGAAAAGGAATGGAAATTTCGCGCTTTAGTACACGCTTAAATAAAGGTCGTGACACTTACCAACAGAACACTAACCAGTTACTTGTCACAGTATCCCCTTGGCACTTGGTGCTTTTACTAACTGGCCAGCGGGATGCACGAGGAGAGCGAATATACTTTAGTTACCTTAGAAACACATCTGCTCTTCTTGCCTTTATAGCCAGTAGCGTAATGTCCTCTAACAGAGTCGGTCGGGCTTGCCGCAAAAATCAAATATTTTAGCGATAATATTAGAATTATGCATTTTAATGGGAGCATATACAAGTCAGCACGCGCATTTGCAAAAACTTCTTAATCGTGATTTGGACCGGGACAAGTGCTGCCGCTATTATGCTCAATAACTTATAGAATTTTGTCACTATCAGTGAATGCTAATAGCAAACAAGCAGCAGTTACGAAGTGCACGGTCTAGACTAGTAGCGATAGCATTTAGGTTCCATACTTAGTGGCAGGACGTACGTACCTTTCTGGGGGTAGTAAACTTCTTAAGGAGTTAGTAAATGCAGCCCGTTACTACCCTTTTACTAGCATTTTTGCTGAGAGTGTAACAGAATATGGAAAAGGGCGACACAAAATCGCAACGTTAGCATTCAATCAACCGGTCATGTTTCTTGGCGACTGCTTACGTCTGCGGCCGCCGGTCGCACAGGCAAGATTGTGTGGCGCCATGGACACGTCGCCGGATAGTGACCGGGGAGTCACCACTGCTTTATCTGTTTTCATTAATATCTCCATTACGTGTTTGAAGATTGCGATGAAACAGGTATCATTGCCATCCCGTCAAAGGAGCGTTTTTAACGAACCAAACTGGTGCTTGGTATTAATGGCCCGTTTGAAGAAATAAACAAAAAAACATTCTGATGGCCATATTATGAAATAAATGCGAATAGTGCAAATAATGTACTGATTTTGGCAGGGATCCGAATTCAAAATTTCTAGATTTTTTTTTTTTTTGCGAAATCGCCTGGGTATGAAATATTCAGTGAAGGAGGAGCTTCGTTACCATTTAATCCTCTATGCATGTCATTTATTGTACGTGGTCAAGAGAGACAGACCTGCTCATTGGCAGCGGCGTTTGCTGACCATACAAACCCCGACCTTAAAAGGGACAAATTAAGCTTATCACTTCAGACCGCCTGTTCAAGAACTGCGCTCACGCTCGTCTGCGGTGTAACCATAAGTTCTTGTTTGCAAATGTGCGAAATATCAAATAACAAAACTAGTCTTCAACAGCGCTCGCTGGCTTAACCAATCAATGACGCCAGTGGTAATAAAGCCTGCAGGGACATTAACGCGTAAACCGGTGTGGAATACCTCTGGTTGAACGCTCTGCAAGAGTGGTGCTCTTGTGACGTTCCCCATTCGTTCCAGATTTCAATGCAGTGGTTTCTGTCTACATCTTTCTCAAGAGCACAGTGTGCTTAGTAGAACGAATATTTACAAGTTTCCTCCTTCGGTATCGACTTGTTTTGGTGGTCGGTTTGGCGCTTTGAGCTTTCATTGTTGATTTTAGAACAAACCTCTCAAGGTCCCAGTCTAAAATCAGAACAGGAATGCCGCGAAAACCTAACAAGAATTCCTGTCGTACGACAAAAAACTTTGTTGTGGCAACAGAAGTCCTGTTGTTACAACAAAACCATCTGCTGTTACTACACACTTCTGTCGTAACGACAAAGTCAATTTTCTCAAATACAAGCATTCATGTAGTCAAAACAGAACTGCCATTTACGCTATTCTTCACAATGAGCAATACCATTCAAACAATGTGCAACTACTGAAGGAACACCAAGATCGCGACAAGACAGGAATTCGGCATGACAGAACATAAAAATCGGGACAGGAATAGGACAAAAGACAGAACACCAGAATCACGACACGACAAGAATGCAAGACGAAAGTACGACACGCGAAAATACGACAAACTACAGAAATTTTTTCTTGTCGTCTTTTTCGATTGGGGTAGAGTAAGAATGTGAACGTAAATTATAAGCCGTTCTTTGATCGCAGTGCAGCAAATCAGTTAAGAAACAATTCCCCACAGTTCTCTGTAATTCGCTTCCGACGAGAAATTAGCCAAGGTACAACGTCTGAACCGAGGTCATTGCCCTATGCTAACTGACCTCACCAGGGGCGCATATTAATTGGGAACTGCAGGCGAGCATAGACACTGTTGGACAAGTGCAGGGCGTACGCTAAGTGTTGACAGCTTACATATCTTCCTGGGCAAGCGGCTATGAAAATTATGTTCAACGAAAGCTCGATGCCAGCTGGGATATCCAGGCAAGCATCAAGTCTAAAATCCCAACAGGAATACCGCAAAAACCTAACAAGAATTCCTGTCGTAAGACAAAAAGCTTTGTTGGGACAACTGAAGTCCTGTTATTACGACACACATGTCTGTCGTAACGACAAAGTTAATTTTCTCAACGACAAACATTCATGTAGTCACAGCATAACTGTCATTCGCGCTATTCTTCCGAATGGGCAATAACCATCAAACAATGTGCAACTACTGATGGGACATCAGGGTCACGACAAGACAGGAATTCGGCCCGATGGAACATCAAAATGAGGACAGAAATTCGACACACGACAGAACGTCAGAGTCCCGACACGACAGGAATACGACAAGACGACAGTACGACACGCGAAACTACGACAAAACTACAGAAATTTTTCTTGTCATTTTCGACTGGGGAGGTCTTACCGGAAGTGTCCGTT
This sequence comes from Haemaphysalis longicornis, assembly GCF_048455015.1. Classification (NCBI taxonomy): domain Eukaryota; kingdom Metazoa; phylum Arthropoda; class Arachnida; order Ixodida; family Ixodidae; genus Haemaphysalis; species Haemaphysalis longicornis. Next base: position 80,008,720 of record NW_027526204.1, on the reverse strand, counting down.
TCGGTGCCATTTCACGCCTTGGAACTTCGCCCAAACTCGTCGGCTCTCTCCCGCAACCCCTCCTTCCATTACTCCATCTTAACTCCTTTTTTTTTTTTTTTTCAAAAATACGAAGCCACACGCCTTGCTGCCAGTTAAATGACCCGTCTCACACGCCACGTGAAACATGTCTCCAAGCCCATTGCACCCACTTGGAGCCTCACGGTGCTGCTCACCGCGGATACGTTGACGCAACGTGTGCACAAAATGCGTTTCTCAACAGGCGCCTCGGAGGCGCACATACTGGTGACGTCACCAGAAATGAACTCACGCCCGAGGCTGCAGTTTTTGAAAGGCGCGTCGTTGGAGCACGTCGCTGTCAAGCCTCTTAAGATTGTGATGCATGATGTCACGAAACTGGTTTTCAATGCGCGCAGAGTATACAAAATGAATGATAACGATAATAACAAAGTCATCACAGACATTGACAGCTCCAGGTTTATCGCCACGGCTGCTTCCCGCTCATTGGCTGGGGATGCTACAAATTGAGGAGGATACACAAATTACCATACAACTAAATAACGAGAATGAGGACTACATTGTACTTTCTATGCAAAAAAAAAACGCATTCCGGTATGACTATTATATTGTGTGTGTATTGCTTTATTGAAAGAAAAAAAGAGGGGAAGGACACGGCCGATAACTGCGGCTGTTTTTCCCGTGTCAGTGTATTTTAGTGATTTTCTGCTGTATTTTAATGACATTTATATTGTATTTTAACGATGTTCCTGGGTCATGACTGGCATCTCATATGACTGGCATCTCAGCGTCACCGACATAAAAGCATCCCTCTCCCTCCCCTCTCTGACAATTAGACGTGAAATCGGACAGATATGCCTCTTCCACAAACTGTATTATCACTTTCACCATCTCCGTACTTCCCTCTTGCTCACACCGTCCCGTTACTCACGCCGTCTGTTCAATTCCATGAGCATACAACGATTGCATGGTTCATCTAACGCATTCAATATGTCATTCCTACCACGTGCCATCGAAGAATGGAACAAGCTGCCTGACTCTGTTGTCCGTGAAGGGAATCCGACGAAATTCAAAGAATTAGTATTATCTCACCTTAGACTTTAATTTTATATAATTCCCAAGACTTGCCGCTGCTGCCTTTTTTAGTTTATTATTATTTTGGTTGTTGTTAAATTCTCTAATTAGATTTGTTGTTGTATAAATTGTCTAATGAACCATGTACCCAAACGTATTTTTCTTGTACCACATATGCACTACTGATGTCTCTGCCCCCCCCCCTTATGTAATACCCCTCTGGGGTCCTTAAGAGTTTAATAAATGATGATGATGATGATAATAACAAAGTCATCACAGACATTGACAGCTCCAGGTTTATCGCCACGGCTGCTTCCCGCTCATTGGCTGGGGATGCTACAAATTGAGGAGGATACACAAATTACCATACAACTAAATAACGAGAATGAGGACTACATTGTGCAAAAAAAAAACGCATTCCGGTATGACTATTATATTGTGTGTGTATTGCTTTATTGAAAGAAAAAAAGAGGGGAAGGACACGGCCGATAACTGCGGCTGTTTTTCCCGTGTCAGTGTATTTTAGTGATTTTCTGCTGTATTTTAATGACATTTATATTGTATTTTAACGATGTTCCTGGGTCACTGTATTTTAATGAGTTTCTACGAACCCGATTGCTGTAACAAACAACAGTATTGTTAGATCATCGTGCAACGTTTCTAAATGCTGTTCAAGCGGCCAGTCAGGGAAGGGCGGGAGGGGGGTCTGCGGCTCCGTCAAGCTGACATCTCGTCGGCTTTTTCTGCGGACCTCCAGCATCCTGTATTTTTACGTTGGGCGAAATGAATGAATGAATGAATGAATGAATGAATGAATGAATGAATGAATGAATGAATGAACTTCCTTTTGGGTTGAGGGAACCTCAATAAGTACTGAGTCGTGGAGCCCAAGTGGTGCATGCGAACACTGTACTCCAGGTCTGCTGGTATACGTTGTCAGGCAGCCCGGACAGCACTAAGTTGAAGAGCAGCGGACTCAGCACTGCACCTTGGGGCACTCCGTAACAAACACCTCTTGAACTCCTGAGGGCGATGCCCACCCGAGCTTTGAGAATTGTAGATTTTATTGAAGGAACGACAGTTATGTATTTTCTTTTTTGGTGAGGGGAGGGGATAAAGGGCATTCCAAGAACTGTTAAGTCAAAGCAGTCATCTTTATTGCCTTCTTCCATTTTTTTTTAATTTTCCCGAAAGGTAGTACAGCCACCTATAGAAGCTCTTGCAGGCAGGGCGCCTCTGTCCAAGAGGGTAGCAGGCGCATACGTTATACGGCACATTTGCAATGTCATCGTTCTCGACACCAGAAACCCTTGGCAGTGTTTCCGCACGTTCAATCTAAACTGCAAAAGGAAAGAAAGGAGACAAAAACAAAAACAAAATATTTAGTAACCCACACCTCCAGACGCGAAGGAAAGTCTCGAAGCGTTATCGGAAGTGTTGCAGGGTCCCTTTAAAAGCACTGCGGAGAGGGAAAGTCTCGTTTGTGCAGCGTTTCTATAGAACAGCAAACAGGCATTACCACAATACTACGCAATGTCGGAAAACAACCACAATCATAATAATGACAAACAAGATAAGGACAGAGTCTTAAGTGGTGCGCCGTAGCGGCGAATATGCTCTGCGGATTGCGATGGTTATAAGTTTATAAATGGGACAGCAAAGGCGTGCACATCGAAACACAGATAGAAATCTGTAGATTTCACTCGTGTGCGTTGCGTGTGGCGTATCGCGTTCAAAAATGTTTGCGGGGCTTGCGAACTACAGCAGTGCGCTGCGGCCGAAAAGCTGAAAATTGAAAAAAATGAAAAAAAGCTGAAAGCTGAAAAAACCGAAAGCTGAATATTGTGTAATGCAGAGATGATGAGCGCCCGTGTACCGTATTTACTCTATTCTAGCGGACACCTGTTTTTCGCGAAATAATGTTTGCACTTTTCTTGTCTGCGACAAGTGCAAATTTTTTTTCTCAGTGACAGGACAAGCTGCTTATGCATGCCATTAGTGGGATAATTATGCCAGACAGTACCTCGGTTTTACTCGACTGTACGTGAGATTTTTGGTCTGATTATCCTGGGAGAAAGGTGCCTGCCACAGTAGAGCAATTAGGAGTGTGAATACCCAAGCCGCGGAATCCTCCGAAAGGAACTTCGCAACAGTTCTGATAAACGCTTTTACTTTTTTCCATCACATCTGGAAGCACTGCAAAAGCTTTAGTTAGCGCCAGTATACGGAGCGGGGCACTGCGTGATTTGCTCGGTGCAGCAGACGCGCCTTCCGTTTCTGCTTCGCTTTTGTGGCATTTTTTTTTGTGCCCGTCAAATGAGTTTATTGTTGCACCAATAGCCGCTGCAACGCTCTAATGTCATAATTCGATTGATTGATTGATTGATTGATTGATTGATTGATTGATTGATTGATTGATTGATTGATTGATTGATTGATTGATTGATTGATTGATTGATTGATTGATTGTAGGGTTTAACGCGCCGACTCAACGTAGGCGATGAGGCGCGCCGTAGTGGAGGGCTCCGGATTAATTTTGACCACCTGGGGATCTTTAATGTGCGCCAAAATCAATTACATCATTTGAGTGCTCGAAGAACGTCAAGTCCGGGGAAGAGAGAAAGATCTTTTGAGCAAGTTTCCATGTTATCTGATGAACATATAGCAGTAATTTTTGGCTGAGGTATACTTTTCCACCCGTTATTCCAAGTACTGAGCGTGTTTTTTGACTGCGTTTTGAAAGCATTTGGATAGCAAATAATTCCAATGGAGGGTTGTAGGGTCCCTTGAAGTGCGTTAGCGGTTGCCTTGCATTGCCGTCGCAGGCTTGGCGCGGAAACGTGAAATGATAACAGCGTTCCTTGTTTGTCGCCGGCAAACAACTTCAGCATCACCGTGCGGCACGCGTCAATGTTGGGTGTTTTGCCAAGAGCCAACGTGTGACCCACCCTTCCTGTGAGTGTTGAACTGACGCACCGTCTTCCGGACGCGCATGCAATGCCGTGACGGAGACCCCCCTTCATAGCTTGCGCGTCTTCGCAACTTCTTTTGCTCTTCTACTACCGTAACATCTCCCACAGGAAAAAGGAAGCTCAACACAAGTTCGTTTCTCACTTTTAAGTGCACAGCACTTTAGGCGCTTGTCTTGTCGTCCTAGCTCACTCGCTGGAACCAAGAATATCGCCACGGCGTTACAGTGCAGCCTGTCACGGTCCCTTCGCCGCGGCGTAACCCAGAGGCTTCGAAAGCCAAGCGGCTATGTCAGGATACACGTAGCGTGAGCTAAGGTTCAGCTGGTTATTCTTAGCTTACCTGGTTGTCTAGGATTAGCTGATTATGATGTTTACTGCTCTTTATCATCCAATCCAAATCCAACCCAATCCAATCCAATCCAATCCAAAACCAATTCAACCCAAACCAATCCAATGCAATCCAGAACTCCCGCTTGCGCAGTTTCAGGCAGAGGGCGCGCGAGCACTGCAAACGCGGGAAATTTGAGTTGCATGGGGTGGTAGCAGTAGAGTATAGTTCACTCTAGTAGCAGTAAGCGCATAACGGCGGTACAGCCCATTATGGCGAATCACTGCTCCGCACTTCCGACAGCTTTCACATTGAGTGGAACGGCTTAAATTTTTTTGTTGTTGTTGTTCTTTCATGCAGAGAAAAATCGCATGCGATGCGCGTCGTAGTGATCCAAGAGCCAGATCGGGTGGAAACGTATTCATTTCATTTATATTTAGCAGGCTTGTAAAGACCGAGCGGGAGTGGCAAAATAAGTACAAATATACGGAAGTCACTTTCGCGCAAAAGTAGCGGAACAGAAGGAAAATACACTGCAAAGAGAAATGCGGAATAAATGGCGATGCATGAGGGGATTTCATCTGCGAGAAATTACCCACAGCGGTGGTTGAGTGGCTAAGGCGTTGTGCTGCTGAGCCCAAAGACGTGGGCTAGATCCTGGCCGCAGTGACCGCTTTTCAGATTAGGGGGAAAGAAAAGAAAAAAAAAAAACGTTCGGGTGTCGTGGTTTCTATTCACAATAAATATACCCAGGCTGTCTACAGAAACAAGCAACCGACCACTACGAGGCGCCTCGTAGTCCAGTTGTAGTTCATGCGCGTAGAACTCCACAACTTGACTCTTTTTATACGTGGGTATTTGTACGCGTATGAGCGCATGAACAGCATTTTTCTGTAGCTACAAGCTTATCATATATTGTGCGCCGATAGTGGATATTGCACAGCCCCATCGAACAGCAGGCAGTGGAAGAGTGATAGCGTTTCTAAAATTAACAAGGTTACCCCTATTCTGCTCATTACACCAGGCAATGCCGCTACACTTTCAACCGTAGATAATGACACGCTCTGCCCATTGTGACGGAGAAACCACAAACCCTTATTGTGATAACTGTGGTTTGCCAAACTGTTGAGCACATCGTATAAAGGATTCGGCGTACAGCCAGAAAAGGAACCACCTCGCCAAGAAGATCGAGTGCCTCAACAACGGACTTTTACCGTTGAAAGCTCCTCTCGGACATGGTCATCTCCGTCATCCCAGCAAAAAGTATTAGATGCAGTTTTTGATTACTTACACGACATCGGCGTCGCAGCGACAACGTAGAACTATATATCGTCATCCTGTGAGACCACCAGACTTTTACGTAACCCACGGAACACTCCATGTTCCCTCATTTTTTACCTTTTCCTTGTCTTCCCCTCTCTTTCACCCTGCTTCCTTTAGGGCCTTTAATCCCTTCGCCGCAGTCCAACAAACAGCCTGTAGGCGAATACATGCCAGCAGACCTCTCTGCTTTCTTCTAATAAAGATCTATCTCTCTCTCTCTCTCTCTCTCTCTCTCTCTCTCTCTCTCTCTCTCTCTCTCTCTCTCTCTCTCTCTCTCTCTCTCTCACGCTACACCTAAAAAACCATTACATTCGACTACAAGCAGTGAAATCCTTAATTACACGTGGCGCTTGTAACACAGCGGACAGCAGTTCGCCGCGTTCGCACCCTGTATACAGCGCCGACCCAGGAAATCAGAAAATAGCTTTCATTCCCACGCCAGGGTCACACCGCAGGCCCTTGACAAGTGCAAGCAGTCAAGGCCTTAACAACAAAGCGTGAGCCGGAGTCTCACCTTTTGCGGCCACTGACGAGACCCCCGGCCGGATGAAGCCGTACCTACCGGGGTCATAAATAAGACACACGCCTCGCTTTTTTAACATAACCGCGACGTAGCAATTTTTTCTCTTTTCCCGGAAAGCAAAACGAGGAAAAGCGAGGGATGTTGTATAGGCTCATGGCCATGCGCAGCTGCTCATCACACGTGCGCGTTGTTGACGGCCAAGGCTGTTGCGAGGAGGGAAAAAACAAATATCGGCACGCGCGAAACCGAAGGATCCAAACCACGCGCCAAGTCGTTCGGGCATCGTCTCTTCCGGAAATTAGGAGAGGGGGAAAAAAAAGCCTGCGGTAAAACCGCGACGGGCTCCTGATCAATAAACGACCGCCGTCGAACGTCACGCACGGGCGCATCAAGCCGCACGCGCGCTCTCCTTTCGCGCGCTTTTTCCTCTTATTTTGGCGCGCTTTCGGTCGCTTCCGCCGCCACCCTTCCCGCCGCGTGCGAGACCCTGCACGCGCTCTGGCTGTGGCGTCGAGGGCCCTCCTCGCTCCTTATTCTCTCTCTTTTTTTTTTTTTTTTTTGCGTTGGCGGGCTATTACGCGTGCACTTGTTCCTGCGACGTTGTACGCGTGGCTAACTGATGACCCTAGTCCGCCTCGTCTATTACGGGATCTGCGAAAGTCGCGCAATTGTAAGTACTAATAAGCCCCGACTGCACAGTGGGAATGTCGTCATGGACAAAGGAATTTCGAACACGGAAATATGAACCCCAACACAGAAACAGACAGATTTCTTTCCATACACCTCAAAATGACGCGGGGCTTGGTTACAAAGATGAGAAATGTGGCTATCCAAATGCACCAATGGGACGCCATTATTGGACCTCAACGAACAGTACTTTTGAATTTTCCGTGTTCTGGTTAATATTTTTGTGTCCGCGTTTCATTTGCACATGACTGTATACCTGCGAAGGCTGGTATACCTATATCCCTAGATATATCCCTAGAGAAGGCAAGCGCTGCAGGGGGCGGCAGAAAGTTAGATGGGCAGATGAGATCAAGAAGTTTGCGGGGATAAATTGGTCGCAGGTAGAACAGGACCGGGGTAATTGGAGATTAATGGGAGAGGCTTTTGCCCGGGAGTGGGCTTTGCTAGGCTGGTGATGATGATGATAATAATGATGATGATGATGGTGGTGGTGGTGGTATACCTGCGAATTCTGTGCCGCCCGTGCATCAGAGCGACCTTTTTTCCCAAGTGCGGCACACTGCCAAATGTTTGGGAAGGGCTAAACTGTTCGCGCGGTCACCGCTGCTGCGGTGTGGACCGGCCGTTCCGAAACGAACGCAACTTAATAGTTGAACGCTATACGTCTCCACGGCGACGTTCAGGTTTAAATAGAGAGTTTTAGCATAGCGGCTCCCGTACGCTACGCTAAGGTTAGCGGGTAGCGGGACCGGACTGCGCATGCGCGCGCGGGGAGTGCGAGGAGGTTGCCCCTCAGCGGAGGGAAAGAGCGGGCATGGCGAAGGCAGGCCGCGCGGAGCTAATCCACCCCACCGTGACGAATTTGCTCTCCCCAGTCGCGCCCCGCTACCCGCCGCCGTAGCGTTAGCGGACGGAGCACGCTATGCTAAAACTCTCTAATAACTTGTCCAATAGATAAGGCGTTTCTGTTTTTTGTTTGATTCAGTACAGCACAAAAAGCTACGCCAGCGAAAGACGTAATTTGTTCTGCAAGCAACGTGTTATTTTAATGCGAATTTCACAAGTGCGGATAGTCGCTCTACCGAATTCGCAGAGAAAGAAACGCACCATGTAGTACGGCATTTAGGCTGCGAATGCCGGGGTCCTAAGCGCGGAGACAACATCAATTGTGTTTTACGTGGCCCGCTGCTGATGACGTCGCGCGGCGTGGCAGAGAACGCCCCCTTGCAAGAAACATGCAGGATAGGGTGAAATGTCCAAGGCGCGAAATATGAACTGCGGCAAACTCGAAGAAACCTTCAACGAAACCTTGTCGGTCACAAGGCAACTTGGTTCTTTAATTGCTGGACAGCTAGCGAAGCCTGTATGGTAGGTTTCGCGTTTGAGCCCATCGGATCAATGCATAATAGTGATTCCACTGCAAGGTCTTCAGTAGTCTAGTCGAATTCTGAATATACCTCGTTTGCGGCACCCGACTTGATTAGCAAGATTCACGTAACTATAATGCGATTTGCTGCTGATAACACCCGAATATGCTGCGAATGAATACGTTCGACGAGCAGACGGCACTTCTTTAAACTACTAATGGAAGTAAATTTGAGTTTGTTCAACAAGCGCCGAGAATTCTCTAGGCTTTCGCTATCGATGAAAACAACGAGAGTGCAACGCAGGCGATGAGGCGCGCCGTAGTGGAGGGCTCCGGATTAATTTTGACCAACTGGGGATCCTTAACGTGCGCCACAATCTCGTACACACGGGCGTTTTTGCTTTTCGCCTCCATCAGAAAAGCGGCCACCGCGGCCGGGAATCGAACCCGCGTCCTCGTGTTCAGCATCACAACGCCTTAGCCACTGAGCTACCACGGCGGGTATTGCAAAAAAGAAACGGAAAGCGAACTCTCCTAACCGCCAACTATCGTATCTACATTGTGGGTTCGTACTTCTGTAAATATGTACCGACGGTCGCTCGCCGGCACTAGTCCCCCCACCTGTTTTTAATGAAGCACAGCTGTCTTAGCATTCACAGATGGAGCGAATTTCAAGTTTACAAGCAAAGCGAGAGAAGCGAAACGCGTTTCGACCCTTTCGGCTACGTCGTAGACATGGTAATGTTTAGTGAAGATAGCAAACACAATAAGACGCTTAACAATCCAATAGACATGCCAAGCCAGCCGCACTGATCTTCCCATAACACCCTACGCCAACATGGATTCCCACTAAGAAACTCCATGTCATCACTAAATTGCGCTGTGGTACTGCTCCACGTTCCCATTCCCTCCCGTTAGTAGAGAGAGGCACGCAACCATAGAGTTTCATACTTATGTATATTAGAGGGAAATCTGTAGCAGCAGTCGCGGGCCGCCGTGGGCGGCGCCATTGACGCTAGCGATGTTTCTCGCCTACTTGGCTTAGCTAGCCATATGGCTTCTTTTTTGTCTCGAAGCCAAAATCAACAACAAAAGTGTAACATTTTTTTTGTTGTTCATCGTGCTTGAAGCTTCCACAATATTCACTGACAAATTAATCTTTCTGTAGGTTCAATTTTATAATGACAAAACAAATTTGATCAACTTTCTACAGTAATATTGTTGCTTTTTGCAGCCAGAGCCAACTTTTCAGCCTGTTCATCAGCCATGCCAAGCACAAGTGGAACGTGCCTGCCCGGTACATGACGGAACGCTCGCCGAAGCGCGGCTCCCGTAGACAGTGGCGCCAGATTTCCCTCTAGTGTATTATAGTTTGAAACTATGCACGCAACGTCCCTCGTCATTCCATACCCTACTGGAACAGCGCGTATATTCACGGTGTTGAGCAGCTGCATTACTCGAAAGGATGCGAGTTCCCGCCGTTTCTTTTCTCTTCTTTTTTTCTACGCCCTCTGTTTTCACAGAGAAGCCGCTTTAGCGCCTTCCTTTGAGCATTCCGCGAACGCCAATCGTGATGACGTCACTCGTGCCATCATTGGCGCACCCAGCGCGCCAACCCTTTGATTTGCATAGGCGAGAGCGCGCGCCGCGGACATTCTCGGGATTTCACGTTGTCTGTCGTAAGCGCGTGTTTCTGTGAATGCTCGCTGCGGGAGAGCGCTTCGGCGCGTGTCGGCATCCGCGGAACAACACCCCATTCTTGGCTCGGCTCGCGGTTTTTCCCCGCTCCCGTAGCGCTTCTTGGCACGCGTCTTGTCTTTCGCGTGCTTCCTCATGTTTTACTTAAGGGCCGTAAAAGAGACGTATTGGTCTATGATAGTGACACCGGCTGCGGACAGAGCGAACTCTTCCGTGTGCCCGTTGCTATTCAGGACTGACATAGGCCGGAGCACTAAATGAAAGGGCACACGAGAGTGGAATCAATAACTCGCACTTTCTTCTTCTCTGGCAAGCGGTGCTGTTGGGAAACAGACGCGTTATTAGAGGCGAAGCACATTGAGACGAACGCGCTGCACTCAATCCGGTTCGGTTCACACATTGTAGTGCTGGACGCTACATCTTTTCGGCAACTATACCTACTAATACATCCACATACACCATCGTATACACTTCAGTTACGTCACACTACACCCCGCCACCTGTTATTTCTGCCCTTCACCCAGCAATCTGTATAATCAGCAATTGGAGCTATAATGTCAATTAACCCGTCGCGGTGGATTAGTGGCTAGGGCGTTGTGCTGCTGAGCCCAAGGACGTGGGTTCGATCCCTGCGAAGGGTGGCTGATTTTCCGATGGAGGCTGATAGCGAAAACCCCCGTGTGCCGAGATTTCGGCGCCCGTTAAAAGATCCCCGGGTGGTCGAAATCAGTTCGTAGCCCTCCACTACGGCGCGCCTCATACTTCAAGTGCAGCTTTGGCTCGTTAAAGGAGCCATGAAGATAAAATACAAGTTGGGTTTATTAGAAAGACTGCTTAGTCCCGATAACAATGATACCAATACCATCGCAATCTTCGAGTAAATGACGGAGATATGAAAGAAAACGTGTGAAGCAGTCGCGACCCCCTAGCCAATTTCCCGCAACTTTTCTATGGCGTCACGGAACCTTGTTTGTGCGATTGGCGGCCGCCTAACTGACCTGTCGCGACAACACATGACTGGACGTCTGTAATGGGGCCTCTAGTTCCATTTGACCGCATCACTTGAATGCTAACGTGCAGTTAACGCACTGAAAATTATGTTTTATTGTTGGCCCGTATGACATCATTCTTGCTCATAACATGGCGCAAAATTTGAAAGTTTTTAAATACTTCTTGCTTTTTTTCGTTAAAAAAAAACATCTTTTGTGGCTGTAATGGAGCTGAGTGAGATACTGAATCCTAGTTCTTTCAAATTAAACGAAGTTGTATTTTCTCTTCATGGCTCCTTTAAACCCCGTAATCAATCAATCTAGTGTCAATTATCTCCCTTCCAAGATCACTCATTCGTACGAGCAGCGGGTGTCATGTCTGACCGGCGCGGACTCTGAGACCCAGCAAGATATGGTAAGCAGGCCCCGGACAGCGAGCTATGGGGCGAGGCCGTCCCGGAATAAGCTTGTCTGCATTCCACCGGGTGGCTGCCCTAGCATCAGCTCCTGGTGCTCGTTTATTAAAGTTTATTCACTCACATTTTCGGCTTAGGAATTTTTGTGCACTGAGATGGCCGTCGCGCAAATGCGTAAATTACTTCGGACACAACTCGCGCTACAACAACAAATTGTGTGCGTGTGTTTTATGTAATAATGCTTTTGTGTTGTAACTGTAAAAACTATTTTTCGGTATGTAACAAGAGTTACTTTATTACGTACATTTATGCTTACACGTTTGGATCGTGAATACTGTACAGACTTCAGAAATGAATACAAACTGTGTATGGTTAGCCTGATGTTGTTCTACAGTTGTACACACAATTGTATAATGTTTGAATTACAATGTCTAAGCCATTTGCGTTTTGTAACAAACTTCTGTTTGTGTGTTTGTGCTGCCTGGGGCTAGGGGCCAAGTCAGGCGACTTTAAAGGTTGCCTTTTGCCATAGCCCCAGGGCAACCTCCTTTTGTTGCCGAAATAAACAATTCAATTCAATTCAATAATGAACCAATCAATTTATTGGCGTAATCAAGAATAGCCGCAAAGCTGAAACCGTGCCGCCGCACCGAATATGAACGAAATCTGTTGGCAAGTGATTATACGAACCGATAATGCCAAAAAACGGTGGCAGCTAAATTCCGGTAGGATTTTCAGCCCCAATTCCTTTTGCCTGTTCTCGTTTGACGTTACACCCTAATAATATCCATAATTTTCACTTCCAATCAGAATTTTGAATGCGTGTGCAGATTTTTTTGTATCACTGCTCCCATTGCACGTTTCCTCAGACACGCATTGATTACACTCCTTCGTAAAATAGTGTGTGTGTGTATATGTGAGAACACATATGTCCACATATGACTTTCTCTTTCAACATGCAGCAGTAACAAACACTAAATTTTGTTGCCGGTGGCACAAACGCTAGCCATTGGCGCCATATATGGATTTCTCCTGTCACTTGTTGAAGTAACTGTCGCCATATATGTCGTCTCGTTTTGCAATATATGACAACTGACAGTATACATTAGTTGTCGCTTTTAAGCCGTCAATAACAGCCGCATACCGCTGGATCGCGACATAAGTGACCAAATTGAATCCAAATGTCCATATACATTTTTGTGTAATGGTCTGTTACATCATGAGCAGTACCGTGTGCGTTACCACTTATCAAGTTACGCCTGCACGTACAATTTCCATAATCTTGAATTCACAGCGCATACAAGAAACGAAAACGATAGGGAGAGCATGACACATGTGTCGTGCTCTCCCTATCGTCTTCGTTTCTTGTTTGCGCTGTGAATTCAAGATTACGGAACACCAACTCGCCCAAGCATCACCTTTAACCATTTCCATTTATTACTTCATTCCTGGTCCACCAGACCACTTGATAGTGCTAGGTGGCTGCGATAAACGCGTTACCTACGACAACAATAATTCCCCGCCCCATTTTTGTTCCTACACACCGTGAACAGAAGTCCACCATATACGTTCGCATATAGAACTCTTGCCTCTTCACAAATCCACGCGGGCTTCATATTAAACTGCCTATTTTTCGTTCCAAACGGTCTCAACGCACTGCGTCCTTCCAGGCAAAGCGCTTACCTGGTACGAACATACGAAATCCATGCTCCGAATTGTCTTTCAAAACATTTCTGCAGTATCACGCAAAAAAAAAAAAAAACAATTATTCAGTATGTCCGAATTACCGGAAACTTTACGCGGGCTAACTCGCTATCGTATAAAGATGGGTTAAAGTCACGGCAAGCATATTCTTTCCCGCACGTTCTTTCCCGGTACGTTTAAGCGGAATACCTTTCGTGCATAGTAGCGCGTTCGTTCCCAGGAAAGAATCCGCGCTTATTTACGTTTCTTCTTCGCTCCCCGTCACCATTGACCGCGCCTCTGACATATACCTCGCCGCAAACACGCCCGCAAAGCTTCCTCATCTTCTGGGTATCACCCGGAGCTCCGCGCACGATAACTATACCGGGAAAAAGAGGCAGCCGAGAAGCGGCAGAAAAGGTGGGCGTCACGTATGGAAACAAGCTGGATTTGAAGCCGAGGTGGCAACAGCAGTAATGGCGCTAGCTGATTTCGGAGCTGCGTTTTCCTTCCTTCCTTCCTGCGAACTGTTGTCACCGGCCCGTGTTTTTGTTTTGTTTTTTAAATGTGAGTGGTTTCCCGCGGTCGTCGACGGCACCTGCGCGTGGAGCTTTTTCAGCAGGAAGTTGTCGCTGCTACTAGCAGACGACACGACGCGCGTGGTTTTGTCTGCTCGGGAAAAGGAAAGGAAATAATAGGGGGATTTTTTTTTTGTCGTCTGCTTCCCCGTGTGTCGTCTGCTTTCGCGTGGATCCTCCGTCTTTCACCAGTTTCTTTTTCTTTTCTGGTTTTAAGCTTTAAAACACGAAATAGAGAAATTCCCCATTAAGCTCATAGTTCAAAAAGAAACCCCTGTTTTTCCACCTCCAACCCCCCCCCCCCCCCCCCCCTGTGTGTTGACCCTTAATTAGCAATTAAAGTTTATCCTGCCATCTGTGGAGACTAAATTCAACCAACAGATGATGCACTCTGGTAGCACACAGCAGAATCGCTCAAAACTACTCTAATATTCAAAATGACTTGTTTTTCATTGCTAAAACGAGTCAGTGATTTTATAGGAAATTGGGAACAACTTCCAACTGCTCTTATTTAGCGTCGTCTGAATCCATCTCAATCCAATCTGAGCCACGTGAATCCGAAATAAGTTTTTGGAGGCAGGCATATATAATAATCTAGGGCATAAATGCGCCTGACCACCCATCAATCGCAGCCCCCAATGCAGGAAATGCGGCCACGGAACACAACATGTGAGCGAACACGCAAACAAGTCAGCAAACCATCCAAGCATAGCGAAACCAATCAAGCATCCTAGCAGAGGGCTAGATGGGCGTGGCAGCCGAATTCGAACAGTGCAAACGATAAAACCGAAAACAATTTTGGCCACGTACCTGTTGGCCCTGCTGGAAATGTCGTCGAAAAATTTGGCTGACGATTACGATACTCCCTAAAGTGAAATTTGGGCTCAGGGCGAACTGCAGTCTTTTGGGTAACGGGGCATAGCTGCTGTGTTTCACGAAGTGATCGCCGCATCAGCGAACGCATGGAAGCTCCCGATATACCATAGAGTTTCATACTAATGTACACTAGAGGGAAATCTGGCGCCACTGTCTAGAGAAGCCTGCATGCGCTTCAGCGAGCATTCCGTCATGTACCGGGCAGGCACGTTCCACTTGTCCTTGGCATGGCTCATCAACAGGCTGAAAAGTTGGCTGTGGCTGCGAAAAACCGGCACTAATACTGTAGAAGGTTTATAAAGATTGCTTTGTTATTATGAAATTGAGCCTCCAAAAATATTAATTTGTCAGTGAGTATGTAAAAGCTTCATGCACGATGAACCAGAAAAAAATGTTACCCTATTTTTTGTTGATTTTGGCTTCGAGACACACACAAAAAATGAAGCCATATGGCTAGCTAAGCCAAGTAGGCGAGGAACATCGCTAGCGGCAATGGCGTCGCCAACGGCGGCTCGCGACTTCAGCGACAGATTTCCCTCTAGCATATATTAGTATGAAACTCCATGCGGTATACCCTGACGTTGTCGTAGCGCATCGCCTCAGGGGCCATAACTCGCACCCTGCACCATTCTTTCATCCTCCGCTTTCGTGCTCGCTCTATCTTCAATGGCCCCTTAGTTATCTATAGGTTGTCTCGTAGCGCGGCGCCGCCGGAGTGAATGTCTCGCGCCGCCTCGGCATACCGCCCTCCACCTCACACTATCGCCATTCTTTCGTCTTCGGCTTTAGTGATCGTTCTATGTCGTATGCCTTCGGTGTCCCCTTCGTTCACTCGGTTACAACGAGGGAAGGCGACGCTGTGAAACCACAGAAACAAGCGTTTAAGTACTGCGCATTAAAACGATGCTGCTCTAGTCGCTCCTGTCACGTAACCTCCTCCCCTCTCTCCCCTTACGAACCCTACCACTCTTCCTCCCCTCTCGTTCCTCCCAGGAGTAATGCAATGTAGGTCTGCTGAATTTATTTCAATTTTCCCTCGTTAGCTCTGCTCGCGCACCATAAGATATGGCACCTCATGTTTTTGCTTCGCTTTGCTTGCTTCGCTTCAACCCGACATCGTTTGTTTCAGTGCTTGCTTTTATTTAGCCTGTGTTCGGCACCATTTTTAACACGTTGTTTTCCTTTTTTTTTCATTAGTTATCCTAAAGAAAACCGACCAAACGTTTATTCGTAATTGAAACAACGCAGGTATTTCCCTCAAATCTGGTCGAGGCTTCTTTTACACTGAATAGTGGGGAAATGTATGAGCCATGGCAAGATTGGGAAGGTTTTGCCTGTATATACTTCTTGTTCAGGCATTGTTTTGCCTGTGTTTTTAGCCGGGTGGGTGAACCTAGCAACAAACAGACAGACAGACAGACAGACAGACAGACAGACAGACAGACAGACAGACAGACAGACAGACAGACAGACAGACAGACAGACAGACAGACAGACAGACAGACAGACAGACAGACAGACAGACAGACAGACAGACAGACAGACAGACAGACAGACAGACAGACAGACATATTTACCGTTTATTGTACAGCAAAAGTAACACATAGTGTCTTACATTGCCTGCGAAAACGTCTACCCCAATTATATACATGGGAATAATAATCAGGAACTATGCATAAGCCCCGATATATAAGCGAACCTGTTTACTCGAGCGGCCGGCGGGGAAAGCCAATGTGCGTGCAGAATTACGGAACAGTGGATGCATAAGCTCGCATCTTAAACGAATATTTATAGCTGAGTTTGCATAAGTAGAGGTATATATAAGCGATGTATATAAACGCCGCACCGCTCGGACGTCAATGCGCATATTATTGATTTGCGACCAGCGAATCGATGTCCCAGCTCCGTGACCAAACGGGGCCGAAACCGCAAACTGCAGCCATCGGTGTATTCTGACTCTTTCTTTTTCTTTTTTTTCTTTTTGTGGAATAAATGTTTTCCCCTTTAGACGCCTCTCATAATAGCTCTCCATGCGAACGCTTCGGTTATTTCAACGTTGTTTTTTTATATAGATATTTTTCCTGGTAAGAAGACAACGCCGCCGTCAAAACACGGGTTTCAGACGCACATGTGTTTAGATCGTCCCTCTTCTTTCTGAAACGCGTGTCTCTTGCGACACGTGAAAGGTGGAAAGGGAACGACGATGTAAAGGCGTCGACGTCACAGGAACGTGGTATCACCTCTCCCGTAGAAACTCCCACGAAGACCCCCATCGATTCTCTACTTTTCAAGCTCGCACGCTCGTCGTTCTTTTGCGTTTATACGTATGTTTTCAGTGCGAATAACAAAGTGAGCACGGTTGGTCACACAACCGGTTAAGTGTGTGCTGTTCGTGAAATGTTTGTGGGGCTTCTTTATCTAGGAGTTGTTGCTCGCGTGCGCAGGCCGGATGGACGGACGTTCTCGTGGGAGAAAGGAACGTTGTGGCACTGTGATGTATTTTTTCCCCGCCACTCAGTTCGTAGGCCTTGCACTAAAAGCTCCCATGACGTCGAACCGCGGCCCATTGTTTTCCCAGCGAGTACGGAATTCCCGTGACGTCACGGGGAAGCGCTTTCGCGCTAGCGCGCGTCACCGAAGTTTGCGTCACGCCGGTGCGTGCATCGGACCAAAACAACAGACCCCTTTCTTTTGTTTTTTTCTTTTTTTGTCGGCAAGTGAGATTACATTGTAGAGTTATATGAACTCGCACTGCGGTTTCATGGCCCTTTGTACCCATACCCAAAACGCAATGTGCTGAAACGTGTGATTTCAAACACATTTAGTGGCGGTTGAAACGGGACATTGTTCAATAATACGAACCACAAAGTTAATCGGCCAGATTTAAGGGAAATCCTCAAGGTGGAGGAAGAAATTTCTTCGAAGGAAAGTTTGACATCCACCTCAATGCAGCCGTACGGCTACAAAGGAAAGCTGTAGTACAAGCTTTCTCAGAAACTTCGCAGTTGAAGAAAAATTCGTCCTGGTCTAGGACGAATTTTTATGCCTCCTTTACCCAGACCAGGACGAATTTTTCTTCAACTGCGAAGTTTCTGAGAAAGCTTGTACTGCAGCTTTCCTTTGTAGCCGTACGGCTGCATTGAGGTGGATGTCAAACTTTACTTCGTAGAAACAGAAAGTTGTTCCTTTCATTCTTTAGTTCCCGGCGACACATAAAGCCCTGCGCTATCTGAACTGCGACAACGTGGTACCGTACCGTGGTACCGCACACGTGCCCGCTGTTTCACCAGGCTTCAGTCTTAGTTATTCAAATTGCAAACCTAATTCGCAGAGAGTCAAGCGCGCGGGTAACGGCGTGGGAACCGACTCGATATTTTTCCTAATCATTTGGGGTGGATGTTATTGATAGCTTTTCAATGCGAAAGCATGGGGTCCTATTGAACACGACTGAGTGTTCCTTCAAGTTTGCAGCAGTGAGCCATTTTTTTTTCGATCAGCTTTGCAGCGGCGTATATATGCGGTGTGTATTGGAGTCGACGGCCACACTTCGCCATTTTTAAGCGAAGCTTTCTTAGTGGTACCGATGGCTTCCTGTCGAAAAAAACAAAACAAAAAAACTAAGGCATTTTCCTATATGGGCGGGTTGGTCGACCGAAAAGCTCTGATAAGATCTCCAGACACACGGTGCGCGCGTGAAACCGGGATTCTATTGTGTCAAAACGGTTACTTGGAAATAACTAAAAAGGAATGCTTCTAGATAAGACAATACACGCATAGATCATGAAGGAGGAGTGCAATAGCACACCTTTATCTCATAAAACACTTATCGGTATAACTTTAGGTCATTCATAGATGCGTCTGTACTTAGTGCGCGGAGTGGGTTCATTCTTCGTTGGCGATTTGGGTCTTTGAAGGTTTCACGATCGCTTGGACGCACCTTCAGCGAATGTTGGGCGGCATTTTTGACGCAGTTTTGACGTGAGAAAGCTTTCGCCCTTCTCTCAAAATCATTTAGGAATGGATGGTAATTTTTCTTGGTTGCGGGGAACTTGCGGCTGCCGACGATGTACTGCTTAAAGCGGCAGACAGGCGTGCGTCGGAGCGATCCGGTTTCCAACGCGGCGCAGAAAAATATCTGCTGGTTGGACGCGCGGGAGCGGACGATCCGGGGTGTCTTCTGGCAGCTATAAACCGATTCCCGAAGCACAATTACCGCGTGCGCACACGCGTCCTTTCCGCTGAAGTGTTGCACACATCGCCTTTCATAGCGGTGTGGTACGTACTGCCGCGCAGAGTGCCCCAGGGTCGCTGGTAACTGTTGCGCCCACGGGTGAAGTTGGTGCGAGTTGATCTATGGGTATGTAAACCTGTTGGAGTATTCGGACAAGCACGAAACGGAGAATATTATCCACGGGCAAGTGGGCGTCTGCCAATGGGAGCTTTGGGAGCCGTTTTTGCTCCTGCCGACGCCGGACGCCATCCGAATCGGACTTTCTGGCTCGATGACCAAATTATTGTGATCGCATTATGTCCGTACGGGCTTACGCGGGAAAAACCCCTCCACCACGACTACAATCACCCCTGTAATTCTGGCTTATAAACACACACACACACACACACACACACACACACACACACACACACACACACACAGAGATATACATACATACATACATACATACATACATACATACATACATACATACATACATACATACATACATGCATGCATGCATGCATACATACATACATACATACATACATACATACATACATATACCGTATTTTTGCGATTCTAAGCAATCATCCAACGTGGTTTTCAGACGCGCGGAAACGTACAGGCCGGCCCGAGTTGACGTTGTGGCCATTCATGAAGTGTACAGTTACAGACCACTGCAACGGAACAGAAGGCGACCTGATGGGGGATATTGATAGACCAAGCGGTGGCCCAATCGGCCCAACGGACTCTAACGGTAGTGAAGGCGTAAGCGGTAGGTTACCTGTTTAAACCTATATCTGTTTATGTTTACCAGATAAAACATTATTTCTTGCGCTTGTCTCATCTAGATATGGCCGCGAGAAAAAGTGGCGCGGGGAGATGGGGGGGGGGGAGGGGGTCACTAGGTTATTCGCAGCTAAGCACCCCTCTTGATTTGTCCATAGCTACCGTGAGAAAAAGGGGGGCTTAGAATCGAGTAAATACGCGTTTGTATATGGTGTATGGGGCAAATTTCCATTTTTTTTAACTGCCGGACTCCCCCAGTGAATGGCATTTGGCAATTTGCCGCAGAAACGCGAATACATCCTTTTGCCACACGCAGCGCGTTCGCACGGAAACCCGCACCATGTAGAACGGGTGACCGGTGTCAAGGCTTCCCACAGAAACACGAGTCCCATTTGGCAGGCCTGCGGACCCTGAATTCAAATCTAACAACGTTGGTGACAAAAGAGCGAGGTGCGCCGACAGCGATGAACAGGACACCCAGTGCTGAGAGGGGAAGTTGCAAACGTATGGGCATCAAATCCCTTCTCCAGGGCCCTCGTGCAAGGCAGGGCCACTTCGACCCTTCCAGACCTGCACGCAAACGCAACGACGTCCCCCACACGGACGGCGAAACAGTTCGATCGGCGGTTTTTCAAACCCTTGCAAAAGAGTTGATGTGGAACAAAGCTGGGCTGAAAGTTCGATCAGTCCTTTTGTTTATTACTCACGCAAGGCGTTGCACGGACGTTCAGGCGGGGTGCAGTGTGGCACGAAAACGTCGGGCTAGGAAGGACCGCACGTGAAGGACTCGTGAAGGTCGCAGGCAGAGACGGCGAAGTCTAAGAAGGAATACTGACACGGTCCGGTCACGTATTCAAAATAGCGACCACGAGGTCTGCATGAAGACTGCGTGGAAGGTTAGGAGCTTCAGAAAGGAGTTGAGGCCAGGAATTGAATTTTAAAACAAAGGATCCGGTAAGGGACGTAGTCTGAGCTACGGCGTCCCAGTTTTCCTAACCACCATGCCTCTCATCATTGTCGGGATGATCAGTTATTTTTCACATCTAGAAGCATGGAAAGATTTAAAGATATAGCTTTAAGCCTTGACATGCTTTAACTTGCATGCCAACTATATGCCAGCTTGCATAAGCAAGTTGGCGTATGGTTCCGCGTTTCGCAGAGCAGACAGACGACAGGTTAAACAAGTACTGACAAGTTACAACTTAAAACTTTCAGCAACAATTTTTTGCACGTATTGATCGACATTCTACGAGGATTCAATTACATATTAATTGTGTCGAGCACTCCTAAAGTGGGGGCGCTTGCAGTGGATCCAACGCTGAATTCAATAGTGACGGAACCGCTGTCTGCGCGGCAACTAAAATAAAGCAAGAAGCAACTACTATTTGTTTATGCATTCAACCATGTCCCGGCGAACGAATGCAAGTAAAAGAAAACGGCACACGGGAACCGAAAGAAGTTTCAGTGACGAGTAGGAGAGACAGTTGGCAGAGCGACGGACGAGTAGAGGTGCCAAACGAGCACACCGCACCGTGTCACGTCATGGCGTGTGCCCCGCTCGGCCACGACGCTGCCGCCGCCTGTTACGTGACTGTCTGGCCGGGACGCGAACGCCGGACGCGCGTGAACCCGGGCACGTCGACGACGCCGAACCACGCTTCGCACCCGGGGCAACAGAACGGAGGCCCGCGTCGATCACCCCGCGCCAGCTTCCTCTAGTGGAGGGGGAACTGCTCGCCCGTCTTCTCTCTTGGCGGTTTGGATTTCTCTTTTACAACGCTAAACTGTCACTCAGGGGGAGAGAGGGAAAAAAACATGAAGCAGTGAAAGTGCGGTGTACTGCACGGGGGAGAGGAATCAGTGCGTTGTACGCCGCGAAGTGGAACTAAGGAGTGCGAGGGAGCTAGATGGATGGACGGACGGACGTATAGATAGATAGATAGATAGATAGATAGATAGATAGATAGATAGATAGATAGATAGATAGATAGATAGATAGATAGATAGATAGATAGATAGATAGATAGATAGATAGATAGATAGATAGATAGATAGATAGAGGGAGAGACAGACATACAGACAGACAGACAGACGGATGGACGGACGGACGGACGGACGGATGGATGGACGGACAGACAGACCAAATGGAGACGAAGCTTGGTGAGCTTCAGATACCATGAGAAAAAAAGATTGCACTCAGACAGGGGAACTGCGCAGTGGAAATAGGATATGGCAAAAGAAAAAGAGAAGCGTTGTCAACCAGCCACCAAGTGATTTTTTCTTTCGAGTGGACAGCTGCATTGCGGGTCGTTAGGGTGCGTGCCGCCGACCGATTTCGGCAGGAAGCACGTACGCTTTTCTCGGTCCAAACAACAGACTTTAACGGAAACGCGACAGAATTGTCGCCCTACCTTGTCTTCTGTCTTTTTTGTGTGTGGGTGTGTGTGCGTGGGTGCTTTCCATGCGTGTAAGGAAACGATGTACGGCCAAATTATTAAATTGTTAGCCCATAGGTATGGAGTGTTAGCAAAAAGGGCTTTACATTCTGCAAAAATTCGTTTCCTCTCCTTCGTCCCGCGCTACATTTTTTCCTGCATAAAGATTTTGGAGACAACAAAAGCAGCTTGGGATAGATTTGTTGGGTGTACTTGTGGCCAAGTTCCTCTGAAGACATTACTGCTGCACCGCTGATTTCGCTTGTTTTACTCCGCCAATCTGCACTTCGAATTTGTATAGAAAAGAGTAAAACATAATAGAAATTATTCCCGCATACCCAAAAGATGTGATAGGCGAAGGCAAAATAGAGATTACCCCACCTGGCACGTTGCAGTTAGCTACTGGTTATCAGTGTGGCCGACACAAAGACCACGTAGTAATCGTGGTTGGGGAAGGCTCGTTACGACACCGTTATTTTCCCGCACCCGTACTTTGGTCAAAAAGCGACGGAGAAAACTCAGTACCCCCCTCCTAAGTTTCCATGCCCAATTCGAAAACAGCACAGAAAAGACACAGTCCGTCAGCACTTGGTCAGCATTTAAGGTGCAGGCGAAGTCCGAAAACACTCGCACGCGGCCGCCGAATTGCGTCGCGCATAGAGAACCGCACGGCGGTATAACGCAATGGGCTTCAGACCGTAGACTAATTGATTGATCGTAGGGTTTAACGCGCCGACGCAACGCAGGCGATGAGGCGCGCCGTAATGAAGGGCTCCGGATTAATTTTGACCGCCTGGGGATCTTTAACGTTCAGACCGTAGACTAAGCGTTTTCTGGGCACGCGTTAAACCGCGAATGCTCGCAAAGGAGGTGAAACTGTTCGAGACAAGTTAAAATAAGCCACATTAATTTGCATCATCC
Source organism: Haemaphysalis longicornis (assembly GCF_048455015.1). Classification (NCBI taxonomy): domain Eukaryota; kingdom Metazoa; phylum Arthropoda; class Arachnida; order Ixodida; family Ixodidae; genus Haemaphysalis; species Haemaphysalis longicornis. The sequence continues at coordinate 79,985,828 of NW_027526204.1, read as the reverse complement.
TCCTCTGCCATGGCATTCAAGTGACCAAATACAGCGACGAGAACACGAAATCAGGCGCAAATCGTTTGACACAGAACTCAGTATCAATCGGGGGTCACAAGGATCCTTCCTTTTTATAGCGGGCGACAGTTGTACGCTTATGGAGGTAAGATTAAGCATAATGCATCGATAGCTGCACATGGGGTATCCGTAAAGACTTTGCGTCGGATATCCTTTCGTGGGATATCCCTTCAGATAGCTTTCTAGATCTACGGAAAGGCTGAAGACGCAAGCATCGGCATTTCCATTGACGACGATCATATCCCTCGGGGACCCATGCAGAGAGTGGGGAAATGCGAGGACCGCCTTAGCCCGTAAACGGTGCCCCCCGTGGCGTCCCCTACTGACCTGGATGTAGCAACCCGACCGGAATATCGCTCCCAAGGGTTGCGGCCTCGCGTTCGTAGCTTAGCACTGCGCCTTGAATACCCGCCGAGAGCGCGAACCGTCAATAGGCCGTTTACTCTGCCGTTTCGGGTCTTGTAAAGCCTACACTGTACATTCCTTGCGGGCAATGAAAGTGGCCTGAAGAAAGGTCAGGGTGCCCATGACCCAGCACTTTCTTTGTGGGGGATGGTTTTGTCAGCGAGTTTGAGAGTTTAGGTGAAACAAGAACTTTGCAGCGCAGGTGAGCTAGTAGAGTTTATTGATTCACATGCTTAGATCATCAGCAAGGACACAGCTGGAAATCCTCTCATACTAGGGGCGAGGCCCCTGAGGGGCTTCAGGGGCTGTTGGCGTCTCCTGTCGTCATCGTCGTCGTAATCGTCGTCTCATGTAGTCACGGTACTAAGACACCGGGGCACTCGTTTACGCCTCGCGCTAGAGAGCTTCGTGCTTCAAAAACAAGATACTTTTACAGCAAAGCTGCATACCTGTACCCCCCAAAGGTTTCATCTCAGTTGGCAAAAACGCCAATGCGCGAAGAATACAATTATACACTGCATGCTTCTTCCCTCCACATGTTACGTATCTGGACGAGTCGATCACATTTACAAAGTGCGGGAGCACTGATGTAAGACAGCAGCATTCAGTAATTCTTTTTCCCTAAAACGGTTTGCCAGTGGACTCGGTTGCCTTCAGCGTTCGTTGCCGCTGTTGGTAGTGATTCATTTTTTCCTTTGTTAGAGTCAGTTGAATTGTTTAGTTGATGACGGGTGTTTTGTTTGATTCCTGTCTAAAAACTTAACGAAGTATTTGTTTTCGTCTTATTGTATGTTACCCGCTAGAATTTTTTGTACACTTTTGTCAATGTGCGTTCTATTGTGTATTGAGTATACTTGCTACTACCTGGTTAGACTGTACTGTACTTACTGCAAATTGAGCCTGTGTTCTGTCTTGTAATCATGCTCTATTCCCCCCACTGTAATGCCTTACGGCGCTGTGGGTATCAAATAAATAAAATAAATAATAAATAATAAATACTAAATGTTTACCTTTAGTGGAGATGGTCCGGGACTTTTTTTTTTTCTAAATTAAAGTGCCAAAGAAACCAAACAAGGGAGTGAAACGGAAAGGACCAGTGCTTTTCTCTTTTCTCTCCTTTGTTGTGTTCGTTTGGCGTTTTAGTCAAATATGGAAGTTTTCCAGCTTGCCAAACCTTCCATCTACAGCTAGAGATGCATGAAATGCTCTATGGGTCCCATCGTTACCAGTCGGCGGCGGAGTTGTGTCTTTCTGCATCCTCGGGCCTTTCCCAGTATTTTGCGCTCGACATGTGGTGTGACTACCCGTATTGCAAAATTTTAACAGCGAAGCTGTCAAAGCATAATAATTGCCGTTGTTCTTCTCCTGTATGCAAATATTTTTCAATAAAACCTGAAACCTGAAACCTGAATCGTGTGCTGCAGCCGTGCCTGTGTCGCTCAAATCTAGGCGCAGTAAATTAAAAAGGAGGAAAATGCTACTCCAAAAAGTTTGAGGGGAAGTGGCGAGGAGGCAAAGAGCCGAAGAGCACGTGTGGGGAGTGCGCATCCCAGCGCAGATGCTCGGGTGGGGAGGCACGCGTCGGGGATTGGCTGCGTTCAGTGACGACGTAAGCTCTGACGTGCAGGTGCACTCCTGTGTTGAGGGAGACGGCGTGCGCTTGGCGGCATTAGTGTGCGATCTACCGATGAAACGAGTAGACCCCAGAAAAGTCAACTTAAATCTAGTGAAGACCACCAGCTTAGCTGTTTTCCTCAGTTCTCGCATCTCATTGCGAAGGTGACCGAATTTTTTGCCACTCCAACGGCGACAGAGGCATGCCACACCTGAGTTTGGAGATCTTCGTACATTTTTTGGCGGCGCACCCATGACCACAATTCTACTCATGAATCTGCTCATGAATCATGGCCGTGGCCATGATTCTACTAGTGGCACTAACGCGTTCGGATTCCGCAAACTGGCTCAGTGATTCCCTCGTGGGAGCACCGACGCATCCCTGCTACGCGCGCGGTCCCTTTTCCATCAGCGGTGGTTGTTTATGTGAAGTCGTGCTTGTACACAATGACCTTGACACTTACCATTGGTCTGCCTGAGGTCTGCAATGTTCATACGTGTTTGTTGGTTTTCTTTTAGATCGAAGCTTTCTATTCCTTACTTGCGCCCGTAGATTGTAACACCTAAACTCACTGCAGGAAAGCCAACTTTACACAATAGGAGGATGCATTGTGGCGATGATGATGATGATAATGATGATGAAACAAAAAACACCGTGGTCGACATCGAACCTGGACGAGTCTCTGCCGTTACGAAGCGGACGTCTATCCGATTACACCTTTCCGACACGGTCGATGCATCTTCGACTTGGCACTTTGACTCTGACTCGGGCTGCATGGAAGAAAGCGTCGCGTTTCGACCATATTTCTCTTAAGAAAGGGGCTTTAATGTTTTTCTTTTGCTTTCCGAGGAGCAGCGTGACTCCATGCACCCATTGCTTTTGTACAGAAACTTTCGAAACAATAAGGGGTCAAAGTTAGACCGTGTTAGACAAGACGTGTGACTGAAAGGGCGGGTCGCAGGTAGGTAACCCGTAAGCCTCGCCAAAAAGCTCTTACGTAATAAAGGCACTATGCGAAGGCGGCTAGCTTAGCTTCATTAGTACATGGTATGTGTACCTAAAGGGATGCGAGCATACGCTCTTTATCCCAAATGAAAGGGCAACGCTTGAAACACCTTGAACCGAACCGGTTTTCCCGATCGATCCCTGGAACATTTACAAGAAGAATTTTTAAATATACGTATACTACTACCGAAACGAATGCTGGCAACAACGACGGTTAGACGGGCGGCAACGTAGTTTCAACTGTACGCGAACTGAAAAGAGGTATTAAAAAACCTGTACCACGATAAAACAATAATAAAATGCAGTCTTTCGTATTTCTTAATGGGGTTTTGGATCACGCATAGAAACCGACGAGGATTCTTGTTTGCCTACGGTAGTGTCCCGTTTAGACACCACGCGGCGCCACCTTTCAGATTTCGGAAAGTTTAGAGAGAAATTGAAATTATTTCGCCAATTTATTTAGAAATTCTTTGTGGTTGCTGTAGCCCACAAAACTGTGGCTTTCGAATGAGCTAGAGGGCATGGACTGCCCATAAACCACGTCTGTCCCTTTAAAACAAAAACTTGGCGCAACATGATAGCCTACCCACGCCGACGGAAGACATTAGCATGGCGCTATAGTCATTTTATCGACGCCTGTTATTCCCGTATCCGATTCGTTGAACAGTGCTTCGCGCGTGTACGGGTTCTAGCGGCGCACACATGTCACATACGAGTAGACAGGATGTTTTTGCCTCGACGTCGAACGAACTTATAAACGGTTTGAATGGTTGAACGATACGCCGTACACGCCGCATACTCCTCTACAACATCCTGCTGTCGTTGTTGAAACGACCCTGTCGTATCCGTACGACGTCGGGACAGGATACGATGAAATTGCGTGGGTGCTTGTGGCGATCCGAGACCGCTGCCATTCATGAGATTTTCCACGTGCGTGCACGCCGCGTTCGTGTCGCACTCTCATTGGTTGCGCCTGCGTGGGCACGCGTGACGTCACTAGACAGCGCGCGTTGCTTACGTCATGCGTGTGCTGGGATCACGTGGCTATGAGAGATTTGCGACGCGCGTGCACGCGGCGTTCGTGTCGAACGCTCATTGGTCGCGCCTGCGCGGGCACGCGTGACGTCACTAGGCAGCGCGCGTTGATTACGTCATGCGTGTGCTGGGGTCACGTGGTTATGAGAGATTTGCGATGCGCGTGCATGTCGCGTTCTTGTCGCGGGTCCATGGGCCATGCTTGCATGAGCATGAGTGACGTCACTACAATGTGTGTGGTGCTTACTTCACGCGTGCGCCAGGGTCACGTGATTGTCGGTGGAGTTGGTGGTGGAGCATATATGGAGTTAATAAGTAGGTGACTGTGATGTAATCTGTCACTCAGAAGAGACAATAATTAACCTGCGGCACAATAGCGCACGCATTTCCCCGCACTGGTATACAAGCGACGCAAGCGCAGTTGACGCACTGCTTTATACGTCTTTTTTCTACATGATTAAAAGCAGGGTTTTAATTAGCGCAGCAATGGCACATGAACATCGTCCAATTATTTTTAGTCGTGGTTAGAGTTTTTCCTAATTGTTTCCGGTTTTTGTTCGGTTGGTGATATTTAAAATGGTGGAAGTAGCTTAAGTCTAGTTGGGCGTAGCAACAGAACTAAAATTAAAATAAAATAGAAATAAAATAATTGAATTGAATTGAAAGAAAGTTCAGACGGTAAAGCGGATTATATTTGCGGAGCAAAACGAGCAGTTTTCTTTCAAACACCTTGCTGTATGCAAATACTATTCAAATTACGACCGAGTGTTATGCAGGTGTCCAAGGCAACTTCAAACTTTCCCGGGGTCGAAACCGATGTTGCGGTTGCACGCGTTACATGGGCATAAAGACAAAATACATTCTTGTTCAATGTGAAAGAACTGGCTTTTCGTAACATATTCTGCTCCATTCTAACCGGAAACGACGTTTTAGGGGCGAAGCCCCTCAGTGGCTGGGGCTGTTGGCGTTTCCTGTCATCGTCGTCGTCGTAATCGTCGCTCGTCTCATGTAGTCACGGTACTGAAACACCGGGAAACTTGCCTACGCCTCGCGCTAGAAGGTAACGCGTACTAAAAAAAAACACCGGACACTCGTTTACGCCTCCCGCTGAAGCGCTTCGTACTTGGCAAGAGACTTTTGCAGCAAAGCTGTATACATTTACCCACCAGCGGTTTCATCAGCGTGGGCAAAAACGCCAAGGCACCAAGAATACACTTATACACTGCATGCTTCGCCCTTCTCCAGGTTTCACTTTAGTGGAGCTGGCCCGGGATCTGTTTTAACCGTAAAAACGCAAGCAATATTTAAAAACTTTCCAATTTCCCCCAACAGTGACGTATTACCGGCAAGAGTGACGCAATATGGACCAGCGCAAAAACCGTAGTTCACGCTTCACAGTGTGTTAAGTGCGTGTTAGCGTCCAAGTTGTTCGATCGAACGTAACTTACAACCGCCCAGTAGTGTTTCTCGGCCGCGCCTTATTAAGGTCGGCGGCCGCCAAACGCACAAACAAGGTTCGGTGACGTCATAGAAAGATCGCACAAACACGATCCGGTGACGCCATAGAAAGATCGCAAAACCAGATTCGGTGACGTCATAGAAAGATCGCACAAGATTCGGTGACGTCATAAAAAAATCGCCGAAAAGTGACTGGAAAGTGGCGCAGGAAAATTGCAGGAAAGTGACTGAAGCAGTGAAAGTGACCACTGCTTCAAGGGTCTTCTTTAAGCTTCTATTATTTGTCTGGAGTTTGCGACAAAGTTGGTATCCCTATTACCGGAATATAACACTTGTTTTAATAAACCAAACTTGTATTTTGTGTTCATGGCCCCTTTAAAGATGTCATGAAGACAAACCATATGCATGTTTTATTTGAAATAACTGGGTTTTACCAAGGCGAAAACAACGGCAAGAAAAATTTCTGTAGTTTGTCGTATTTTCGCGTGTCGTACTGTCGTCTTGCTGTATTCTTGTCGTGTCGTAATTCTGATGTTCTGTCATGTGTCGTGTTGCTGTCCTGATTTCGATGTTCCGTCGTGCCGAATTCCTGCCTTGTCGTGATCCTGATGTTTCATCAGTAGCTGCGCATGGTTTGAATGTTATTGCCCATTGTGAAGAGTAGCGTAAATGGCAGTTCTGTTGTGACTACAGCGATGTTTGTCGTTGAGAAAATTGACTTTGTTGTTACGACAGAAATGTGAGTCGTAAAAACAGATGGCTTTGTTGTAACAACAGGACTTCTGTCGTCACAACAAAGTTTTCGGTCCTACGGCAAATATTCTTGTTAGGTTTTTTGCGGTATTTCTGTTGTTATTTTAGACTGGGCAACAACTCACTCAGCGTCATTCCCGTTCTTATGAAAACGTCCCCCCTCGCTCTCTTTTGCTCTGAAATGATAAAAAGATTAGAAAGTATGCGTTAGTTTGGAAATTTCCCCCTAAAAATGCAGGCAGCAACGTCAATCATGCAACACCAGGAACAGTAATAGACGCGTTAACTCCATGATATCATTCAAGCGGGGCTATCAAACGGAACCAGAGCAAGAATTTCAATTGCGTAATCCTGTATTTTCACTTTTTGTTTTGTAATCCCCGCCAACCGCACAGTGTAGCCCTAGTGACGTCACAGTGAGCAGTGAAATAAAGCGTACCGTGAATCACCAATCGTTGACCAGTATTTGTTATTACCTGGTTTAATTCCTTCCAGTCTGCGTTAAAGTCAGAGCGCTCGTTATTGTGACGTGGGAACCCTTTGAATTAAGCAAATTTCTATCTCACCCCCATGGTCTCTTTAATAGCGGCAGACGTCACGCTAGATTGTTAATCGACCAGACTTGGGGGAAATCCCCAAGTTGGAGTAAGTTTCTACGAGGGAAAGTTTGACATCCACCTCAATGCAGCCGTACGGCTACAAAGGAAAGCTCTACAGCTTTGCCAGAAACTTCGCAATTGAAGAAAAATTCGTCGTGGTCCAGGATTCGAACCCGGGACAACCGCTTAACCGAAGCAGTCGCACTACCAACTGAGCTAACCAGGAGGCTAGTCGTTTGTAGCGCGAGAGCGAAACGATCAACAACTCGAAGTGATGGGCAGGTGTTAATCGACCAAATTTAGGGGAAATACCCGAGCTGGAGTACGTTTCTACGAAGGAAAGTTTGACATCCAGGATGGCCAATACTGCACTGGCATTGTTGTGCCTAGGTAATGGAAGCTGTGAAATGTGATGTCGAAAGAACATTCTCCTAGCTGAGATACACTCAACAATCGGACATGTTCCGCAGGCAGGTGATAATGTCTGTAAACAATGATGTGTAAAAATCCAGGACCAGCTTCTCGTAAATAAAATGTTTAATTTCTTGGAAGTTAGCAATCCTCTTTGCTGTCGTCATTAGTGGCTCGTTTCCAAATAAACATAAAATTTTGCAGAGTATTTGCTGGAAAACCTTGATGTCCGCGCGATGTCCAGCTTTAAACAAACAACAATTGTAACACGCAAGAGTTACGGAGCTCGTGATATCATCAGATAAAATAAACAGAGCAGTACTTAGTACATCTTTAGATTTAATTCAGAAAGACCAGTATTTCGGAATCGCTTTACAGAATAACCCGATTTCTCCCCGATTATCGGCTTAAAAAATAGCCCCCGATTTTTACCGACCGATTTTAACAATATATGAAACCGTACAACGAACAACCCTAGTTATACTTTATTCCAGTGGATAACAACGCAAGTACAAACGACGTGCTTTTACGAAACACGCGAAACATCCGGGACGGCTTACAAGCACTAACTCATGGAAGTCCTTGCACTAACCCCTGCTCTTCAAGCCCCTGGAGGTACTACTTTACAAATTTATACAGACTCCATGGTGGAAATACGTGATTTACGTCGAGTAAATAACAAATCAGCTATCTCGAGGAACATTCATGATATACTGGATACGTACCCCTGCACTCTTCCGCTCTCGTGGGTCCGGCGAAACACGCTCCCCGCTCACATTTCGGCGGATGGTGCCTGCCACCCTCCATTCGTTCCACGACCATTGCCATTAATGACAATAGATGCCACAGGACAATTTCTCCAACAGAAAGAAGATCTTCGTCGCACCACACGTGCTCTAATTCCACGGCGTGGAACGGACCTCCCTTGTAGACTGGCTCGTTGGGCGGAGGTCTTGCTGAGAAGACTTCGTGTTGGTGTAGCCCTCACTCTCGCTGTGACCCGCGAGTGGCCACCACGCTACCATGCCCCGCTGGACAAGAACTGCCCCTTTTGCACGGCTTCTGCCGAAGATGCGGACACATAACACCTGCTGTGATGGAGGCATAGCACAGGCCTTCACCCTCGAAGGCCACCTGGCCTCCATCGGTGGATATGGGGACCCCACCACCGCTACCTCCTTGCGTTTCTTCGGGAAAGGGGAGTTAACTTATACCTATAACGCAGTCTTTATGCCATCGGGTATACTATCGCAATAAAAAAAGTGTCTATTCTTCTAGCTATTGACGAAGCGTTTCCATCTTAATAGATATGTGTTCTGTGGAATGTTTCTCGAGAGAATGCGTGGTTTTTCAGTTGGAAGGACATTTCGCCGCGTTAGCATTGCGTCGTGGTTACTACCGACTTCGTCAGCACATTTGGAAGCGGCTCAACTCCAAGACCAACACCTGTTTCAAACAGTTTTCTTTCGCTCGTTCCTCCTTCCTTTCAAACACACGCGCACGCACACACACACACACACGCACATTCACATGCACGCACGCACGCACGCACATGCACATGCACATGCACGCACGCACACACACACGCACACACACACACACATACATACACACACACGCGCACATGCACGCACGCACGCACACGCACATGCACGCACACACACACACACACGCACACACACACACATACATACACACACACATACATACACACACATACATACATACACACACACACACGCACATGCACATGCACGCACGCACGCACACACGCACGCAGGCACCAGGAACCCCCCGGAACCCAGAATCCCCGCCAGGAACCGGTCACCGCTTCAGTAGTGCTAATTGTGGAAATATGTGTCGGCGTACCCGTATGTAGCTTTATTTACTGCAGCAGCTCACTGGAGCAGTCGATTCATCATGACGGTATTTCTAGTGGGAACGAATTGCCAAAGGTCCCCCACAAAGACGAGTTTCAACACTTTGTGTCGGAGAAAATATACAGAGAGCTGAAAACCGGCCTAGGCGTTCACTGACCACCCGTTTTGTCAGGCAATGCATCGGGAATCATCGGAGCGTAAGGACCCAAATTTGACCCATTCTGGGTTCACAATTGTTCTCGTTAATCAAAATATCACTTTAAATGGCACCGGAAGATGTCTGCTAGCTGTTTCACAGACGATTCAATGGTTTTGTGCTGTTTCTCAAATCTTGCACCCACACCTGCGCGCACGGGAACCTTCCCTCTCTCTCTCTCACTCTCTCTCTCTCTGTCTATATTTATAATCAGAATAGGAAATGAGGGGCTCGTTGAAATAAGACAGAAATAAGGGTTGGCAGTCAAGAAAACCTCGGAAAGCAAAGCGGAGGATGTGGTAGGTAATTTAAACAGATAAAAAAAATGGAAAAAAAAATAAAGTGGAGAAAAATTTCCTACCACATCCTCCCCTTTGCTTTCCGAGGTTTTCTTGACTGCCAACCCTTATTTCTTTCTTATTTCAACGAGCCCCTCATTTCCTATTCTGATTCGCTATATGCAGAGCAAGGGCCTCTGTTCTGGCAGTCTTGGTGCCATAGGGAGCTTACGAGGGTTCAACGCTGGTTGGCCACTCTCGACATATCTTAGACACTCGAGTCACGGCCCGGGGGTTAAAGAGAAGGTCCTCTTCACCCCGAGAAGTCGGAGTGGCGCTGGCTACCACCCCCAAGCGCAGGAAAAAATTACATTGACATAAATACCCCAGAAAGTGGAGGGGAAAAATAGCCCCGCTGGTAGCGTAGTGGTTATCGCACCAGTCCGGTATTCTGGAGGTCGTGGGTTCTGATCCCATAAGGCGGGCATTTTTTCGCCACTTTCTTTCTTTCTTTCCAAATTCTTTATCTCTTTAAATTACCTACCACATCCTCCCCTTTGCTTTCCGAGGTTTTCATGACTGCCAACCCTTATTTCTGTCTTATATATATATATATCAGGGTATCGAACCGGAACCGAACCGAACACCGGTATTTTTGCCGGAACTGAACCCAAACCGTTATTTTTTGAGCACGCTGAACCCGAACCGGAACTGAACCGAAAAAGAAATAACGGTTACCGGTTCATGCCGAAACGGTTCGACCCTCCGTTGTTGATATTGCAAGTCAATGCAATTCAGGCCTTTTTTTTTTTCTTTCACGTACCATCAACTTCGTACCCGCTCGCGCACTTTCCCCTCCAGACAATTGAACACTATTACGCTCTATGTAACAACAGGGGAAATGAATGAGCACCAGTGTAGCAACGGTCTGTTGCTGCTGGAAGCGCGACCCTAGTGCAAGCTGACCAAACGAAATGTCATTCTCGGCACCTTGCAGGGGGTATAAAACGACTTTGCCCTTCCCTAGCTGCATTTAAGGAGCGCACTTAATCCCTTGGCAAAAAACTGCAGCCCTCGACCTTGTCTTGGAAGCAGAAACAGTAATAAAGCAGATGACACGTGCAGAAAGGCAGACCGGTACCTCACACTACCCCATTCGCCCAGCGATCATCTTTTATGCTTGTTCTGCAGTTTTGTCTCTTTCAGATCTCCTTTTCTTTTGAAGGTGCACTTGTACTGACTACCCAACTCGCTACATTACTTCTACTGCTACTCGTTCCGGAAGGGAGTACTGCTGTGGACGAATTAGTGAGCGTCTACCCAAAAACGTCCTATTTCATGCTCCGCGCGTCAAATTTCCCTTTCATTTTGCAACAGCATAATCTGTTATAAGATTCCGCAATGTAGCACATGGAACGATGGCAGGGCGTCAGGCGGTACGATGACATACTGATAGTAATGCACACATCCGGTATAGCTATCGCAAAAGGAATTGCAGTGGTCAGAGCAATATTGCAGTGACTGAGCGTTTACTAAAGGTTACTTTTAACGAAAGTGTGGCTAACACATTCGGTAAGGTGGCAGCTAACAAATTATTCAGGGTGACCAAATAATCTAATTCATTGGTAGTATTTATGTGCCTGTTGTAGGATTTGTCTGTTTTGTTACAAATATAAAAAATGTGCGCCATTGGTATTAATCGCTGGTATTTGAACGCGCCAGTATGCAGGCCTAAATTTAAGGCTTCAAGGTTAGCGTGATTGGCGATTCCATAGCGACAATTGCGAATTCAACAAAATAGGATAGGGCAGAAAATATATCCCACCGTCATATCTCTTGGCGGTGGCTTTATGAATAGTCGCTAGGACAGCATAAAGTCTGGGCGAGAAAGTAGGTGGTAAATCGTCGCCACTTCATCTGTTTTTCTGATATCTCGTAATTGTTTAAACTTTGCTTTGCAATTGCACCACTGCGCTTCGGGAACAGCAGCATTGTGAATTTTTGTTTGTATTTTGATTTGACTGTCGTTTTAAACTACTAAATGTTTTTTTCTAATTTCAGTGATAATTCAACTCACCGAACCGGTTCGGTGCGTGATTTTGCCGAACCGGAACTGAACCGGAACGAAATGATTTCGCCTGAACCAGAACCGTAACCGAACCAGTATTTTTTTCGGTTCGACACACTGATATATATATAGATGTATCGATCTCTCAGAAGTCAATGCAATGTGTTAGAAATACAGCCGGGATGAACCACGCTTGTGTTGAGCTTGTCTCCAGCAACCTTTGTCATTTTTGGCTTCAAAAACAGACGATTAAGTTTCGAGCTGTTTTCATTGCCAGCTGACCCAGTTCGATGTTCTACCAAAGCTTGAGATAATTCAATATTTGTTTTCTCAATTCTCCGTACGCCTTCATTTCATTTCACGTTTTTGATTAACTTGGAGTATACACCAAACAATGAAATCAGTGCGACGACTGACCTGGACAGGTTTCATTACGTGCTCCGTTCTGCTTTTCCGTCCCGTTTTTTATAAATGTCCTTCTCAACCTTTGCTGCTCTGTTTGTCCTCGTGAAGGTCAATGCCGAACATGTAACATGTCACCTCAATCACCGTATCTTTTTCCATTTAGGGCACAGCCGTAACGCGTGCGCGTTCACGTCGAGGGGAACAAACAAGCGAAAACATATACCGAGTAATTTGATGCGTGCTTCCTTCTTCGAGTCGGCTGAACTTTACCTTCAATTAGTACCGCCATCTTTCCATTACTTTCGAATGTTAAGCCTCCAAAGTTCACGCGGTCGCGATGTCATTTCTATAACGTCCCCAAACAGGTGACGTGACAGCGGAAAGCGCGGGGAGTGAACCTGTGAACTTTAAAATGTATACCTTCGCTCGAACCGCAGCCCGTCGCCCGCCGGTCGCAACAGCGCTCGCTGCCTGCCGGGGCCGTATAAATGCGCTCATAAACGGAAAGGATAACCTTTCGCTTTATGGTGATCCTCATCCGGAAACATTTCATGTCATCCATCTTCGCAGCTTACAGACACATTTGGTCATTGGGAATGCAATGCGCTTTAGTTGCGATCCTGCGGAAGTACTGAATGGCTCGACGCTTCGCTTATCATCGTAGATACCAAATGCCCGCATTCCTTGTTAGTAAAAATTCCCTCCTGTGCCCAAGTTCGCGCGGGTTCTGTGCAACGTTGGGAAAGCCAGCGCCCGGGGCATGACTGAGTGGAATCGAGCGATGAGGGAGGAGAGACACCGACGGCAACGTTTCTCCGTCACACCCGCGTCCGCGTCGTCTGCTTTTGCAGGGAGGAAGTGGGCAATATGCATATGCATACTACTTAATTCAGCGCATTGTTTCACCCGCCGCGGTGGCTCAGTGGCTAAGGCGTTCTGCTGCTGAGCACAAGGTCGCGGGTTCGATTCCCGGCCGCGGCGGCCGCTTTTCTGATGGAGGCGAAAAGCGAAAACGCCCGTGTGTACGAGATTTCGGCGCACGTTAAAGATCCCCAGGTGGTCAAAATTAATCCGGAGCCCTCCACTGCGGCGCGCCTCATCGCCTGCGTTGCGTCGGCGCGTTAAACCCTACAATCAATCAAATCAGCGCATTGTTTACAGCACCTTCTAAAACCACCGCGACATTTACGTCGACACCATTCGCTTGTGTATGTGGAGGAAGAAGAGCTAAAGATTTATTTATTCAGCGCATTGTCGTCAAAGTTTCTTCGAACATCTGACGCAGTTAAAGGAGCCATGAAGACAAAATACAAGTTGGGTTTATTAGAAAGACTGCTTCGTCCCGATAACAATGATACCAATATCATCGCAATCTTCGAACAAATAACGGAGATATTGAAGAAAACGTGTGAAGCAGTCGCGACCCCCTAGCCAATTTCCCGCAACTTTTCTATGACGTCACGGAACCTTGTTTGTGCGGTTGGCGGCCGCCTAACTGACCTGTCGCGACGACACATGACTGGACGTCTGCAATGGGGCCTCTAGTTCCATTTCACCGCATCACTTGAATGCTAACGTGCAGTTAACGCACTGAAAGTTATATTTTATTGTTGGCCCGTATGACGTCATTCTTGCTCATAACACGTCACTGCGGCGCAAAATTTGAAAGTTTTTAAATACTTCTTGCTTTTTTTCGTTAAAAAAACATATTTTGTGGCTGTAATGGAGCTGAGTGAGATACTGAATCCTTGTTCTTTCAAATTAAACGAAGTTGTATTTTCTCTTCATGGCTCCTTTAAGAGTAGGGACACATATACGCAATTCCAATGCAAAGAGGAACACCTAATTGTAAAGCTTGCATGCACTCAAGATATAATATTATGCACCAATGTAGATGAACCTCTTCCGAGTACGCATTTATGCGCAAATTAAATGGAAAGTGAAGTGGCCTTGAAGAACCACACACACACACACACACACACACACACACACACACACACACACACACACACACACACACACACACACACACACACACACACACACACACACACACACACACACACACACACACACACACACACACACACACACGCACGCACGCACGCGCACACACACACACACACACACGCCCGCACACACACACGCACGCACAAAAAATGATCTTCGGACATGGCCCGCCCTCAAAACAGCTAAACCAAACATTCAAGCCTGGTCAAAGTGCATCAAAGGTATTTATATGACTAACTAGTCCATCTTTTATTTTTGTGAGTACGAAGTTGCCCTTCTTCAACTTTCTAATTCCGATTAATTCGCTGTCCATATAGCACTACCACTATTTGTTCAGCTAACAGAATGGCGCTTTGTTCACTTTCCTCGGCCTTCTCGCTCTCCTGGATATTTACCGAGAAAGAAAGATTATTTATTAAACGTAAACAGCAAGAAACAAAAGTCATGTAAAGAGAGTCTGAAAAAAAAAAATTGCGGCCAGTTTGACTAAAGAAAATTATTCTCTTCTTTGTTAGTTTGTAGCTTTATTAAGCAGTAAGTAGTGCAATGACACTAGAAATAATTGGCAGCTGTTTGACAAGTTTTTTGAAAAACGGCGAGAAACACGGTTATATATAACGGCTCTTCATTATCAGGTCCCTGTTACCGTGAACGTTATAGACACCGACAATGCAATTAGCAACCTCGTTTAAACAATTTTTTAAGCTTGCCTTCTCCACTAGATATTCCTACGTAAGGAAGCTGATATTAATTCATTATTTTCTCAGCACAGCCAGCCATCACAAAAATGTAGTCAATTATCGCTGCTTACGGGATACTAGGCGCATACCTTGAATGCTTAACCCTGTAATGCCCAACCAATGAAAGCAATAGATAAAAATTCTAATGCTTTGTTGCATTGTAGTTTGTGACTAAAACAATAAATAACCGCAAAGAAATTTTTTTTTCTCCCCGGGGTTTCAAAATTATATTGTGTATCATACACGCATAAAGCGTAAGCATAAATATACCTGCATAGATAATGTAGGTATATAATGTAGCATATACGAATTTGCATGTAGGTATACGTATGCCTACATATAAAGTCGGTATATGATGTATCATACAGCCAGTAAAAAAAGTGTAGCATACAACCATTGAATGGAGATGCAGACACACCGGGAGCGCTTACGACGGAGGAATGTTTCTTGCAAACTGCATTTGGGACTGAGTACGGCGAGTAAGCGAGCTATAGATTCTTGAAAAACGCTTAGGAGGTATCAGAAATGATACTAGTGGGCATTTATTGGCGGTCGAAAGGCCCAGGGGCGAGTAGAAATAAACCCGAAACATGGCGTATCTTATATGATACATTGGGAATTACAGGGTTAAAATAGGCCCTTTTCGTCATGGTCTTCCGCAAAATCTAGCACTTTATCTCGCGAGTTAACGATCGCAGAAGTTATCTTGGTGTTCAGAAAGGTTACACGAACTTAGCGTAAACGTATACTGACACGCCTCTATTTTTACTTTTAGACGATATTAAAAAAAAAAAAAAACTTCCCATTCGGTTCACTTCCAGCCTTTTCGACTAAGCCATTTGGCTTCAGACATAGTCCATATGCACTGACTTGGCTGTTTAATGTTTTATTGGCAAAGTTAAACTGTTTATTGATTGCGAAGATGTAGCGGGACTTGTCTGATTGATTTTAGCGCGCAACTTGCTACTAAGATTACAGCGATTCGCTTCATAAATTGAATAGTGTGGTATAACAGGTTCTACTTATTTTATTTCCTACACATTTCCTATATACGCATACGAAATGAATATCGTCTTCTCCATCAACAACTGCAATTCTAACCAGGCTCCACAAGGTTTCATTTTATGCCCACTTTTTTCCTTCAAGCTGCATTTTGTACGGAGTCG
This sequence comes from Haemaphysalis longicornis, assembly GCF_048455015.1. Classification (NCBI taxonomy): domain Eukaryota; kingdom Metazoa; phylum Arthropoda; class Arachnida; order Ixodida; family Ixodidae; genus Haemaphysalis; species Haemaphysalis longicornis. Next base: position 79,969,744 of record NW_027526204.1, on the reverse strand, counting down.
GTGCCAGAATTTCCCTTCCCATCATGATTCACCTTTTTTGAACTTTACCCACAGGCTACCCTATCTTTTACTTTGAGAGTGGTCCTCACTCACAAAGTAGTCTTAGCCTTACAAGGGCCAGCAGTCCGGAATTTACTCGCCATGCTAACGTCTTTGTCATAGATGCACCCTCTAAACAAATCCCAATTCACCGACGAATAACTATGCTTTTTTCGTTGTCGTGCCTAACGTAATAAAATAACGCTCTTAAGGCACTTTACGGACACTATAAAGGAGGCGAAGCTGATAGATTTTCCATGGTTCTCCTGTATTGACAGTTGTTTTGTTTCGAGTAGCTTTGTACATTGCAGCATAGTGCAAAGCTTCTGTTGTGAAAAGTGACGTTCAGATAAAATATTGCGCTTCCTGTCATGGTCCTTATCAGCAACGTATTGGGTGTACTCGACGAATATGTTTGTATGTGCTGTGTGTAGATTTTTGTGTGGCTTATTACTCTAGTAACTTCCTTTTCTGGGCTGTCATTTTTTGCAGTCGTCTTGCTTTTTTTGCGCTGCGTTTGAAGTAGGGTTTGAACATGTTGTCTGTGTTTGTGTTTGCGTGTCCTGTATAAACATTATATACCCCTTATTCCATTTTCACGTGGGGGAGGATGCTGCTATCATCCATCCTGTTTGTCGACTTCTGTACTCCATATATAATCGGCTTAGTTGGAGCCGATGCTCCGAGAATATGTTTGGCAGTTACGAAACAACGTTAACCATAAGCTTACGTGCTATACGAATAATGTATTAGGGAGAAAATAAATAATCGCTTCTATAGTACAAATAAGAAGGCCATCTTTTTTAAAGACGCTCTCGTTAGTACGCACGTGTATGAGAGACGAATAACAATGCAACATTTATTAAAGTAACAACTCCATAATGAGACAATTGGGATGCAATCCGCGCTTATCTTGAGAGTTATGCAAACAATGTTTCAAAGGAAATGTAAATGAGGTGCTTCTTTAGCGGTGCGTAACGAGTATTTTAAAAACATGACAAGGTTGGCTGTAAACTGTCAGATAAGCCTTCATTGTAAGTCCCGGGCAGATAAGTTTGTAAACAGCGCGCCGCGCACAGCGATTTGCATTATCTTTTTTTGTATTAATTAATGTTTTGATTGGTCTATGGCTAAAATTACCACCAATGTGGCGTTACCGTGTGTGTTGCCTCACCTCATTGGCTAGTTGATTCCGAAATCAGATGTTCAGAGATTATTTTTTAGTTTTTAAGTTGCGAACAAGTGGGTAAATGCAGCGACTGATAAAAACTCTGTTAGCGTGCGCATCCATTTTGGTCGCAATTAAGCACAAATCTGAAGGCTAATGCTATGTTTCTTGTGGTTTAAGCTGCTTTAATATGTCACCGTACTTAATAGAGATTAAATGCGTGCTATTTGCTTTGTCCTTTTTATCGCTGTGTGTTGAATGAATTCATAACAATCAAACCTGTTAGCGTTTCACAATTATTAGCTTGATCACTAGTTTATCGGATTGGCACTAGTCTGCCGTGGTAGCCTCTTTGACAACACCTGCCTTTTTAAAGGTCGGTTGCAGGCCCATTGCTTTTACAGGGCTAAAGAAATGACAGTATTAAGCAGCTGAATTTTCTTACAGTACATTTTAGTTTATGAGGAAAAGCAAGCTATACCCCTGTCACACGACAAACCTACTGTCATTCAAAGTGAATGACATTAGCTGTTAATGGCAGTCGGTTTGACCTTGCATGCGGTTCTACACGGCAAAACTAATGTTATTTGATAGTGATAGCGGTGACGATTAAAAAGCTTGCAATATTATAGTTCAAAGGCGTCTAGAATGTTTTCATACATAACAGTATTTTAAACAAAACAAATAATTCCTTGTTTCAAATTAGAGAGACGAAAATCACCATTTTGGGTGACATAAGTAGACATCACCAGCCAAGACAAGTCCGCAAGAAATCCAGCCGTATCAGGCTTGCGACGAGATTGTTTTTGTAAGTACTTGTTTGTCCTTATTTATTTGAAAAGCAATATGAAGGGGGAAAATTTGCGTTTACTGGCAGTTTTTAAAAACACTATTTTTTTAGTTTATTACTAAACGTTTCTGTCTAGCGACGCGCCACTGCTGTTGAGGCTACTCCTTTTGGCCGCTGTATGAGCTCCCCAACCTCATTTAGCCGCTAAATGCCGCTCGCCTCGAATATCATTCAGTGTTCCATCCTGTTCGGTGTTCGGTGGGTATCCTGAGCCGCCGGATAACCACCGGTTTCTTTAAAGGGTACAAATTTCCCCGTAGCGTAGCTTGTCTCGACGGTGGAACAAGCGCTTGGAGCTTGACCACAAGCAGCCATGGGGGGCCATGTGGTAGGTCCCTCGAACCACTTCGGGCGGGGTCAGGACCGCTGAGCACCCACCAGTTCAAAGGGTACAAGCGCCCCCTGTTTCGGCATGGAATAAAGGGCTTGAACATGCACTACCACAGCGGCAGACGTAGGTTCCTCAGGAGCCGCTGGTCACCCATCAGAATGAATGAATGAATGAATAAATTTATTATAGAAGGGATGGCACTCTGGCCTGTTGGGGGAAATAGGGGAAGGGGTTCAGGGTCGATAAAGCTTAAGTTCTGTTGACGAGGTAAGCTTCCTTCACGAAGGCCCACAGTCCAAGTAGCACGTTGTTGGCGTTATTCCTTGGATAGAGCCAATCCTGCAGAGATGTGACGCCAGGGGGCTTGTGTCGTGCTCGGATTCCTTCCAGGAACCTACATGACCACAACAAGTGGCTGATTGTCGGTCTATCTTGTTGGCACAGGGAGCACAGAAGCCTTTCTGGTGGAACTTGTGCGTTCTGGTGTTGGTGGTAGTGTTCCCAGCGAGCTACGATGTCTTCCGTAAGGGCGTAACCCGTGCGGGCCTTTGTTAGAAGAACTTGTGCAGCTCGTGGGATGTTGCGGGGTATCGGGTGCTGTAGCTTGGGAATCGTTGCTCTGAGGTATTTCTTGCTTTCTTGTCGAAGTGTCTTCCTGCGTTCTTCAGGGGAAGGGTTATCTGAAAGAGAAGGCGCTGCAGACTCCGAGGGGTGGTTGAGAATTGTCTCCCTCGCGAGCCTATGGGCCTCCTCATTCCCGGGGTTACCTGTGTGGCCAGGTATCCACTGCACTTGTTTGTTGATGTTATGGTCACGCTGGAAGGTTCCACAGAGTTTTTTTATACGATGAGGTGTAGTGTGTCGTCGTTGCGGGGTGCGTAACGCTTTGATGGCTTCGAGGCTATCCGTGAAGATTATAACTAGAGTTGTATTTTCAGCTATAACGTCTGGGTTCATCTGGGCACCTAGGAGGATGGCTTGCAGTTCGAGTTCAGTAGTGGAAATGAGATCATTAATTGAGAAACACTTCGTGCTCGTTCGGCTTAGGTCGGTTGCAGCAAGTGCTATGAGGAGGCGAGTTTCGTCCATGGACCCATCTGTGTAAATAGTAGCTCCTGTTGATTGCACATTACACGTGACAGTCGCTTGTGTCTTTCGTTGATGGGTGTGGCTAGTCTTGTGGGTCTTTGTTGGTAACGGCTTCGAGTGGGTAACCAGTACATCTTCCCATGGAGGTATAGTTGGTTCGAACGCTGTAGCTTTGAAGGAGCGGTCGTCGAGTTCCAACAGACGTTGACCTTGGGGTGTGAATAGGCGCCTGTCGTGGTCCGTTTGTGTCCGGTTAGTTACAATTTTATGGAGTGGAGGAAGCTGACTGTACTGGTATAGCTCTTTTATTTTAGTATGGTGGGGTAGCCCGGTGATTACCCTCAGGGCCTGCAGGTACAAACGTTCCAATTTGCTCATCTGCACTTGAGTAAGGTGGTAGTGAATGGCTCCGTAACATGCCTTCGATATCAGAACTGCTTGCACTAGCGTACGTGCAACGTCGTTTGTGGCGCCCCCAAACTTGTTAGAGATGCGCTTGATCAAGTGTAGGAGTTTTTTCCACGTTGGTGTCAATTGGTCGAGCGATGTTTTGCCTCCACCTTGCGTATGTATCGGTATGCCAAGGATTCGTATCCAACCGTCAGAGGGTTGTGTTAAGGTGCGACCCTGCAGTGTGAGGGCCACCTTTTCTTTTTCGATTGAGTAGCCCCCTACCGTCAGAAAGTGTGTTTTTTCGGGTGAGACTTGCATGCCAGTGGGGCCAGTTGTCTGTTCAACTATGATAAGTGCATTCTGGAGTTCCTCACATGCCCGTTCAGTACTTTCGTAATCGCCTGATTCTGTCCACAGTGTTATATAGTCCGAATATATTGTAAAACGTACAGTGGAATCCTTCTCAAGTGCTGTGGCAATTCGTCTCATGACAACGTGGAATAGGATCGGGGAAATTACCGATCCTTGTGGTACGCCGACATTATTACTGTACACTCGTGAGGTTGAGTTCCCATTATGTACCTCGCATGTACGGCCACATAGGAAGCTTTTGATGAAGTTGACCATTCGTTTCCCTGGGTAGGCATCTTCAAGAGCACTCAGAATGGCTTCATGAGTGACGGTATCGAATACCTTCTTCAAATCTATGGCGACCAAAATGTGCGGTATTTTTCTTCTATGTTTGCCCAAAATCCTTCGAAGTAGAAAAAGGCTGTCCGAGGTGCCCATGTTTGGGCGGAACCCGGTTTGTGCAGGGTGAAAGAAGCTGGTGGACTCTTCCAGATGGTGGTTCAAACGATTGACACACATTCTTTCAATGAGTTTGCATATGGTGGGGGTCAAAGAAACTGGCCTCAAGTTAGTTACTGTGCTCGGATCTTTGCCTGGTTTAGGAATCGGAGTGACGACGGCATGCTTCAGGTGTGGTGGCAAGTGGCCAGTGACCCATATGTGATTGATCGATTTAAGAAGAGCTTGTTTACTGTCCTCGGAGAGGTTTCGAAGAGTTGTCCATGTAATACCGTCTTTCCCAGGTGAACTTCTGACCCGGACTTGATCCAAAGCACGGACTAATTCGGCCATCATGAACGGACTCTCTAGAGGGTTAGTTTCATCTACATCAAGGTCCAGAGCATATACAGAGTCAGGAGGGGCGAAGCGGGTTGAGGGAAGAAGGCTTGTGCGGCCTCGTGCGTTATTTCCATGATCGATTTGTTTTGCTTGAGTGCAATTGTACGAACTAGATTGTGAGTCTTTGTCTTTCCCTGCAAAGCCTTGAAGGTATTCCACAAGGTATGTAGTCCCGTCTTGTTGCTGAACGATGCACAGTGGGTTTGCCAGCGGTCTCTTGCGACCATTTTGGCATGCCGTCTTATCTGTGCAGTTTTTTGGCGCACTTTCAGGAGATCTTTATACCTGCGGCCATTGGCAAGGTATTGCGCATGAAGTTGTTCTCGTGTCTCCCATAAGTTCAGCATGTGTTTGTCTGGAGTGGGCAGTTCTTCGGGAAGGTCTATTGCTTGAGTTGCAAGAATCATCGCTTGCTGCATAGCCTCCACGAGTGCACTGATCTCACTAGAGTTGGAAGAGGGGTCGACTGATGCTGCCGAAAAAGATCCCAATCCGTGCAGCGGACTTTGCGTTTACGCTTTTTAAGCCCGTGTTTTAGCGATACCCATATAGGGTAATGGTCACTGCCCCATGGGTCATTTTCACAGGACCACGAAGAACAGAGATTATGCGATGTCCACGTGAGATCCGGCGTGGTACCCTTTTGACGAGAGTGCAGTGCCGTCCTAGTGGGAATGTCAAGGTCGTTAACCAAGGTAAGGTTGGCTGCTTGGGCTTCACGCTCCAGCTGAGCTCCCCTGGGGGTATTTCGAGGATATCCCCAGATAACGTTAGACGCGTTAAAGTCCCCTCCAATGAGGATGGCGTCACCGGGAAAAAGGGAGCGTAGATGCGTCATCCAAGCGAAATCACCCCTGTTGGAGCGGCCCGTTTCGGGACGTAAGTATACGGACACTAAAATTATCTTTTGTGGCGAGTTCAAGTCAATGCGTACTGCTACGACTTCCTGGAAGGCTGTGTAGTATGCTGAAGTATCCAGCTGACAGTGCCGAATATTTCTGCTGATAAAAATTGCCGCTTGTGCTGTGGGTTCAAGTTTTCCATCATGAAGAATGCTTGGCTGGAAGTAAGCGCGGTATCCATTTATACTGGGTGTTGTACCCCTGGTTTTTTGAAGTAGAAGTGCCACGGGTGGTGAATGCATGGTCCGTAACTTTTCGCTCAATTCAGCGCCATTAGCTCGGAGGCTACGGCAGTTCCATTGCAGGACTCTATTGGCTGCGGTCATCCTGGCGGCGTCGAGGTGAGCGAGAAAGGCTACCGTATGAACGTCGCCGTTCCCGGCGTTCCAGGGTCGATTTAAGATGGCTGACTTCCGAAGTCAGCGTGCCCAGCTGCGTCATAATCATTTCAAATTTGTTTCCCAAACTGTCAAGCTCTTCCGTTGCCTGTGCTTGCTTCTGGGTAAGATCATTAAGCACTTGATCATGTTTCTGGATGGTGGTTGACATGCTTTGTACAGTCGGCACCTCAGAATTCAATCGTTCATTCACTATTCCTTCATCGTGTCTGTTTTTTATATTTGTTTCAGGGGCTGCAGGCTGCGATGACGATGACTTTTCATGGCTGTGCCATGATTTCGAACCTGCTGTTTTGTAAGCAGGTCGGTTTGGTGTAGAACGCCGTGGTTTTGACAATCGTTGTTCGTTTGCACGCACCAGTTGAAGGGGGTCATCTTGAGGGCTCCGTAGTTCGGTGTCCCGGGTTTGGTGAGGTGTTTGTACACATACTTGCTGTGACAGGAGCTGTGTGAGACGCCGAGACGCTTCCTCTATCGTTTTTCGTAGAGCAGCGATTTCCCCTTCTATGTTGGCATGGAGGCCCATGGAAGCCTTGGAGGCGTAGCTATCTTCGTCGTTCGCGAAGCTGACTGCTTTGGGCGTCGCAGGCACCATCGTTCCGGAGAGTACGGGATAGCTATCAAGATCTTGGGAGCCCTGCTGTGCCATTTTGGAATTGGCGGTTCTTCTACGAGAGCGGCTCCCAGAGCAGCGTTCCAGTCGGTCTTTGTTTTCTTTCAAGCGCTTGTCTTTTTCCGGGCAAGTGGCGTCTGTCGCCAGGTGACCGTTCTCCTTACACGTGACGCAGTGCTTATCTTGTCTGTCACATTCTTTGTCGGTGTGACCGGTGCCACATCGACTGCATATTTCGTCATTGGGGCAGTACTTTTGCATATGGCCTTCTCCATGACAACGGTAGCAGATCAGCATGCGTGCAACGTATGGAGTAACTTTGCATAATTCGCTGTAGTATTTGATTCGCTTCGGCAGTACAGGTGAATCAAATGTAAGGAGCGCCCTTCCGCTTTTTCCCATCTGCCTTGCCTCGAGCACATTAGCAGTTTCACATCTCAGCACACTACGAAGTTCCTCGTTGGTATCATTAGGGTCCGTTGTGATGACGCCTCTTGAAACATTATGGCCATAAAGACGAAAAATTTCGACTTCAAATGTGGTCCCGTCTGTAACTTGGAGGGTGCTTACCTTGCACAAGTTGTCGGCGTGAAGTTCGTTGTACGTGGTGACAGTAACAGTGTTGGACTGGGCGTTGGTTTTACAAGTTGCGTAGTCCGCTACCTTGGCGTCTGGTGCCGTGGCTTGAATCAACTTATGAAGCGTCACCTTTGGGATGTCACTTACGGAGCGGTGATCTTTCGGGCGGATGAGGACCGTTGTCCGTTGAAGTTTTGTGCGTTCCGCATCTACCTTGCGGTAGGACTGCCGGGATCGCCGACGGCTGCGGGAGTGTGCGTCCTGCCAGGGTCCGTCATCTGCTTAATCTTCACCGCGTTGCTCGTTCATTTCTTCGTCGATGGTCGCCTTCTTTTCGTAGACCTTGTCGGTAATCTTTCGTTTCTTTTGCCGTTCTTCAGATTCGCTGCGCGTGACGAAGTGCATCGCGGCTGGCGAGCTGAAATCTATGGGGACCGCCACCGCCATCTTAGCGGCACGGCGGTGGGCTGCCGTACTCGTAGCTAGGCCTACCCCGCTGGGTTAGGCCTAGGCGTGGTCACTTTGTGCTGCCGGTCGTTGATCTTCTGTTGCTGAAACAGCCACAGTCCACTTTGCAGAATGGAGTCCTTAGGAGCTTAGGAGACACTGAACCAAAAATTACAGTGGCATAAGCTTTAAAACGGCACTTACAGCGTTCGATGAACAGAGCGACGGGGAACCATACGTGCACTGTTCGACGCCAGTGGCGCCACCCCACCCATCAGAATAAAAATGGGTACAGGCGCCCCCAGTACGGGGGGCAGTGTACTGGTAACCGTAACACCCCGCCGGTTTGTACCATGGGGTACGGGAAAGTGGCAGGTACTTCGGTACCACTGGGCACCAACCAGTAAAATTGGTACAGCACCCCTGAACCGGGTATCTCGTGCTCGGAAGGTTGCCGACTTTGTCGAGAAATGCCCCGGGGGAAGGGGTCGTAACTTTTAAACGCAGCTGTGGCTCAGAGGTACAGCACTCGCCTCGTATGCGGGAGGTACTCGGTTCGAATCCTGGTACCGCCGGGCACCCACCCGTTTCTTTAATGGGTACAGGCGTCTCTGGTCGAGTGCGGACCCTTTAAAGAGAAATTAACGCCTGGAAAGCTGCCTTTACCCTTACGAGGGGTCCCCTACCCTTGTCCATCTGGCGGGGCCCCCGACCATTATGCCGCGTTGCCGCATTGTCGGAAGAGAAAGAGTCTGGCGGCATGTCCTGCCCCAGGCGGTTGCAAGCTGAGCGTCCACCGTGGCTGTGGAAGGCACCATGTGCATTTGTGTGCCTTGATGGGGCCGGGCACCTACCGGTAAAATAGGTACAAGCGACTCCCCGGCCTGGCGCTCGACGCTTGTGTGGGACTACAACGCTTGGGAAGTTCACCCGGCTTGCACGGGAAATTACCCCTATGGAAAGGGGCGGCTGCAAAAACGAATGAACTTTTTTTTTGGCGCTCTTTTCCCTAGTTGGCCTTGCGCCATAAACATCCAACCGTCATCATCATCATCATCACCACCAACAATGTTCTAATGTAGCACCAAATCAATGACACTTAGAGCAAATGACATTCGCTCTAAATGTCATTAGATATGATGTGTGGCAGGGGTATTAGAAATCATGTCTACAACACCCCGGGCAGGCGCAAACTGCAAGACTTACTACAACTCCCTCTTTACCGGTCAGTTGAAGGTTCATTGATATTACAGGCTAGCATTCAGTAAAAAAAAAAATAACAGTAGCGGTTGGTTTTTGTTGCAGTATACTTTTGTTGAAAATAAAAAGCCAAAGCCAAAAACAACAACAACAACAAAAAAATCAACTGTCATACCAATAGTCAGGAAAATTACCGAAACAAACCATTTTCGTCAAACAATGATTCGCTGAATTTTGATTACACAAGCACATGCAAAAAACAAATTGCTGAGACCTCCATACCCTACTCAATCTCTACACGTACGTACATAACAGTCTCTGTGGACGTATATGGAGCGGTTTGAACCGGTTCGGGCCGAAAGACCGCTCATCGCCGCGGCACAAACACATAGGACGCAGAGGAGCTAGACGCCGCTTTGTCGCGACGTTGAATGAACTCTCCATCAGCGGCAGTAATAATACGGCGGGCTTGGTAACGATCCGTCCTTTTGCCCTGCCGCATCTGCCATATCCGATTCACGGCTGTTCATCTCCGTCCGCGTGCGTCTTTGTAGTCGGTGACCGACCGCTCCTATACGTATACACGCAGGCGCCCATGTGGTTTTCCTGATTTTTTTTTATTATCATCGGTTAACGATTTCTCGACATAAAGAACAGTCGCCGGGCCTTGGCCTTTCTGTCTTTCTTTTTTTTTTTCTCTCTGAGCAACATTGCACGTGGCGATGCTGGAAACATTACGTTTCGGTTGGGAACGGATGGCGTTGAATTCTTTGAAGTAGAAAAGGGGCTTTTCATACGGCTGGCCAGAATCGGGGATAAGGTCGCCCCCTCATCAAGGATGCCGTCCTGCTCCGGACTTATTACAGTGGAGCTGTTATAGGCCAGGTTCTGACCAAAACAGCGTTCGCCGACAGGGTGTGTAGAAAAAAAATGCGCCCATACAGTGCGCACAGTTGGTTAACTAGTAAAGCTCTAACGTGCAGCCGGTGCTTACCCATATGTTACTCCTTATCATTCACTAAACTCTTTTCATTATAGCTTGCGTCTTTGCGGTATTTAAAAATACCACAAAGACGCGAAAATAAAAAAAAGGCACTACATTTTTTTCGTTGCGTCTTCGCCGACCAATCAAGCATGCAAACTTGGTTGTCCTTTTGGTTGCCAAGCCGACTGCATTGCTGCAGGCCGTGCATATCGCTTGGTTTCACACGATTCCTAAACGTCTTCCTACTGATGCTGTACAGCAGTGTTCGAGTATTTTGGCTAAGTGCCCTATCTGGACCCACGCAGAGGCCAATGTTGTCGAAGAAAAATTCCGAACAATGCTTCATGTGCAGCTTTCCCGCTCATGGGAGTCCTTTCAAGATTACGCTGTAGTTATTTAGCGAAACTATTACCGCACAGCTAATATTGGGGGTGAAAACTTGATATGTGCACAGTTTTAAGTCTTGCTCTTTGCTCGACTAAGCTACAGAGCCATGGAAACTATTCCATACAAATGCATGGGGAGTAAAATTTGACAGCGAATGAAACAAAAAAAAAATATTCAGGATCCTGGAAAGTTGTCTTCGAGTTTCCATCTTCACGTTGACTTCTTGCTTTATGCCAATATCGCTTTTCTGAAGTGGTTTTGCTAGGTTCCTGAGAGGTCGGAATTTTGGGCGAGAAAGCTGAATATGTACTGCAATAAAGAAGGGCGGATCCAGCGCTGAGCCTTGCGGAACGCCCACTTTCATCGCAAAAATCCCGGTTTCGCCCGGGGAACTGCGGACGCTTGATGTCACACTCTTTAGGCTTCTCGAGCCAGTTTTAAGGGGCAGGCAACCGATTTTTGTGGAGTGCATGTCCTCTAGCTCATATGAGAGCCTTTAAATAAAATAAAATAAAGGAAATAAAATAAAATACCTCTTTTAATCTCACGTGCAGTTGAAAGTATGTTGCCGCACGATTCACTGCATGGTTGCCAGCGGTCCGTTTGGCAAGCCACCTATAGCTGGTAGATCTGAAAATTCCGATTTCGAGATCTAAAAAATTTCGAGATCTAAAAAACCGTTTCGGGCTAGTGTGTTTTCAAAGATGTCATTTTATTTGGGATATATAGAAAATATACTCGACAAAAATTAATAGTGTGTCCCTGTAACTTTCTTCTCAAATGCATTCTTTCTGAGAAGGCTCCTTCAAACGTTCCTATTGTTTTATGCCCGTGTTTCTGCTTCGTATATATATATATATATATATATATATATATATATATATATATATATATATATATATATATATATATATATATATATATATATATATATATATATATATATATATATATATATATATATATATATATATATGCGTGCATGCTGCGTCTGCGATGCCATTAGTGTACCCACACTAAGCTTTTTAAACCCTTTTTGGCCAATAAGGGTGCACCATAAGTGGAAACAGGGTGTTGGGAGGACCTTACACTCTTTTTTTTGAACCTCAACAGCCTTGCTCGTAGTTCTACGCCCTTTTTGAGCAAAAATAAGGGTGTTGACCAACTTCAACACCCTTGATTTTTGGCAGGGTGTTGAATACGGTGTGGAAAAGGTCCAGCAGTTGATTGATTAATGCCATGTATGCATGTATAACTGCGCTGCGAAGTATAAGGCATCCCCTCCTACCCTCCTCCCCACATGGTCAGAAATGTTCAAAAGCAAAAAAAAATTGTTCGTCTGCAATTACCGCTTGCTTTCATATACTGTTCGCCTCATGGCCTAAGTTTAGCCCTGGCACATAAAACGTCGCTTTGAACTTTTAAAATTTCAACTACTATATTTGTGCGGCGAAAAGGGTGTTGACCAAATGCAACAGCCTTCGTTTCCTGTAGCGTGTTGAAAGGGTGCGAAATAGGTGTTCAGTTGTAAAAAAAAAAAGAAAAACGCAGCGGAGCTAGGGGTCGACCTAGCTTCATCCGGCGTTGCTACGTTTTGCTATGTTTTGTGATGTTCTTGCGAGGGTACGTTCTGAGGGGTGAGGCCAAGTTTAACCGGACTTTACAAGGCTGTTCCAGTGTGCCCTCCCCCCACACTGATAGCCGATCTAAGAGGGAAGCAAGCTATTTCGACCCCAGCTCCGCTGTTTCTCCCAACGTTCTATAAACGTTGGTTTCTCCAGCCTTGCACCTGTACTGCAAGCTAGCGTACGTCAATTCATTTTTGCGTTTTAGTATCCCAAAGGGACTAGTACCTTTAAAATGGTATAGTGAGAGATGCGCATACGCATGCGCCCCTTGTGCACACACTCGAACCGTCTCGTGAGCCGGCTTCACTGTTACAATATCCTACCTGAAGTGGTGCACTCTTTAGAGGTGGAACTTATTTTTGAGACAAGCCCACCGACTCTATCGGAGGATTTTCCTCTGCTGCCTGCAAAAGCAAGAAGAGCAGATGTATTTCTAAGTAAGTATGTACATGTACTCGCGAGCGAGAGAGAGAGAGAGAGAGAGAGAGAGAGAGAGAGAGAGAGAGAGAGAGAGAGAGAGAGAGATCTTTAATGAAGTCTGGCTATGTTAGCCGGGCTAAAATGCCTAACTTGCTACGCCAGTTGATGACGTGATGAAGATGGTGGCGATGATGTTCAAGGACTTGATGCGCACAGAAACGGCGAGTTATTCACTGCGACTGGTCTAGACCTGTGTGTTGCAGGTACTCTATCAGAGCTTTTGTAGCCCGTAAAACACGTTTGGGACAAGTGCATGGTCCTAAGACGTCATGTAGCTGAATGTCCACGGAAAGCGGCAGTCCCAAAGACACTGCGAGGGACACTCGTTGAGCACTGAATCGAGCACATTGCCAGAGCAGGTGCTGGAGGGTTTCTCGCACATCACAGTGTGGGCCGAGGGGCGACGTATCTCGTTTCATCTGAAAAGTGGAAGTTGCGCGTGTATGCAACATTTAACCGCATGCGATGTAAAATTGCTTCTATCCCCTTGGAGAGTCCTGGTGGCATTTTGAATTTTCAGTTTGGATCAATGGAAGATAGCGCATCCCAGACTGCACGCTGCATATTCCATGCCACACTGGATGCAAAAACAGATGCGTCTTTCCTGGAGAATGGTATAGCTATTGCCGATGCAGGATGGTTATGCACAACGGATGCAGCAATGTCCGCCTTCACATTACCAGTTATTCCACAATTGGCTGGAATCCAGTGAACTGCTGTGTGATGATGCACTTGTACAGCTTGCGGATGTAAAGCGTGTATGTCAGACTATGCAGTCTAGGAATCACTCAGGCTCAGACCCGCTGAAGGAGCGTATGTTTTACATCCAACTAACACAATTAAAGCGTCGCGTTAGTTATTGTGGCTATTATTATACCATTGGCATAAGTTTTAATCCCAACCTACAACAGATGCCTCGCAATAGTCACTGTGTGCGCGATTATCATTTTGCACAACTAGCAACCTGATGTTATCCATGAACTTGGGTGTGCAGGTCCTTCGTTGCGCCATGCCCATATCCATTAAGCATAATCACGAGCAGTATCATATGTGTATCCCACCTGATACCATATACAAGCACACGTATGTCATCCAAGCTTGTCCCCTCTCTGCAAATGTTAAAAATCCGAAATGGTACCATACAGGATGGCTGTCCCATTTCACACATAGGACAACGGTCACGTATCCAATATACGCTCTGAGCAAGTATAAACAACAAATGAGGTTGTAAATGAGTCGCGGCATTATTTATCCCTTCCAAGACATGAGTAAAGGGAAGTTCAGCGAATTCATATGCTTCTAAATATTCTCATAAATGATGTCAAGATGTAATAAAAGATTTGTGAGCTGTAACAGCAAACATGATTTTTAGTTGATCCATTCAGCGAACAACCCCGATAAACCACCTACTATGTATTTCTGTCTGCCTGCTTAGTAGTCTCTGGCATTAGAAGATCTTCCTGTAATCTTTACTGAAATGCAAAGAGATGTGGGTGGACTTTCAGAAAATGTCAGGAAAAGTCTTTTACTTGGTTATTGCAGTTACGCAGCGAGTTCATCGAAAAGCTGCACAGAAATCCGTGAAAACCATACCTTTAAAACTAATAATCATATTAAAATAGTATAATACCCGTACTTTGTTCAGATTTCGCACCCAATAGGGACAGTTTAAATACGATACTTGTTATTGGGCTAAAACCTACTTAAATATTCTCACTCAAACCCAGTAATGGAACTCCATTTCGTACTTCAAGGTTGACTATTTCTCGTTTTTGAGTGTGTGCCTTGTCTTTTTACACGTCTAATGACATCGTTGAGAACGTTTTGCTGACACATTAATGAAATGACTAATACCTGTTTCTTTTTCTGTCCCCGTACTTTGAAAGATACATATACACTTGAATGTCTACTTTACCCCTTGATCCTCCTCATGTGTGCTTGAAGATTGCAATATGCCTTGTACTACGCTCTGTACACTCCTGCTTTGGCAGCCAAAAGGCCGTAGGAAGTATCGAATAAATCACAAATACAGTAGCCAGCCGCTTTTTCGGACTCCGAAAATTCGGACTTACTGGATTTTCCGGACATTCCCTAAGAACCGCCACTTGTCCCATAAGAGTATTGTATATGAACAACGAATATTTAGAACAAAATAAAGCCACAAGTTCGAGTTTTCGGACAAAAGTTTTCGCGACAGATCCACGGTGCGACTCCAGGACGACGCCATTTAGAATCTTAAGCCATCTGGCTATAGCTTCGGATTGAATGGGGATTGGCTTGACTCCCACCGGGGTAACAAACTTTGATCTTCGAGGCCATAATTTAGCATATAGTCTGCGGCGGAAGCTATCTCGAAAACCGGAAAGGGTCATACGTGGCCAGTTTTTTTAGACTCGTTTTCTTGTTTGCTTTTTTCGATTTCTTTTCTTTTCTTTTTTTTTTGCGTGGAGCTAACACACGACGAGATCATGCGCCAAGCGACCGCGCTTCCGCAAAGCGACTCTGACTACGACGAAGACACTCCCGACCGCCCGCAACAGTCTACGCAAGACCATGCCAATGCTTTGGCGTTGCTGTATAATGTTTACGAAGAAAACGTGACGCTTGCAGATATACAAGCATACGTTCTCACATGAGGGAGGCATTTAAGGAGAAGAACTATCCGCTACTTCAATCCTGTTTAAACTAAATGAAGACTCACGGATTTTTTGGACTGCTCTTTTATTCGGACTATTTTTTGTTACCCCTCCCGGTCCGGAAAATGGGTCGGCTTCTGTGATAGAATAAATACAAGTTTGTCACGGAAGGAGCCGCACTGTAAAAAGATCCCCATCTCGCAGCTGTTCAGTTAAAACAAGTTTCTTGCCAGCGCTGCAACCAGTGGCTTGACAGCCTAAGCAGCTGACTCAATGTCCCACGTGTAATTTCATCCTCGCCCAGGGCTCATCTTTCGTCTGCGAAAAGGCAACTTCCAAACGAATCCTCAGCTAAACTGCATTGCATGCTTTACCCGGCATCGCAGCTGCCGGAAGACGCACAGAACTCAAAGCTTTAACCAACTCTTGCAGCGACGGCGCGCACACACACAGTGAGAGAAGGATGGCGAGGAGGGAACGTGAACGTTGTCGACATCGGCTGCATCGAGTCCCGCACAGCTGACCGGACGCAAGTCGGGGGACGCTCACTATACTTGCGCGCACGTGTGCCTGTTTGTAGTACGCTCGTACGCACCGACACTGAAGCAACAACAACAAAAAAATAAACCCGCGAAGCACGCCAACGATCACTACTTTCCGGCGGGCACATGTGGCACAGCACTGCCGGAGCTCAACACAAACAACGCTCGCGTTCGGCGATCATGGGCGACAGGCGAACGAACGATCGGCGACTCCGCCGAAACAACAAACTGCAGGCGCCGGCGGAAACCGTTCGTTCATCGGTGCCCCGACGTCGCCAACAGGAGGACGCGATCAGATATAATTGCCCCGGAATATCAGAGGTCAGACGCGCGGCCGCCGATTTCGCCACGGTGTCGCCTTTGTAGTAGACCGACGTCAAGCCGGCTTGAACGGAGCAACACAGCGTATCGATCCTTTCGTGGAATCGCTGGACAGGAGAGCCAGACGTTTTTCCCGCAAAAAAGATTGTTGTTCTGGTGCCCCTTTAATAATTGCCGGTAACGGTCTGGCGGCCATCTGAGCTTGGGATACTGACTGATAGCAGTGAGCGCACAGATGCGTTACAAGGACGTGTATGTTGGAGGCTCGGCCGAGGGATTACTATGTTCCAATACCGTTAAGGCCCTTGCCGAATGCAAAAATGAACGAGCTCGCGGGCGACTCCAAGCCCTACTATTAGGGTATCGGCACCGCCGTTATGACCGTATACCATGATGGATTCGGTTCTCGGGACTTCTATGGCTGTACAATCTGATCGCGTGTAGCGGCCAGGTTGCGATGTAAACTGGCCGAGGCGCCTTGGAGGCATGCCTGGGCGCTGATATATGAGTTAGAAAGATGCGTATAAATGACTAGTATATCCGGCATTCCACGACCCAAGGAGATTAGCTCGCAACATGCTTGCGGATGTTTCAAAAGCCACTGAACAACAACAACCCGTTTATTTTATTTTAACGCTTGTGGATGTTCCAAAAGCCACTGAACCACAACAACCCCGTTTATTTTATTTTAAAGTTTATTTTCATGAACGTTATTGATACTGGGTCAATTGCCGTGGATTAGAATGGTATCCATGCGTACAGCTTGGTCGGAGCGCGATTTCCGACACTCCCTTTGGAAGGCTTGATCCTTCAATGCATGCACAACGCGCAGTCTCTCCACGAGAGGCAGGGTCGGTAGAAATTAAAATGGTAAGGATGACAAGGGATAACCATATAGCGAAAACTGAAGAGGTAGAAGTATGGAAATAATTGGTGAAAGAAAATTTCTAGGGACTTGAAAATACAATAATTAAACGAAAAGAAAGAACTAGCGAAATCGAAAATTTATCTTACAAACCGCCCTCCCACGGCGAAGCCAACAATAAATAAGCCCCGGAAGAACAAAACCGAAACATAAAATAAAAATAGTAAAAAAGCAACAACTGTGCCGCGTCCTGGATTTGCACAAAAATGCATGGTGAGGGAAATTATCACCATTAATTCTTACAACAGCCCGTCTTGACGTGGATAAAGAGGGTCAGGTTCGCACACTTTCCCAAAAGGCTGGCATTTCTGCAGCCGCATTCATCTATTGGTAGCGAACGGTCCGTTTCCTAAAGGGGCAGACAACCGGTTTATACGTAGTGCATGTCGTCTAGCTCACATGAAAGCCACCGTTTCACATACCGGGGTAACAGCAAAGAATTTCTAAATAAACAGGCGGCAATGATTTTAATTTTGCAGTAAACTCTCTGAAGGTGGCGACACCTAGTGTCTAAACGCGACACTACGTTACGTATCCAAACAACTCCGTCAATTTGAACGCGTGATTCAAAAACCAAAGAAAAATTAGGGAAGTTTGCGCATTAATAATATTTTAGCGGGCGACAAATTTTTAAATACCTCTTTTCATCTCCCGTGCAGTTAAAAGTGTTGCCGCACGTATCCCCGTCATGGTTGCCAGCGTTCCTTTCGGCTGTACACGCAAGCCTCGCCGATCTAAGAATTCCCATTTCAAAAGTTCTAGGGCGCCGTCAGCTAGACAGTTTCGGGTTAGGGGGTTTTAAGTGATTCCCTTTCATTTGGCATTAAGAAAATATACTCGAACAAAATCGGTTGTCTGTTCCTTACAAAAGACACTCAAGTGAATTTGTCAAGCTCCCGTTCTGCTTGCACTTCGTAGACTGGCTCAAAAAGCACATTTTTTATCGTTTATCCGGTCGATCAGGCGTTATTTATTTTATAAAGCGAGAAAGAGGAATGCCCGGCCTGCGGCGGCCACACCAGCTAACAGTGACGTCACTTCAAGGTGCTACCTGATTGGATGATGTCAAATATCAGAATTCAAACCAGTTTCGCTTTCGGCTCTGTGAAACAACATCCATTGTATAAACGTTATCGATGGGTAGGCATTCTCGATATCTCAGTAATCGGCATACCACGCTCCTGCCATATTGTGGGCTGTAAAATGCAGCAGGTAAGCCTACAAGCATGGCTTGGAATCGTAGCAATCGCTAGCCGAGCTTCCTACAATGTGGATGAACGCCCCCGGCGTCACCGGAGACGCTCAAATTGGATGCGCTTTTCCGCCACTTTTGGAGTTCGCCTGGCTCGTGTCTGTATAACGAGAGGCGTGTTCGCACCAGGCCTAGCGTCGGTTGATTCAGGAGGACAGTGTCTGCAGGCAGTCGACGCTGATGGCAACACCACGCCAGCGAGCACTCTCCAGCGTGTCAGTGTCAGTCCGCACGCTTTCTGCGAACTCGCTCGTGGAGCAGTGAACGTTACGGCCCAAAAATGGTGAATTCAGCATAGAAAACATAGAAAACATTGGCCAAACACAAATAAATCAACTTAAAAATACGGCTATCAGGGATTCGAACTTGCGAATTTCAAAACAATGCACATAGGGCTCCAGACCACTCGGCCACAAGCCATCGCTGCCAGGGGACGGTAATATGCAGTATATAATGTATAGTTAGTTTACATTTTATTTAGTTTTAGCATTCAAAGGAGCTTAGATGCCTATTTCTTGAACAGCGCTCGTGCAGTAAGCGTCCGCCAAATTTCCACAAATTTCTCATCTAGCGTCTGCATGCATTTGGCGGAAAAGCGTTCCCAGTTGTATGGTCATGCTGCTGACCGCTGTGATAGTTCACCCAGCCCCAAAAAAAGTGCCCACCGAACCTTGGTTTTACGCTGTACGATAAAAGTGTCGGTTGAGTTTATTTCCTTAGTACCTCTATTAACTTCGCTGTCTCTTCTCCCGCCTTCAATTGGCCTAACGTTTTTCTACTATCGTACCAGTCAGCGAAGCGTCCCACGTACGCTTGTGTGGAGCGGCTTGGACTTAGAGCTTGATGCAGTCTACAAACTCACAAACTAAAGGCACATTCTTCCAGGCACAAACGTGCCGTGGCTTAGTTTCAAGTGTGCGAACGAGCTAATACGACCCTCCGGCGGGCGGCCGACAAAACGCTGGGCCGACTGATTCCATCGGAGGGTCGGTGAGCCGTGCAGTAGCGCAAGCCAAGCCATCTAGTTTTGACGTCATACGAAACGTCATAAAACTCGGCAAGGAGGATGCCGTGATGACAGCATTTTCGAATTGATTTTTCTACTTAATAGAGTCGCGTAAACGCAGCGAGAGTGGACGAAACGTGGCCTAGAGACACCAGTCTACAATTGGCGCTAGTAATTCCGCAACAATTACAAATCACTTCGGTGTCCCTTTAACACCCTTTACGACTTCCCGTAGTAAATTTAGTTTCATGTTTGTCCATTGTTGTTCGTTTCGGGCCTCAAAGCATAGAGTTTTACACTAATATATACTAGAGGGAAATCTGGCGCCCCTGTCTAGCGGAGCCGCGCTTCAGTGAGCGTTCCGTCATGTTCCGGGCAGGCACGTTCCACTTGTCCTTGGCATGGCTCATTAGGAGGCTGAAAAGTTGGCTCTGGCTGCAAAAAAAAAAGCAACAATATTACTGTAGAAGCTTCAAGTCATTTGTTTTGTTGTTATAAAATTGAACCTCCAAAAACTTAGGTGGTCAGTAATTATTCAGAGGCTTCATGTTCAATGAACAAGAAAAAAATTAGCAGTGGCCTATAGCTCAGCTATGCCAGAATATACGTAGCGTGAGCTAAGGTTCAGCACCCGTACTCCAATTGGATTGGATTTCAAACCAACACAATCCAATTTAATCCAATCCAATCCAAATCAAATGCAATCCAAGCCAATTAAATCAAATCCAATCCGATCCGATCCAAACCAATCCAATGCTTCTCGCGCTTGCGCAGAACGGCCCTTCACGGCACACGGGAGACCGCTCAACCTCGGCCAGTGTAGCTTACGCTACAAAAATATTACCCCTTTTTTGTTGATTTTGGCTTCGAGACAAAAAAGAAGCCACATGGCTAGCTAAGCCAAGTGGGCGAGGAACGTCGCTAGGGGCAATGGCGCCGCCGACGGCGGCCTGCGACTATAGTGAACTAGAATACCAAGTATTATAGTTCACTATACCTGCGCCTATGGTGGCTACCGTGACTGCAGCGACAGATTTCCCTCTAGCATATATCAGTATGAAACACTATGCCTCAAAGGACCACGCCGGCCGTATATACGCGTGACTGCGATTGCGCCAAGTGGGCGGGTGCTGCGGAGGAGACGGATCGGCAGGAGAGCGAAAGGAACTGCGCTCTGAAAACCGCGACCGACGACGACTGGCAGACCGTTTGACGCAGGCTCCATTTCCGGCCCTGTTTCACGCAGCGCACGACCGCCGATGAGCAGGACGAGTGGAGTACCGCGTCACTTCCGCTTTCCTCCCTCCGCGCGCATCTTTGCAGCGCGCGCACGATTGCGCCACCTTGCCTGTCCCGAAACATTTCTTCTACGAGCGCAAACGTACCGTCATTTGTATTCCTCCGTGGTAACGACAATTGACCGTAATGCGGCAACCACCTTGAGCGATTGTTGCGGGCGACGCGACGGGGATGCGCAGTCGCTCGTCCCCGTCGCTCGCAGAGGCATCCACATGAGAGCGACGGCGCGAGCGACGGAAAAACGTGATGGGAATATTGACGCACTGCGCTCGATAGGATTATCAATGTAATTGCACCCGGCCGCAAGGCTTTATGTGTGCGTTTATCACAAAAACGTTTTTCAGAAACACGAGGGTCGAAGTACTTCCCTGGGGTGCACACGGCCGCTCGCACGAGTCGCACCTCCCTCTCGGTCCCTTTCTAAGCCGGAAGTTGCGACCCCTAAAAGCGGCTCTTCTATTAACCATTCGCTCAGGCCACTTCCTGGCGACGAGCGGTGTTTACTGTTGGGTCACAGCCGCGTGAAGCGACGAGCGATTCCCTCCGCGACGAAAAGTAGTTCGCCGCTCGTCGCATCGCTGCCGTTTCGCTTGCGAAATCACTCCGTGTGGCCAGCGCTTTACACCGGAGAGGTGTACTACATAGGGTTTCATACTAATATATTCTAAAGGGTAATCTGCCGCCAGTATCCAGGTAAGCCGCGCTTTTGCGATCATGCCTTCATGTACCGGGGAGGCACGTTCCACTTGTCCTTGGCATGGCTTAAGAACAGGCTGAAAAGTTGTCTGTGGCTGCAAAAAAGCAACCACAACAGTATTGTGAAAAATCATTTAAATGGTTTATTATTATCAAAATGCAGTTCCAGAAAGGTTTATTTGTCATGGATTATTTAGAAACTTTATGCAAGACGAACAATAAAAGAACTGTTAGCATTCGTTGTTGATTTTGGATTCAGAAGAAAGCAGCAGTCATGTGGGTAGCCAAGCCAAGTAGGCAAGGAATGTCGCTCGCTGCTATGGCGGCGCCCACTACACCACCAGGTTTCCGTCTAGTATATGTTAGTATGAAACTCATTGTAGTACAGCAAAACCTCGTTCCTAAGAACAGAACGCTGACTTCGTTGTAAGCAATGCTTCGTCAAAAGCGGAGCTATTTCGCTCACAGTGCTCCACAGTGGGCATCACAAAATACTTAACCTAAAGCGAGGTTTTCAAGCGTTTTTAACAGCGGACGAGCTGTATAAGCTGAAGCTTGGTCCGGTGGCGTTAGCAAAAAAAAAATACCGAAAAAACTGCGCCTCCTGTAAAGGTAGCCCCATCGCAGACATAGTATTCTGACAGTGAAGCCGGCTTTCGTGCCTGGTCGATGTGTGAGCACAAGGGGCATATGCGTTCGCGTACCCTTTACTATACATCATTTTAACGTGGATAGTCTTTCTTGGGCTACTAAAATGCAAAAAAAAAATGGCGCCGTTTCCACAAGGGGTGCAAGTCTAGAGAAACAGCGGAGCCGGGGTCGACCCAGCTTCTTTCCCCCAGGGATCCGCTGTCAGTGGAGGGCATACACTGGGACACCCGTGTAAAATCCGGCTATAGGCTATACTTGGCCTCACCCCTCAGAACTAAGCCAATAGCATAGCAATAACATCGCAAAACATAACGAAACTTAGCAAAGCCTGGTAAAACATAGCAAAAACATTCCCCGCATTTCCCCGAGGGGAAGAATGTGAAAGTGCGAATGCACGAGTTGG
Organism: Haemaphysalis longicornis; assembly: GCF_048455015.1. Taxonomy (NCBI): domain Eukaryota; kingdom Metazoa; phylum Arthropoda; class Arachnida; order Ixodida; family Ixodidae; genus Haemaphysalis; species Haemaphysalis longicornis. Next base: position 79,947,333 of record NW_027526204.1, on the reverse strand, counting down.
ATTTGCGCGGTTCGGTAATGTTCGCGAAAGAGAGATCACACACACACACACAACTACAAAGAAAGAAAGATGCATTTATTCACAGACACCTATTTGTGTTGTCGTTGTACTTGATTGCTAGAGCGGATCTCAGCTTTGAAATTTCGTGTCACTACTCCTTTAAGCGGGTGCATTAGCCCTTCTCACGCCCGATTCCTGGCCAATCCCCCACGTGGGTATGTGCCATGTCAGCGGCCAGGCAGCGCGCGCCCATCTCCCCCCGTTGCCAAGGAAGACGAGGAGATTCCTGGCCAATCCCCCATGGCACGTGGGTATGCTATGCGGACATCGCCGGTGGACGCAGGTTCAGGGTCGCTTAAGAAGTGCATCGCACTTAAAACGCAGCAAAACGAGAAACGGCGTGATCGACCCCCAGCTCCGATGTTTCTCCAACGTTGCACCGCTAGCGCAAGCTGCGCCAATTTTTCTTTTTTTGAGTCGCGACAGGCTGCCGGGCACGGCGGTATACAGCAGTGAGCGGGAACGCTTGCCTGGTCACGTTCACGTCGATAATAACTCCTCGTATTGACCGCTGTCGTCGTTAAACGGCGTGTTAAACGCAATGCTCATAACAAAAAAGGGGAACCCTTGCTTCTTCCACAAGCAATACTTGCTTCATTTATTGCGCTGTGGCTTTGTTCGTTCGTTTCAGACTCAGGGAAAGCGAACTGCTTCACCATCGTCGGGCGGCGCAGCAGATTCAGATGCGCAGGCGATTGCGCACTTTCTAAAACAGCATCTGGAAACCACTTAAGCCTGCTGTTCTCTAAGACGTAATAGTTAGGAGACGAACGACGTGCGGAGGTTTAATTGCACCTTACACGACTACCTGCTATTTATGGTAAGCCATTAACGGCGCACTCAAAGCACCTTGAGCAAAGGGGTTGGTCGGCTTTAAGAAAAACACGGGTGGTCTAATTTAAAGCCTAGTCATTACGTACTGCAGCACTGCTGGCGCGGCAGTTGTGGCGGGTGCCAGGAGCCCAATTTTGCTTTAAATCACGGAGACGAACAATGCAGATGGCCGCCTGCAAAGGGGCCGTAAAAAGTAATGTTGGCGGCGCGGGTCCAAAGGGTGATTGCTTTAAAATGTTCACGCCGGGCGGCGCCGACTTCAAACGAACAGCCCGCTCGCTGTACCGTTTTTCCCGCGCAGTGCTGCCGACTTCCGGCGGAAGTGACGCGACACGCACGAACTGCGAATCGGGGAGCGAGGAATATGCATGCGCGCGGCCGCTTAACGGACCAAAACGGGGTTAATGACGAAATTGTTGGCACTGCACTGCACCGCCCCGGCGATAATTCGTCCCGCCGCGCTAACCGGCCCACGGAAAACGCCGATGGAAGAAAGCCGTTCGTGTGGCCTTTGGGGACGGTTCGTACGTCAGTGGGCGCGATTGTGCTCGGTTGGTTACTTCGCGGGTTGCTTCCGCGCATCCTTTCGCTCCAGGTCACGGGTTCGATACCCGGCCTGGAATCGATGGCCGCGATGCCACGGATTGCGGAAACCTTCCAGGCCTTGCGTGTAATATGGAACTGAGTTTTAGTGTTTCCTTCAATGGTCGGTGATTAGAGCAGCCCCAGCTGGCCGATGGCCGTTTAGTTACAAATACAATACAATACAAAAAAAAACATGGTTCTACTACGCCAAAGTATCGCAGATAATGTTACAAACGCCGGTAGTTTTTTGTGTATCGTGGAACATTGCGATGCATCTCAGTTTGTAGAAAGGCAGAAATTATGATAAGAACTTGGACGCTAACGCGATAATGGTGCCAGCCTTGAGAACAAGACTCCGGATTAGTTTCGGCCACGCCGGGTTTTTTTTTTTTTTTGGCGGCACCCAATATCGTATAATTGAGAAATCTACGGAATATAATAAAGCTCTGCACATGGCGTCAACAGCGAAGCTGTTTTGCAAATCGAAATTTTTTGTGTGGGCCTCGTGGCTGCCTCCTGGCAGTTAAAAAAAAAAAACAAGAAAATTTCTCGCTCTCGTATGTGCGTGCCTCGCCACGACCACCCAGCGTCCCCTGCGCACGCTTGTCAAGACAAGCATACCCACTTAGGGAGATTGCCCTAGATTGGGCAAAAAAGAAATCTCCAGCGTTCGCCGTAATCGGGGCCACAGTTGCTCAGAACAAGAAATATAGTGTACGCCCTCCAAGGTGATGTCCAATGATCATCACTTCCAAAAAATGAGGGAAGCTCCCACCTATAGCAACAATTGTGGAGAATAGGTCGTTGCGGCAGCGAAGAAGGAGCGAATCGGCTGCAATCGTGGACTTAAACCTTCGTGATGCTCGTGCACGTTGCATACAGATTCGCACCTTCAAGTCTTGCGCGTTAGTGTGAACTTCCTTCAATTTTTTTTTTATGTAACCTCTTCGTCCTTCAATTCTTCTAGCCGGTGCGTTTAATGTATTGTGCATCATGTGTTCACGTGGCATACAGTTCCTGGTTGCCGTATTTCCCGGATTCGCATCCGCGATAAGAAATAAAGGAAGTGTTGCACTATGTTTCCGTTTTTTGCGAAATGTCACATTGTTTCCGCCGAACAGGAGTCCGAAACAACGGACGTTAAGCAGCGCGGCAGTATTGTCAATACTGCATTCTCAATCCGGGGCGTTTTGTTTTGTTTTGTAGTGTTTTTCACTACATAGATAACGGTAGCGCGTGACTGCTGTAGCCAACTCATCCCGGCGTGATACCGCTGCGCTTTATATGGATGCTTCAAAAATAGCCCGAGCACTTCTGAAACAATGAGTGTTCCAGCCACAAAAAACACACCCACAACTTCCGTTTCTACTCTAAGGCAAACGCATTTTTATCCTCGAAATCCTCCCTAAAATGACTCATCCGTTGAATATAAAACGGACCGTTATTTGGGAGTTATAACCATTGCCTAATTGTCCCTCAAGATTTAAAGTTTACATATTCGGGGGGTACCTATTATGGCTGAGTCGCTTCAATTTTTCTTTTCCCGAGAGAGAGAGAGAGAGAGAGAGAGAGAGAGAGAGAGAGAGAGAGAGAGAGAGAGAGAGAGAGAGAGAGAGAGAGAGAGAGAGAGAGAGAACTTTAATGAATACTGAAGAGGTTAGCCCCACAATCGGCGGGGCTTGCTACTTCAGATGGGGGTGAACATAGTGAGGTCAAAAAAAGAAAAAAAAAAACAAAAGAAAAGGGGAAAAAGTGTACAGCAACAATAAATAAGAGGGAGAAGAAAATAAAATCAGTTCGGAACGCAGAAAAAATTTACAGCACTAGGAGAAAAAATCTGAGGATCCCAAGGTTAAAGAACATCGGTTAGTCCCGTGTCAGACAGAAAAGTTAAGATAAGAGAGTCTTTGCTCTTCGTGCCGCGTCAGCGTGGTTTTGCCACGGACCAAGAAAGTGACGCAGCTATAAAGAGTTTCCACGTAGCAGTCGTACTAGAGTTCTAGTAGCTGTTTCGCGTTGGAAAGTACATTCAGAAGGGCTGTATCTCTTGCTCCGTTTTTTCTTTTTTTTTTCATAAGGGCTGACGTTTCCCACCGTCCACCCTCGACTTTGGTGAGGTTATCGATGACGTCACACAATAGGGGAGGGCCGGATGTTGCGAGGGAGACATCACGGCCGAAAACGCTTTCCTGGTTGAAAAGTTGCGGATACCGTGCTTATAGAGGGGAATCGACGCAACTTTATTTATTTCATCGTGTGAGGGCGGTGTGTAAGAAGACATTGTTTATCCCCTTAATTAATTTTGATGCCTTGAAATGTTCTGATACGGATTTTTGGATTTTTCCTTGGAACAATAATGTTCATTTGCGCTATTATAACGATTGGGTTGATCGTATAAAAACCACTTCTTCAAAAACAAGCAATTCTTATATTAACGTTTTACTCAAAAATGTCCCTATCCCTTCCTATACTTACTCAACTTAAATATATTACCTTTGCCAAAGATGTACTTGTATACCGTTAGAAGTCCATTTTTTGAAGTGCTGCATAGACTGATGTTGACATTTTCCCTCGCCATTTGTTAACCAACCCTACTTGCACTAGGTTTTCTTCCGTCAGAACTTGTTGTTGCCCATGGTAAGAACTAATTATGGCAAATATAGTCTACTTTTTTCTGCTGTTTCTTTTTTTGAATGACGTACCACTGAAAATAAAGGTAGTTAGTTCACCTTAACACGTGAAAAGAAAATTCAAGATGTTCTTAGCTACTCACCATTGACTCCCAGAGATATTTTACTTGTGTAGCATTTTTTTCCCTGCTTGTTCTGTTGTCAATTAATTCCAACTTTCAAAGTTTTTTCTCGATATGTTGCATTCTCTACAGTATTGTATTGTTAAACGATGTTTGATAAGATTTGCATAACGTCTGCAACACTTACTGGTTGTATTGTGCTTACAACCTGCTATCTCCAAAGCAACTAGCATAGGAGTTCCCGCCTGCGGTTCCGCAACCTTGGGACCTCCTCCTGTATATTCACTCCAATGTTTATACACTCTTGTACTTTCCTGAATAAATATAAATTTGAATTGAATTTTGAATTGATTAAATGAGTTAACTTCGCCACTTATGCGTTTTTTAACAGATAATGGACATTTCACGTTTGGTGCGGTGAAGTACTCGACAAAGAATGCTTATTCATTAAACCACCTCGCACGTGTTAACGCGAGTTCCCTATTAGTTCTGAGCTCTATTACTGTTTTTGTCTCGGGGCCAGTCGGCAAACGCCGGCTTTTTTAAAAACGTCCCAACCGCCCTGCATGAATTCGACTGCCTGACCAAGCATTTGCCCGCTCATCCAACCACGTGCCAAATATTATCCTCCACTGTCCGGCTTAACACGCGCTTAGTCTTTTTTTTTTTTTTTTTTTTCACCACATTTCCCGAACTCGGAGTGGGCCCAGTTTGATTTTCCCGCCCCGCGTGCGGCGAATTGCTCACTGAGTGAACGATAACAGTGCAGAAATTATTGTTTTAAGCCCTCCAAACTTATGCTTATCGTGAACAAAAACCACTTATCGCCGTTGTCCTATTGCCCGTCTTTTTGGAACGGCGCGAAAGCTTGAGCTCCATTTCGCACCGTGAATGGAGATCAGGAGCTTGCACAGGAGCTCTACCCCCCGCCGCGTGCTCAATAGCGATTCGTATTGGTGCTGGCGGCGTGCTCACACATATATAGATCACTAATCCATTAATCAAACCCAACCGCTATCGCAGTCACCCACCCGCAAATCGAGCAGGTTTCGCTGTCCAGGGTAGAAGAGGCTGTGAGCGGCTGCGCAGTTGAACGTCGCGCTCCAGCGTTAATCCGGCCTTCCCATTCACGCAAACGAACCGGCCAAACTCCCCTCTATCCACCCCTCCAAATAAAAAAAAAAGAGGAAGATGGACTCTTTGTACAATCTCTCCTCCCGCGAGCAGAATCGTTATGAGCGGTGCTTCAAATGTAGAATGCCGGACCGAAACCGTCCAGAAGTGTCGGTCGGTATGATCTGCGCATGGATGTGCGACTTACCGCGAAGAATAGCACCTTCAGTATGAAGCCTTTGGGGCTGCCTTGTCTCATTCTTCGCTGTGAAGAAAGCGTTCGGGAGGACGGATGGGTGAATTAAGCAACGGGCAAAATTCAACTCAAATCTAAAAAGAAAATAGGCATAAATGAGAACAATGAAGCAATAGGTCATCTGATATACAGCTCCCTTCAGCGTCCCTCTTTTCATTGTCGTCGCGAAAGTGAACGTCCCACACACCTGTTGATACCGTCCCATCGAGTCGCGAACCGAGAAAAATTACCAACACTTGTGTGTGCACTGGTGTGACGCACCCGACTTTTAACCGGTAGCTAACAAAGCTTTGGTGCGGGGCTACCATGTGGGGCCACATTCCCAGGCCAAAAATTAAAACAAAATTTTCAGAAAGGTCTGAATGTAATTTGGTCGCTTCAGCAGGGATACGGATGCCTTACTCGAGAAATGGCAAGTCCCTACCGACCTAAAGGCCCATCTTGGTTAGTCCGCAGCAAACCATCTTTTCTCGGGGTAAACTGGCCGTTGCGCGCTGAAAAGCGGCCTCTTTAGTGCACTCTAAGGCGAGCCTGACCACCCCATGCATCCCCAAGAAGGGATCCATGACTAAAGGCACCAAGCCCTTCCCATATGACCCCCCTTGGGCTACGAGCCTCCTCATTGAATAAAGGCAATCAATCAATCAATCAATCAATCAATGAAATGGTCAAAATAGGGAGTGTCCATATACGACATTGTGTGTAGATAAGGTGGCACACGTTCGTTATCTTTTGTTACTCAATCGGTATGTACAGAAATTCCGTGGCGGCATGGTAGGGGCCGTATATCCATTCAACCACTGCATCCGTCGCGGCTAACAAAATTTCAGATCAGACATACGGGCGAACAGCGTCTGCGTCAAGGACGGTTTCACAGAGGCGTGAAAATAAATCTCACCCACGACAAGAACCCTTCAGCCTGGCAAAACTACATACAGTACATGCAACATTCCCTTCCTACATCCTCACCGCTTTCCAATGGAGCAAACTAGCGTCACTAAATAACGGCTTTGGAGTAACGGAACTCTTTTAGGTGCAGAGCAGCTGATTCACTCGCCTTGTCCCTCCGGCGTCGTCGTCGTCGTTGTCGTCGGCGTTGTCCACCCCTCCCCCATTCTCCTCGCCGCGCCAGCTGCGCTCTCCGCCGCTCACCCCCTTTCCTCTCCGATAGCGAACACTCTCTCGCGAGGGGCATTGGATTGGATTCGATTGGATTGGATTGGGTTGGCTTGGCTTGGCTTGGCTTGGATTGGATTGGATTGGATTAAAGAGGATTGTGTCGGATTGTGTTGCGTCATAGCCGCGGCAGACGCGCTGGGGCCGGCGCATGTGCAGTACTCTCTCTTCCGCGGTTTCCTCTCCTTCGGGCGCGCTGCGCATATAACCGGTGTGCCGTTCTCCGGCGAAGCAACATCCACGCTTGGCTCAAACACCTACAGTCCACGCCGCTTTACAAGTACGCCAACGTCGTCATCGACTGGGACCGGCTTACGCAGTCCCCTCAACGTTATGCGCTCTATAAAACGCGGTCCCTTCGCCGCTGCGCCTATGCGTCGCATCTACACAGGGGTTCCCGCGAGGGGAGGTGGGAGCTTTCTCTCACTGTTCTGTGCCGCCGGGATTTTCATTGGTCGGTCGGCATCACGTGATGTTTGTTTACAAATGGGCGCAGCCACTTTGTTTCTGGGCGCCTCTCCTCTCAGTCTCACTGCTGCGCGGACGCTAGAGAGCGGCCGGTCACACTCTGACCGTCCCAACCGGCGGTGGTTTCGTTGGCAGAGATGGCAACACTGCTAGCCAGAAACAAAATGGCCCCCAGACGCTTCCGGGTGCACGAAGTGGCGGTACTCTCAAGCATAACTTATTTAGTGATGCTAGAGCAAACTGTATGCCCCTTGAGGTCAACGCTTAGATACTCGTGCTGGTATACTGGCAGAGCGCGTAATGGTCGCGTTCAGAAGGGATCTGGAATGCCTCGCACCTAGAAGTAAAATAGAGCGAAATGGCTAAATAGAGTAAACTAGTCAAATAGAGTAATACCCCTGCTACATTAGTGCCCGAATGTCATTCGAACATAATGTCATTTGACTCAAATGAGGTGCTACGAATGCCATTCAGAATACGCCCAGCTCCACTACAATTTCGGTGGCAGTTGAAAGCTTTAACAATCGCTCACCGTGCTCTGTGGCGCTTCTGCTGTCGAGTTCTGTTTGTACACAATAATGCGACAATAAAATTCAGCAGCAGCCTTTGGCGTTAAAATGGTATCCAATTATAAATAACGTAAACTTTGACACGGTTTTTCCTCAATTTTGAATCGCAATCGAGGTTTTTTGTGCTGTGTGGCCATACTGGTTTGTCGCTTGCTCACACTGGTGCTGAGAGTGGGAAATAATCACATCGTGATATCATGATTTAAGTGAATGAGAAGTAAACAAAATCCCATAATTAGGAGTATTTTGTTTATTTTAACTACGCCAGTCATGTATTTCTTTATTCTTGGAACGCTCCGTGCGAGAGGGCTGTAAATGGCATTCGGCAGCCCCGAATGTGTCTCTGGGTGCTCATTTGGCTTAAATGTCATTTGAGCCGAATGACATTTCAAAACCCGGTAGAGCAGCATAATTTTGCATTTAAGTCAAATGACATTTTGTTCAAATGACATTCAGACGCTAGTGTAGCAGGGGTATAAACTGGCTAGTGAAATATCTAAATTATTTGAGTTCCTTTATTACTCGGCCCATTACGGGACAACAAAGGCTGGGGGGAACGTGGAAGATGCCTACGTCCTGCATGATTTGATGACGATGCCTAAAAAACTGTGTCCCGCCTTCGCCCGCACCTGGCCATGAAAGGTAACCTTCACACATCTTGTAAAAAGTCCCTGGAAGCTCATGCCCACGCGTCACGCCCAGTCTCCGTCCCACCTATAGAAAACGAAATCTTACACCCGTTCCTTGT